>NC_090297.1:8827500-9452500 GCF_039906515.1 Pseudorca crassidens
CCAGGGCTCTGGAAGCCCCAGCTGCGAATGCCTCCACCCCGCCCCACCCCTGGCCCCAGCCCTGCCTAGCGCAGCATCCTTTCCTCGCAGGGCTCTTTGTCTCCATCCTCATCCTGTCCCTGGTGTTCGCCAGCCGGCTCCGCCCCGCCAGCCGGGCCCCGCTGCTCTTCCGGCCGGATACCAACATCCAGGTGCTGCTAGACCTCAAGTACAACTTGAGCGCCGAGGGCATCTCCTGCATCACCTGTTCAGGTGAGGGTTTCCTGCCAGGGTGTCCCCTGTGGGCCCCTGCTCCTTTTGGAGTCCACGTCTCCAAGATGAGAGATGTGAGATCCAGGCTCCCCATCACAGTATGACCTCAGGCAAATCACCCCACCTCTAAGCCTCAGTGTTTTCACGTTTCATTAAACGAATACTTACTGGGTGCCAGCTGTGCTGGTGCTGGGGAGGCCGCAGTGGGCAGGACAGACTTCTCGAGCTCAGGGAGTTCATTCCACTGCTGGGGCAGGCCATATAATAGTAGATCTGAGCTGTGGTGGACTAAAAGGAGGGTGACTGGGGAGCTCAGCATCATGGAAGGCTTCTTCCTGGAGGAGGGAATGTCTAAGGCAAGACTGAGCCTGCCTGGGTGGCAGGGAGGGAGGGAAGGAGTTGACCAAGCTGGGAGAGGAGGGGAGAGAAGCGGTCTAGGCAGAGGCGATCACCAGAGTGGGAGAGACCAGGGCCAAGTCTGATGGAGGTAGTTGCAGGAGCTAAGGCTAGCCAGGCGGGCTGGGCCAGGGCCTGCTGGGGTACAGTGAGGAGTCTGGATTGTATCGTAATTGGCACTGGAAGCTAGTGGAGGGCTTTAAGCAGAGAAGGGCCAGCTGCTGTGTGGTCGGAGGGCCAGCGTGGAGCGTGGCTGGGAGCCCAGGTGGGAGTCTCGTGCAGTCATCTAGACAAGAGACAGTGGGGGCTGGAGCCGGTGTGGCCGATGGTGACAGTGAAGACACGAGGTTTTTAGGAGGTGACCCACAGGACTTGGTGATGGAGCGCGTGCCGGGGATGAGCTAAGAGGTGAGATAAAGATGTCTGCTTGCCTTAGAGTTAGTCTGATCCAGGCTCTCGTCTTACAGAGGGGAGCCTGAGGTTGGAGTTGGGGCGGGGGAAGTCGACCCAAGGTCATACAGCTTTGCCGGGTGGTTAGAAATCAAATGAGAAGACGCTTGGGTGACTGCT
Source organism: Pseudorca crassidens (assembly GCF_039906515.1). Lineage (NCBI taxonomy): Eukaryota > Metazoa > Chordata > Mammalia > Artiodactyla > Delphinidae > Pseudorca > Pseudorca crassidens. Next base: position 8,828,719 of record NC_090297.1, read on the forward strand.
TCCAGCTCCCGCGGGAAGACCCGCTGACTGCTGTAATTGCCTTCATGTAATTAGGGTGGTGTTCAGATTAACCTGGCCTTCCCCTTGGTAAATGGCATTAGCCGAATGCATGATAATTGGCTGCAGCTCAGAGAGGTGCCTGAGGAGCCCCTCCTAAATTGGCCACATCCCCGCTCCTCTCCCACCTGCCTGGGCATCGAATTTCGCTCCAATGGCACTGCCGCTGCAAGGCCTCCCACCGTCCCTCAGGGCCTGTCTGCTCCCACTTCACAGATGGACAAACCCTGGGATGGTCCCGAAGTTCCTGGAAACATCTGGAGAAGGGCCAGGACCCCAGCCCCAGCCCCTTGTATCTCTTAGCCTCTGAACTGCCCCTTAAAGGGGCCCTTCAGGCTGTAGCAAAAAGATTTTCGGCTTTAGGGGCAGACAAGACCCATCCTGATGGGGCTGTGCCTCTCACTTCCCCTGAAGGCCATGTAACCTCCCTGAACCTCTGCTTGCTTGGGGCAAAACAGGAGGTCTCCCCTGTCTCTGCTAGTTGATAACATGCCGTTTCTAATTATTCCTGTTTATCAAGCATTCATCGCAAGCCAGACACGTTGCTAAGCGCCTGAGACGCAGCATCCCCTTTTGTCCCTCACCCACCCTCTGGAGGTACCCTCTGGGTGTCATCCCACCTGACAGAGGAGGGAAGTGAGGCGTGGCGAGGATGAGCAGGGTGGGCTGCGAGTGTCCTTCTCTGGATGGGGCTGGCAGGTTCCTTTCCTTTGCCTCAAGATTCTTGTAAATTCAGCATTTGGCCTTTCTTCAGTTCCATCTAGTTTCTTTCAGACCCTTGACACCACCCGCTTCCCAAGCTGAGGGCCCTGGGGCCCACGTCCCTCAGGTCATCTCTCTCCCAGCCTTGGCCGGGCCCAGCCAGGGAGGCCCTGCTGTCTGACACGGTGCGGGGGTTGGGGGGGGGTGGGTAGGTCTGTTCCAGGAGAAGCCCCACAGCCTGCAGAACATCCGGACGTCCCTGGAGAAGAAGCGGGGCTCGGGGGTGTCCTGGGCCGGCTGGCCTGAGGCCACTCTACAGGGTCAGTGGGGAGTGTGCACTGGCTGGGTGGGGCAGTGGGAGGTCCTTGTACAAGGGTGCAGGGGCCCTGTGGGGAGAGCACATTAAATCCATGGTTTGATTCTCCTTCGGGAACAAAAGCCTGTGTTCTTGGGTCACCGTGGAAGGGTCGGTGCGGGGGTGAACCTGAGGCCCTTTTCCTTCGTCCCACCAGCTCTCTTCAGCCAGAACAGGGCGGTCCCTTCTTGCCGCCACCGCAGCCTGGCTTGTGGTGCACTGTGAACCGCCTTGTGTGGCAGATCCATCCTGAGTGTCTGGGGGCGGGCGGGGCGTCCTAAACACTGGAGGCGGGCTTATCCCTGCTGGGGTCTCCATCAGATGTGGGATGCCAGGATGCACGTGGGAATAAACCCCCCACATGGGGCAGTTCTGCGTGTCCTTGTCATCACACGCCATCGTCCCCCCTCTGTGCCCACCATCCTCACCAGCAACACACCCGCACCGTTCACGCCAGGCCTGGGACATCGATGTTGGCGTCACCTCCACTACCCTAGTTCCTACTGGCACACCACCCCATGGCTCCCACCATCTCTGTCACTCCCTCTACCCATGCTGCCACCCCATCCAGTGTCCACCACCACCTCCCCTCCATCTATACCTGCACCCCATCCAGTGTCCACCACCACCTCCCCTCCATCTATACCTCCACCCCATCCAGTGTCCACCACCACCTCCCCTCCATCTATACCTGCACCCCATCCAGTGTCCACCACCACTTCCCCTCCATCTATACCTCCACCCCATCCAGTGTCCACCACCACTTCCCCTCCATCTATACCTGCACCCCATCCAGTGTCCACCACCACCTCCCCTCCATCTATACCTCCACCCCATCCAGTGTCCACCACCACCTCCCCTCCATCTATACCTGCACCCCATCCAGTGTCCACCACCACCGCCCCTCCATCTATACCTCCACCCCATCCAGTGTCCACCACCACCTCCCCTCCATCTATACCTCCACCCCATCCAGTGTCCACCACCACCTCCCCTCCATCTATACCTGCACCCCATCCAGTGTCCACCACCACCTCCCCTCCATCTATACCTCCACCCCATCCAGTGCCCACCACCACCTCCCCTCCATCTATACCTGCACCCCATCCAGTGTCCACCACCACCGCCCCTCCATCTATACCTGCACCCCATCCAGTGTCCACCACCAACAACTAGTCCCCCATCATTGCCATGAGCTCGGTCCGGTAGAGAGGAACAGAGCCACCATTCAGAGATGACCCCAAGGTCAGGCTCAGCTCCTCAGTCAGCAGAGCAGAGGCTGGGCTGTTGCAGGGTTAGGGGAAGCCAGTCGAGGTGATTGTCCCTCCTCCTCCCCTCATTTGTCCCTAGACTCCCCGGGCACTGTGTACGTCTCCAAGGTGAAGAGCAAAGGCCACCCAGCTGTCTACAGGTTCTCCCTCAACGCCAGCCTGCCTGGCCCTTGGCAGACCGTGTCCTCTGGGGACGGGGAGGTGCCCTCCTTCCAGGTGAGCCTGGCTGTTGTTAAGTGAGCTGCCACTACCAGGGGAGGGGGCCCTCAGTGCCACACTGGTGGGCACTGGCCACATGGGGGTGGGGGCAGGGCCTGCGAGGATGGAGCTGCTCCAGGCAGGTGAGGACCCTCTCCCACCGTCAGCCAGGCCTGCGGCAGGGACCTGCAGAGTGGTGAGAGCACGGGCTGCCGAGTCAGCCAGGCCTGGGTTCGAGTCCTGGCTCTGCCATTTATAACCTGTATGTCTTTGGGAAGATTATGTAGTCTCTCTGAGCCTCAGTTTCCTCATCTGTGATACGGGGACATGAAAGGTACCAGCCAGGGATGTTGGAGGTACGTGAGGCAAGGCCTGTGCGTTCTGTAACATCTGGAACATAGGAAGTGCCCAGTAAAATGGGAGCTGTTAGTTAGGTTGTTGTTCTCAGCCGTCTGTTCTAGCGCCCCAGAAAAGGGGCTCCCAGGGCCAACCCAGGCCTCTGATTTTTCCTCTCAGGAATGATTTGTGTTTCTTTAACATGTTACACCTCCTGGGTGACAGTTCCACATGTCAACTCATTTGTTCGGGGTTTATATTTCCATTCGAAAGATGGGGTGTGTGAGGCGTTCCCTGGCTGTGACCTTTGCACTGCGGTTCTCGCTGCCTGGAGGGCTTTCCTTCCAGCTTCATGCGTGGCTGGCTCCCCATTCAGCCCAAATGTCACCTCCTCCTAGGACCCTATCCTGACCATCCTTGCCAGTTTGGCCTCCTCTTCCACTGCCCCATTCGTCCTGTGCCTTATCGGCCTCATAGTTAATTCAAGGCCCTTCAAAGAATCTGAAGCCATCATAATTGGCAGCTCCAGGAGGGCAGGGACCAAGCCTGTCTGGCTCACAGCCACATCCTCAGAGCCCAGCTCAGGGCCTGGCTTGGAGTAGATCCTCAGTTGTAGGAAGGACTGAGGCTCAGAGAGGTAGGGAAGGATTTGCTCCATCTTTAAACTTGAACCCAGGCCTCCTGCGCCTCTGCCCAGGTCTCTACCCCCCCACTCTGGGGGCTGGAATGGGGGCAGGGGGCGGCGAGCGCTCCGAGGAGGGAGGGGACCGAGCCTGAGGCTGGGCCCAGGCCAAGGCAGCCTCCCAGAGTCACCTGTCTTGTCTCTGTCAATCCACTGCTTAGGTGTATAGAGCGCCTTTTGGTAACTTCACCAAGAAGCTGACCGCTTGTATGTCTACAGTAGGGCTGCTCCAGGCGGCGAGCCCCTCCGGCAGGTGGATGGTGACGACCTTGGCCTGCGACACCAAGCGGGGCTGGAAGTTTGACTTTAGCTTCTACGTGGCCGCCAAGGAGCACCAGCACACCCGGTAACAGCCTCGCAGATAAGTTGGTTTCCACCAGCCCGGCCCACTCGTTTGCCCCTCCCACGACACCTTTCGGAAACCCCAGTCCATTTCTACCCATCTGTTCAGATGCTTCTCGCCCAGGACTGGGGATCCGGGACGCCAAGACGCCAGGCCCGCAGTTCGCTCCCCCACCTGCAGCCTTCACTCTGCATGGCTCCCGCGGGAGGCGCAGCGGCTGTCTGGCCCCTCAGCACGCCAAGCAGTTCCCAACGCAGAGCCTTTGCGTTTGCTATTCCCTGGGCCTAGGCTGCTTGCCCCTAGCTCCTCCCGGGATTGACTTGTTCTCAAGATTCAGGTCCTTACCCAGATGCCTACCCACCCCCAACAAGGTTTCCCTCCGTGGGGAAAATAGCCGCACCCGCCTCTCCCCATACATCACCCCGCTGCTCTCATTCTGGCTTCTACCACCACCTGGAATCATACTGACCTACTGGTTTAGTACCTGTCCTTGCTCAGGAGCGCGCAGGCATCCTGCGTGAGCAGCTTACCATTCTGTGCTGTGTCCCCTCACCCGGTGCTAGGTAGCGGGTGCTCAGGAAACACTTGCTGAGTAAATGAAGGAATGAATGAGTACACTCTGCATTCCTCTCCAAGGCACTACCCACGCTCTCAATACCTACAGTTAATTCAGAAAACAATTATTGAATGTTCCCCCTCCCTCGGACTGTAAGGTGATGGGAGAGAGCCCGTGTCTGTTGTCTTTACCTACTGAATACGCACGCCCTACCTGGTGCCTGGCATGAAGTAAGTCCCCGTGAACACCTAATGATCAACTGCACTCCGTGCCCCGGGGGTCTCTGAGCCAGCTGGGGCCATCTTTTCCCAGGTTCCCCCCGCCACGTTCTGACCACTGAGGCTGTGTCAGCCGAGGGCCTGTCTCTCATCCATTCATTCATTTAACACTGAGCACCGACTGTGAACGGGCACGGGGCTAGTGCTGGGGATGGGAAACAAGACAGATGTGACTCCTGCCCTCGGGAGACAGCACAGTGTCATTGCAAATTACAATACGGGCTCTGAAAGGAAGAGCGCACTGCTGCTGTGGTCCAGGGAACAGCAGCGCGGGGCCTGCACTGGTGACACCAGGGACCCATGGTCTCTGACAGGGCCTGGCCTCAGGACATTGAACGCCCACACGAGGCTGATGCCTGGGGCAGGGGGATGACCAAGATGGGCTCACTGGGCCCTTCTGGCCTGGCACACCTCGGCTCGGGGCATGAGGGGGTCCCTCTGCCTCCCCTCCATGGTCGGGCTCACGCTGCACATACAGTAGCCACTGGGGTCAGGCTGCCTGGCTGAGCTTAGAACATTCTAGAAAGAGCCTTGAGCTACATCAAGTCCAGTGGTGAATAAGCTAACCGTGGAATCCTTTCTTCAAACAGAATCTTGAGGCTCTGTCACTGTTCAGATTAAAGTGGGGCAGGGGGCTTCTGAGCACCGACCCCCAAGGCTAGCCCTGGGGCCCCTTGAGGACCGTTTGGAAGCTGCTGGTCTCTTCCGCCCCTCCTGCCACAGGCGAGGAGACACATGCAGAGAGGGGAAGTGACTTGAGCAGGACCACAGGGCGGGCCTTGGCAGGGGCGGGACTAGAACAGGTGTCCAAACCCCAGGCCTGAACCTAAGATTAAATCCCTGTGCTGGGGGAGCCCGAGTCTGTCCCCTGCACTCTTCCAGCCCCTGCTCACAGCCGCCTGTGCCTCCCCACCCCCACTGCTCCTGGCCTTCCTGGCCTCAGTCCTGGCCTCGCCTCCTTTGCCTCCACAGGAAGCTGTACTTTGCCCAGTCCCACAAGCCCCCTTTCCACGGCCGTGTGTGTGCGGCCCCTCCTGGCTGCCTGCTCGGCTCCAGCCCCGATGGGCCGACCAAAGGCTTCTTCTACGTGCCCAGCGAGAAAGGTACACGCGGGGAGGCCGCGGCGGGGCCTTGGGAGGCTGGGCCCCGCCTTCCCATACAGCTGTGACTCCCTCCGCAGCGCCCAAGGCCCGCCCCTCTGCCACCTTCGGCTTCAACCCCTGCGTGAACACGGGCTGCGGGAAGCCGGCGGTGCGGCCGCTCGTGGACACGGGGGCCATGGTCTTCGTAGTCTTTGGCATCGTTGGCATCAACCGCACGCGGCAGGTGGACAACCATGTCATCGGAGACCCGGTACGCGTGCCCACGTTGGGCAGATGCCAGAGGGCCCAGCCACACCAGACTTGCAAGCTAGCGCCAGCCCAGGGCCCGCCGGCCCGGCTCCGCACACCCCCTCTCGGCTCCCTGGCTGCTCACCTGGCCCACAGGCTCCGCTACGCGGCACCATTTCTCTTGAGGACTGAGCAGCGTTGAGCTCTCAGAATTGCCCAGGAATCTGGGTACAGTGGGGCCTGAGCCAGCGGCCCCGCATCATTAGGGGTGGCACGGAGGTGAGGGCAGTACAGGTGTGCAAAGCCTCCCTGCCCTCCTCCTCCTGCACGGGGCCCTCCCTGTGCCCACAGCCCTTGCTGCGTGCCTCGGCCATGGTGCCCTCGCTCGGGGTGGTCTCCCTACCTTGTACGTGTTTGTGCCAGGGTTGGGCTCTAGGGCGTTGGACGGGAGAGGAACTGACACGGAGGTATGACTAGGTCTGTGCCTGGCACTTGGTGGGTACTGAGACATGGTGGGAAGGACCGTGGACGTCGGTACTCTTGGTCATGACCCTTGCCTTGGGAAGTCAGCCTGGCTGGGTGTACAGGGTTTCAGACAGAAAGTAATTCGGGAGCCAGGTGGGGTCAGAGGAGATCTGTCCAGTCTGGATCGGGAGTCCGCAGGTGTTCAGAGGAGGGTTGGGGAGGCAGGGAGGAGAGGAGGCCCGCGCTGGAGGACAGGTGGGACTCGGCTGTGCCGAGGGAGAGGGGAAGGCAGGGAGCCCAGGTGAGCGCGTGGTGAGTAAGATCAAGGAGGGGAGGCTGAGGGGGCCCGTGCGGGTGGGCAGCAGTGGCAGCAGAGGTGCTGCCAGGGGCAGGGCAGAGCAGGCTCCGGCAGGACCGCGGGTGACCAGGCAGAGGGCTCCAAGTGCTGGCGACGATGGTAGCAGGAGCTGCCGGAGGTTCCTCCCCGGGGGTGGGGCCCAGGATTGAGTTCCCGACTCACTGAGTAGTCGCACTGGCTTGTGTCTCCTTGGGAAAGGGCAGCGTCATCTACGACAGCAGCTTTGACCTCTTCAAAGAAATCGGGCACCTGTGTCGCCTCTGCAAGGCCATCGCGGGGAACTCGGAGCTGGTGAAGCCGGGCGGGGCCCAGTGCCTGCCCTCAGGTGCGTGTGGGGGACCCGAGGGTGGACAGCCCCGAGGGCGCATGTGCCTGGCGTGAGGGCATCTGCAGACATGTGTCCAAGCTTATGTGTGTCCACGCTAGGGTGGGGGGCGTGCGAATCTTCCAGATGAGAGCGGGCTCGTGCCTAAAGGTGAACTGGTGCAGAGCCACACGGGCGTTGGCGGGGGTGTGGTGTGCAGGGCACACCTGCAGGAGGAGCTTTTCCAGAACTGGGAGCGAGGCCGGGAGCCGGCACAGACAATGACCTGGGTCTGGCCAGGGCTCTTCCTGAGAAGGCACAAGATGTCAGTTTCTGCCCTGACGGCTAATAGGTGTTGTAGGTTTCCCGATGGCATTGCCAGTGGTTCCAGACACTTTTTAAACTAGGAGGTTGGGGGAAGGGTGCGTGCCCCTGTGCATACACACCCAGATGGGTAAGTACACATGCGCAGGCAGGATCGGGGGAAGAGGTGCTCCCTTCCCGGGTCCCCCCCCGACCCACCTCTCCCCTCTCCCCGCAGGCTACAGCATCTCCTCCTTCCTGCAGATGTTGCACCCCGAGTGCAAGGAGCTGCCTGAGCCCCACCTGCTCCCAGGGCAGCTGTCACACGGGGCCGTGGGCGTCAAGGATGGCCGAGTGCAGTGGATCTCCATGGCCTTCGAGTCGGTGAGCCCCGGGTGGGCCACCGGGTGCAGGGCAGTGTGCTGACCTCACAGAGTGCAGTGTCACCGCGGGTCCCTGGACCTCATCCCAGATCAGAGCAGAGTGGCTGTTCTTCAGAGGGGAGGCTGAGGCCAAGAGGGGTGAAATTGCTTGTCCAAGGCCACGGGGTTGGTGAGCGCCAGCACCAAGTGCTAAACCAGCCGTCTGACCGCCAAGCTCGGCCTTTCTGCCACACGGGATGCCACCCACCCCCCAGCACCCTCCCTCCCCGACAGCCCGAGGTCCACATCGTTTTCCAGGGGCAGGTGACAGTCCAGGACACTCCCCTCTGCCACTGTGAGGGGGCAGGTTTGGGACCACAGAGCCCCCGTGCTGGGCCCCCCCAGGAGAGATCGGAAGACAGGGGACCAGCCATTCGACACTTCACTGCCTCCTCTCTCACCCCCTAGGCTCTGCCAAGGAGACATCCATGCACACACACCCATGCACACACATGTGCACACACATATGCACACTTGCACACACGCACATCCCTGACCTGGGCATTGCGGGCCTGGCCCTAGCACTTGGCACTGTGAGACTTGCCAGGTCTGCCCCTGTTGCCTCCGTGCTGAGCCCCGGGGTCCAGTCCTGGCTCTGATCCTGCTGCGCTCTGTGTCCTTGAGCAAAACACGCATCCCCTCTAGCCTCCAGTTCCTCCTCTAAAGATTAGGGTTACGCCTCCCTGCCCGCCCTCTGGCAGTCATCGAGAAGCTAGGGTAGGTCAGTCACGTGAAGGTGTTGGGGAACAAGAATTCATGTGACAAGGGCGATTCTTGTTCTTCGGCCCCAGCCCTACTTTCTGTCCCACCACCTGTGCCACTCACTGCACGAGCAGCCAAACCCCTGGCCACCACGAGGAGAACCCAGACCCCCTCCAAGCCCTCAGTGAGCCCCAGGCTAACGCAGACACCACTTCAAAGCCCCACGTAGCTTTTTAAAATTGTGGTAAAATATACATAATAAAATTGGCCATTTAAACCATTTTTAAGTGTATAGTTCAGTAATATTAAGCATAGTCACAGCGTTGTGCAGCTATCACCACCATCCATCTATAAAACTTCTTATCTTGCAACACTGAAAACTGTCCCCATGAAACACGGACCCCCAGGCACCCCCTCCCCCCACCACTGCTTTCTGCCCCCATGGATTTGACTACAGAGGCGGAATCCCACAGCGCTGTTCTTTTCGTGCTTGGCTCGTTTCACGTAGCACAGCATTCTTCACATCCATCCATGTTGTAGCCGGCGTCTGAATTTCCCTCCTTTTTCAAAAAGGCCGAAGCCGCAGACAGTTGGAGGAGAGAATCCCTGCTCAGCCTCCCCCACCAGCACGCAGACACACACGTGCGCACAGACACGCTGTACACTGGTTTGTGCTCAGGGAGAGCAGGATTGGACCAGCGAGGTAACATATATAAACGTTCCAGAGCTGGGCGCCGTGAACCAGACAGGTCACCTGCCCTCCCGGACTCACAGTCTAGCCAGGAGAGGAGGGGCAGGTTGCCGGGCAGTGACGAGAACTGTGATGGGGAAGCACTGAGGACTCGCAGAGCCCAGAAGATGACCATCTTGGGGCATCAAGGAAGGCTTCCTAGAGGAGACGGAAACCTCACGAGGCTTGAAGGAGGGGTGGGAGCAAGCTCTGCAGAGGGCAGAGGGACAGCATGGGCCGAGGGTGGGACGCGGAGCTGGGGGGCTCTGGAAGTTGGAGGTGGTTCTGTTGGAAAGGGACGGGGACTTTGCTTGAATGGGGACCTGCCGCTGCTGTGAGAGTCACACGTGCACCCAGAGGCTGGTGGGAAGTGATCTCAGGTGGGCTCACCCTTCACACAGCGCACTCTCTTTGCAAGAGGCCAGAGGCCAGCTGCAGCTGGCACAGAGCAGACCAGCTATCACCAGGGCAGCAGCGTGGGCCACAGCTGCCCGCCTGTCTCACTGGCTCATGTCCCCGCAGACCACGTACAAGGGCAAGTCCTCCTTCCAGACCTACTCGGACTACCTGCGCTGGGAGAGCTTCCTGCAGCAGCAGCTGAAGACGGTCCCCGAGGGCTCAGCCCTGCACCGCGGCTTCCAGACCTGTGAGCACTGGAAGCGGATCTTCATGGAGATCATAGGCAAGCGGCAGCCCAGCCCGCACCCCACAGGGTCCCGGTGGGGTGGGCGCTGGCAGCAGGGACACGGGGTGGTGACCTAGAGCAGGAAGGGCACGACCTGGCCTGTCTGAGCCACACTTGTCTTCTCAATTCTGGCCGAGAGCCCTGGAGAAACTGGGATGACACAGTGGCCGGGAACACTGATCAGAGACCAGAGTTTGGGTCCCCTCCTGCTTGGGGGGCCACATTCTCTGATCCTGAATTTGGCCACCTAAAAAGTAATGGTAATGACCCTCACGGCAGTGGTCTCTCATTTGGAGCCCTTCTTGATGCCAAGCCCTGGCTGAGGCCTGACCTATGTCATCTCTTTAAACTCCAAACGAGGCCTAGGGAGTAGGTACTATCATTACCCCATTTTACAGATGAAGAAATGGGGGCTCAGAGAAGTCAAGCGGCTCACCCAGAGTGGCACAGCTAGCTGTGACGGTGCCCGTCTGCATAACCCCAGTACCTCTGGTCCATGAGGGTGAGGGGACTGTGGGTGCCCCCCGGTGCAGCCCAGCTGAGGGCCCCCTCCTCTCCCTTCCAGGGGTGCAGAGCGCCCTGTACGGCCTGGCCCTCTCCTTGCTCATCTGCGTGGCTGCGGTGACCGTGTTCACCACCCACGTGCTGCTCCTGTTGCCCGTGCTCCTGAGCATCTTGGGTAAGTGGCCCGGGTGTCAGGAGCGGGCAGGGGTCTCGCTGGTGGCTTCCGGTCAGGAGGTTTCTCTCCACCCTTAACTGTCCCGTCTTTTCAGTGAAGGTTTCCCGACTCCCCACCCCAAGCAAAAAGAGCCTCTGTGACAGTCATTCATAGGACCATGTGCTCCCCGAGGGGAGCCAGGTGTCACCAGGGGGTAGCTCTCGTCCCAGGGACATGTTGCTGCACTTGTCCCCTCTTTCAGCAGCCCCCCCCAACCCAGCTCTCTCTGGCCCTGTCCCTACTCATCGCACCTGTCACCAGAGCTGGGGGCTCCACTGTAGACTTTACCACCTTCCCCAGGGGCCCTTAGAATTTGTCCAGCAATCCTCCAGGACTGTATGGGTGGTACCAGGTCCAAGCTGCCTCCCTGCCGCCTCCCGCGCCCCGTAGGCAGCGTCTGCCTCGTGGTGACCGTCATGTACTGGAGCGGCTGGGAGATGGGCGCCGTGGAAGCCATCTCCCTGTCCATCCTCGTCGGCTCCTCCGTGGATTACTGCGTGCATCTGGTCGAGGGCTATCTGCTGGCCGGAGAGAACCTGCCCCCGCACCAGGCCGAGGTGAGCACCCTGCCTGCCCCACCGCTCCCCAGCAAATCTTCTCCCCCCTCGGTGCCAATGAGGACCCCCAAGGGTAGCTGGACACCCCTGGTACCCAATGCCCAGCCAGGATGTATTCCAGGAGGCTCAGTTTCCAGGGCCATTCTCCACATCCAGGGGACCCAAGTTCTAAAGCAGCCCCACCCAAGCATCGCTATGGGTGGTGGGTGGTGGGCAGGCCCACTCCCCCCAGCCTCTGTCTCCCTGAGTGAGTATGAGGGGTTGAACCAGGCGATGTCCAAGGGCCCTTCCTGCTTCTCGGTTCCCTGAGTCTAAGTCTCACTCTGGAGCCCGGGAAGCAAGTCTGAGCCCTTCTAGTCGTGACCCTGAGGCCACCAACCCCTGCCCCCACTGGACCCTGTGGCTTAGGGAGGACATGCCCGTGTACCAGTGCCAAAACTAGCTCTGGGTCTCGTAAAGTTTTTGGCTTTTCTTAGTTTGGAATTGTGTTGGTGTGAAACATTCATAAATATGTAAATTAAATCGGTTATACATTTAGCTGCTCTTGGTCAGAAGAAGGAAATCAGTTCCAATCACGGCTCACATGTTTGAGGACCTCCTGTGCAGATCATCAATGCTCTGGTTGTCATAGCCACATTTAACACGCCCTACTGTGTGCTGTGCACCGTGAGCTGCTGCAGGGGAACCGCTTCAGCTTCACGCCAACCCCAGGGAGCAGGTGCTGTTATCACCCCCGTTCACGGAGGTGGAATGGGGAGCCCGTGAGGGCAAGGCTGGCCTTGGACAGCGATGCGTGTTCATCCCGGGTCCAAGCCCCCATTCCAAAGCCCCAGGCAGGGAGGCACCCCCTCCTGCTTCTGGGCCCCCAGCTTTCTCTCACCCACACCCAGGATGCCCACTCGCAGCGCCAGTGGCGGACGCTGGAGGCTGTGCGGCATGTGGGCGTGGCCATCGTCTCCAGCGCCCTCACCACAGTCATCGCCACGGTGCCCCTCTTCTTCTGCATCATCGCCCCGTTTGCCAAGTTTGGCAAGATCGTCGCACTCAACACTGGAGTCTCCATCCTCTACACGCTCACGGTCAGCACAGCCCTGCTCGGCATCATGGCGCCCGGCTCCTTCACCCGGACCAGGACTTCCTTCCTCAAAGCCCTGGGTGCCGTGCTCCTGGCAGGGGCCCTGGGGCTGGGCGCCTGCCTGCTGCTCCTCCAGAGCGGCTATAAGATCCCCCTGCCCGATGGGACCTCCCTATAGCCCTGGCACTACGTCCGGCTTTGCACACCTTTGGTCCAGTGGGTTGGGGACGAGATGCTCGTTCTCTGACCCCAGGGGCACTTTGTTCCCAGCTTGGCTACAGCTAGTTACGTTCCCAGGCCTGGGCCAGGCGACACTCACCTGTGTGACGCACACTGCCTTCATCTCAGTGCCAGCCACCGCTGGGTGGTCAAGCTGGCAGCTGCCCTGGACTATGCCTGGCGGCGGAAGAGACCAGCCATCCCCCTGTGCCTGGTCACCGTGAGGGTCAGGTGATTTTTTCAGGGGGCTTCCCTCGCACACTGCCTCAGTGCTCACAAGAACTTTCTGATGTGGGTGTTACAGTTCCCCCATTCTACAGATGTGAAAACCGAGGCATCAGGAGGCAAAGTGACTGACCTGTGGTGGCACAGCCAGAGCTGCCTCCTTCGGGGACTTTGCAGGAAGAGCACAGTGGGCGCAAGGGCAGGGCCTCGCACTCCCTGCCCCCGCCTCCCCATCAGTTTTACAGCGGCCAGTGCTGGGTGGTCCTGTGATCTTCCCCAGGGCTTTTAGTCCTGGCCGGGGAGCACGGAGGGACCGGCCTGGGGTACTGCATGTCCCACCCCTGGCCCCAGCCTCAAGGGGCTCCTGCTCTTTGGAAGCCATGGGGCCCCAGCACAGCCTTCCTTACAGATCTGAGCCCCTACCTCCCCCACCTGACTCTGGGGTTGGAATTTGGGGGAGGGGGGCAGCCCCTGGGAGGGGGAGCTGGCCGTGCCTGCCGCCTGCTCACAGCAGATGGTTCTTATTAAAGTGAAATGAAACTGCAGACTGCTGCCATTAACACGAGCATTTTAAGCATCGCTGGCTCCATCGTATTCTTAAAATTGAAATAACTAAGTGTTTGCATGCCGCCCAGCCGGAACCTGGCACGAGGGGTGGGGCCGGGCCTGGAAGGAGATAGAGGTGGGGTGGAAGGTGCCAGACCCTCTGGGGAGCAGGGTCACAGAGTGCTGTGCAGGCTCAGGAGGCTGGATACCACTGGGGGAGCACCGTGGGAGGGGGCCCGCCTGGCTCCCCACAGGGACGTCCGTCGGCCCCTTCAGCGCGTCTGGTATTGTGCTGTGACCTTCTTCCTCGGGACAGACGTTGGCCCCTGGGCTTTCGGAAGCTGGGCACAGACTGAGCTGGGACTAAACCCTTAGGGCGGGGTAGACAACCCTGAGGGTTGTCTCCAGATCAGCTCACCTGGTCATCTGTGAATATTGACCGGGGTCGGGGGGTGCTGGGCATGCACGACAGACACACAGCACCGTGTCCCCGCCCAGTGCATGCCTGGCGCTCAGCAGGTGCTCGGTATTTGCTGAGGGAGCATCAGACAGACACCAAACGCGATTAATGGTACAAGTTGACACAGCACTTACTGTGCCAGTCGCCCTTCTCAGGGTTTGTATCAGTCTGCCTGGGCTGTCATAACAGAGTGCCCTGAACTGGGTGGCTTCTAACAGGAATTTATCCTCTCACACTGCTGGAGGCTGGAATTCCTAAGCAAGGTGTTGGCAGCATGGGTCCTTCTGGAGGATGGGCCTTTCTTTCTTTCTTCCTTCCTTCCTTCCTTCCTTTCTTTCTCTTTCTTTCTTCATTTATTCATTTATGGCTGGGTTGGGTCTTCGTTGCTGCGCGTGGGCTTTCTCTAGTTGTGGTGAGCAGGGGCTACTCTTCGTTGCGGTGCGCGGGCTTCTCATTGCGGTGACTTCTCTTGTTGCGGAGCACGGGCTCTAGGCACGCGGGCTCAGTAGTTGTGGCTGCGGGCTCTAGAGCGCGGGCTCAGAAGTTGTGGCACACAGGCTTAGTTGCTCCATGGCGTGTGGGATCTTCCCGAACCAGGGCTCAAACCCACGTCCCCTGCAGTGGCAGGCGGATTCTTAACCACTGCGCCACCAGGGAAGTCCACAGCTCATGGTCTTAGTGAGCTTTTGCCAAGCATTAATGAGATGCCCTTCATTAGCTCAGGCACAGCAGTTAGCTTGGGGTCTGTGAGGGTGTGCAGGCATTTGGTGGGCTAAGGAGGGGTAGAGGACGATGAGGGGAGCCCATGGAGAGGGACCCCTGTCACCTACAAAGGTTCCCTGAGCCCTTGCTTCTTTCTCCTTCACTTGGAAGCCAGGAAATCACTGAGAGCCGGGTGCTTTGAAGTGCTGGCCATGTCCAGGCCCCATCCATGCATTCTTGGGAATTCTCGCAGGGAGTGTTTCTGTCCCATTTCACTGCTAACAAAACTGAAGCCCAGAGACGTGGAGTAGCTGGCCTGAGGTCACACAGCTTGTGCGAGATAGAGTTGGAATTCCCACCCAAGGCTGATGGCTCCTGAGTATGTGCTCGCTCTCTGATACAGCCTCTCCTGCAAGCAGATTTGACTCACAGAAGCAGCCAGCCCCAGGCCAACTGGGCAACCAGGGTCCTCCCTCCTTCACGGTCACCCACCTGTGTGCTACTTGGAGAAGGGAGAGTCCAGGCCTAGAGGGGAGAGTCCAGCATCCAAGTCTAGGTTCCAGCCCTGCCTGGGTGACCTAGAGCAAGCCACTGCACACTGATTCAACGCCCTTCAAAGTGGGGCAGGGGACAGCGTGATGTCCGGGGCTCTGCCTCCTTCCAGTGCTATGCTGCCAGGATTTGAGTCTCCTTAAATCAAGCTGCCCCAGCGCCCGCCATCGGTGGCCGTCTTCTCCTGTGAGTCTCTCCTGTTCTCGTCATGTTCACATCCAATAAGCAGGAGGATGCCCACTGGAGCTGTCGTCTGCTCAACAACAATTTATTGAACACCTACTATGTGCCAGTCACTGTTCCAGGCCTCAGCCATCCAAGAAAACGCAAAAACAGACCCAGACCTGACCACGTGGACCTTACAGTCGAGGTGGGGAAAATCTTTAATAAAAGAACCCCTCAGATATTTAACCACAAACCAGAGAGCTGTGAGGGAGAAGAGTGAGGGGTGGGGGCACAAAGCCCTGTGTCTGGGGCTGGCAGGGGGGTCCTTGCCCTGGATTGAAGGGATGGGGACCACGTACATGTAGAACTGATTCACTTTGTTGTACAGCAGAAACTAACACAACATTGTAAAGCAATTATACTCCAATAAAGATGTATAAAAAAATAAACAGAAGGTTAATGCCTTAAAATAAATAAATAAAATAAAGGATAAGGGCCAGTTCCCTTGCCTCTGGGGGTTGGTTCCACCAGACACAGGCCTTCTTGAGCCACAGGACAGCCTACCGCAGGCCGATGCTAAGGCATAAAAGGAGGGATTCCGTTGTATCTTAGGGGACAAGGCTGGAGCTTCTGGGGGCAGCGGACAGGGAAAGCGGCAACACACTGGGTCAGGAGAGAACATCTGGCTGTTCTAGAAGCTCAGAGTCACACACACACCCCACCCGGTGACCCGAGAGAGAGGCATGGAATGGCCTGCACAGTTCTCAGTCCTGCCTTGGTCACTGCAGAGAAAGTTGCCCAGATAGAACCGAGTCTCCTTTTCCTCCTGGGGCCTCCAGAGGAGTTCAGAGTGGCATGCATGTCCTCTCCAGCAGGCTAAATACCACTGCCTTTGGCATTCAAGGCTCAGTGGAGTCATGTGAAAACCCAGCCACTCCAAACGGACTTAAAATAGGAGCCCAGCATCTGGAGGCCCTGGGTCCACACACCACCGTGCTTGGAGGTCTCGGGCTGGCATAGGGCCTGATGTCTTTGCCCAGCCCTGCCCGCCAAGGCTGCCTGGCTCTGCCTGAGACTAGCTCTGCAGTTTTCACCTTGGGACCCGGTTGCAGCAGCGGGTGGGGTGCGCCTCCCGGCCACAAGGAGGCGCTCAGGGCCCCGCACCACACCTCCAAGGGAGGAGCTCAAAAGGAACCTCTTCTAGTTCCCTCATCCTCTTCCTGAGCTCTACAGCCTCTGCTTGGGTTTCCCCACCTTTAATTGTCTCCGACATACGCCCATCCTTCCCTTTTCTGGACACTGCACCTTGCTTTTTCTTTGGGAATCCTCCCCCAATCCAGACCTTGTGATGCGGGTGAAGCTGAGGCAAACTCGCCATACACACTCCTCCCGTTACCCCCTTACATTATCCCTCCCCGCCTCCTCCACCAGGTGGGTAGGTATGTGACCCAGACCCAGCCAATCAGTGCATTCCATCCTCCTGGCCATAGTGATTGGTTGAGGAATTGACACCTGACCCAAATCAGTCCCAGGAGCATCTTCTTGGGAAAGATACACTCTCTTTTGACCTATATTTCCAGGCTGTGGGAGGAAAGACTGGAGCCTGCCTGGGAACGAGGCAACACAGAGGAAAGCAGAACCAGGGGTGAAAGACAGATTTCTGATGACATCACTTAAGCCCCTAGATACAGCCATGCCTGAAGCTAATGTATCCCTAGATTATTTTCATAAATAAGGCAATAAATTCCCCTTCTCCTTAAGCCACTTTGAGTAATATTCTCTCTGACTTTAAGTCGAAAGTCCTAGCTAAACACTCCCTCCACCCACCCACTTCACACACCCTCTCAAAAGCCTTCATTGTGCTCCTATCACTTACAGGTTAAATCCCCAACTCTCTCTCACATGACATTCAAGGTCCATCGTGACCTGTCCCCGACCCCTCTCCAGGCTCATCTCCTTCTAGGTCCTCCAGCCATCCTGGGCTCTTCACCCTCCCCAGACATTCCCCATCTCCCTTGTGGTCTACACCCACACAGTCCCCCTCTCTTTTCCCCCACTGACACCTGTCAAACTCTGACCTGTCCCTAAAGGCTCAGCTTAGATGCTACCTCCTCCCTGAAGCCTCCGTCTTTTTTCTCACTGCTCTTTGACTGGAACACCGAGTCCCGTGCTCTGGTTGAGCTGTGTCTACATCCATCTCCCTGGCTGGGAAAGAGCCCTCGAGAAAGGACAGGGCTGAGCTCACCGCTACACTGTCCAAGGAAGCTGGACTCTATGCAAGGGGGATGGGGATACAGTGAAGGGTTTTTAAAGCAGAAGACCATCTTATGCCTGTTCAGTGGTAAAAATCTAAACGTTTGGTAACACACTCTGTTGACAAGGCTACATAGGCAAACAGGCTCTCCTATGCATTGCTGGTAGGAGCTTAAACTGGTTCAACCATCGTGGAGGGGAATTTGGCAGTAAATATCACAATGGCATGATCCTTTTGATTCAGCAGTGCCACTGCTGGGAATTTATCCTGCGGATAAAGTTCCACAGGGCAAGTTATTCCCTGAAGCCTTGTCTAGTATATCAAAGGATTGGGAGCTCCTAAACGTCCATCAGCGCAGTGACAAATGAAATAAGTTATGATCAGTCCGTTCAGACAATAGGATACTCTGTGGCTATAAACGAAAAATAAGGAAGCTCTCTAGGTGCTGATATGCGAAAAACCACCAAGCTATATTAAAAGAGAGGAAAGTTGCAAAAGTGTGTGTAAAGTATGTTGAAAAAATGGGTGGAAGAGAGAATGTATGCTCATTTTGCTTGTATACGCATAAAGAAACTGAAGAGAATGCAAGAAAAACTAAGGCAGTAGTTACCTGTGGGAATTAGGGGTGGGGCGGGGGCGACTAGGCGGATGGCAGACAGCCAGGGGAGGAAGACTTTTATTACAAATCTTCTCACACTCTTGCATTTTTTGACAGCAGGAATATATTATCTGGATGTTTTTTTTTTTTTTTTAAAGCAGAAACGAGACATGGTTTTTGTTTACTACTTAGAAGGTTCACTCTGGCTGCGGGCAGAGGATGCACTCAGGAGGATATGGAGTGGGGCAGGGACAGCAGTGAGGAAGGAAGGAAGGTGTGCCCCCACCCCGAGAAGGCATCAACAAACATCAGCTGAAGTGCTCTAAACCCAGGCGCTGCCAGCGTCCTGTGGGGCTAGCAACAGCCTCCCTGCCACCGTGTCTGAGTAGAGATGTGGACCATCACCCGCTCTGGAGCCAAAGAGACCAAGAGCCTTTGGAGTGATCAGGAGTGTGGCATTGCTCGATGCGGCTCCCTCGCCTCTTTGTAGTTGAGCAAGCAGAGGGCACGCTTGGAAGAGGGCAGCACAGGGTAATAGAAAGAGGCTGCAGGGCTTCCCTGGTGGCGCAGTGGTTGGGAGTCCGCCTGCCGATGCAGGGGGCGCGGGTTCGTGCCCCGGTCCGGGAGGGTCCCACGTGCCGCGGAGCGGCTGCGCCCGTGAGCCATGGCCGCTGGGCCTGCGCGTCCGGAGCCTGTGCTCCGCGGCGGGAGGGGCCATGGCAGTGAGAGGCCCGCGTACCAAAAAAAAAAAAAAACAACAAAAACAACCAACAAAGAAAGAGGCTGCAGTTGGGGTCTGTGACCCTCCTGGTGTGGAGTTCCAGAAACTGGGGGTTAGCCTCCTTACTCTGCCTCCATTAACTGTGAATTAGGGCAAGTCATTTCCTCTATTTTAACCCGTTTTCTCATCTGTTAAATAGAATAACAATATCTATCATGAATGGTTGTTGTGGATTTTTGTTTGTTGGCTTTTTTGTTTTGTTTTTTCGGCCGCACCGCGCGGCCTGCGGGATCTTAGTTCTCTGACCAGGGATCGAACCCGCACCCCCTACGGTGGAAGCGCGGCGTCTTAACCACTGGACTGCCAGGGAAGTCCCTGGTTTTGTGTTTTATTAATAAATGAGGTAATATAGGCCAAGGGCTTGGCCATAGCGAGAGCTGCTAAACCATCATAATTTCTGTTATCATTGTTATTAAAACAGAGTTCTCCTAACTCAGGATAGCATTTAGGTGCTTGGAGTAGCAAAGCGCTTCAATAGATAGGAACTACTCCCTCTCTGACTAGTTTCTCTCTGACCACGGGTGGCATATGTCTTCGTGTCCCATCGATGTTGGGTCTCGCCATGTGACTTGCGTTGTCCATTGGGATGGCAGCAAGAGTGCAGCAAACAAAGGCTTGAAATGTGCCTGTCCAAGGGGACTTGCCCTCTGAGCTTCTTCCGCTCCATGGGAAGAGCATGCCCCAGGGAGCCCACTGGTTCCAGGAGGTTGAGAGACACATGGAGCAGACTTGACCCACACGGTATCCTGGACCAAGCTCAGGTGGTCTTGGTCTAGCACTGAACTCTCAGCTGACATCGTTAATGATTGTTTTAAGCCACTGAGTTTGGGGAGATTCGTTATGCAGCATTATTGCAGCAATAGCTGATGGAAGCATTGTTCATTACATCCTGTGCCCTGTATGTTTAATGACCTCCTACTTGTCTCTCTCCCCACGAGGGCACACCCCGTGAAGGCAAAGCCCGGGTATCCCCAGTTCCTGGCGTACAGTGTGTTCATTGTAAATGCTTATTGACTGAATGGACTTCCTACCCCTTCAAGTCTCGATCTGCCCCCCTGTTAAATGGGGATAATCACATCAGAACTGGGGCAGAGCGATGCCTGTGCCTTGTTTCACTGCAGGGAAGGAGTTAGCAGGTACCTCATACTCTCCAGCCACCTGCATCCCCTCCTTGCTTTTAAACTCTTCCCCTGCCTCTTCTCAAAGGGACTCGAGGTGAAAGACATGTTTTGTCAGCGGAAGATCAATGCAGCCTTTGTTTTGCACAAGTCTATCTACCTGACAGAGATGCTGCCTGTACTCACTTGGCTTGCTCAGGGAGGGGAGATGGGTTTCTGACTGGGCTGTGCCCACTCACTCCCTTCTGCCTGCTTGAGCGCCTTCAGGACTGACCTGCCTTGTCCTGGTGAGGGCAGGCAGAAACGGGGCAGGGGAGGGAAGGATGGAGGGAAGGAAGCTGAGATGTAACTGGGTCTCTTCCACATGCTTTCTCTCCACCCATGAGCTCACTTCAACTCCACCACCCACCTTGGAAGGAAGGTGTATCCCCATTTCTCAGAAGAGAAAGTGACTCGCCCACCTTCACCCGGCATTGGGAGTCTAACCCAGGCTGGCTGTCTCCCAAGGTCAATTTCTACTACTTGTAACTGCCTCCCCAGGGAGCAATGATCCCAAGCACCTCGGTGTTGCAGGTGGTATCAGAGGGGACAGAGAGCATCGATGACATTATTACAGTAAAAAGAGAGACCCCCCAAAATGTGTACAACCCTATGCAACTCACAGAATCTCATGGGTTCCTCGCAACTTGCAAGGCAGGCTTATTCCCACCACATTTTACAGAGTAGAAAACCGAGGCTCAGCAGGGTGAAGTGACTTCTCCCAGGGTCTCAAAGCAAATGGTGTAGCTGATGTAAGACTCCTCCCACCTTGTCTCCTGGGTCACTGAATTCCAGAGGTCCCACCTAGTGGGCCCCTTGTCCCAGGGAGACTTTGAGGAATCTGACACCTTGGGACACATCCTTTCCCCGTGGTGTGGTAATCAGACCATCAGCCTGCCTGGGTGCCACCTACAGCTGCTGCACGACCTTGTGCAAGCCGCACGATCTCTCTGAGCCTCAATATACCAGTTATTTTTTGCAATCTAATAAACCACTTCAAAATCTAGTGGCAATTTATTTAGCAATTTATTTAGCTCATGATTGTGTGAGCTAATTAAATTAAGCTGGGCTCAGCTGGGTGGTTCTTCTGATCCTAGAGGGCTACGACATGTGTGTGCAGTCAACTGTGGGTTAGCTGAGTGATTTTGCTTTGGGGGCTGGGCTGGCTGTCAGGCTGAGGGAACAAGGGTCACAGGGCCATGTGTCACTCACCAGGCTTGTTCACAAGGCAGCGTCAGCTTCCTGGAGGATGAGTGGTCATGCACAAGGCCTCCTGTTATGACTTGAATTGTGTTCAACCCTCCTGCTATGGGTCGAATCCCAGAAGACAGGATTGTTAAGCTTTGTTTTAGAAAAAGAGAGGAAGCAAGGGGGGGAGGGAGGAGGAAGGATACACACATTTGCCAACCCCAAAATGCAATTTATAAAATGAAAATCTAGTGTGACATTCAACTAAATTAACAATTTATAGATAATTCACAGTGCTCACACCATTAAGCAAATGCACCTTAAACTGATTTCAAATTAGTAGGCTAATGATTTCCCCCAGGTCCAGTCTCTGCCAGCCCCCAGTGCAGTGTTTTTAATAAGAGGTAGGTGTGCAGTAACAGCCTCTTTATTCCATAACTGAAGCCATAATTGAACTTGAGGTCATATTCAAGTGCCCTATTGATCTACATAAAGAAGGAAAGTGCTGACAGTGACCATCTTCAGGCCAGAAGGGAGGAGTGGGCCACGGCAAAATCCTGCAGCTGTGGCAGATTTGGAGATCCCTTCCTGTATGACTTGCAGGTAGCCTAGATGGCTGATGGGAATGTTAAGTAAACTTGAGACAGACAGAGCTCTCAATCCCAGTCCTGCAGGGACTCCCTAAAGTCATGTGAAGGATCTATGTGACCCTCCAAGATTCCTAGAGCCCCAAGGTGAACACTGCACCCTCTCTTGTCCCACCATATGCCTATCTGACTCCCAACTCTTCAGGCCACGGGAATTCAAGCGAAGGTGCAACCAGAAATGTGTTCCACTTTCCCTCTTCATTCCACGTATCAAGTCCTTTAACCCTCAGCCCAACCCAGAGCTCCCCAACCCCAACGCAGAAAGGCAGTGTGGAGGGTCTTCAATTCTTGTTGGCATAGCCCTGACTGCTGTCATTTCATGAGGCACAAACCGTTACCCATCTCTACTGCTGTCTCTAAAGGGGCCATGAGAAGCTTTGACTCCATCTCCAAAGAACACTGTTCTGAATCCAGAGACCTTGTCTCCAAAGAGTATGCCAAACAAGTAGAGGTTGGAGGAGAAAGAGACAGAGAGAGAGAGAGAGAAATTGATTTTACAGGGGAGTAAGTGTGGATTGGGAAATCTCATGACCCCAGAGTCAGCGAGAACAGTCAGGAGGGTGAACAGACTGTGGACACTTAGTCTACTAATGGATGGATCAATGTTTAGAACAATCTGTAAAGTGCTCCATGTGTGCCCTCGAGGTTGTTGAGCTGTCTATAATACAGTTCAAATGTGAACCCTAAATTATCTAAACACTGTATATTAGCAGTAGATATAATGCTCCAAAATCTCATAAAAACTCATAAAATTGGGAAAAGGCAAGAGGGGAGAGGAACAAAGGATAAGGAGCCTGCTCTTTTCCCTGCTCCCTGTCCCCCTCCTATTCTTGGAGCACAAAGCTCCTTGCAGATTTTCAACTGGGCTTTGAATGTGTGGAGCTCCCAGGATTCCTCCACTGGCACTGAGGGTAAACACCATGCTCCTAGCTCTCCTTGGCCATATTCTTCTCTCAGACCTGTTGCAGCCTGGGGTGTGGAGGAAGGGAAGATTATTCATTGTAAACTCTGCATCATCTCATTCAGATTCCATTACAGGAATCAGTCATGGTGATAATCAAAAAGAAGAAAGGTCTGAGGGAAGAATGTCTCTCGTTTCTAGAAAGAGATTAGTTGGGAATAGTCATCTAATCAATATTGATCAGTAAAGTGTCCCAGAAAAATCTAAAGCCACATTACTTAAACAGACCCTCCTCAGAACGTCTCTGTTGATCCAGAGAATGCAGAAAAGGCAAAAACAGGAAGGAAGGATTAATTTTTTTAAAAAATGACTGTAAAGTGGAACAACCACTTTGGAAACATGTGCATACATTATGGCCAGCAGTTCCACTCCTGGGTGCATACTCAACACACTGAGTGCTTTGTCCTCAAAGGACGTGCACAAGAAAATTCATGGCTTTATTCATAACAGCCTCAAACTGGAAACAATCCAAATGTCCATCAGCAGTAGAATGGATCAATAAGTGGTGTTTTATTCACACAAAAGATTACTATAAGCAATAAAGAAGAATGAACTACTGACACGCAACAACATGGATGAATCCCAAGACACAATGCTGAATGAAAGAAGCCAGACACAGTAGAGTGCCTACTGAATGATTCAATTTATATGAAGTTCAAGAACAAGAAAAACTGGTCTATGCTGACAGCTGTCAGAAAAGTGGTTACCCTTGGTGGGAGGTGGCACAGGAGGTGGTGCTGGAAATGTTATGTATTTTCACCTGGATGGTGGTTACACACACACACGTGCGTGCACACACACACGCACGCACACACACACTTTTAAGTTGTATACTTCAGATTTGTGTACTTTATATGATATAACTCAAAATTTTTAACAAATATTTTTAACCTGTCACTCCAAAATTTAAATCATCACGTGTCATTCACTTTTTGAGGGCCATGATATGCACAGAGTTTGTGCTTTACTTTCTGTCTTGAGGAAAATGGAAACATACCTGCCTATAGCACAAATGAGGATACTGAGGTATGGAATGTCCAGGTAGAGGCACCATTACAGACCATGCTGTCTAAGGTTGGACGGACAGGTGTCATGGTGGGTGCAGACTGTTATCCGTGATCTGTGGCACCCCTATCATTTCTCGTGGCATTATTGATGTGGTTCGCAACGCCTGAAGCTGGACACGCCCCTCCAAGTTACCAAAAGGGCTCATCATCCCATAGCCCTGCCACTCTCCCTAGAGCAGAATAGGATGGTTATTGCAGCAGCTCCAGGATGAACTTCAAGAGATGTCAAGTGAAAATTGAATTAGAGACCAGCCTTGTGGTTTCCAGCAGCTGTTATTGCAGTGTGACCCAACTATGGCAGGACATGGTGACCACATGCTGCCGGGCAGCTCCCAGAGGTTGTTTCAACACCTCGGACAGAGATGCCCCTGCGTGAAGCTCAGGCTCCTGGCTGATTCTATTGTTTCAGCACCAGGGACAGCGGCTCATGCATTAAATGGGCATAGAAATAGACTGGAAGAGCAAAACGTATTTGTGGAAAACAATCTTCCCACGGTTTGCTCTTTACACACAACACTATTGCTTCCAGCTTTGTATAACAAATTAAATTCTGACAGCATTAAAAACGTATGTGTGATGAGAAGATTGTTTTGGAAAACACGCAACATTTACCTCCTTTCTACCTCCACCTCCTTCCTCCGATCCAGGCGTTCCCCAACGGACCTGAACTTCAGGGAATGCCCAGGTAAATGGGGTTTCTCCTATTTAGAATTGTCAGTGGAGTGCCAGAGTAGAACAGAACCCCTGGGACCCAGCTTATTTTCCTCTGAAACCTAGATGCAAGAATACCATCCACTCTGAGAGAGTGAAAAGGGAGGTTAGTTAGAAATCTTTTCTTCAAAATACGGGCACCCTGAGCTCATTCTTGTGGAAATGCTAATACTTGTGGAAAGCCTACTGTGTGCCAGGCCTTGTGTTAAGCGCTGGAAATACAATGATGAACCGAATAAATTCCCTGCCCTTGTGGAGTCTACATTCTAGTGTGAGGGAACAACAATAGACACATAAACATATCAATAACTAGGATAATTTCACTTTGTGGTAAGTTCTACGAAGAAAGCAAGTAGAGTAACAGGCTGTATAGTGAGTGGGTGAGAACTACTTTAGCGAGAAGGGCCAGGAAAGGCCGCTTTGAAGAGACGGTGTTTGAGCTGAAACTTGAACAATTAGGAGGAGCCAGACTTGTGCAGATCTAACAGAAATGCATTCCAGGAAAACGGTGTGGCATCTGCAAAGTGCTGAGGTGGAAACAAATGGGACGTGTTCAAAGGATGGAAAGGAGGCCAGTGTGGCTGGGGTATAGAGCACGAGGGGAAGACGTGGAGGAAATAAGCCTGGGGAAGTAGGAGGGGACCAGATCACGTGGGCCTTGTAGGTCTAATAAGGAGTTTGGGTTTCAAGCAAAGGAGTGATATGATATGATTTATGTTTAAAACAACCTGGTTTTTTAGCTGCCATGTGGAGAATGGACTAGCGAGAGACTGGGAGGAGAAGCTGGAAGACCAAGCTAAGCTGCTACAACGGTCCCCTGAGAGATGATGGTGAGGGTAGCCTCTCCTTACCTCCCTCCACATGTAATTTTATCTCCCAACTTAAGGATGCATTTCTCTGAGTCATCCATGCTCCCTTCCTCTGGTCCCTCCTCTAACCAATGCCATACATTTGTGAGATATTATGAGAGAATATGCACAGGGTCACATGTTATGTCCTATTTACTTCTGAAAGAATGAATGAAATGATGACTTCAGAGCCACTTGGCTCATCTAGAAATGGCTCATCTAGAAACGGAGTCTATTGCCTCTTTTATGCCAATTCTTCTCAAACTCTTTCAATTAATGGGCTACCACTTGGGGAGGAATGGCACGCAGAGCACTTAATCCACTCCTCATGGCTCATCATCCCAGAAACAAACATCACCTGATGGGATGCCAATGGGGGAGACTATACACTATGAATTATGCAGTGAACAAAAGCATCAACGTGTATGATATTTAAGGCATTACTACAACAGGGACACCCCTTCCCAGACTAGCCGGAAGACCCAAAGAGACCACAAATGCATAGTGGGCAAGACCATTTGCTACCCAACTAGGCTCACTAGCCATAAGTGCCTTGGGAATTTGTACCTATGTGACCTGGATGAAAAGTGAGGGAAAAAGCAAAGGTCACTTGGCTTAGCACCATAGCCCCTGGTACTCGGTCTCATCTCCTTCATTAACTCACTCAAGGATGTCAGGCAAATCTCTTCCTCTCCCTGGGTCTCGTTTTTCTCAACTGTAAAATGAGGGGGTTTGTTTGAACTCCATGATCCTCTGGCTCTAGCAGTCTGTAAATCTGTAAATGGCCTAGGACCTGCATTTCCCACGTTTTCTGTATCTCCTTTGGTCCTCCCAAAACCCCCCAAAAGTATAGAAAATACATATCATTGTGCCCACTTTTCAGATGAGATCGGGCACACTCAGGGTGGTATGGCCATAGACTGTGCCCACTTTTCAGGATGGGAAAACTGAGACCTCAAGATCACAAGGACTAATCACAAATTTACAAATTGAGCTAGAGGGGGTCAGATTCCATTACAACTCACTCAGGTAAATCCTAACTCTTCCAGAAACGTATTCTGCAAGGGCTTACTCCCCCATTCTCCAGATACCCCCTTACCCCCCCACACAGCCCCTTCAAGCCCCTGTTAGGCCCTGGCTCTCCTGCAATCTCTCCGGTCATCATCAGGAGGTGTGCTGGGACTACAAAGATGCCTGTGCATCAAAGATGCCTGTGCATGCCTGTGCACATGCCTGTGCTCTCTGTATGTATTGCTATTTCAATTTCGAGGCCATCGGCAAATCCCATCATGGCCAAGCCCTTCCACTGGACCATAACTGTAATCTGTCAGCTCATTAGCACGGGGAAGGGGAGGAAGACACACTCAGCTTTATCCACCAGTCCTGATTTAGTAGGTGTTCCCTTTGCAGCTCCAGAGCCTTGGAGGAATCTCTGTGTGCCTGTGTTTGTTATGGAAATTACCACACACCCATACATATAAATCTGCAAGAGAGCCTCTTGTCATTTCTAATAGTTCCACAGGCTGCACTGAGAGAAGCCTGGGCAGAGCTGAGGCTATTTTGGAGATTTTGAGACCTCCATCCTTATACTAACGTCAGAGAAATCTTGACCACCCAAAGAGCTCCTAGCTCATGTCACAGTTTTCAGTCATCAAGAGTTTGCAACGTGCCCAGCGCTGCGCTCAGGGTTTCCCATGTACCATTTCATTTAATCCTCACAATAATCACAATAATATGATCACAATAATCACAATAATATGATCTCCATATTTTAGTTGAGAATACTGAGGCTAGGAGAGATCTAAGTGGCTTGTTTTAAAAATCACAGGAATGGAAAGGAACTACGTTTAATTACCCAACTTCTAGGTCATCTCCATGATTCTTGGATTCTTTGGGATAAAATCATGGTGGAAGGAGAGGAAGGAATGGAGGTGATATACTCCATGGAGGGTGGGGACCCCCCAAAGCAGTCTCCCAGTCTCCCACTATTTCTTCCCTGGAAGATGACTGCCCCTCTCTGGAGGAAGTTTCTCCCCCACAGAATGAGACTGGGGGCTCAAAATCTTGGCCACTATACCTTTGGGGTACAGTCATCCCTCTCCCCGTTTCTCTATTATTAAGAATTCTTTTAGTTGTGTCAGATACATGAAAATCCTGGACAAGACCTGGTTGGGGGCACGACTCTACTCATAGCTCAGGCAATGTTGTGAGAACTCTGTCTCTCTCCAGCTCTAAGCTCTGCAGGTGTGTTCTTGGAATCATTCTGCAAGTAGGCTTGCCCCAGCTGGCAGCAGACAAGGTCAGCACAGGCCTAGAATCTCATCCTTCCAGAAAATTCCTCTCCCAAATCCATGAATCAACACCTGGGAGAACTCTAATGGCTCTGCTTGGGTCACATATTAACCCCTGAACATTTCACTGTTGCCAGAGGGATGGGATATCTGATTGACCAGCATAGACATGGTGACCACTCCTGGGGGACAAAAGGGACACCATAATCGGCACATGAAGACTGAGTGTATATGTATTGTGTTTTTCTATATACGGCCCTTGCAATGTCTCCAATCCCACACACTCTTTTAGAATGTGATATTGACACTCTTTCTATCTTAGGGTCGGGTTTATGTCCCTTCCCCTTGAATCTGGGCATACTTTGTGGCTGCCTTGACCAGTAGAATATGGCAAAAGTGACACTGTCCTCATTTCCAGGTCCACCCCTTAGAGACTGGCAGCTTCCACTTCTTGCCTCTTGAGACACTCACCTCTGAAGCCCTAGACCCCCATTTGAGAAGTTCAAGGCCACCATGTTATGAGGAAGCCCAGGTCATGTGGAGAGGCCAAGAGCAGGTGTTCTGACTGCCCCAGGAGGGGTCTAAGTGGACAGCCAACAACAACCAGAGACACGTGAGTGGTGAGGCTTGGAGAAGATTCCTGCCCCTAGTCTGAGTCCTCCTACGTGAGATCCCAGACATCACGTAAGCAGAGACAAGCCATCCTCCTGTGCCCTTTCCCAATTTCTGACCCAAAGAATCTGTAATCATAATAAAACAATTGTTTTAAGGTTGCTTATTGCTGATCTTTTTTTTTTTTTTTGTGGTACGTGGGCCTCTCACTGTTGTGGCCTCTCCCGTTGTGGAGCACAGGCTCCGGACGCGCAGGCTCAGCGGCCATGGCCCACGGGCCCAGCCGCTCCGCGGCACGTGGGATCTTCCCAGACCGGGGCATGAACCCATGTCCCCTGCATCGGCAGGTGGACTCTCAACCACTGCGCCACCAGGGAAGCCCCATTGCTGATCTTAAATAGGGAGTATATCCTGGATTATCTGGGTGGGCCCAGTGTAATCACAAGTGTCCTTAAAAGAGGAAGAGAGAGGCAGAAGACGACTCAGAGGGAAACGTGACTCTGGAGGGTCCGCGTGTGGTGACGAGAAGGACTCAACTGGCCTTGGCTGACTTTGAAGATGGAGGAAAGGGTCACCGCCTAAGGAATGTGGCTGCCCTCTAGAGGTTGCAAAAGGCAAGGAAATGGATTCTCCAGTACAGTTTTCAGGAAAGAATGCCACCTGGAGGACTCCTTGATTTTAGCTCAGTAAGACCTATGTGGAACTTCTAACCTCCTAAATTGTAAGATAAAAATATGTGTTATTTTAACCAGCTAAGAAAAACAAAAAACGATTGTTTTAAGTCACTAAGCCTGGGGGTAATGGGTTATGCAGAAAAAGATAACTAGAACACGTGTGTGTGTGTGTGTGTGTGTGCGCGCGCGCCTGTTGAGGAGGTTGTTTCTCACAGGAATTAGAATAAGGGGGATGGGCAAGCATGGTAGACAAACAGGCAGTATATCTAACACCTGCAGGACTGCCCATGGTGCCCACCATTTTTAACAGACACAGGCAATGCGCAAGTTGGTGCATTCCAGGTACTGAGCCTCACATTGCCCAGTTAGCTTGACAGAGTGTTAAAGCATTCATTAGGCTCTTCTGTATATCCTCTTGCCTTTTTCTGTCCAGTGAATTGGCTGCTCCTCTAAGCAAAGTGTCCCCAAGCAGGGTCTCCATGCTGCCCAAGTCCAGGGTTTACCACTCACCTCATCTTTCTTGTATATGGTGCCCCTGAGTTACGCCACATCAGTGGCATTGACCTTGTGGTCCCTTTCCCTTTCACCCCTTCACTTTGCTGTACAGCAGAAATTAACACAACGTTGTAAATCAACTATACTTCAATAAATAAATAGATAGAGAAAAACTGTTTACCATGGAGTATTACAACCATCTCGGAAGTCAGGGTGCCACATAAAACTCTTTGGTTAGAAGTAACATTTGCAAGGATGGGCTTCTGATGCAGACGAGAGTCTGCTTTCCTATAGCTGCAGGGAAAGTGGAAAGGTTTTTGTGTTGTTTTTTTTTTTTTACATCTTACCTTGCTGAGATTTCTTTCACCAGTAGTTATAAGACATACAGTTTCAAGACCCAATATTGGAATTCTATTAGTCAACATGGAGGGGGAAAAAAAGCAGGCTTGAGGAGGTCAAAACTTTGAATATGAAAGAGAAAAAGAATAGTGTTATTAAATGAAATGCAGCACTTGGTAATTTTTATTCATACATAGCACATAATAACCTTCGGTACATGTTAGGTATTATGTTTTCTTTGTCCTTATGACACGTACCCTACTCAAGCTCTCATCCAAACGGTTAGTGTCACCATGATGAAGACACACAGTCCAGCAACCAAAAATTGTTTTAAATTATTTAAAATTCTTCAGTTGCATATCTCAGGCCTTTTGAAGTGGACGTATGTCAGAAAGAGTTCCCTGTTTCCTTGTCTCTCCCACCTACACCCCTCCGTCCCTAGTGCCTTTGATTCCCCTTGCGCCTCCTTCCTCCCAAATCCCCCCGGACCTGCCCCCAACTCCAGAGCTGCAGATTTTCTAGCTACTCCTCCCTATTCTCCATGATTCTATATCGCCAAAAGCCAACGAGCCAGTCTGATAACACTAGGGCCTTCCCCAGAGTGGGGACTAACTGGGGTAGAAAAAACCAGTAGACGACGACAGAACCCTCTTTAGCGAGCAGGGCAGGGACAAGCTGAGGACACTCCCAGGTGAATCCTTTCTGTCCTGTCACATCCCTATTCGTGTGATAAGGCCCCTCAGTGGCTAGTATCTCTCTTCTTTCTAGCAGCATCAGCATTACTGACTTGACGTTTGTTATACATCACCCCAATTCCAATCCTCCAGGGACTGCAGCAAATCACAGAGTTGGAGGTGGGGTAAGTAAGAAGAAAAAGGGTTTGCTTCTCCCAGCCCAGGCTGTTTGCAGCACCAGGCCTAGAACATTGGGAAACAGCCTGGTGATGCTTTTCATCTCAACTCAACAGTCGGGGCGCTGGCCCTGCAGCCAACTCCAAGTGCAGATTGGAATGAGTCACTGGGGTCTCATCAGCCAGCCCTGCCTGGTCCAGATCCAGGTGAGGCTCAAACAAGGTAGCACTTTGGAAGTCTCTCTTCCCCCTTCCTCAGCTAGAGATCTCTTCCCCACCCACCTACCTCAGCATCTAACACACTCCACTTGCTTCCACTCCACTAGTTTCTTTGCTTTAAGAAATCGCCTCCAGGGACTTCCCTGGTGGTCCAGTGGTTAAGAACCCGCCTTCCAATGCAGGAGATGTGTGTTCGATCCCTGGCTGGGGAACTAAGATCCCACATGTCGCAACTACTAAGCCTGCGCACTCTGGAGCCTGCACGCCACAACTAGAGAGAAGCCCACGCATCGCAACAAAAGATCCCGCATGCCGCAACTAAGACCCAATGCGGCCAATTAAGTAAGTAAGTAAATAAATAATTTTTTTTTTAAAAAAAAGAAATTGGCTCTGAAACATCCCCTGTGAGCAGTGAACCTTCAGCACCGGGGTGTGAGCTTTTGACCGCAGAAATTTTGCCTGGTACATAGTGGTACAGGCTTTGCCTGGTACAGGCTGATTGAATTAAACTGGCGCCCACTAATACAAATGGATAGGGTAAGTTAGATCCTGGCAGAGAGCAAGTTTTTTAAGAAATCATGTTTAACGGTTACTCATTCTTCCACTTGGCAAATCCTGGTTGAGCCTGCATGCCAGGCACTGTGATGGGCACCAGGATACAGGTAAACAGGGCAGGAACTGTCCCCGTCCTTCCCTGGTCTGACGTCAGGACACCCCTGCCAAACCTCCGAGCAGAACTTACTCGCCCCCAGGCCTCTTCTCCAGGGACCCAGCTGTCTTCAGGGCCTCTACCCCATCCCCCCGCCTCCTTGCAGGAACCTCACAAAATGAAAGACCAGAGGTGACGGAGAGAGTGTCACTGAAAATGGCCATTATCAGATTGGACAAACCCTGTGGCCTCCAGCCAGCACCACCCTCAACGCCAGCTACCGAGTTACTAGAATGAAAAGGCTCGTTCATATTTCATTTCAGGCCCTCAGCCCCCTAAGCTGCCACCCCTTCCTTCCCTAGGCCCGCTTCACGCCTCTCTGCTTTGAGAAGGCCCCGGACCAAAGGCCCTGGACACACGGACCCTGAGCTGACAGCCTCTTTGCCCAAAGTCCTCCCCCACCCCACCCCTGCACATGCCATGCACGTTCTGTGACGGGCTCTGGGCCCTCTGTGAGCCAAGCCCACACCTTCAATCCCTTCTCACGGGCCACAGAAGGACCATCCACCCCCTCACCAGGAAGGGCACCCCTTGCTCCTTCATGCCCCCCAGTCCGGTGTCCCCACCTCCCCCGAGGGACCTGGTCTTGTGCCTGCCAGAAACCTGATGGCGTCAGCAAATCAGCACAGGGGTGGGGGAGCCCATCTTGAATCCCAGCAGGCGGATCTAGGACAAGATCAGGGATTTTCGAGCATGAAAAAGACCTCAGAGACGAGAGCTGCTATTCATTTTCTCCCTTCATCAGCAGAGTGATCAGCATTTGCCTTTTTCCTGCCTCCTCGCAGAACCAAGAAGAAACTAAAGCAGCCAGAGGGCTTGGCGGGACCCAACCGTCTATGGAAAGTGCAGGATTTTATTAGCTTGGCTGTGGATAGACAAGGGG
Organism: Pseudorca crassidens; assembly: GCF_039906515.1. Lineage (NCBI taxonomy): Eukaryota > Metazoa > Chordata > Mammalia > Artiodactyla > Delphinidae > Pseudorca > Pseudorca crassidens. The sequence continues at coordinate 8,861,300 of NC_090297.1, forward strand.
ACGGGGGAGTCAACTGAACAGTGCGGGAGGTGGGAAGAAGCGGGGGGCTCCCTCCATCTCCGTCCTGAAACACAGCCCAACTAGGGCTGGAGCAGCAGCAAATAGGACTGGAGGTCATGAGCCTCCAGGGACACGGGGCCATGAATTAGGGGATGGGGGAGCCGTGTTCTAGTTCAGCTCCACCCTAGTGACCTTGGACGAGTCCCTTCCTCTCACTGGACTAAGCTCACTGAGTTGTAAAGTGAAGGAATTGGATCAGATCAGTCGTTTTCAAGACAGAGCGTGGAGGACACACGTCTCCCAGAGGGGAGTGATGTCAGGGCAGGAGACAAGGACAGAGCTGGTGAGCAGAGCTTTGGGGGGTGGTCCCAGCCTAACCCAGCAGTTCCCAAAGCAGCCTGATCATCCAATCAAGGGGAGCCCACCCTACCTGCTGAGTTCCAGTCCTTAGGGTGGGGAGCCTGGGAATCTGCATTTTCCATAAGCCCTCCTGGTGAGTCATGAGCCAGGTTTGGAGACAGCTGAGCTGGGGATGGGGAGAGGTGGGGCAGGGACCCCCTGAAGTTTCCAAAGCAACGAGCAAAAGAGCGGGAGGGCCGAGGCTGTCTGGGGAGCCCCTCCACTGTCCCCCAGGGGAGGGCACAGGCAGGGACACGGGCTCCTGGGCTCGAGGGGGGCTGATGCGGGATGGTATTATCTGCCTTCCCGAAACCTTCTTTGCTGCACAGACACAGCGCCTGTGACCTCCTTCGAGGGCTCCCCTGGAGCACTGGAGTGTCTGTTTACAGTCCATTAGCTACTTGACAGAGAGGCTCCAGGAGTGACAGACATGAAGAGGAAGTGTCAGGACCCGGGCCCGCCACAGATCTGTCAGAAACGAAGGTAAAGATGCTGGGAGATGAGGAGGTCTGATGGTGGTGACAGGGGCTCCAGCCCTGTGCCTGGGCTCCCAGTTGGCCTGCGAATGCAGTTCAGGCCGCCTTTCAGAGGCACCGCCCCTCAACCCGCCCAGCTGGCCTGAGACCTTGTGCCTGGAGGCCCCAGAGAAACCAGTGGTCCCCAGCCTTTTTGGCACCAGGGACCGGTTTCGTGGAAGACGGTTTTTCCACGGACCAGGGTGGGGTGGGGGGAATAGCTTTGAGATGATTCAAGCACATTACGTTTATTGTGCACTTTATTTCTATTATTATTATGTTGTAATATATAATGAAATAATTATACCACTCACCATAATGCTGATAGGAGGCGGAGCTCAGGTGGTAATGCGAGCGATGGGGAGCGGCTGTAAATACAGACGAAGCTTCGCTCGCCCGCCCCGCCGCTCACCTCCTGCTGTGCGGCCTGGTTCCTAACAGGCCCTTTCATGGGCTGTAGTGGGGTTGAATGGTGGCCTCCCAAAAATATGTCCACCCGGAACCCATGAATATGAACTTACTTGGAAAAAGGTTCTTGACTGATGTAACTAAAGTAAGAAGCTTGAGATGTCACGGTCCCAGCTTAACTGGGTGGCCCGACATCCAATGACACGTGTCCTCATAAGAGATAGAAGAGATGCACGGGCACTCGGAGGTGAAGGTGATGTGAGGCTGGAGGTCGAGATCCAGGCCACGTTTCTACAAGCCCAGGAACACGAGGATAGCCGGCAGCCACCAGAAGCTAGGACAGAAGCACAGAACAGATTGTCCCTCAGAGCCTCCAGAAGGAACCAACCCTGCTGACACCTCGATTCCAAACTCCTGGACTTCAGAGCTGTAAGACAATACATTTCTACCGTTTAAGCCACCCAGTTAGTGGTCATTTGTTTTGGCAGCCCTAGGAAACTAATACGTGGCTAAGCCCTTTTTACCCATCACTTGTCTGATGAGATAGTCTCTACAATCATCCCCATCTAACAGATAGGGAAAATGAGGTTCAGAGTGGTTAAGTAACTTTCCTAAGGTCACACAGCCGTGAGTGGAGAGGCTGGGACTGGGGCCCAGGTCTATCATACTTCTGAGTCCCTAACAGTGCCAAGAACTGCGCTAAGGCTTTACACTTCTGGTCCCCAGCTCTGGACTCAGGCCCTAGCTATATCACCTACGGGCTGTGTGATCCCATACAAGTTACTTAATGTCTCTGATCCTCAGTTTCCTCACTTGCAAATTGGAGGGACTATCAGAAGCTATCCCCAAGGCTGTCATAAGGATCTGAAAACTAGTGTGAAGTTTTGCACCAGGTAACCTCCCCAGGTTGGGGATATCCTCGGGACCCTGTCTGCTCCCAAGAAACCTCCCCCCCCCCGCACCATCCCCCCACCGCCCTGTTGTCAGTGGGAGCCCAGCATCCCCCTGCTAGTGCACTCCAGATGCTCACAGCTTCCAACAAGCCAGGGCAGCTCTGCTCTAATGGCAAAAGCAAATTATGCTCGTAAATTAGGGTTCGGCTAATTGAGACTTTATAATAGGCGTTCCTTTAAACTCCCATCTGTAAACACACAACGGCCCTGCTGCCTAGCCATATAAAAACTCCTTTAGGCAGGAATATATGGGGGTGTGGTAGTGAGTCTCCAGGACGGCATTCCAATCGTGATTTTCTCTTCCTCCTCCCTGTGCTAAATGGCGCCGCACGCAGCTAGTCCATGAGCCCGGCTCCCCCTCACTCCGCCCCATAAGTCCTTGTGTTGCAGGTGCCCCGAGCACACCCACCTGCCAACGGCCCAATGACACAGCGGCAACTGGGTGGGGACTGCCCCTTGCCTGGTTCCTCCGTCTCAGAAAGCGGAAGGTCCCGCCAGACTAAAGGAGTCACCTGGAGAAGGGGGGTGGGCAGTGTGGGAAAACATACTATGGCCTGGGAGGCAAGACCCGGATACTTTTTAGTACAGACCCCAGCCGCACTCCCCATGCCGCATCCTCACCAAGAGAAATCAGAGATGAGCTAGAGGGTTCAACAGAAGCACATACACTTCTGGAGACGAATTGCATGTGAGTTGAGGGTGGAGGTCATTGAGGGCAGGTCCCTGGGGGAGGGGGCTGAGGGGAGTGACCTGGAGGCTGGGGGTGAGTCTCCTGCTTTGCTCCCCCACCTCCTACCTCCTTTAGGAGCCAGTGACCAGGAAGTCCCTCCAAGCTGGACAGGAGCTTCTTCAAGGGGGCAGTGAGGCAGGGCTGCTGCCCCACCCATCTGCAGGAAGAAGAGCTCTGGCTTTGCAGTCGGACTGCCCGGGCTCAAACCCGGGAGGGTCGGAGAGTGCCAACTACATGCCAGACGTTGCTGGCCTTGCTCATTCCACACTCACTCGTTCTGTGTGGCGGGTATGATGGACATCCTCCCCATTCTGCAGATGAAGAAACTGAGGCACAAAGAAGTTCTGAAACCTGCCCAGGGTCAGCTGATAAGTGGGGGAGACAGGAGTCAAATCCAAGTGCCAATCTCCTTGTTCTTTTGCACCATAATGTTTCCTCCGTTAAACCTGAAGATGGCAAGTCAGTCATCCTGAACATTCATGCGTCAAACCTAACCCGACGCCTGTTCTTGTAAATAAAGTTTGACCGGAACACAGTCGTGCCCATCTGTTTACACATCATCTATGACCGTTTTCACTGTACAAGGGACAGAGTCGAGCAGTTGCCTGCAAAGCCTAAACTATTTACTATCTGACTCTTCTTAGAAAAGGTTTGTTAAGCTTCTCCTGAGCCTCAGTTTTCTCTTCTGATCAGTGGCGGCAGCACAAGCCTCCTCGGGGCTGCTGCGTGGATGAGATGAGATCGCCCGCACTCAGGTCCAGACAGCGCCCCGAACACAGCCAGGCTCGGGAGAGGTCACTCCCTTTCTTCTCCCTGGTCTCTCCATCTTCACCCCACATATGCATCCTCGGCTGCCACTGCCCCCAATGAAACCGGGCACCAGGGCTCCCCGATCTCCTTCCCGCAGGGCCTGGATACAAGCCAGGGGAGGCTGGGCTGAGTTTAGCAAGTCCAAATCACAAGGGAACCCAGACCAAGGCTTCTCCTGTCCCCCTTCTTGCCCACACTACACCAGCAAGCCAATTATTCCTCGCCCCAGCCTCGGCTCAGTGGAAAATACTTTAAAAATCGAAAGCCATTTTTAAAAAGAAATGTTGTTATTCTATTGAAACTAAATCTCCAAATGAGTTGTCTCCAACCTTGCAGCCGTACACCATGGAGAAAAGCCTCTAAATAAACAGTCGCTCATTTGCATAGGCTCTAGGCCTGACCCACTTCTGGGTCTTGCCTTTCTAGGGTGCCTCTTTATGGTTATCTATTTATCACCAACCCAGTTTCCTTCCCTGTGTTCCAAAGGTTGGGCTCACTTCAGCTCCAAGCAGGCACTCAATTTGTTATTTAAAGTACGTAGTTTACATATATGAGCATAAGAATTCCATTTTATTTACAACTATAGTCATTTACCAAATATATGGGGCACCGAGGTTGCCATGTACAGCTGTATAGGCTGTGCACTGCCCAAGTCTACAAGGCTCATGCTTTATGTTCTAATTTGTTTGTGAATTAGGATGACTGTCTTCTCAGATGGCAGTAGATATCTTGAGGAAGGGGCTCCTTTTTTGAATCTGCCCAAATATCCTGAGCTAGGAATCAGCTAGGTGACGGTGGGGGAGGAGAGGGTGAGAGAATGTTCCAGGCAGAGAACATCATGTGAAAAGGCAGTAGAGAGCAGGACCTCCCTCTAAAGGAGAGTCCTAGCTGACTCACTTCCTCAGCGCAGCTAGTTTTCTGCCTCCTTAAAGGAGCGTTTTGTACTCTCTCCTGAACATCCACCCTGAGTGAAGGAGCTGCGTGTCCCGCCTTGGTGAAAGGAAAAGGGAGAACATTTCGGCTTGTTTGTGGTAATGACTTGCAAGGTAGAACAGGACCAGTTGGTAAGTACACGTGGTGCTCCAGGCTCAATCACAGGCACCTATGACCCAGAACACACTGTGTCTGAAGGATGGCCACGGGAAGCAGGCGTGGCTCCACAGGCAGCTCGGCCACGCAGCCAGATGTGGACTGAACCAGACCCAGTCCAGGATCCTGGCCTCAGCAGGCTGTGCCCCCCTCCCCTCCCTGCATCCGTAGGAGCTGGGGCAGGGGCCCCAGGATTCAGCCTCATCTCGTCCTGGGCCTCTTCCCGGCTATGCAGCAGACCCGGCCAGCACTTAAGAGCAGAGGCTGCCTGTGTCTGCTTCGTTTCTCCCATCTCTGAGCTGTGTGACCCTGGGCAAGTTACTAAACCTCTCTGAGCCTCTGTTTCCTCATCTGTCAAATAAGAGTACCCACTTCACAGAGTTGTTCATTCTTGCAGCAATTATTAATAGAGTGCAAGGTAACAGGAATCTGCCCTCCCTGAGCTCAGGTGTCTTGTGAAAATCCAGTAAGAAAGCCCACATTCCGAGTGCAACACAAGGCCTGGCTCATAGGAAGCCTTGTGATCTACTTGGCCATGTTCCTCTTCTATCACGTTATTGCCCAAAGTCAGGGGTGACAGCAAATCTGGGCACAGCCAGTGTGAGCAGAAAGGAAGTTCCAGTGAATCATGGCCTCGAGGCATAGGGCTCGGGTGTCCTGTGCTGGGATTCTGAGGGTCTTAGGGAGGGCTGAATGATGTCAGGACCTCGGTTCCTGATGGGAGTGGAGACAACTCACTCCCTGCCTCAACTATCAGGTTGACAGGATAATGCATTAGCATGCTGAGCTGTGTGTGTGAGACACACACACACACACACACACACACACACACACACACACACGTGGCTGGGTTTAATTTTTCCTTGCCTGGGCTAGGCAGTGGGTTTGCAGAGGAGAATACAGAAGCCCTCACACGGGGGAAAGCCTCAGCCCTTTGAAGAGGTGATGCCCCTGAGGAAACGGGAGCTAGGGCCTTTGAGGCCAAAAAGAGAGAGGCTGGAGTGAGATGTCCCAGAGGGGAAAGGGATGGAGATTCCGGAAGATCAATCTCGTATTAAAAATAAATAAATAAAAATAAAGGAGGAGATGGGAGCACAGATGCCACACATGGGTCACCCCTGGCTTGTAGGCACCAGGCAGAAGCAATGAGCCCCTGGGCAACGACAGAGATGAAACTCGAGGTTGAGAAATAACCAGAGATGAGTGTCCTGGCGGTGTGTGTAAGTGTCTAGCCCGCAGGGTCCAGAACCAGGCTCTCAGTAGGTTCAGATCGCAGTTCTGCCTTTTACCAGGGGTGGAACCCTGGGCAATTCACTGCATTGTCCTGTGCCTCAGTTTACCCATTTGTAGAATGGGGTTAAAGAAAAGCACCTACCTTATTAGAGTTTTGGAGAGGAACTCATAGCGTGTTCTCAGTAAGTGTTAAATTCGTTAAGCATTAGATTCATGCAGTTAGTGTTAGTTGAATTTATCAGGATATAAACCCCTGCTTTCTCTCCCATACACACACACACACACACACACACACACTCGACCTCTTCCTGGCCTCCTCTCTAGACACAGCGGAGAATCGCTGCAGTGGTGGTGGTGGACATGCCTCGGAGAGACCATGCTCTTCAGAACCACCAACAGTGGTCGCAGGGTCTCGCCGTGAGCCCCTGAGAGCGCCTTTTAGCCTGATCTAGGCGGCCCCAGCAGAGGCTCCATTCACCCTGGAGCTGAAGCCAGGGCCACACAGGACCAAAAAAATCGTTAAAAAGAGCCCGCCTGCAATGCAGGTTAACGGGGTGGCTTTGGTTCCCGTGGAGACAAAGGGAAATTACAAGCTTGAAAAGATTAGGCGGCTGCAGGTTGGCAGGAGCAGGGAAGAAACAGCTTTCTTCTGGAAGATCCAGAGCTAAGCGGCCACCCCCGCACACTCTGCAGCTCTGACCAAGGCAGGGAGCAGCAGCCTTGCCCTCCTACACTTGTCACCTCCAATTTAGGGGCGTGGGTTTAGGGCTTTTCATGTCAAGGAACCAAGGGCCTCTGAACCCATCACCTGAGAAGCTCTAGTTGTTCTTTGGGGCACATCTCACAATTAAAAAAGCAAATCAATTGTTCTATTAGTGTAGGATAATGCAGTTTAAATTTTTTCTCCATTTGCAACATTTAGTTCTTTTGTGCTGCTTTGAAAAGAATCATAGCTAACACTTAACGTAGTTCTTACCATGCTGCAGGCACTTTACAAATATTAATCCTTGAAATGCTCACAACAGATCTCCGAGGGAAAAGCACAGAGAAGGGCTCCGAGGCTCAGAGAGGTTGAGTAACTTGCCCAGGGTCACACAGCTAGGAAGTGAGAGAGACTGGCTATAGAGTCCGTGCCCCTGACCTCTCTTCCACACTGCCTTGCAAAAATGTGACAGCCTGTCTTTGGGCTTTACAAGGGATTTGTCACTGTTTCAGCCCCATGCCCACGTACCACATCTGAAGACACAGGGAGAAGATGACCAGCTCAAGCCAAGGAGAGAGGCCTCAGAAAGAGCCAACCCTGCCAACACCCTGATCTTGGACTTCCAGACTCCAAACCGTGAGAGAATAAATTTCTGTTGTTTAAGCTACCCAGCCCGTGGTCCTTTGTTACTGCAGCCCCAGGACACTAATGCAATGCCTGAACCACAACCCTAAAAGGCAATCTTCCTAACTCATACATCTGACCGTGGGGTCAGAGTCAGAAAGAGCAGGGGCACAAGACCCCTTATTTTTCTTTCTTCATCCTTCCCACCATCCTCCCCTTAGAAAGGAAGTTATCTTCTTCCACTCCCCCTCAAAAGTGGGTTGTTTAAAAAAAAAAAAAGTCCTCCCCAAATGAGGCATTTAATAGGCAAACAGATTGTACCTAAACACTTTCTTATAGGAGAGAGTCAACTTCGCAGGCCCAGTCACGTCTGGATTTTTCCCTCCTTGGACCTCCTAACCTCCATGCAGTTCACCCTGGGCCCCAGCTTCCCGCCACCCAGAGTGAGTTCAGCACCCCAACCCTGGTGCCCGGCTACCTCTAACACTATCTGGGAGCTCTGAGATGGGGAGGGGTCTCAGGAATCAGAGCCTACCCAGGGTGAGCTCAGGATGGGCTGAGGGCTGTCTGAGATTCTTTTTTTTTTTTTCTTTGATAAACTTTTTCTTTGAGTTTAAAATACGTATGGAAACGTGCCTGTCCTAAGTGTTCAGCTCAATGAATTGTCTTAGTGACAGACCCAGAGAAACAGAAGACCAGCAGCATGCCAGAGGTCCCCCTCATGATCCTTTCTCATCACAACACCCCCAGAGGGAGACCTGGCAGCAAGCAGGAAGGACCCAGGAAGGGTCCTGTGCCTTGGAAAGCCCACACTTCGGAGAACTTCCCTTGAAATTCCTTAGCCTCCTCATGGTGGCTGGGATGGCCAGGGCAGGCAGTACTTTCTGGACAGGGCACCCCGAGAACCCAGACCAAGATCCGCATGGATCTGGGTCTCTGTTTCTCCTTTGATGTTCTCTCTGGCCTCCTGTCCTGCACGTGGTGTCCAGTGGATGCCCCAAGAGGCTCTGGAGCTCACACCAATGGATTGTCCTGGGGCTCCACGGCGAGGCCCTGGTTCTAGGAGAGTGGCCCAGCCTGCAGTCCACGCCTGCTGGTCAGCGTGATTTTTTCTTTGTGAGACTGTGCAGGGTTGGGCCACTAGAAGGATGTTGGCGCGCTGATTCAGGATGACTCACTCACCCTGGCACAGAACGAGCTCAGAGCTCTAGGCTACCGTTGGTCCACTGCCCACCCGTGGGCTTGAGCTGTGCATTAGCTTTTGCCCATCTGTCCCCTGGCTGTAGTGCTTCTTCTGGTCTGCAGCACCCAGCGTGGCAGGGCTGGCAGCAAGTGTCCTTGACCCTGTGTCCCTCCAGCCCCTGGCACCCAGTTTGGTCTTCCATCCCCCTCCAAAGGGCTCCATGTGTCAGGCAGTCCTCTGGGGGTGGCTGTGCTCATCTTCTCCAAGGGCTTCTGAGACCATTGCTCCATGAGGCCAATGGCCCCCTCTTGCTGGTGTCCTCTCCTTGTCTATCAAGGTGGTGACACTGGGGACCCCTCCTCTTTCTTGGCCCCCGGGTCCCTGTCTTTCTCCCTGCTGGTGGTGGTGTGGAAGGCAGGGGTCCCATCAACAATGAAAAAGATTGCATTCCAGGAATGCAATGATTATGGCCCCCAAATTCCAGAGAAGACAGGTTTGAAAAGTGTGCTGCTGCATACGTATGCTGTCAAAGTCCAAACAGTAGGCTTAACCTTTCCCCCAGATGCATTCTCACTCACACACGGGGTGAGACTTGCATCATCACCGAAGCTCAGTGACAACCTCCGAGAGAGTCATCAGAAGTCAGGATTCAGAGGTAGCACGATAGATGATGCAGCATCATGAGTGATGCTATAAGCAGCGCCATGTAAATGGCATCGGGGACTGCAGGGATGGGAAGATGTATACTGTTTCAATAACAGCTTCCAGAGAGCCATAGCGCTGTGAATCACTACAGCACTGCTACATTTTCCTCCTGGTGGAGAAATGAAATTAGCCAGGAATGGCACATATGACGGTAAAGAACTTGAAGAGAAGGTTTCTGGATCTAAACGGAAGAGATGGTGCCTGGACACTACAAAGAAACTTCACCAGACAACAAAGAAACTGACCATGCAATAAACAAATACAGAAGTAACTCTTTTCTCTCCATTATTCTAAATCTTCATCAATAAATCACCATGCCTCATGTGAGCCCATGAGTTTCATTTTATATATATATATATTTTATATATATATATTTTTTAATTGGGGTATAGTTGCTTTACCGTGTGGTGTTAGTTTCTGCTGTACAATGAAGTGAATCAGCTATGTGTATACATATATCTCCTAATTGTTTATATAAACAAGAGTCCTGCAAAACAATATTTCCCCACTGTCCTGCACATGATAGGGGTGGCCTGGCACCTCAAAGTAGAATTGCCAAGTCACATAATTTCGGTTTCAGGAGAGTTTGCCGATTTTCCTAAGTAGTTCTACCAATCTGCCCTCCTCCCAGCAGTGTAGGAGAGTTCCTGTTGCTCCACATCCTTGTCAGCACTCGGTATTGTCTTGTTTTCATGTTAGTCATTGCGGTTGGGGTATTGTAGGATCTTCGTATGGTTTTAATTGCATTTCCTTGAAAATTCATCAAGTGGAGCACCTTGTTGTGTTTTCATTAGCCATTGTGATAGCCTCTCTCTCTTCATACTGATGTGTAGGTGTTTTCATATATTCTGGATTAAGCTCTCAGTCAGATACATGTATTATAGATATCTTCTCCCATCCTGTGGTTTTCAAGGTCAAGAGTCCTAGGGCTCATATTCACCAGTCACGTTTGGATCTGCATAAGAATGGGAGATCTCACCCCTACCCAGGGACTCCTAGGACTGCAGGTGGAGGAGAAAGTGGTGTTTCGGCGGGCGGCGCGTGGGAGACGTTGACTGCTAATGATGTTGGAGACGGCCTAAGGGAGGTTCGGAACACAGACTCAGCAGACCTGGGTGCAGCTGGGGCTCCTCCAGCTATCAACCGTGTGACCCTGGGCAGAGATATCCATCTCAGTTGCTGGATCTTTCAGCATCAGAGGGCTCTCTAGACCTCAGAGGGTTGGATCCCTCTCCATGTGAGAATTCGCATTTCCAGCGAGGGATGCTAGCATTGCCGCTCCAGAGGCCCCACTTTCGGTGCCATTTGCTCTAAGCCTGGTGGCCTGCATACCCCCTGCCTCAGAGCCAGAAGGGAAGGAGAAGCCCAGTCCCTGACGCACCTGTCACCTCCCGGTCTGACCTTCTGAGAGGTGCATGTAGGTGCTTCTCCAGCAGAGACCACAGAGCCCGCTGAGATCCCACTGTCAGCCAGCGGGACCTGCGGTCAGCCAGACCCTGGCATCTCACTCACCTGGGGGCGACCTGGGGCAAGTAACTTCATTGTCTATAACCTCCTGTCTATAAAAATGGCCATAACGTCAGGACCTGCTGGGAGACACGAATGAGGCGATACACACACAGTGCTCAGCACAGCGCCTGGCGCTGAGGAATCGCTGCATAAGTGGCGGCCGCCACCACCGTCGACAGCAGGACCATCCGAAGCAGCAGTGGCAGCATCAGTTCCTGTGTTCTGGCTCTAAAGCAGAGGGGGCAGAAGCAACCCAAAGGAATGGTCAGACGGTGCTTTTTCTCTGGAAAACAGTAACCTCTGGTGCAATAGACAGGAGAATCCAATATTCAAATCTGCTCCAGGCCCCCTCTGCCCCCTCCAGTGTGTGCCCAAACACATACACACACGCAAATGCACACACCAACAGACAGGCACAGAGAAATACACCCTCCCACATACACACAGATCCAAGCACACTCACCCACACACCTGCTGCCTCACAGTAAAGCTGAGACCCTTTGTGGCTGAGTCATCAACAGTCCGACTCCCTTCTCAAACAGGACAAATGCAGCATGCTGTTGCATAAGCACGCCTGCAGGGGAGCCCTGCGCGACACAGCCATCCACTGGCAGTGACAGGCCACCACACGCACACACACACACACACACACGCACACTCGCGCTCCTGCCGACACACCTCCAGTCCCCCCTCCCATTCCTTCTCTTCCTGCCCCCACACTCCCCACCCATCCTAGTTCCATCTGAGATGCAGGAACGTGTGGAAAGAGGGCTGAGGGCATCAGAAGGGACAAGAACAGAGAGGAAAGGCTTCCACTGGGTGCCAGGTGCTCTTCGTCTCTTGTCTTAATTGACGCCAGAGGCAGGGAGAGAAGGCAGGAAAGAGGGCAGTTTCTGGAGCCAGACTGCCTGGGTCTGAGCCGAGCCTCTGACACTCACTTCCTGTGTGACCTTGGGCAAGCTACTTAACCTCTCTGTGCCTCCATTTCATTGGTAAAGTAAAGAAATGTCCTCCATTTCATTGGTAAAGTAGGGATGAAATTTATGCTTCCCCATAAGGTTGTTGTGAAGAGTAAGTGAGTTAAGGCGCATAAAGTGTGTCTGGCACACAGTAGGCCCGTGATAGATGTTAGTTGTTATTATTGTTCTCATGACAACCCAGGTGGAAGAGACTAGTGCCCTTTTGATCTGGTGAGGAGCTGTGCTGGGAGAGTTCAACACAGTTAGCAAAGTAGCAGGATGGGGGTTCAGGCCCAGGCCGTCTCATCACCCACCAGAATCTTTTCCTCCTTTACCTGAGTGGGCCCTTCTCCTCCCCAAACCTGCAGCTCCCGCACCTGCCCCGTCTCAGTCCACACCAACTCCATCCTTCCAGATGCTCAAGCTAAAAACCATAGTGTCATCCCTGATCTTTCTCTCTCATCCCTCAACCAACCCATCAGCAAGTCCCATCAGCACCAGCCTCGAAAGGTATCCAGAATCTGACGCCCCCATCACCCCCTCCCAGGCCGACCCAAGCCTGGAGTGTGGCTGGGTCTCCCCACTGCTCTCCAGCCTCCGTCCTTCCAGCCCCTGCACACGTCTCTCCAGAAACAGCAAGCCAGAGGGATCCTGTTAAATTTAAGTCAGGTCACGCCCCCGCTCTGCTTAAAACCTTCCAATGGCTCCCATCTCACTCAGGTCAAGGTCAAAGTCCTTATGGTGGCCCCAAGTTCCTGCATGGTCTGCTGCCCAGTCACTCTCACCTGACCTCGCTCCTGCCCTCACTCCTCCTGCCCCAGCTATATCGGATTCCCGATGTCCCTCAAACACACTGCCTCATCCATTGCTCCTACCTGGAATGCTCTCCCCCTGCAGACCCACATGGCTCACACCTACCCCTGCTTCAGGTCCTGGCTCAGAGGTCACCTCCTCAGAGGGACTTTCCCTGACCACTTTGTTTAAACTTGCATCGCCCCAAAAAGCCCCACCTCTTGCTTTACTTTGTCCCTACTTCACAAACCATAATTATTTCCCACTTATTTATCTCGTTCTATTTTCTTTTTTCTGCACTGGAATCTAAGCTTCACAAATGCAGGAAGACTTGCTTGCTGTATCGCCAGTGCCTAAAACCGTGCCTGCAGCGTAGCAGGTACTCAGTGGATGTTTGTTGAATGAGTGAATGACCCAGCAGAGCTTGGAAGGAGAGAAGCTGTGCTCAGCTCAGTTCCTGGACGATGTCAGGAATGTGCCCGCATGAGTCTGCCCATGGCGGGAGCTCAGTAAGTGGACGTGGGATCTGGGTCTCCCTTCCTTTTATTTCACGGCTGGTTAGCGGTTTAGAACATCTTTTCTGAACCATTTTCATTTAGATTTTCTTGGAGCACCTGTCAACTAGGGGAGAGGGAGCCACAGTCCCCAAACGCAGCCATGTTGAGGGGGTGGGGAGACGCTCCATGCCACTGCTGGGGCCAGTGAAAGGTCATTCATGTCCAAGACAAGCCATAGGCGGAGAAAGGGTGGAAGAGATACAGCCCAGAGAGAGAACAGAGGAAGAGAAGATAAATGCCTCTGTTACTTACTTTTCCTCGAACCTACACTGCAGCAAGGATAACGGAAATCGAAACAGAAGGTGAAAAAAAAGTGCCCACAGTCTTGACACCCTCCACAAATCGTGCTCTGACATATTTATTTGTGATGAGACGCCGTGGGCAGAGGCTGCAGGCAGTGGTTCCAGGGACACAGAGCAGGGGATTGGGTTGCACGGCTGCTCCCCAAGTTCCCAGTCTCACTGCCAAGGTGCCAGATGAGCCAAAGCAGAAGCTTTCACTTAGGTCCCGTCTGGAAAATGGGACAGAATAACTGGAACCTGAAAAACACAGAGGTGGCGCACTCAGGAAGAGGTGGATGCTGGAGTCGGGGGGAGAGGGAGGCACACTGGGCAGAGGGTAGAGGCTGGGGCTCTGGCACCAGACGGAGTCAAGTTCAGCTCCACCTCTTCATGGCTGAGTGAACTCGAGCAGGTTACTTAACCTCTCTGAGTCTCCGCTTCAGCCTCTGCAAAACAGAGATACACTTACCCTGCAAGGTTACCGTGGAGATTAAATAATATATCTATATAATAGTCATATAATAGTATACCTAAATATATATTTATACTATATATCTATATATAAATATATCTATCTATATATCTCTCTCTATATATATAGTTTAGCACATATACATTGGGTTGGCCAAAAGATTTGTTTGGTTTTTTCCATAAGATGGCTCTCGTAGCACTTAATTGTCTTTAACTTCATTCGAAACAATTTTGTTAGATTTTATGTGACAGCTGTCATATCAGCGTGCATTTTTTAAAAAAACTTAACAAAATTGGTGAATTTTGGGGTAGCCATATTAATATTGACGATGGAAGAAAAAAAGCAACATTTTCGGCATATTATGCTTTATTATTTCAAGAAAGGTAAAAACGCAACTGAAATGCACAAAAATATTTGTGCAGTGTATGGAGAAGGTGCTGTGACGGATCGAACGTGTCAAAAGTGGTTTGTGAAGTTTTGTGCTGGAGATTTCTCGCTGGACGATGCTCCACGGTTGGGTAGACATGTTGAAGCTGATAGTGATCAAATCGAGACATTAATTAAGAACAAGCAACGTTATACCACGTGGGAGATAGCCGACATACTCAGAATATCCAAATTAAGCTTTGAAAATCATTTGCACCAGGTTGGTTAATTGCTTTGATATTTGGGTTCCACATAAATTAAGCAAAAAGAACCGTCTTGACCATATTTCTGCCTGTGCTTCTCTGCTTAAACATAATGAAAACGTTCCATTTATAAAACAAATTGTGGGACTTCCTTGGTGGCACAGTGGTTAAGAATCCATCTGCCAACGCAAGGGACACAGGTTTGAGCCCTGGTCTGGGAAGATCCCACATGCCGTGGACCAACTAAGCCCACATGCCACAACTACTGAGCCCGCATGCCACAACTACTGAGCCCACGTGCCACAGCTACTGAAACCCACGCGCCTAGAGCCCATGCTCCACAACAAGAGAAGCCACCGTAATGAGAAGCCCGCACACAGCAACAAAGAGTAGTCTCCACTCACCACAACTAGAGAAAGCCCGTGCGCAGCAACGAAGACCCAACACAGCCAAAAATAAATTAATTAATTTTAAAAAATAAAACAAATTGTGACGGGCGATGACAAGTGGATACTCTGCAGTAATGTGGAACGGAAGAGATGGTGGGACAAGCAAAATGCCAGTCTTCATCCGAAGAAGGTAATGTTGTATACATGATGGGATTAGAAGGGAGTCCTCTGTTATGAGCTCCTTCTGGAAAACAAAACGAGTAATTCCAACAAGTACTGCTCCCAATTAGACCAACTGAAAGCAGCACTCGATAAAAAGTGTCCAGAAGTAGTCAACAGAAGACACATCATCTTCCATCAGGATAACACAAGGCCGCATGTTTCTTTGATGACCAGGCAGAAACTGTTACAGCTTGGCTGGGAAGTTCTGATTCATCCTCCGTATTCATCAGATATTGCACCTTTGGATTTCCATTTATTTCAGTCTTTACAAAATTCTCTTAATGGAAAAAATTTCAATTCCCTGGAAGACTGTAAAAGGCACCTGGAACAGTTCTTTGCTCAAAAAGATAAAAAGTTTTGGGAAGATGGAATTATGAAGTTGCCTGAAAAATGGCAGAAGGTAATGAAACAAAAGGGTGAATACTTTATAAAGTTCTTGGTGAAAATGAAAAATGTGTCTTTTATTTTTACTTAAAAACCAGAGGCACTTTTTGGCCAACCCAATACATCATTTTGCATACGCAGTAAGCCCTCTGTCAATGATAGCTGCTATTACTACTACTACAATTATTATTCTATTAAAGGGAATAACAGAGTAAAGACGAGAAAGAAATCAGAATTAAAATACGTTTCTTCCCATGTGCTTAACCAAGGGTTTTGAACGCTGTAGACAGAGAAGGGACCTTCTTTAGAACAGATCATTCAAAGCACAAGAAAATGGTTGTTTTCCATGGGAAAAAATGACATTATAGCATATCACACATGCATGCATACTTTTGTTAATCAAAATCAGGCTAATGTGATCACCAGGCAGGGCTCCTGTTCATTTTCCTTCCGAGGGGCTTCGCAAGCAGAACTCCCACCTCAGAGTCTAAAATCCTACCAAGTGGGGAACCGACGGCTCAGAAAATTGCAAGAACCTTGTGATTGAAGGAAACACACAGCTTGGGGTAAATGAGCCCCTGAATTATATCCGTCTCCCATTTCCTCATCAGGTGCCACCCTGGAAGGAGCAGCTGGCATGAGGGAACACAGGGAACACGAGGGAACACAGGGAACACGGCCATGTGATGTGAGGCTGGCGGTACTGCGTGGACCACACAGGCTCTGCAGTCCGAAGCCCAGCCCCCTCGCCTCCTGGGTGTGTGTGGCCCATCCTTTGACAATGAAACTGAGCGGGGTCCTGTGGGGCTTCTGGGCACAGAGGCCTCTTCTTTTGGTCCCCCATTTCTTGTAGGCAAGACCCCAGCCTCCATGACCTGCCCTGAGTTTCAAAGGGCAGATTCAAGCTGTTGCTAATCAGGGTAGGAGTAGCCAAGAAACCACCCGAGGTGAGATTAGAGGGACCAGAGAAGCTCATCAAGATGAGGAGACCTGACCACCTGAGCCCCTACACACACCCTAATCTTGTCAGCAACCCCACCCTTGGGAAGTGTCATTATAAAACTCCTTACCAAATCCTCCAGGGCTGGGCTTCCCTGGTGGCGCAGTGGTTGAGAGTCCGCCTGCTGATGCAGGGGACACGGGTTCGTGCCCCGGTCTGGGAAGATCCCACATGCCGCGGAGCGGCTGGGCCCATGAGCCGTGGCCGCTGAGCCTGCACGTCCAGAGCCTGTGCTCCGCAACGGGAGAGGCCACAACAGTGAGAGGTCCGCGTACCGGAAAAAAAAAAAAAATCCTCCAGGGTTGGGACACATAGTTTTTTGAGGCAGGAGCCCGCCGTGTCCCCCTTTGCCTGGCAAAGTAATAAAGCTCTCCTTTTCTACTTCACCCAAAACTCTGTCTCTGAGATACGATTCGGCGCCGGTGCGCAGGGAAGCTGGGATTTCGGCATCAGTTTCTGCAAGCTTCAGTTTCTCCATCTCTAAACGGGGCTACATAGAGTCTCTACTTCCTGGGCTGCTGGAGGGGACTAAATGAGATGGCGTGTGCAAATCAAAGAGCATCCATGTCCTGGCTATTGCAAATAGAGCTGCAATGAACATTTTGGTACGTGACTCTTTTTGAATTATGGTTTTCTCAGGGTATATGGAAGCAACCTAAGTGTCCATCGACAGATGAATGGATAAAGAAGATGTGGCACATACATACAATGGAATATTACTCAGCCATAAAAAGAAACGAAATTGAGTTATTTGTAGCGAGGTGGATGGACCTAGAGTCTGTCATACAGAGTGAAGTAAGTCAGAAAGAGAAAAACAAATACCGTATGCTAACACACATATATGGAATAAAAAAAAAAAAGTTCTGAAAAACCTAGGGGCAAGACGGGAATAAAGACACAGACCTACTAGAGAATGGACTTGAGGATATGGGGAGGGGGAAGGGTAACCTGGGACAAAGTGAGAGAGTGGCATGGACATACATACACTACCAAACGTAAAATAGATAGCTATTGGGAAGCAGTCGCATAGCACAGGGAGATCAGCTTGGTGCTTTGTGACTGCCTAGAGGGGTGGAGAGGGAGGGTGGGAGGGAGGGAGATGCAAGAGGGAAGAGATATGGGAACATATGTGTATGTATAACTGATTCACTTTTTATAAAGCAGAAACTAACACACCATTGTAAAGCAATTATACTCCAATAAAGATGTTAAATAGGGCTTCCCTGGTGGTGCAGTGGTTGAGAGTCCACCTGCCGATGCAGGGGACACGGGTTCGGGACACGGTCCGGGAAGATCCCACATGCCACGGAACGGCTGGGCCCGTAAGCCATGGCCGCTAGGCCTGCGCGTCCGGAGCCTGTGCTCCGCAACGGGAGAGGCCACAGCAGTGAGAGGCTCACGTACCTCAAAAAAAAAAAATTCCCAAAAGATGTTAAATAAATAAATAAATAAATATCTAATAGCATGATGCCCGGCACGTAAGAGGCTCTCATGGTGATGCTGTGAGGCCCCCTGGCACTCATCCCTCCTGCAAAAGCCGATGGTCCCAGCAGGTCCTTTCCCGAAGGCTTCACTTGCTGCAGGAGGTCTCACAGCTCTCCCACACGGATGACGGACTGGAATTGGTGGATAAATAGCCGGTTTCTTTGCCCCTCACCTGAGGCAGCTTTGAGGTCTGCTCTGCGAAGGCTCCCAGAGGTCTCCCGGCGAGTGAGCCCAGTGCACAGCGGTCACCTGCTCGTTAACAAAGCCGGCATCGCCTTCCTTCCCCCATGTCCTCCAACCTCACTTCTCCCAGCCAGCGTTTCCTAGGATCACCTCCCAAATAAACGACTGCACTCACGGCTCTGTCCCAGGGCTTGCCTCTGGGGTAACTCAGCTTAAGACAGTGCTCAATAAATGCCAGTGATTAAAATAGTGAGAAGATTGGGCAATAGTATGACAGCACCTCGAGTCTGAGATCCCAGCAGGATATCAAGTTAACATCCCGTCTACAGCTCGAGACTATAGGGGATCGCCCACAGAGACGAGAGAGGGCTTTTTGGTTGCTGTTTCGTTTTATTTTCCAAAGATTTATAGAAGCAGATAGAAGTGGGTCAGACACTGGACATCGGGGGTGGAAACAGAACCTGTTTTAGAGTGAACCAAAGCCCACCCCAGAAAGTATTGTATCGCAGAAGATCTTTATAATGAGATCTGTAGTCAACTTCCCCTCCATCTTTTGGGGGATTCGGTTCCTGAGAATTACCACCTAGCTCTGTTCCCGGTCTGTCTTGTGCTCCTGGGAAGCTGCAGAAAGGCACTTTAAAGCTGATTCTTTAAGATACGACTCTCTGTTTTGTTCTCACTGTTGAACTCTTAACTGTACTGAGTGTGAACAATTTCACCTAAAGGTCGTTAAGATTCCAACAAGTTCTGAGGATGGCATTTCTGGTTTCAAGTCTTCACTAGGAGTGTTATTTCTCATTCATTTATCTATCACATATTTATTTGGGGCCAAGGAGGGGAGAGATGCATGCTGGGGGCTTTTTGAGTGGGTGTCAGCCAGAGAGAGATTGTAGAGGTTCGTTTCATTCAAATTTACAAGGGAATGTTGGGGAAGGAAAGGATGTGGTTTGACAGACAGCTGGGAGCACAGACATTTGCAGGGCAAGTGGGGAAGAGGGAACCTGCACCGAGGTTGAGAAGGCGTCAGTGAGAAATGGAAGGGACGCAGACAGGATCACCTGTAAAATCAGGAAAAGGATGTCAAAAAGGTGGGGGTGGGGTGGGCAGATTTTCACTATCAAATCAGAAGAAAGTTTAATGATAACACACAGCGTGGTTGAAGATGTGGGGAAACAAGCGCTGTCTGCCATGACTCGTGGGTGTAATTTGACATAATTTTTCAGGAGGGCAATTTAATAATGTGTATCCAGTCTTTAAAACACATACACCCTTTTGAAGCAATTTTGCTCTCAGTCATTTATCATTAGATTTCGCTTCTGAAATGTCCTTCAGAATTTTGTTTCTAATAGGGGAACATTAGGCTGAATCTACGTTTGTTCTAAAAAATTCCAACAATAGGCATTTAGTTCAATAAATTATGGTTTTATCCAGACTGCAAACTATCAAGGAGCTGTTTACACTGACGGTGTGAATGTTTATTGACATGAGAAAGGATTCAACAATACAGCAAATGGGAAAACAAATCATGGAGCCAGGTGTTAAGTATGATCTCCATTCTTTGTTCTGGTTGTTAATAGATATTTATTGAAAGTCTATAAGAACTGCACCACAGTGTCAATAGAGGCTCCTCTTGGTGATGAATGGAGAGGGTGTCTGTGCTGGGGGATCAGCTTCCACATGGTCCTGAATGCTGCCTGCATGTGCCAGCATCCTATAACCCTTTCTAATGTACCTTCCCTATTGCAGAGGTTGGAATGGCCCCCCAAAAACCTCACTATCAGACCCCCTTGCAGCTTAGAAACTTCAGTGACCTTGCAATTTTAAAAATACTCCTATCTACTGACTTGTATGTCCCAAAATTCGTGTGTTGAAGCCCCAAACCTCAAGCTACTCCCACCATCGCTGCCCACCCCCCCAACCAAAGTGATGGCATTTGCAGATGGGGCCTTTGGAAGGTGATTAGGCTTAAATGAGGTCATAACGGTGGGGCCTGTATGTTGGGATTAGTGCCCTTATTAGAAGAGACACCAGATAGCTCTCTGCCATGTGAGGATACAGTGAGAAGGCAGACGTCTGCCAGCCAGAAAAAGAGTCCTCATCAAGAACCAAATCAGGGCTTCCCTGGTGGCGCAGTGGTCGAGAGTCCGCCTGCCGATGCAGGGGACGTGGGTTCGTGCCCCAGTCCGGGAGGATCCCACATGCCACGGAGTGGCTGGACCCGTGAGCTGTGGCCTCTGAGCCTGTGCGTCCGAAGCCTGTGCTCCACAGCGGGAGAGGCCGCAGCGGTGGGAGGCCCGCGTACCGCAAAAAAAAAAAAAGAACCAAATCAGTCAGCATCTTGATCTTAGATGTCTCAGCCTCCATAACTGTGAGAAATAAACGCCTGGTGTTTAAGCTACTCAGTCTATGGTATTATATTTTATATCTGGGCAGTCCCAGTGGCCTGGAATCCAGTGACCTGGCAGGGCTCAGGGCCCCAGTGCTGTGGGTGTGGATGGTGATGGCTGCATCCTGATTCAGCAGCTGGGTCAGGGCAGTGGTGATGCTGGTCATGGTGGCAGTGGTTTGGATTTGGAACTGAAGCCCCCCTACTCCACAAGAGGCATCCTGACCATAGAAGTGACAGCCTCCCCTTTAGTGGCCCAGTTACGCTGCACGGCTGCAGAAATCAATCCTGAAAGCTCAGACTGGAGTCTGGGCCTCCTGCCCCCAACGATTCTATAGACCATTGAAGACCCTGTGAAATATCCTTCCTCTGCTCTGAAACTAGCCTGAGTGTCCTCGTATCATTACTCCTAGCAAAGGGGAGCTGGGGTTGGCTTCTACCTTCTCCTCTGCCCCGTCTACTTTTATGGCATGAACTCCAAACCCAAATTCCCTTGGAACTTTCCCTTAGGTTCTCAAAAAGTCTCAACAGTGACTACTCCATCCTTTGTGCTCCTGCCATAATCAATCCTAACGCAAGGTGATATTTCTGCCTGACCAGGTTGGGATGTCTACAAGGGCCTCGGGGGAGAGAAAGTCACAAAGCTCTTATTTCAAAGATCTAGGTCGGGCTTCCCTGGTGGTGCAGTGGTTGAGAGTCCGCCTGCCAATGCAGGGGACACGGGTTCGTGCCCCAGTCCGGGAGGATCCCACATGCCGTGGAGCGGCTGGGCCCATGAGCCATGGCCGCTGAGCCTGCGTGTCCGGAGCCTGCGCTCCGCAATGGGAGAGGCCACAACAGTGAGAGGCCCATGTACCGAAAAAAAAAAAAAGATCTAGGTCATTGTATCTGGATTTTTCTGATACTCAGAAATTATCACGTACTACTGATATCATAAAAGAAGCTTCAGAAATAAAGATATAACATGTGAAGGTGAAAGAAGGAGCAGCATGGAAAGCTATGCTGGACACAACAACAAACTATAGAAATTGACTCCTTGAAAAGAGATGCTTGGGTTTTACCATTGGTCCTTGGTTTGTCCCCTACATAAGTGTCACCCGATACTGTAGTCCCTGGCCACACATGGCTACTGAGTACTTGAAACAATTAGTCCAAATCGAAATGTGCTATAAGATAAAATACACACCAAACTTCAAAGAGTTGCTACCAAAAAAATTAAAAAGAATGTGAAATATCCCATTAGTAACTTTTATATTGATTACAGGCTGAAATGATAATAGTTTGGATATATTGAGTTCAATGAAACATATTATTAAAGCTAATATTACCTGTCTCTTTTTACTTTTGGAATGTGGCTGCTAGAAAAATGCTAAATTCCATATATGGCTGGCGTTCTATTTCTTTTTTTTAATAAATTTATTTATTTATTTATTACTTTTGGCTGCATTGGGTCTTTGTTGCACGGGCTTTCTCTAGCTGTGCCGAGCGGGGGCTACTCTTCATTGTGGTACGCGGGCTTCTCATTGCGGTGGTTTCTCTTGTTGCAGAGCACGGGCTCTAGGCACACGGGCTTCAGTAGTTGTGGCACGCGGGCTCAGGAGCTGTGGCTCGCGGGCTCTAGAGCACAGGCTCGGTAGTTGTGGTGCACGGGTTTAGTTGCTCTGCGGCATGTGGGATCTTCCCGGACCAGGGCTTGAACCCGTGACCCCTGCATTGGCAGGCGGTTCTTAACCACTGTGCAACCAGGGAAGTCCCTGGCATTCTATTGCTATTGGACGATGGCACTGCTCTAGAGCATCTCAGGGGATGGGGAGGGGCAAGAACCTGAGTTTGAGGGTCTGAAGTGAACACCCTAAGAGGAGATGAAGAGGAGAGGAAAGAGAAGGTAGACTTTTCAGAAAATTCACAGTAAATTAAAAAGGAAACATAGAAAAATGGTTTGAGTGGGAAGAGAGGCTCCAGGGAATGTATTTTAGGATGAGGAATCTGAGGATGCTGGCTGAAAATTGGGGTCCAAGAGAGAGAAGTCAAACCTGCCCAACAGAGGAAGAATATACTGAGCCAGTCCCAGAGTGGGGACGCAGGACCAGGACAGACACTAAAACTCCTAGGGAGGAGGAACATTCATGGGCATTAAGCCCTTAACTGAAAAGGCAGGCTGGAAGAGTACAATGTGAAACAATGCGTGACGTGGAATATACACGCAAACCAGAGACTGAGAGCAAATCACCAAGAATATTAGTGCCTTCTAGGGAGTAGGAGTTGCCATTTTCCCTCAAGTGGATTTTTCTGTGTCTTCCCAGCCTTCTTCATTGTACAGCTATTGATCTTGTAATTAGAAAAGCAAATATATATATATATATATATATATATATATATATATATATATATTTTTTTTTTTTTTTAAGAATCCAAGAGGCCTAGGAAGCTTCTGGGTTGCAGAGGGACACACAAAAGGCAGTTGTTCTGAGTCCTCTGGGACTCACCCCAGGCTAAGGAATAAGAATCTTGGGGTGAGGACTCCCCAGCGACTCTGAAGGCAGCCTGGCTCAGAGCCTTTCTGGCTCTGCTGCACAACCCATAAAGCTGCCTGCAGGCGCAATGATGCTTTGTAATACAGATGTGGGCTTCGGTTCCAGGCCAAGGTGCCGTCCATCTCTCAGATCAACGGCTTCAGGGAGGCCCTTTTAGGGAAGGGATCCCTTCGAGGGGGCCGGAAATTACTATGTTCAATACAGCGTCATTTTTGACTTGTGAAAATTTGACAAATGATTACAAAAGAAAGCCCCAAATGACAAAATAATGAGCAACTCATTTGAAATGTAAAATAAATAGGTAAATCTCTGCTGATAAGGCAAAATGAATGGCATTTGGATGACATTTGGTGATTAAATCAAACAGTAACGGACTCGCGAATAATGCACCTAAAGATGGCTGGGGAGGGTGAATTTTTTCCAGATCTCAGGACATCAAGCCCCATCTGTTTTCAGTTCAAGTCTAGGAGCTCAGCAGGGGGTCATGGGCTCTGGGATTTGAGGTGGGCATCCGGCCCACCTACTCCACAAGAGGCCCACCTTGTGCTCCGGGGAGCCAAACCCATGTCTATCGGTGCCAGGGGAACCTTCGAGATGTCTAGTCCACTTCTACGCCTAGGGAAGCTGAGACCCAGAAAGGTCAAGACACTTGTCCAAGGGTGACCAGCAGCACCAGGACTGGGACCCAGGTCTTCTGACCCGCAGCTCAGAGACCTGCTTTCTGCACCACGTCTGTCTTCAGCCCTGTAGTGACTGGTCTCCAGAGATGACCTCCACCTCCCACCCAGTACATTGCACCTCTCAATAAGTGGTCCCCACCCCTTGAATCTGGGCTGGTCGGTGACTTCCTGTTGACCAGTAGAACATGATGGAAGTAATGCTGCGTGACCTTCAATGCTAGGTCACAAGAAACCTTGTAATTTTTTACCCAGGCATCTTGGAACACTTGCTCTGGGAAAGCCAGCCACCGTGTAAGAAGTCCAACCACCTTCCACGCTGTGAGGAAACCCAAGCTAGCCACGTAAAGAGGCTGCATGAAGAGGCGGAGATGGCCTGGCAGCTCCCAGCTCTTCCAGCATCTCAAATGAGGCACCAAACATGCACATAAAGAAACCATCTTAGTCGACCAGCCCTGTCGAGCTTTCAGGTGACTCCAACTCAAGCCTCCATCTGGCTGTAACCCCATGAGAGATCCCAAGGAGAAGCCACCCAGCGGAGTCTTGTCAACCCACAGAAATGCAAGCGTTAATAATAAATTATTGTTTCAGCTGCTGTGATGGTTATGTGATGGTTTATGTGTCAACCTGAATGGACTAAGGGATGCCCACATAGCTGGTCAAACATTATTTCTGGGGGTTATCTGACTCACCAAGCCAGAAAGTTGGGTGTGCACAAGAACACTCCATTAGCAAAAGGACATGGTAGATACAAGATCGGGCCCAAGCACCAGTAAGTAATGAAGAAATAGCCCAGATGCCCATGGTCCCCACTCCTGCTACGCTGCCTTCTCTCTCTCTCCCAGTCTGCACCTACAGCCTCACGAGGAGCTCACTATGATCAGTTGACAGAGGAAGAAAAGACTCGGGCCTAATTTACAGATGATTCTGCACAACACCCAGGTACCACCCAAAAGTGGGCAGCTGCCACATTACCTCTGGGACATCATGAAGGACAGTGGTGAAGAGAAGCCCTCCCAGTGTGCAGAACTTTGGGCGTTGCGCCTGGTTATTCACTTTTCTTGGAAGGAGAAATGGCAGATGTGTGATTACACACTGATTCATTCAGGACACCTCCTCCGCTGTCACAGTATCCCACACAGCCTTGCTTGCTACCCAGGAACTCACTTCACAGCAAAAGAAGTGTGGCAGTGGGCCTGTGCTCATGGAATTCACTAGGCTTGCCATGATCTCCACGCTCCTGCAGCAGCTGGTCTAACAGACTGGTGGAATGGCCTTTTAAAGACTGAGTCATTGCACCAGCTAGATAGCAATAGCTTACACGGCTGAGGCCAGGTTCTCCAGAAGGCTGCATATGCTGAGTCAGCATCCAATATAAGGTGCCGTTTCTCCAATAGCCAGGATTCATGGTCCAGGACCAAGGGATGGAAATGAGAGTGATACCACCCACTATTATCCCTAGCGACCTGCTAGAAAACGTTTGCTTCCTCTTCCCGTGACTCTATGGCCCAGAGGTCTTACTTACAGAGGGACAAATGCAAAGGGAATACAGAATGCATAACAAAGAAAGGCAGTTATAAATACCAGTTATGACCACATGACCAGTTACAGAAAAATCGAGCACTGTAATTGTCATGAGAATTTCCTCGTTATTTGTTACGAATACTTTTGTGTGTGTATATACATATATTAAGCGAATATCTTTGTTTTCTTTCCTCTCTTATTCCTTTATCATGTAACATAAAATGTACTGACTTTATGTCAGTATTTACATATTGTTCATTTTACATCGTAGTATTTAAGTTACGGCGTATCAGGAGAAGAGTAAACATCACTCAAGGACTTTACCTCCTCTTCTGGGAAAGGGATCAGTGCATTTTTGGTTGTATGAAGCATAGTTCTATCACGTTAGGTGGGATTATGACCTTGTTATTGTCTTTATTCGGAGATTAAGTATGTTTAAGGGGATGTATATGGGTGCCAAGTTGACCAGGGGTGGACTTGCAATGGTTAATTTTATGTGTCAACTTGGCTAGACTAAGGGTTGACCAGATAGCTGGTAAAACGTTATTTCTACCTTACATGTCTGTGAGGGTGTCTCCGGAAGAGATGAGCATTTGAATTGGTAGACTGAGTAAAAAAGATCGTCCTTCACCAGCGCAGGAGGGCATCATTTGATCCATCTAGGGCCTGAATAGAACAAAAAGGCAGAGGAAGGGCAAACTTCCTCTCTTTGCTTGAGCTGGGACATCCATCTTCTCCTGCTGTGGACATCAATGCTCCTGGTCTGGGGCCTTCAAACTCAGACCAGGACTCACACCCCTGGTCCCCTATTTCTCATGTTTTGCGACTCAGACTTACTCCATCAGCATCCCTGGTTCTCAGGCCTTTGGACTCGACTGAATTACACCACCAGCTTTCCTGGGTCTCCAGCTTACAGATGGCAGGTGGTGGAACGTCTCAGCCTCCATAACCATGTAAGCCAATTCCTATAATAAATACCCACCTTTCCTATTCTCTCTATCTATCTCCTATTGGTTCTGTTTCCCTGGAGAATGCTGACTAATACAGCTGCTAAGGTTGGGGACACTTTTTTACACAGCAGTTTATCATCAGCATATAACTGACTTTCAGAAGGAGAGAGAGTTGTCAGAAAGCTCTAGCAGTGGGAGACTAGGGTGCTCAGGCACCTCCTTCCGAGTTTAATGTGGGTTAAATTTGAACTCTAGATCTCCCGTGAGACCCACCATTCCCAGGTCCAAGTGAACCTGTCAGAGTTCCTGGAGAAACTGACCCTTTGGCTTATTTATCAAACAAATATGAATTAAGTTTCACCATGTGAGCAGGAAAGATACAGCTGGGAGAAAAATAGACACTGATTTCACTTTCCTGGGACTTACAGTTCAGCAGGAAAAACAGACACAAATCAAGTGACCCTGAGGGTCCAGTTTCAGAGACAAGGGCCCGGGTTCCATGAGAAGTGGCACCAGCCACCCTCCCACATCCCCATCCAGCCCTGATTGCCTCAAAGGAGTTGACACATGACAAGCCACCTGGGGAGGCCCTCTGTGTGCCTTACCTACAGCCTCATTGGGGTGAGGGGATTAAACAAGAAAAATGTTTATAAATTACTCCTTGCAAGTGGGTGGTGCTAGCGCCCAGTAAACGGCAGCCGTTGCTTTTATCTTCATTATTACCATGATCATTAATAAAAGTGGGCGTGCTTTACAAGATTCTCCTATTTTTTCCAAAGTCATGGAGCCCCTGTGGAGTATCTTCTCGCTGCCTACTTTGTAACCCGTCTGCACCAGGATGCTCTCCAACCCCTGAAACTTAGCATCCCCAAATCCTCCTCTTCTCAACCTTTTTCCCAACACTGCTCATCCTGACTTCTTAGCCCTGCTAGTGGCTCCAATATCCATGACTTGTGGACACTTCGAGCCGGGAGAAGGGACAGGGTGATAGGGCGCTCAGGGGGAGTAAGAAGGGTAAGCTTCCAAGCGCAGGGGGCTGATGGACACCCCATTTCTACTGCCCTTCAGGGTCCCTGGCAGCACCAGCATCCCCCAGGTGGTAGCCTCGACCAGCTTCCTGATCCAGGAAGCTAATT
The DNA here is from genome assembly GCF_039906515.1 of Pseudorca crassidens. Lineage (NCBI taxonomy): Eukaryota > Metazoa > Chordata > Mammalia > Artiodactyla > Delphinidae > Pseudorca > Pseudorca crassidens. The sequence goes on from NC_090297.1 coordinate 8,888,721, forward strand.
TCTCACTTGGAAATCAAGCAAGATCTCGTTTCTCATTTTGCCAGTCACTCTGTGTTGTAGGAGTTGAGGAAGTTCCAGGACTTCTGTGTTAGGACAGGGGTGGGTGGGTGTTCCTGCTCAATCAGTTTTAACCACGATCCCTTACATTTGGAGGATGACTCATCTTTCACCTCAGGAACCCTCTTAATCCTCCCTCTTCCCTATGTGACAGATACTGTCGGTGCCCCACCCGTGCCCCTTGGCACTCACCTCCTGCAAACACCTGCAACTCATTCCCCAAGTCCTGGAAAACATGGGCGCCCGCTGACACGGCGGCCGCTTCAGCCACACCCAGGGCACAGCTTCCACAGGGGATCTTTGGTGGGTTCATGAAGGTGGGGTTAAACTTGAACTCTAGATCAAACCATGAGAACCACCACTTTCTAAACCTTAACAACGCTAAGACTTACTCAGCTTCTTACACCCAACCCCAAAGCTCAGAAGCCAGGAGCAAAGTGGAAGCCATCTCCCTGTCCATTCATTCATTTAAGACACATGTATTGACCACTTACTATGTGCCTGCAATGTGGTGGGTACTGGGAACACAACAGTGAACACCAGGACCTTAATCCCTGTGCTCTCTAGGTGAGGTCTTAGAAGGTGGGTGTGGCAGAGCCCAACTAAGTACTCATCAATCCCCTTTCCTCTTCCTGAGCACACAGGAAAACTACATTTCCCAGCTCCCTTTGCAGTAGGGGTGGGGCCATCTGGCTAGGTTCTGGCCAAAGGAGAAGCAGGCTGAGTGTTGGGTGTCATTTCTAGGTCTGGCCATAACCCCCTGTATTTTCATCCATATTCTCTCTCCCTCTTATACACTGACTTCAAAGGCACAAGTTTAGGATGGCAGTGTAGTAAAGCAGAAGGAACAAGGATCCCCTATTTCCTGCATGTGGGAGGGCAGGCAATGGGCATTGGCCAACCCGCATGGACTACCAGTACAGTGAGAAGTATGGCTTCCAGTGAGATTCAAGGCAAAGCTTCACCTGTCCTGGCTAATGAAAAGACTAGTGGTTGAGTGTGGGAGAACATACTTTCCAAAGATGGATGAAACCATACCTCCCATCCCATATGCTCTTCTCATAATGAGACCCTGATTCTCCTCCCATTGAGTATTAGGTTCTATGTCCCCTTCCTTGAGTCTGGAGGACCTTCATGACTGCTTCAATAGAAGCAATGTTATATGACTTCCAAATCTTGGTCATTAAAGGTGAGACAGCCTCCACCTGGTTCTCTTGGGATGCTCACACTTAGAATCCAGCCACCATGCTGTGAGGAAGCCCAAGAAGACTGCAGAGAGACCCACATGGAGAGAAAATGAAGCCCTTGACCCATCCCAACTTGTCAGCCAGCACCAACTCATCAAGATATGAGCAGCTCCTCTTGAACATGGGTGCTCCATCCCCGGTCCAGCCTCCCCTCCTGATACCACACAGAGCAGAGATGAACTGTTGCCCTCAAGCCCTGCCCATATGGAGCAAAATAAAGGCTTTTGTCTCAAGCCACTACGTTTTGGGGTGACTTTTGTATGCAGCAAGAGATAACATGAACACCGGAGACACAACCCCAGAGATCTCTCCACCACACTACCTGACTGCCCACCAAACTACCACAAACATGGTGTGGCTTTCTTCAAATAATAAAAGCTCATTTGTCCAATTGTTACTACATCTCAGGCACTAGGCAAAGTATTTATACGTGGTTTCTTATTTCATCCTCCCAACAACCCCATGACATGGAGAACAGCATTATCCTCATCTTACAGAGAAGGAAACAGGCTCAGAGCAGTTCTGTAATTTGCCCAAGGGCACACAGCTAGTGAGTGGGGAAGGCAGGACTTAAATCCAGGACCTCCTGACATGACACCAGAGCCTGCCTGCCTGTGGCTGCCCCTCACAGCCTCCCAACACAGGCAGAAACATGTAGCAGATGCTCTGAGATAGTCCTGATTTCATACTATTGCATTCTTTTCAATAAAGGCAATTGTGTAAATATACACGTACATTGATGTAATTTTTAGACTTAATATCTTTTTCTGTAAATCACTATCAAATACCATTGCAGTTCTCTGGAGGCAGCCTGCATTTGAATCCTGGCTGTACCATTCACTAGCCATGTGACAGTAACCTTTCTATGCCTCAGTTTCCCCATCTGTAAAATGGAGATTATAGCAGTGCCAACCACACAGGACTGTGGCAAAATTAAATTAATTAGTAGTACAAGCAAAGCCCTCAGAACTACCAGGTTAGCAACTGTTTGACAAATGTTGATTACTGTTGTTTCCATTTCCTCCCCAGGGGGAAATATCTCAGCACAGGTAGGACAGGCTGGTCAAGGCTGAGGCCAGTGGTAAAATCTGTTTCTCCCTTTCCACCACTGGAAGACCAGGCCCCGGCTCTCCCCCGACACACTCTGCGGTCTTGGGCCCCTCAGACCCCTCCCAGATGAGCTGTGAATGTCCCCTCCCACGTCCCAGGGCTTTTGACAGAGAGGTGTGTGAGGAAGTTCTGAGAACTGCAAACCGTGGAAGAAGCATAGCAGCAGAAGTGATGCTTCCTGGCCTCCTGGCCTCCTGGGTCGAGGCTAAGCAACAGAAGCCTCTAAAGAGATGAGAGGGAAGGGGCAGGTGGAGGCAGGCACAGGGAAGGGGCAAACAGAGGGCCCCCGGAGCATCTGAAATTCCACAACCTTTCCTTACCACCTGTCCGCCGCCCCCGGTCCCTGCACACACAGATCAGGCCTTGCTAGCTCTGGGCCTCCAGGGCAGGGGTCGTGCAGGACAGTGAGGCCTGTCCTGCCCAGGAGCCACCTCCCTGCAGTTCCAGGGGGTTCTAGAAAACAGTTGGGAGGGAGGCCCCTGGGAGCAGCTGGGGCCATCAGGGAGGAGTGCCTAGCTCACAGCCCTGCCCTGCAGCCCAAGCTTCCTTCCTGTCAACAGCCTGCCCGGCTCGAGGGAGAGGCCGGCCTGCCCACGGAGGGAAAACTAGCGCCAGAGGCCCCTGTCAGGAACATCCACACCCAGAGGTGGCCAAGAAGAGGCGGCAGTCAAGGCCCCCTGATGAGTGACAGGGGTGGGAGCTCGGGCACGGGCAGAGAGAGCAATGCAGTCAGCCAGACCAGGGTTCAAATCCCTCCTCTGCCTCTCCCTGAATGTGTGGCTTTGGGCAAGTCCCTCAGCCTCTCCAAGCCTCCGTTTCCACCGCCGGGAAATGGGGAAAATAACCGTCGATCATGCGACCATGTATGAAAAGTATTCCGCATGTGACGAGCGCTTTATTATTATTGCTGTTGTTGTTAGTCCAGCGAGCCTGAAATGGAGTGGTCTTGTCCCTTGCTGTGAATTTCTCTCTCCTAGCCCAAGGACTCCAGAGACTTGTGTGCAGCTTCCCCCAGGATTTCTGCTTCGGGGACAGGAAGGGCAGGGTGGAGAGGCCAGATACAGACCCAGACCCAAGGGTCAGAGGCCCCTGGAGAGGCGTGGCCAGTGGGAAATAAGGACATGAGTTGGACAGTATCTTCAAAGAGTCGGTTGCCGAGAGACAAAAGGATGTTTTCCTCTGGGAGGTTGGAGGCCATGGGCCCAGATGCTACACACGTTCATTCGTCTCACGGTTCCTTCTGGCCAGAGGTCTGATCAGAGTCCTGCAACCAAACCCAGCTGTGGGGAAAAGCTGAGGGCGGGGCTGAGAGGAGAGAGCCCAACCTCTGCCTGGGCTTCTTGGGTGAGATGGGGAGCTGACAGCGACCTCCGTTTCCCCAGAACACCTGGGGAAGGAGGAAGAGCCAGAATGAGGAGTTTGGAACCTCTGATCATAGGTCCATCTCCACCCCTGAAGGTGACATTGTTACAATGGGGGTGCTGTCCTGCCCCCCTACCTCTAAGTGGGAATGTTACGAGGCTAAAATACCATGATTGGGATGAAACTTTCTGGGGCGGAGGCTGCGTTCCAGCACTCTTAGGCAGTGGCATTTGGAGTCTTCTGTGATTATAGATAATAGCTCTAGGAAGGCATTAAGTTATTACACAGCGTTGTCATGAAGGTACTTTGTGTCACTGAATTTAACTCGCACCCGTTCCCCCAGTGAGAGGAAGGGATTCTAGAGCAAACACTTGGGGGCTGAGTGTCCTGCCCGAGAGACACTGGGACTTCCTTTTTCTTTTTCCCCTAAAAGAGGCTCTTGACCTCTCTACTCACTGGCTCCTTCCCTAGAAGGAGCCTAGAGGTCATGGGAAAGGAAAAAAATATTTCAGCTAGCAAATGGTCAAGCCTCTATCTTTAGTCACTAGTCAAGGGAATTTATGTCACACGAGTATGGGAAAGAAGAAGACTCTGACCGAAATGCAAATCAAAACTATAACGAGGTGTCACCTCACACCAGTCAGAATGGCCATCTACAAAAAATCTACAAATACTAAATGCTGGAGACGGCGTGGAGAAAAGGGAACCCTCTTGCACTGTTGGTGGGAATGTAAATGATACAACCACTATGGAGAACAGTATGGAGACTCCTTAAAAAAACTAAAAATAGGGACTTCCCTGGTGGCGCAGTGGTTGGGAGTCCACCTGCCAATGCCAGGGACACGGGTTCGAGCCCTGATCTGGGAAGATCCCACATGCTGCAGAGCAACTAAGCCCATGTGCTACAACTACTGAGCCTGTGCTCTAGAGTCCACAAGCCACAACTACTGAGGCCGCGTGCCACAACGACTGAAGCCTCTGCGCCTAGAGCCCGTGCTCCGCAACAAGAGAAGCCCGTGTGCCACAACAAAGAGTAGCCCCCGCTCACCGCAACTAGGGAAAGCCTGCAACTAGAGAAAGCCTGTGCGCAGCAACAAAGACCCAACGCAGCCAAATATATAAATAAAATTAATTAATTAATTAATTATTTAAAAACTAAAAATAGAATTACCATATAATCCTGCAATCCCACTTCTGGGCATATATCTGGAAAAGACGAAAACTTTAATGTGAAAAGATACATGCGCCCCGATGTTCATAGCAGCACTCTTTACAATAGCCAAGAGATGCAAGCAACCTAAACACCCATCGACAGATGAATGGATAAAGAAGATACGATAGATAGATAGATAGATAGATAGATGTATATATGGACTATTACTCAGCCATAAAAAAGAATGAAATAATGCCATTTGCGGCAACATGGATGGACCTAGAGATTATCATACTAAGTGAAGTAAGTCACACAGAGAAAGAAAAATATCACTTATATGTGGAATCTAAAAACAAAAAAACCAAAAAACAGACTCACAGACATAGCAAACAAACTTACGGTTACCAAAGGGGAAAGGCAGGGAGGGATAAAAAAAATTTTTTTAGTTTAAAAAAATTTTTTAAACTTTAAAAAAAGAAGACTTTGACTTACTCTCATTAGCCCTCAAATGTGTCTGCCCTGAGGTGCCATTAGCCTCCAGCAATAGGGACATCTCTGTTCCAACCTCAGGGCCTTTGCATATGCTGTTCCTTCTGCCTACATGCTCTTCCCCCAAGATATTTATACAGCTTACCCTTCATTCACTCTCAGTTTCTATTCAAATGTCCTTTCCTTAAAGAGACCTCTCCAACTACCCTCATAAAGAATATTTCCTAGTGCCCTTTATCTCCTTATCTTGCTTAATCTTTCTTCCTTGTTCTTGTCACTGTTCCTCATTATACTACATATTCATTGGTTTGGTTTTGGCCCATCTCACCCACCGAAGTCTAAGTTCCCAGAGGGCAGGAACATCATCTCATTCACGACTGTATTTCCAGCACCAAGAGAAGAGCCAGGCTCAGAGTAAGTGCTAAGGAAATATTTTATAATGAATACGTGAAATAGATATTTATGCTTTCATTCGCTCCTCAACAACTTATTGAGTCACATCCGCCCCAAAGCTCTGGAGCTATAACAATAATAAAACGCAGTTCTGCCCTCAGGGAGTTCACATTCCAATAGGAAGCAGAGACACTGGCAGCAAAGGGTGAGCACAAGGCCAGGAGGCTGGACTCACGTTTATCTGCTAACACTGATCTCTCCAGCCTTGACATCTCTCTTGAGCTCCAGACTCATACATCCAGCTGCCTTCTTGAAATTGTCACGAGGACGGGAATTCAAAGCAGAAATCTCAATTTCCCTCTCCACCTGCTCCTCCCTCCTTGTTCCCCAACTCAGGTGCTCAGAACAAAAGTCCAGGCATCATCCTGCCTTCCACTCTCTGTCCTCACCCTGCATCAAATTAGAAGTCCTGTCGGCTCTGTCTCCAAATCACATCCCAGTTCCGACTGCTTCCTCATACATCTTGTCCTTACCTGCCTTTTCCAAGTCAACTGCCTATTCCAGCTCCAGCACCCACCCAACAGCCAGAGAGATCCTTTTAAAACATGAATCAGATAATGTGAGCCCCCACCCTTACCTAAAAGCCTCCAGTGGCTCCCACTGCACCTAGAAACAAATTCCATCTATTTGCCCGCGGATTTCTCTGACTTCAGCCCACACAGCATTCCATGTGACCCACCACCCTCACCCTGCACTGGCTCTCCTGTTGCTTCCCAGACACACCAGCTTCATTGCTTCTGCCTCAGGGCCTTTGCACTTGCTATTCCCCTTTGCCCAGAAAACTCTTCCTCCAGATCCTTGCAAAGTCAGCTCCGTCTTGTCATTCAGCTCTCAGGTCATTCATTTTCTCAGAGAGGCCTCCCCTATCAGACACAGCCCACCCCACTCCCAGTCACTTCTACCTCATTACCCCGCTGGCTCCCCTACATCACACGGAACACCACCTGATACTCCTGTTCACCTGTGTGTTCATAAAGTGTGCGTCTCTACCATTCACTGGGGAGGTGAAACTTAGAGCAGGGAAACCAGGTGGCGGGGAGGTTGTAGAAGGAAGATGGCGAGTCCTGTTTGGTTTTGTTGAGCCCAAGGGGCCTGGGATTGTCCAGGTGAGGATGCCAATGGGGAGAGGATTTTTGGGTTTGGAACTCAGGAAAGTGTTCAGAGTCAGAGATGGGAATCTGGGAAGGGGGTGAAGAGTGAGGGGTGGTGGTATAGAGTAACACAGGAGGTAGTTGGGAGCCACAGCATGGTCCAAGCAAGCGGTAGGAAGACCTAGAGAGAAAGCGCTGGTCAGGTAAGCCAGTTGGGCAGCAGAGCCTCTGCCCTGGGAAACCTGCCTGGTGGTCCTTGCAGAGGGGGACTGGTAGGAAGCCACAAAACAGGACCCCCATCGCCCGGTTTCCTAGGAAGGCATCCCCTTCCCTCTGCAGACAAAGGTCTGAAATGTCATCAGGACCACAGTTGGGGCCCCAACCCAAGCCATTCTCTTCACCCTGCTCCACAGGGACAGCCCCACTGGCCCTGGGACATCGATTCTCCTGCCCCTTGGCTCTTACAGGGCCCCTGCCGATCAATGACACTGAATGGAGTCAACAGGGCAGGGCCGGGGGCCTCGGGCAGAGAGACCATCACGGCGGTGTCACTGCCCAGGTCTGCAGGGGCAGGTTTCTCATTAACTGCATGGGCCTCTCCTGGAGCCTCCCTACTTTGACTCAACCCACAGTTTTCTGGCTCCTGATCTCTCCTTGTCCCTGGCTCCCTGCTAGGGAGAACCTGAATGGGGAGCACCTGGGGGTGGGTTTCAAGGGCCAGGCACGTGGGCCTTGGGAGCCAAGGGGAGGGCTACTGGAGTGCCCCCTGCTGGTCAGGCCCAGTTCCTGGAGCCAGGAGGCCCAGAGAAGGAGGGTGGCTGTACCAAGGTTCCCAGTTAGAGCCTCAGTTCCCAGCATATTGTCAGACAAAGTGTGAACAAGGGCAGTGTTACCTAGTGGTTAGGGGACAGGGCTGGCCTTAGGCCAGGTACCTGAGCCTCAGCTTCTCCACCTGTAAAGTGGGGATAATAAATAGTACTTACTCCCAAAGGGCTGTGGTGAGGATTAGATAAGATGACACATTTAAAATGGTCAGTACAGGGCCTGGCACAACATAAGCGCTCGAGAAGGGAGGGGATCCGTCTTCCCTATTGGAATCCGTCATCCTGTTTGGAATGAGATGAAGATGGAGAAAAGAGGGTCACGGTGTTCCCCCATGAATAAACCCCAATTCCGTTTCCTCCCAGATTGTTTGGCTCAGGGGAGCCTGTGTTCTGTGTTATTCATTACATTCTCCAGAGTCAGCTGACCAAAGGCTGGAAACTCATTGCTGCTCGGCCCAGGTGCCCGGTCCTGGGCATAGGACCAGGAAGGTCCTGGGCATAGGCCCGGAAGCCCCACCCCTCCGCGTCCCCTCCGCCGGGGACCCAGGACCTCACTCCAGCAAAGACCCCAAACAGGAGGCTCCTGGCAACTTTCAGGGACTCTGGACCCTTCCGGCTTTCTGATCAGAGCGGGAGGAGACCGAGGGTGGGAGGAGACAGGAGGGAGCCAGAGCTCAGCCAGTTACCAGCAGCAGCATTGCCACCTCGAGCCTGGGTCCCCCTGGGTCCCCCTAGTTCCCTGGGAGAGGGAGGGGTCCTGGGGGATAGTATTTGTAGCTCCTGGCACCAGGCCGGCCCCTCCCTCCCCAGCCTCTGAAAGGAACATATTCTTCCTCCTGGCTCCAGAGGAAGTGGCGTTTATGTGACAACTTATAGATCTAATGACATGTTTCCTGGGTGGGCGGGGGTCGCTTCCTCCAGAGCAAAAGGCTGTTGGCAACTGTTGCCACCCCACCAGGTGGGCAGAGCCCATCTCTGCTCCATTTTATAGATTCAAAAACTGAGAATCAGTGAGATTGAGTGCCTCGCCCAAGGTCACACATCTGTTACGTGGGGAGGAGGTTAGGAAGCCCAGCTTTCTGACTCCAAATCCAGCGTGCTCTCAGGGATGGGGGAAGGGATGGAGAAAGAGTCTCTTGGGGGAATGATATGAGGTCACCTGCTCCCAGCAACCTAGGGCTCTGGGTACTTTCCCTACAGGGGCTGGGTCCCTGCAGGAAGGCCCTGTGGTGGGGCAGTGGAGACCCAAGTGGGATGGCATGGTGGGAATCAGAGGGGGCGCTGGCTTCACTTCCATCCTAGCTCCCCGTGTGACCTTGGATGGATCCCTTCCATCCTCTGAGACTCATTCTTTCCAGCTGTAAAATGGGGAGATTTCATTAACAGACCTCTTCTTTTTTTTTCTTCTTGTATTTTTTTTTAAATACCTCTTTATTGGAGTATAATTGCTTCACAATGCTGTGTTAGTTTCTGGTGTACAACAAAGTGAATCAGCCATATGCGTGCATATATCCCATATCCCCTCCTTCTTGAGCCTCCCTCCCACCGTCCCTATCCCACCCCTCGAGGTCTTCGCAAAGCACCGAGCTGATCTCCCTGTGCTTTTTAGCAGCTTCCCACTAGCTATTTTACATTTGGTAGCATATATATGTCAATGCTACTCTCACTTTGCCTCAGGTTCCCCCTGCCCACGCCCTGTGTCCTCAAGTCCATTCTCTATGTCTGCGTCTTTATTCCTGCCCTGTCACTAGGTTCATCAGTACCATTTTTTTTAGATTCCATATGTATGCGCTAACATACGGTATTTGTTTTTCTCTTTCTGACTTACTTCACTCTGTATGACAGACTCTAGGTCCATCCACCTCACTACAAATAGCTCAATTTTGTTTTTTTTTTATGGCTGAGTAATATTCCATTGTATATATGTGCCACATCTTCTTTAATCATTAATCTGTCAATGGACATTTAGGTTGCTTCCTTGTCCTGGCTATTGTAAATAGAGCTGCAATGAACATTGTGGTACGTGTCTCTTTTTGAATTGTGGTTTTCTCAGGGTATATGCCCAGTAGTGGGATTGCTGGGTCATATAGTAGTTCTATTTTTAGTTTTTTAAGGAACCTCCATACTGTTCTCCATAGTGGTTGTATCAATTTACATTCCCACCAACATTCCCTTTTCACCACACCCTCTCCAGCATTTATTGTTTCTAGATTTTTTGATAATGGCCTTTCTGACCAGTGTGAGATGATACCTCATTGTAGTTTTGATTTGCATTTCTCTAATAATTAGCGATGTTGAGCATCTTTTCATGTGCTTCTTGCCCATCTGTATGTCTTCTTTGGTGAAATGTCTATTCAGGTCTTCCGCCCAGTTTTTAATTGGGTTGTTTGTTTTTTTGATATTGAGCTCCATGAGCTGTTTATATATTTTGGAGATTAATCCTTTGTCCGTTGTTTCATTTGCAAATATTTTCTCCCATTCTGAGGGTTGTCTTTTCGTCTTGTTCATGGTTTCCTTTTCTGTACAAAAGCTTTTAAGTTTAATTAGGTCCCATTTGTTCATTTTAGTTTTTATTTTCATTACTCTAGGAGGTGGGTCAAAAAAGATCTTGCTGTGGTTTATGTCAAAGAGTGTTTCTCGGGCTTCCCTGGTGGCGCAGTGGTTGAGAGTCCGCCTGCCGATGAAGGGGACGTGGGTTCGTGCCCCGGTCCGGGAAGATCCCACATGCCGCGGAGCGGCTGGGCCTGTGGGCCATAGCTGCTGAGCCTCCGTGTCCGGAGCCTGTGCTCTGCAACAGGAGAGGCCACAACAGTGAGAGGCCCACATATCGCCAAAAAAAAAAAAAAGAGTGTTTCTCCTATGTTTTTGTCTAAGAGTTTTATAATGTCCTGTCTTACATTTAGGCCTTTAATCCATTTTGAGTTTATTTTTGTTTATGGTGTTAGGGAGTGTTCTAATTTCATTCTTTTACATGTAGCTGTCCAGTTTTCCCAGCACCACTTATTGAAGAGGCTGTCTTTTCTCCATTGTATATTCTTGCCTCCTTTGCCGTAAATTAGGTGACCATATGTGCGTGGGTTTATCTCTGGGCTTTCTATCCTGAATCATTGATCTATATTTCTGTTTTCGTGCCAGTGCCATACTGTCTTCCCTGCCCTCCTCTAGGACTCATTCTTTCCAGCTGTAAAATGGGGAGATTTCATTAGCAGACCTCTTTTTGCTCTCAAATTTCAAAGGGATGGTCTAATACCCTTAGTTGTCAAGTGAAGGACTGAGGCCCAGAGAGCAAAAATGTCTCACTCAAGGTCACATAGCTCTTTGTGGCAGAGCCAGGCTAAGATCTGGTGCTGGACCAGACATGGGCCACCAGTCCAGTCATAAGCGTTCTTCCATCGGCCAGTTCTGAGACACCGCTGCCCAGCTGGCGCCAAGCCAGACCCAACCCTCCGGCTTTTCCCAAGACCCGCTTCTCCCCAAAAAGCCTGTGGCTTGAATCCCAACATTGTCCCTGCTGTGGGTTTGCAACTGTGTTCCCAGACTCCTAGGAGCTCTTCTTCACAGGGAGGTGGCAGACAGCCCTGCAGAGAGAACTTGGCGATGGAATCAGAGGGACAGGAGGGCCTCCGCCGGGTCCTTCCCGTGTCCTCTGAGAGCCCTCCCTCCTTCTCGCAGTGAGGGGTTACTGGCAGTGAAGTTGCCAGAAGGGCTCTGGCTGAGATCTCACAAATGCCAAGGGCAGGTCCCCGACCTGGGACAAGCCCGAGACAAGAGGATTCCTAATGCCCTCTCTTCCATCAGAGCAAAGGGCACCAACAGATCATATTAAATAGCACAGTTTCGCCACGATTTTTTTAAGGATTTTTGTAATGTTGCTCTTGGACTTCTTTGGCTGCCGGGCACTGATTTAATTGGCGGTGGCTATGCCTTCCCATCCAACCTCTTGTCTACCCGGGATCTCTTACTGATTGAGAAAATGTAGCTGACAAATTGTTTTCATGTGTAATGACACTTTTATGAATACCAAATGCAGTAATTAATGCCGTTGACCTAATGTTACATTTGGTAGACATTTAACATTTATTAATTTCGATTTCACAGGTTTTTTTCCCCCCATTTTATAGCCAATAAATATTTTAAGGTCTCAGATATTTTTGCAGGTTCCTTAAAAGCTTGTAGTTCCAAAGAGCTAGCGTGACCTTGATTGAGAAAGGGACCAAACCTCTCTGGGCTTCAGTTTCCCCATCCTGCTCTCTGGGGGCCCTGCCAGCCATCGATGAACCCTGCAATGCTGACCCCTCTCCGGGATCGACATTTTAGAACTGTACTTAGTTAAGGCCAAGCCCCACAGGGCTGCCAGCCTCGCGGTGCAGAAATGCTCAGAACCACACGAAGACAGATACAAAGACATCCCTCTCACCCATGAAGAGCAAAGCAATAAAAAATGTTGTTTGGCCAGTCGCTTGAATTTCATTTGTGTGGTTTGGAGTATATTTTCTAGTTAGTGAACCTGCCACATTCATGACCTCCCTTTTTCGATTGAATGGAGAGAAAGGGGGAAAAGAAAGGGGAAAAGGCTACAATATTTCCCCTGTACAGTCGGCCAGCTGACAGGGGCCCGTCTGGGCAGGACAGGACTGCACAAGGGCAAGCTCCCCAGGGAAGTGCTGGTACGTGCAATGTAAGTGATCTGGGTTAGACCTCAGGGAGAGGACCCCAGAATAGGGAAACCCCTCCCACTGCCCAGCCCCCACCTGAAGGGAGCTTTGCTGGGTAAAGGTGCCTGGGTCCAGTGCCTCCTCTGCCAGTGAGGCTGGATGATGCCAGCTCAGCAGTGGCCTCTACCCAAGTTAAGGAGGTTTGGAGAAAAAGCCGAAGAGACTGGGACATGCCCAGGGGAAGAGGAGAGGAAAGGATGCCCTGGCAGACTTGTCCCCTCATGAGGGGTACCGTGATCGGGTCCTGAACGACCCATGACATGTGGGACAGTGGCCTCAGCTACACACACACCCGGCTGCCAAGGGGATGGGCTTCTGCAAGCAAGTCCCCATCCAAGCTGGAGGGAGCTCTCTTCCTCTCTGAGCTCTCCCTCAATCATCCGCACGCCCTTCTCGCCTCCCCCGCAGCCCCATCTAAACTCTGTGATAGTGAACCGTGTCTTCCTCTATCCACTCACGCACATTTATTCACATTTACTAGGTGGAAGGCCCGCTGCGGGGCACCAGCAAATCACAGCCCCTGCGCCCTTGGAATTCGCAACGTACTGGAGACGTAGACAAGTACGGCAGTCACAGAGAATGACCCAAAGCTCTGATGGAGGAAATACAGGCTGCCAGGTGGCCCAGTGGGTCTGCCTCACTAGGACTGGGGAGCGAGTGTTCCGGAAGACTTCCTGGAAGAGGGGACAGCTCAGCTGGGCAGGGAGGAGGGGATTCTGAGAGGAGCCTAGAGAGAGGGATGAGATACATGATTCGGCAACATCAGAGCCCAGGGCAGGCAGAACCAGCTCCTGACGAGCAGAGTTGGGGGAAGAACCAGACCCCTGATGCTTGCCTCTAGCTGCAGCATCTCCAGGATGAGAGGGAGGCTGCCAGAACAACTCTGAGCCCCGATTTCAGGCTGCCAGGGCCTCAAATCTTCCACTTTCCACGGCAGCAGAAGAAAGGAGAAACTGGTCCTCCCAGGGGATTTGCATTTTAAGAGGGATCAGGGCTCCTGGAACAGAAAGACCCATTCCCTGCCTCAGCCTGCTTTCCATCCTCCACCCCTCGATGAGCCTTTGCCTCAAACCTGTCCCTTTCCTTTACCCACTCTGGTCTCCAGACTCAGCTCCTGGCTGCTCATCTTTTGGGGGTGATCACCATGGTAACCCTCACCCTGGCTCCTGCCCCCCAGTACTAGCCAGGAGCACACTGGGTCTTACACAGCACCCCAAGCCTGGGCTGAGCTGGCACTGAGCCCGGTGACCCCACAAGGCAAGGGGGGGAACGAGGGACACTAGACCCTCCAGGGCCCAGCTCTCTGGTTTGAGGGGGGTGGACAGGAGGGGAGGAATGATGGGTTAATACATCTTCCAACCTGGTAAGACCTTCACTTTGTAATGGGAGTGTCAACGCCTTAACCCCAAGGACAAGAGAAGGAGGTGAAGTGGAGGAAACTGAGGCCAGAAAGCTGGGGGAACCCCCCAAAGTGGCAGAACTAGTAGGTGTCCTGGCCCCCACCTGAATCCAAGTCCATCTGGTTCAAAAGTTTGTGCAGCCAACCACGAGGCCATCGGGCCCCCAAAACCACAAAGGCTTGCCAGGGCTGAGCGGGTCGGAGGTGAGCGAACGCAAGCAGTGGGTGCTGTAGGGATCTGACAAGCGCACACCCCATCTATACACTTGGCCCCAATTAAGTTCCAGTTGACAGCTGCCCTGCAGGAATACAGGCCCCATGTTGTGAGGTCATCTGATTTTTTCCAGATTTTGATATGAAATACTTTGCTTTGTAAAAGTTATATAATTAAAATACACTTAATTGGGTGCTGTGTAGATGAAACAAGACATACTTACCCCAGTTTACAAAAATGTATTCAATAAATATTTAATGAGCACCCACTACGTGACAGACAGGGTACCCATATTGTCTCAGTGTGCCCAAGGCCTTAAGACAGCAAGTCCTGTGCCCTGGGACCACCCTTAGTCCCTCAGCCAGGTGCTGAGCTGTGAACCTACAGGGGTAGTAAAACAAAGCCCCTGCCCTAAAGAGCTTACACGGGATTGAAGAGAGAAAATACACACACCAGCACAGGCAGAAGAAAATAACTGGGGGTAATGGGTAGGTGTAAGAGTGACTTGGGGGGCTTCCCTGGTGGCACAGTAGTTGAGAATCTGCCTGCTAATGCAGGGGACACGGGTTTGAGCCCTGGTCTGGGAAGATCCCACATGCCGCGGAGCAACTAGGCCCATGAGCCACAACTACTGAGCCTGCGCAGCTGGAGCCTGTGCTCCACAACAAGAGAGGCCATGATGGTGAGAGGCCTGCGCACCACGATGAAGAGTGGCCCCCGCTTGCCGCAACTAGAGAAAGCCCTCGCACAGAAACGAAGACCCAACACAGTCAAAAAATAAAACATAAAAATTAATTAATTAATTAAAAAAAAAAAAAGAGTGACTTGGGGATGGGGGTGGACACTTTGGCCAGTGTGATCAAGGAGGACCACTCTGAGGAGGTGACATTTATTTAAACTGAATCCTGGATGGTAAGAAGATGGTCGAGAAAAAAATCTGCAGTAACAAAGATACACTGGCAAAAATATGAAAAGGAGTTTGCACAAGTTATTCACTGAAGCTCTGTTTGTAAAAGCAAGACTGGAAATGACCCAGATAACATCAGTGGACGGCGGGGGGGAGCGGGGATTGAATGGCGATGTCACAGCCACGGGATGGCGGGGACTCAGCTGTAAGAAGGAATGAGAAGGCTCGCTAGACACCGCTACTCAGTGACTTATCATTAAGGATATATTATTGAGTGGGAAGTCGGAGTGGAAAAAGATGTGTACAACATGCTGCTACTTATCTAAGAAACTGCAGGCTTACATTTTGAAAATACATAAGCACCGGAAGGGAACAGTTCAAATCTTTGCTCACATCAGGTCTGCGAGCACCCCATCGGCCCCAACAAGCCCAAAGTCGATGGGCAGGAAGTCCTCTCCACTCACCACAAGTCCCACTCAGCCTGTGGGACACATACGTTTATTGAAGAAAAATGAAGAATTGGGAGCAAAAATTCACTCTCCACAAAGAAGGTGCTAGATTAGGAGAGGGCTTCTCAGTCTTGGGAATACTGACGTTTGGGTTGGAAAACTGCTGGGAAGGCTGTCCTGGGCATCACAGAATGTTGCACAGCATCCCTGGCCTCTACCCACCAGAAGCCAGTAGCATCTCCCCATTTGTGATGAGCAGAAATGTTTCCAGCCATTGATAAATGTCCCTCAGGTGCAAAACCACCCCCGGCTGAGGACCCCTGGATTCAAATACCAGAATACCAGCCTAATGAGTGAACACATCTGTGCCATGATCATTGGTGGCGGTGAAACTCACAAGAGAGAAAATGTGCGGTTGTGGGCCCCCCGGTGAAAATACACAGCATTACCTTTGACGTATTCTTGCTAAATTATCTCGCCTAATGCTGTTCAAGCCTCTAGATCTAGATCTTGTAGAGACAAGGGACAAGGGAACATGTTCAGTGACACCATGAAAGATGCAACCAGCAAACTCCAGACAGCAGGAAACTCTAAAATAGATACAACTTGGTTTCTTCACCACATCAATTGCAAGGACAGAGAGAGAGAGAGATGACAGGTTAACCTACAGATTAATTAAGACTTAAAAGACATATCAACAAATGGCAACATTCAGATTATCCTATTAAACTATTGTACAAACTATTTACAAACTTTTAAAAGATGTATGACAGCAGACTGGCCAGTATGGGAAACAAAATTGGCAATGAAGAATCAAGCTCTGGAGAAGATCCTTCTAGCATGCGGAAGAAAACAGTCAGGAAGAGAATAATGAGAAAGGGAGCAATTGCAGAAATCATGAAGACTTCATCCTAAATATAACATGTGTTCTCAAGGAAAACAGAACAAATGGGGCTGAAGTCATGATCAAGGGTAAAATAAGGGCTTCCCTGGTGGCGCAATGGTTGAGAATCCGCCTGCCAATGCTGGGGACACAGGTTCGAGTCCTGGTCCGGGAAGATCCCACATGCCGTGGAGCAACTAAGCCCATGCGCCACAACTACTGAGCCCGCGTGCCACAACTACTGAAGCCCGCACGCCTAGAGCCTGTGTTCTGCAACAAGAGAAGCCACCACAATAAGAAGCCCACGCGCGGCAACAAAGAGTAGTCCACGCTCGCTGCAACTAGAGAAAGCCCGCGCGCAGCAACGAAGACCCAACACGGCCAAAAATAAATAAATAAAATTAATTAATTAATTTTTTTTAAAAGGGTAGAATAAAAGAATGCTTAGCTGAATTAAGAAGCCACCTGAATCTGGAGGTAGGCAGGAACCAACGACGTTCCAAGTGAAAACTCAACGAAAATAAATTGAAACGTTGCTTTTAAAAAATATAAGTATGGGCCAATGGGGGATCTGTGAACACTGACTCGATGTTGAATGATATGGAGGGAATGTAGTTTATTTCTTAGATGTGATAATAGTATTGTGGTTATGTGTTTGCAAAGAGTCTCTTTCTCTTTTAGAGATAATGCTAAAATAGCTACAGATGAAATGACACGTCTGGATTTTGCTTCTCAATAATATGGTGGGGGAAGTGGGTAGAGCTATAAATAAACCAAGACTGATTGGTTGTGAATTAATAATTATTGGATCTAGATGATGACTAGAGGAAAGGTTCATTACTATATTGTCTTTCCTATTGTATTTGTTTGAAAACTTTCCATAATAAAAAGTAAAAACAAACAAAACAGCATTTGGGGTGAGAACTTTCTAGGCAGAAGTTATCAGCCGTTACGAAGGCCCTGAGGCTGGTTGACCTTGGCCAGCTCAAGGAGGCCAACGTGGTTGGAGCATGGCGGCTGGTGGTGGGAAGGTCAGATGTGGTCAGAGACATAGGAGGGGCCTGACCAGGCAGAGCCTTGGTGCCAGTGAAGAAATGTGGGGTGTACTCTAATTGCTGAAGGACCCCTTAGAGAGCTGTGGGCAGGGATGCGGTAGGATCTTATCCATGTCTCTAAGGTCCTTTGATCAACACCACGTGGTCTGCCACACAATGGAATATTAGCCATAAACAGCAATGAAGTACTGATACACACTACGTATTGGATGAACCTTGAGAACACACCAAGTGAAAGATACCAGCCATAAAGGGCCATACACTGTGTGATCCCATTTATGTGAAATATATCCAGAAGAGGCAATCCATAGAGGCAGAAAGCAGATTCATGGTTATCAAGGGCCGGGCGGAGGGGAGAATTGGGACTGACTGCTGATGGGTTACAGGGTTACTTTCTGGGGGATGGAATGTTCTGGAATTAGTGGTGATGGTTGTACCACAGCGTGACTATACTAAAATCTAAAATCCACTAAATTATACACTTTAAAATAGTGATCTTTATGTTGTATGAATTATATCTAAAGAAAAAAAAAGACAAGATCCTTTTGGCTGCTCTAGAGAGTAAGCAGCTGGGAGGGAACAGGACGCAGGCAGGGAAGTAGGTGACACTGCGGTCATCCTGGGACGGCGCCCACGTGACAATGGGAAGGTCCCTCTGCTTGCACCCCAGCTGGCTGGTTGGGAAGGAGGGAAAGAGTGATCAGGGTGACTCCTGGTTTGGGCCTCAGCATGTGGGTGGGAGGTGGGTTGGGGGATAAGCAGGCTTCTGCTGTACATTCTTAGGTTCTGGGTTCTAGGGTGTCATCACTGCTGCTCCCCACGTAGTCCCAGCCCTTCTCTTCCAGCCCCCATGGGGTGAGGTGGGTCTTGCGGCCAGTTCTGGTCAGTGAGTTGCAGGCTGAAATGAAGTGCATCCCAGACCTTCCAGGGCTCTCTCTGGTCGAGGTTGATGACAACACTTAAGATGGTGGTCGGGGACTTCCCCGGCGGTCCAGTGGTTAAGACTCTGTGCTTCCACTGCAGGGGGCTGCAAGTTCAATCACTGGTCAGGGAACTAAGATCCCACATGCTGGCCAAAAAAAAAAGAGAAAGGATGGTGGCAGCTCCACCAACTGGGTCCCGGCGGGGAGAAGACAGGAGCATGCCCCCCATGCGCCCACGATGGATGGTTAGTGAGTGAGAAACACACCCTTGTGCTGGTAACCCACTGAGATGCTGAGGCTCTTATCACAGCACAACCCAACCCACCCCACCCCGTGTGATGCCTCTCAGATGGTCAGCCAGTTTTCTCCCAGCCTGCCCCCCAGCCCAAGGGCAGGGCAGCATTGAGCCCGGGGCTGACAGTGGAAGAGACGTCGTTCAAGCCAACCCTTCAAAGGTTTAGTTTGGACCCTTCCATGCCCAAGCAGCTTGGGGCCAGGTACATAGGAGGGACCCCAAAAGTACTTGTGGAATGCAACCAAGTGGATGGTCCCAGCACAGGAGGTAGGGGTTGAAATCAGGTGGAAAAGATAAGGCAATTTAAGAAAAAGTAAATAACAGTGCTTAACCAAGCACTGAACTGAATATAACCGTACCGAATGTGTACAACGTTGACAGTTGTGGCTGCGACCAGTCCAGGTGGGTGGAGAGCAAGGCAGACTGGACCCATCCAAGAAGGCATCCCAGACGAGGCAGCAGGTTTCATCCCGAGTGTCTCACCCAGACCAGGCGAAGGTAGGGAGGAAGCAGCATGGGGAGGAGATGAGAGGGGGGAACTCCCGCACGATCCAGCAAAAACTGCCCGATTTCTATGGGGTCGTCCATGGACCTGGCCCCCGTGGGGACCCCCAGGAAGATGAATCAGTTATTCTAGTGGCTTCAGCTCTACCTCTCCTTTGGAGTAAAACCTTGGCTCTAGAAGCCTCTGTTATAATGCACAGTTCTTACTGAGAGGGAGAGAGTGTTGACGCTAAGATTAGCCTCCCACCACTCCCTCAACACAGCAGGAAGGCCAGGACCCTGGAGAACTGGGGGTGATGGGCCATCGCCAAGAGTGTCTGCCACCAAAGACCCAACTTACCACTTGGCCCCCAGCCTGGAGCAGAGCTGGATTCCAGAGCACCAGCCCCTCTGCATCTTCCCCCGCCCCCCACTCCCACTTCCACCCCACCAACGCTGTCTGAGGTCAGGTTCATTGGACACTTTTATTTTTACAGGCCAAGGCCACTTTTACTCTGCATGACCGACTCGGCTTCTGGGAAATGGGTCAGGCCCCTGGCCCAGGGGGCTGAATGCCAGGGAAGGAGGCATGGGCCCATGGGCACTAACTTCAGTGCTTATCGCCACGAATGGCCTGGGGGGCTCTTCCCTCCCTCTGGAACAGAAGAGATCCAATCCCAGCCCTGGGCCTGACCTCAAGTGGATATTGTCGCCATGAGAAAATTTGGGCCCCATCACTTCCAACTTGCATGATCTTTGGCAAGGTACTTCATCTTTCTGAATTCAGAGGTTTTTTATCTGTAAAATGGAGATAAAATAAATATGCCCCCCTCAAGAGCATTGTCCATGGAAACTGTTTGGGATACCGCCTGGTACGTGGTGAGTTTCCATTACATGTTATTGTTGTTGCCGCTGCTGCCACTACTGTTGTTGTTCTTCTTATTATTATTTGTGTCTAATTGAAAGCTGGCCTCTCATCTCTGTCAGACCCCATATGGATGGCTTCATAGCAGCTCCTGGCTAGAGCTGACTGTTT
Organism: Pseudorca crassidens; assembly: GCF_039906515.1. Classification (NCBI taxonomy): domain Eukaryota; kingdom Metazoa; phylum Chordata; class Mammalia; order Artiodactyla; family Delphinidae; genus Pseudorca; species Pseudorca crassidens. Next base: position 8,908,866 of record NC_090297.1, read on the forward strand.
GGAAACAGGCAAAGCCAAGTTCAAATCCCAGCTCCACCGTTACCTTGAAGAAGTTGCTTAAATTCTCCATGCCTCTGTTCCCCACCTATGAAATAATAGTGCCTATCTTCCAGAATTACCTGGCCCAAAGGAAGTGGTGAACGCATGCTAAGTTAATAATTAACGTTAATAAAGCTGGCGTGCCAGTCGGGTGCTTTCAGTCACGAGCCACAAAACCTCAACCCAAGCTAGTTCGTAGGGAAAGGGTATTTAGCAGCTCCAGTACCTGAGAGGTCCAGGCATGACAGAGCTAGCTTTGGACACAGCGGGGTCCAGACACTAAACAGTGTCCTCCGACCTCTTAGCATTCTCTCTCTCTCTCTCTCTCATTCTCTTCTGCACACAGCTTCCTCCACTTGGTAGGGAGAGAGCGAGGCTACAGACAGCTCCAGCTTACATCATCCCAACTAGTGACTTCAGAGGAAAGAGGGGCTATAAAATCCCAGAGAAGAGCTCTGATTGGCCCTGCCTGGATCTCATGGCCACTTGTGTAAGTTGGAAGGGGTCCAGTGATGAAGAGCTCCCCACAACCAAACAGAATGGACAGGAGGGTTGTTCCCCTAAAGGAGGGGGCTTCTGTTACCATAAGAGGAGGAACTGATGCTGGGCAGATACAAACAATAGGGATATTTTGGATAGTCAGGGATTCCCAGAAGGGGGACAGGGCAGTTTCCAGGGCGAGGATGCAGCCTGTGACCACAGGGGAGGAAAGGGTAGGGGAGAGGAGAGGGAAGGAGATGTAAGGGGGTTGAGGAATAGGAGAGGAGGGGAGAGAAGAGAAGGAAGTGCAGGGGAAAAAGGGAAGGGAGTGGCACCTGGACCACACAGTGCTGAAACTCTGAGCTCAGCATCCCTACATGCCCTCCCCAAAAACCCTGTTGGCATGAGGCTAACCCCAGTCTAGCCCCAATCCCCCTTGTCTCATGGTAGTCCCATGCCCCTTGCCACAGTAGTTGGTTTAGATAAACCAGGTCTGAACTGATCCGTTCATGTCATTCCTCTGGCACAGGCATTGGCTCTGAAGTGGGCCAGTCAGCCCACCTCCGCTGAGGACTTTGGCTGGGATTCTGGACGGACATCTCTCTCCTTCTGTTCTAGGAGGTGTGGCTGGAACTGTGCAGCCATTTTGCCACCATGAGGGGAGCCATTCTCCTGTCAAAACTAACACCCAGAATGGAAAAGAGTGGAGAGATGGGAAACTAATTGGACAACTGGTGATACTTCTTGAGCTGCTGAGTCAAATAACCCTGGAGGTTGACTTACCACTGGAGACCCAGAGAAGAGCTGATGCTGCAGCTCAAATCCGATAGCCTCTGCTGCAGGACTCCTGTTTGTTCAGGGGAGGTCAGTCTTTTGTTCTATTCATGCCTTCAGCTAATTGGATGAGGTCCACCCACATTATGGAGGGCAATTTGCTTTGCTCAAAGTCCACTGATTTAAATGTTAATCTCATCCAAAAACACCCTCACAGAAACATCCATAACAATGTCTGGCCATGTATCTGGACACCATGGCCCAGCCAAACTGACACCTAAAATAAACCACCAGAGCATCATCCCCAGATGCATCTCTTTGAACACCCTCATGTACAGACGAAGAAACAGAGGTCCAGAAAGGCCCAGTGGTCTGTCCAAGGTCACAGAGCAATGTAGCAGCAGGGCCTGGCTGCTTCCATCCTGACTCCCAGGCCAGTGCTCTCTGGACAATCCCCTCGCTCCTGCCATGGCTCCTGGGAATGCAGGGACCAGATGAGAGCAGGAGCCCCAAGCAGGTGAGCCACACTGCCAACCTAACACACCTGAGTAATAGGCCCCCGGAAAAAATGCTGCTGGCATGGGATTTGCATGTCATTTACATGCTGTTCCCTGAAGTTCAAAATATATAGAAATTCCTTAGAACTGCCTTTTCCCATACAGCCTCCTGGCTTTAGCTGCATCGTGTGGAAGGACCCCAGAGAGCACTGCTTCTGCTGGCTCGTCACCTTTCCCTTTCATGTGTCTCCCAACCCCCAACCTGGGGCCACACGTGCCATGGGTCAAGAAGTCCAGGTTTCCCGCCAGGTGGTCAATGCACCACTGCCCATGTGGGACTCGCTTCAGGTGGTACCGAATGGCCATTTTTTATTTTAATAGTCATGCATTCACTTTTATGTTGCTTTGAATTTGTGACTAGTGATGCTGGTTTCCCATTTATGGTGGTGATATAAAGTTTCCCTTTAAGTTTTTTTTAAGTAAGTCAATGGAAATAAATATAGTAAGTAAATAATAGAACAGGCGGTAGGTCGATATAGCCAAAACAGATGAAATGACTGAGATTTTAGAAACACTGGACTCATTGAAATGTCTCCTGCCGCCATGTCAGTCAACCTCTACTTGGCCTGTCTTCAGTGGAGGTGAAGGCCAAGGGGACACAGTCCTGTGTGTTGGGAAGACATGTCCATTCCCCCACTTGCATCTGTCTTTGAGACACTTGGCCCCAGCACCATGGCATGTCCAGACACCTTGCCCCAGAACCCAGGGAAACATTCCCAGCAACAATTCTTGGGACCCAGTATTTACCTAAGGAGCATCTCACCAGGACTCACTTCCTCTCATGCCTCTCAGAAGGGGAGTTCCACCTAGACCACCCAGCAACATGGAAATAAGCCATTTCTCCATACATAAAAGCCTGCAAGTTAATTAATATCGCAGCCATTTAACTCAGCTGTAATACCCTCACCGTTAATAAGCTAGCTAAGAGCTCCTCTTGAAATTAATAACTTGCAAATGACCCCAAGAGCCCTGGTTTCCTACCCTCTTTTTTTAAACAAAAACACACAGAGAATTTCAACAGAAAATCAGCTTTCACTTATGAGCCAGTATCATTAGTCATAACCGGAGAATTGCAAGGAGTAAAAGCCTTTTCCACTTAATTAGAATCTTGAACATCACGCGAAAAGGGGAGAGACCACATCTAGCACAGGGGATAAGGAGGCAAGAAGTACAAATCAAAAGGAAGAAAATCCCTCCCGTGTAACTGCAGGTCCGCACAGCTGGGTAAGGAGCAGCAGCCGGCCTCTGCGTCTACTGCAGTGAGAGGATCCGGTGCTTGCTGTCACTTCCGGGGCTGAGGCTGGCAGAGGAGAAATCTGCAAAGACACCAGCGTGTCCCATCCATGTCCTCAAGACACGAGCACTAAAGTCTAATCTTAAAAACTACAAGGCGGGGGGGGGGGGGCTTCCCTGGTGGCGTAGTGGTTGAGAGTCTGCCTGCCGATGCAGGGGACGCGGGTTTGTGCCCCGGTCTGGGAGGATCCCACGTGCCGCAGAGTGGCTGGGCCCATGAGCCATGGCCGCTGAGCCTGCGCGTCCGGAGCCTGTGCTCCGCAACGGGAGAGGCCACAGCAGTGAGAGGCCCGCGTACCGCAAAAAAAAAAAAAAAAAAAAAAAAACACTCTCTGAACCTCAGCTTCCCCATTTGTAACCTGGGGTTGCATCCGCCCACTCTGCCTCACAGGGTCTCGGCAGGAATCAGATGTGATGATGCTGTAAAGAGCCTGGAAACTGGAAAAGGACGTTGCAGAGGAGAGGAGGCGTGTCCAAACCCAAAGGCAGCCGTTTGAGGACCCTGCCATCAGCCTGCCGCCTCATGATACCTTTGAACAGGTAGGGCCAGAATGATGAATGTTCTCTCCAGATTGGTAAACTGAGGCACAGCAAGGTAAGTGACTCACCCAAGGACAGGCAGCTGGTCATTCAAAGATCCAGGACTGGAAATGGAGAAAAGGGATGAAGTGTAATCCAGGCCAGCTGGGGTGAACCACGGAGAGGGTGTTGAAGGAGGTGGAGCAGCTGGTAGAGAGACACACAGTGCCAATGTGCACACTCGTATGCACACACATGTGTTCACACCGCCCTTTCTGCCAGCCCAGGCAGAATTAACAATGCATGCAGAGTTGAGGACTGGCTAGACAATCACCTTTCACTCCCGCTCCTAATGTCTCCCTCCTTGTCCTTGGACACAGTTGGGAATCTCTTTTATTTTTGTTTATTTTTGGGGAACCTCTTTTAGATTCACAATTCAGGCCCTTCTCCAGCTGGCACTGTTTTTGCACCTCCCCACGTGACTCCCCCTCCCCACATGACTCCCCGCTCCCCACGTGACTCCCCCCTCCCCACGTGACTCCCCCCTCCCCACGATTTTCTGTCACAGCCCTCTTGGCCCAGCGAAGCCTGACAGATCCTTCCTGCAAACGTGTACATCTCAGGCTCAGCACAACCTCCCAAAGTAAAATTAAAACATGTATGAAGTGACTCCGGATAACTTAACGGGTTCTGCTCACAGCAGCATTAACAGCAACGGCTTCCTCCCCACATCACAAACATTTCTTGTGTACAGTAACCGTTCAGGCCAAGTCCATCTTGGCCAGGGAAGCTTATTGCCCCAAAGACCCCAAATAACAAGGCCACAATGAATAGACTCCCCCGACCTTCCCACCCAGAGTGTGTTGGGGGTCAGAGGAGTGAGACAGCTGTTCTCTTGTGCAGACAGAAAATGACAACAATAATCATAGTAATTGTCAACGTCACTTACTATGTGCCAGGCGCTGCTCTAAGCACGTTGCGTATACTAGCTCATTTCATCCTCATTCCAGCTCCGTGAGACAGATAATGTCATTGTGCCATTTTACAGATGGGGCACTTGCAGAGACTGAGACCATCTGACAACCCAAGATCAGCATCCTCGCGTGGCAATGATCCCTGGAGCAGAGAAATGGCTGCCCCTTGAGTTGGGACGTGCACATTCCACTTTGCCACAGTCCCCACCGCCCCCTATTTTCACACCGTGTATGCCTGGCTCATTTAAGTCACTTGCTCCATCCCTGAAGGTGTCTGGGTTTCAACCCCTATACCACACTGCCTCCTCCACCCTCATCCGATTCGTAAAGAATCAGGATCTGAGTGAGACCTGAAGATCTGAAAAAAGTTCCACCCTTCCCCTTGCTTCAGACAGACTCCTCCAGGAAGCCTTCCTTGTTTAATCATCAACTCTGCAGGGCCTGAGCTAAGAGGATTCTTGCAGATCATCTGGTCCTAACTCATCACTTACAGATGAGAGACTGGGATGCAGAGAGCCATGAAATTCTGCTCCACGCTCGCCCAGACATCCAGCCCCGTCCCACCAACACGGTCACAACTCCCATTCCTCCCCAAGGCAGGAAACAGGTCTGGCGTTGTTCCCATGCTTATTTTACAGATGAAGGAACTGAGGCAAGACTCTGGGTCCCTCTTTGCAATATACGAGGCTGCTCTCATGTGCCAGGTCTCCCTTGCCACCCAGCCAAGGCTGTTTTCCACCTCGTCACCCTTGACTCTCCTGGTAGTTCCTGAGCTCTAGGACCAGGTCCAGGCCCCCCTCGCCTTCACCTGGGCCTCAGGGGTCTCGAGCCTGGAGCTCCCACTGACCCTGTATTTGGGCCCTCCATTCGGCCTCCGCCATTTACAGCCCACCCGGCTATATTCTTTTCCCAGGCTCAGGCGGGGCCTGATTCTGCCCCTGAGTTCCCAGCTGGAGAAGGAGCATCATAGAGAGAGGCTAAATGTGACTCGAGGTCACAGCTGCTGCCGCGGAACTGGGACCAGCCCCTGTTTTACCACGCTCCCCTCTCCACGCTGCACGGCCCTCCACAGAAGCTGAGAAGGACCTCTGCCTGTTATCACTGTGACCGTTCCCCCGGCTTGGCCCTCCCTCCCGGGACCCTCGCCACTTGGGAGGGAGACGTCCCCATCTCTGGGGTTGGCGGTGGAGTCTTGGACCCGCCCCCCCAGGATAATCATTTTCTCGGAGCCTTTGACACACAAGCCCTGGCAGATCCTTGAGATTCTGCTGCCTCTTCCTCTGCCTGACTCCGGAGCCCCCCAGCAATGCCCAGACAGCTGTGCGGCTGGGCACTGTCTACACACCCCCGCACACACCCACAGGCTGCCGTCCTAATTGTCTCTCACTAGGCAACACCACACGCCCAGCACGGTGCAGCTGCCAACCGCGGGGACTGTTGCACAGCCCGTCACTCCCGCAGACCGGGGAACCTCTCCCCCACCAGGGCACTAAATGCCCTCCGGCGTCGGGGGGTGAACCTCCGGGACCGGCAGGAAAGGTCCACCCCGCGCCGGGGAAATCTTGCTTGGCCGTAATTAAACTCCACCACCGCGCCGGCTGCAGACAAAAGGGAACACATAATGGGATTAGAATTGTCATAAATTAAAATCATAAATTCAATAAATGCCTTACCGGCCTCCCTCTGGAAACGGCTGGCCCACAGCGGCCGGCTTTGATAGGCATAATCGAGGTACTGTGGGAAGATGGGTCAGTGCAACCAGGCGGGCTGCAGGTGGGGTTGCAGACTCTAACACAGTTGCCCACCGAGCTGATGGGGCCAGGCCAGGGGACTCTTCTCCAGAGAGCCTCCCACAAGGGCAGACCATGACAGCCAGTAGTGCTCCAGAACCAGCAGTGGCTCCCTATTACCCCCACAGTCTAATGCAGCCTGGCTCTTCACCAACTTCCCACCTTAGAATTTGCTGACACATGCCTCTGCCACCCACCACGTGGGCACCCATGAAATGACCTCAGCTTGAGCTGAGGTCTGAAGGATGAGCCAAGGTGGGGGGGGGGGAGGCGTAAAGAGCTCTCAGTGCAGGGCGGAGAATGTGCAAATGTCTTCGGGTGGGAGCAGCAGGGGATCCCAGTTTTGTGGGACCTGAAGTTTATACAACTTGGGTGGGAAGTGGGGGCTTTTTTTAAGAAAAAAAAGAATGCAAAATTGCATTCATCATTCAAAAGAGTGAATTCAAAAGAATGCAAATTTAGGTGTGAAAGTTAATGTTTATTTACAATGAAATAAAGCTCTAAATAAAGTTTATCATGAAATAATGTTTATTTAGAATGAAGAAGCACAACTTACACAGTTTTTAAAGCTGACAAAGACCACAAACATTCCAAAATCCAGGAAAAAATTATGCATCTTTATTACCTGCCTAGCGCCTCTATAATAGTTTCTTCTTACAGTTTTGGCTACAAACTGTTGTATTCCCTCTTCGTATGTCAAGATTTTGTAATATTTTCTAGAGAGAAGATAGATAATTCCTTTAGCATGGTTGAATGAAATACACCCACACATAAAACACATATAGGTATATTAATTTATATATATGTATAATAAATATATTTTGTTATATGGGATGCATGAAACACATGGCTTCACACACGGACACACTCATTGTCTGTAGAGCTGCTTCAGGTTTATGCCCTACTGTGGCCTGCAGAATAATGGTCCCCCAGAGATGTCTATGCCCTAATCTCCATAATCAGTGAACACGTTCAGTTACGTGGAAAATGGGAACTAAGGTCGCAGATGGAATTAAAGTTGCTGATCAGCTGACCTAAAATAAAGAGACTGTCCTGGATGATCTGGGTGGGCCCAATGTAATCACAAGGGTCCTTAAAAATGGAAAAGGGAGGGCTTCCCTGGTGGCGCAGTGGTTGAGAGTCCGCCTGCCGATGCAGGGGACACGGGTTCGTGTCCCGGTCTGGGAAGATCCCACATGCCGCAGAGCGGCTGGGCCCGTGAGCCATGGCCGCTGAGCCTGCGCGTCCGGAGCCTGTGCTCCACAACAGGAGAGACCACAGCAGTGAGAGGCCCGTGTACCGCAAAAAAAAAAAAAAAAAAAAGAAAGAAAAAAAAAAGGAAGAGGGAGACAGAGAGAGAACCAGAGAGATGGCAGCATGAGAAGGATTCGGCCCAGCATAGGTGGAGGAAGGGGCCACAAGCCAAGGAATACAGGCAGCCCCTAGAAGCTGGAAAAGCAAGGAAACAGATGTTTCCCTGAAGGCCTCCAGAAAGGAATGCAGCCCTGCCCATACCTTGATCTCAGCCCTTGATTTGAGATCCATTTGTGACTTCTGATCTTCAGAGCTGTAAGATAACACATTTTGTATTGTAGAAGCCACTAAGTTTGTGGTAGTCTGTTACAGCAGGAATAAGAAACTAATACACCTACAAACACAGGAATTAGAATCAATTCCATTTCACATGATTGCCATTGGAAAAAAAAATACACACACACAGAGTGCATTTATACTTGTACATGATATGTTCTCAAGTATGTTCCTGAGTGCAGACAACTCCTGTCTTAACGAGGCATCGATGAGAACCTTTAAATCTTCTGTTTAAAATGCCCACATCCAGGGAATTCCCTAGCGGTCCAGTGGCTGGGACTTGGCACTTTCACTGCCAGGGACCCTGGTTCGATCCCCACAAGCCACACCATGGCCAAAAATAAATAAAATAAAACTTAAAATAAATAAAATGGTTAATTTTTAAAACATAAAGTAAAAATAAAACGTCCACATCCAATGACCTGCTTCCCACTGCACATGTGTCAGACCTTCCAGGCCAGGACCCCCAGGACATGCTCACCTTGCATGTCAACCCCTGCCCCTGTGTCTTCATGTCACGACCTTGGGTGAGTCACGGGTGGGTGGTAGGAGTGCTTCTTAACTAGACTCAGAGACTGTGGACCACATATTTCCCCCATGGGGCACACACTAAACGAATCCCCCACTCAGCCTTGACCTAGATGGACTCTAAAAACTGCCCATGGCCACTCCAGATCCCCCTGATCCTAGGACAGGGGGAAGGCAGAGGAGCCTGAGTGGACAGAGACAGTAGTCTTAACGGACTGCAGTTAACATCATCGACGTCAGCAGACTTTACACACATGCTTGACCGTGGGGACGCGATGCTCGGGGAAGGGAGCTGTGCGGTAGAAAGACCCTGAGCCTTCAGTGCCAGAGCTTGTGGCACATTCACACTGGCTCCATTCAGGTAACTCAAAGCAGGTGTGGTGCTTGGGGCACAGAGGGCCTGCAGGAGGGGTGGGGGCGTGAGGAGGGCCAGGGGGCTGGAGCCGGACCAGCCGGACCTTGAAGCTCAAAGCAGGACCTTGAACCCATCTGATTCCCCAGTGGTGAGCAGGACAGTGAAGCTGCTGGGGGGAGAGTGGGCTGGAGGGGTGGGGAGCTGGACGCTGGGAAGGTTATTTCAAGAATCCCAGGAAGGGGTTTCCCTGGCGGTCCAGTGGTTAAGACTCCTCGCTTCCACTGCAGGGGGCGCCGGTTCGATCCCTAGTGGGGGAATTAAGATCCCACATGCCACGTGGGCAGCCAGAAAAAAAAGAAAAAAGAATCCCAGGAAGAGGACGTGGACAATGGGGAGGGGAGAGGAATAGGGGGCCTGGGCTGGGAGAACCACTTAGAAACTAGCAGCCGCAAGACCTCAGGACAGATTGGAGGTGGGGCTTGAGGAAGGTGCAATGTCCGGGTGACTCCAAGCTTCAGGTAGAGGGATGGGAGGACTCAAGGAGGCGGGGCGGGGCTGTGAGCAAGGAGAGGGGCCCCGAGTTCCTAGCTGCCTTTCCCACCCCCGGCCCACAGGGCAGAGAAGGGAACTCCTTCCTGACCTCCCCTGAAGCCACCAAAACACCACACTGGGACGAGACGAAGAACTTTCCAACACGCTACCCCTACCTTGCGACCCAGCGCCTCAGCCCAGGAGGCGGAGCAAAATTCTTGCGAAATGAGAAACAGGGCTCGCTCGCCATGGACCACGCAGCCTCCCAGTCTCCCTCAGTACCTCACCCACTCCCCAGCCGCCACGTGCTCATCCCCACCTCTCAAGCCCCCACCCCCAGCCCTCTTGGGGTCGCCATCCCCCCAACCCCAGCTCCCAAGCCAAGCCCAGAGTCGTTACTAGTGCTTATTAAGCCACTAATGAATTGAATTTTTCCCCCTCATTGCATGCTGTTAATTAGTTTCTTGTAGTAACAGAGACTATTATTCTTGGAAGTAATAACTTGGTTCAAGAGGATACGGGGAGGGGGAAGGGTAAGCTGGGACGAAGTGAGAGAGAGGCATGGACATATATACACTACCAAACGTAAGGTAGATAGCTAGTGGGAAGCAGCCGCAGAGCACAGGGAGATCAGCTCGGTGCTTTGTGACCACCTAGAGGGGTGGGATAGGGAGGGTGGGAGGGAGGGAGACGCAAGAGGGAAGAGATATGGGGACATATGTATATGTATAACTGATTCACTTTGTTATAAAGCAGAAACTAACACACCATTGTAAAACAATTATACTCCAATAAAGATGTTAAAAAAAGAGAGAGGCAGTTTTAAGATTACTTATAATTGCTGGAGGAGGTGGGGTCTTGGGCTCAAGTGGGCGGGGCTAATTCAGGAAAGGAAGGGAATAAAGTTGACACAATTCCCTTACCTAAAAGATGACTTTTCCTGTGTCTTAATATTCTGCATTTTCCAAATTTTCTCCAGTGGAACGCATTATTTTTATCATATCAAAAGTAAAAAAGAAAAAGATTAAGGCAGGGAAGGTCTTAGAGTGTCTAGGAAAATTGTACCTGGGAGAATCAAGCCACAGAGTGCTGGGCTGGGGGCCAGAGGGCGGTGGGCTTCCTCTGCTCCCAGAGCTTCTGTTCCAGGCTGTCCTTTCCGTTCCTTCCCCATGAGCCCACAGCTAGTCAGCCCCAAAACCGGGGTGCAAAATCAAGGCTCTGCCACCAAGCCCAGGGACCTCACACGGATCCAAGCTAAGTTATGAAAACAGCTGGGAGCGATGTCCGCCCCAGATCAGGAATCAGGAGGCCACAGTCAGGAAATGCAGAATGAAAGCATCCAATACCGGGCTTCCCTGGTGGCGCAGTGGTTGAGAGTCGGCCTGCCAATGCAGGGGACACGGGTTCGTGCCCCGGTCCGGGAAGATCCCACATGCCGCGGAGCGGCTGGGCCCGTGAGCCATGGCCGCTGAGTCTGCGCGTCCGGAACCTGTGCTCTGCAACGGGAGAGGCCACAACAGTGAGAGGCCCGCGTACCGCAAAAAAAAAAAAAAAAAAAAAAGAAATAAAAAGCATCCAAAACCACTTGCCTCGGTTTCCCATCTTCACAGAGCTTGCATTCTAGTGAAAGAAACAAAGAAAGAAGTAAACAGAAAATAAACTAAAAGAGAAGATTGTGGAGGCAGAGAAACGTACTGTAGGTAGGATGGTCGGGGTCTCCTTGAGGAGAGGCCATTTAAGATTCAATCAAAAGGATAAAAGGCGGGGAAAAACCCAGCCGTTAAAAAGGGTCTTCTAGAGGATGTGTCTGTGTTTATCTCTGAGGAGGGTCCTCAGTGCACTCCCCCCACCAGATTCCTGCTTTGTCCTCAGAGCCCTGCAAAAAGCTATCACTCACACCAATAAAAGTACCAGTTAACCTTGAGTCAGACCTCAATTAGCCGCAAGGTCTTAACTCCATCAGTAGCCAGGGGGTTGGAGGGGAAGGTAGCGGGAACCGCATCTGATTCCCAAAACGACCTGTGATGTTGCAAAGCGGCCAGGGGCTGACAACTCCTTTCTCCTCAATGGGAACGCATTTTGCTCTCCCTCAGTTCTCCCAGGACGAAGCAGCCACTTACCGGCAGGAGGAACATCCTTGTCTGCTCCAATATGACCCCCATCCTTTGCTGCTGCTGCAGAGGACAGTGTTGCGCAAAGCGCTTAGGTGCAGTGGTGTGCTTAACAACCAGCTCTCCAAGGGGGCTGGTTACCAACCAGCTCTCCAAGAGGGAAAAGCCCTGATTTGCAGCATCTGCCAGCTTCCATGCTATAAATACCCCCACCCTGGGCAACCTGACGCAAACTAGCAAACTAACGCAAACTAACCTGGGCAAACTAGCAACCTGACGTCACTGAAGGCTGAGTTGAGAAGAGATGCAGGCTGGAGTGAGTCTGCCCAGCACACCATTGCTTTAGGTGTGACCCTGTGCAAGTTTCCCCATCTGCACAGTGAAGATTAAATGAGATCAGGTAGGTAACATCACCATCGGGAAGGGCCTGACAGAGGTTAGTGCTGATAAAGTAAGGGTGTCCTGGGCTTCCCTGGTGGCGCAGTGGTTGAGAGTCCACCTGCCGATGCAGGGGACACGGGTTCATGCCCCGGTCCGGGAGGATCCCACATGCCGCGGAGCGGCTGGGCCCGTGAGCCATGGCCGCTGAGCCTGCGCATCTGGAGCCTATGCTCTTCAACGGGAGAGGCCACAACAGTGAGAGGCCCGTGTACCGCAAAAAAAAAAGGTAAGGGTGTCCTTCTCCCACCCAAGGAAAGCAGAGGAGTCCTGGCACAAAGCTGAGAAACGTTACTGGAGCATTTAGGGACTGAATATCTAGTTTAACCATCTGAGCAGAGATGAGGTGGGGTGGGTTTGAAGGGGAGGGGGCAGGAAAGAGAACGGAGAATCAATTCCCAACCCCAGCCAGCCTCAGTACAGAGTCTTGCTTACTGCGTGGTAGCAGAGGGATGGAAAATATAGCACTACTTAGGGTCCCCAGGACAGGCACCAAGCTTGTCTGTTTCACCCTGTATGCCCAGCCCCCAGCCCAGGGCACAGCAGGAAACACAGATGTTCAATAAATGTTTGCCAAATGAGTGAATGAATGCATCACAGAGTCCTCTCCAAGTGGAGGATGGTAGACTCCTCCCTCTCTCCATCCACGCATGTGCACAACAGGCAGCCTGAATCCTGGATGGGGCTCTGGAACGGATCACCGGGCAAGACCCCCCGGGACTCGAGGGCCTGCGGATGGGCCTGTGGTGCCGTATGAGAGGAGGTTAGAGACAACCCTCTGATTCCTTGCAGCAAATGCCCCAGAAATAAATATCATACTGCCCTAGCCCTTCCCATTGCAGCCTCTAATATCCTTACCGTGGGAAGAAGCCTTATTATTCAGTGCCCGTGGTGACAGCCAACGAGTAAATCAGCGGCCTGGAGATTGCTCCCTGGGGAAGTTGGATGTGGCTTCTGGTGATAACTGCTCTGCAGGTGCTTCGTGGGAGGAGGAGGGGTCACTCTGGGGCAGGACTGGGGGCAGGTGTTGGGAATGGAGAGAAACTCCCTGCCCATCTTCCTGCTTCCCATGAAGCTCACCTGATTGGGAATACCACCCCACCCCCATGCTGTCACTTCCCAGGTTCTCACTGGATTGGAAGTACCCCCAACCCACCCCCGCGCTGTCACTTGCCTTCCTGGGACAGAACCAGCTCACAGGAAATAGAGGCACAATTCAAAGGAAGCATCATATGGTCTTCTGGGCACTAGTCCTTCCCAGAGCCTGCCCCCCCAGGCCCTAAATCCTATACTAGTATCCACCCTTCTAGGCTGGAGTGGGTGGGAACCCAATCCACCAGGTACAGTGGTAAGAGATCACATCTGTTTTCCAAGCATTGACACCTAATTCTTTACTATTTGTCTGGTACATAATAGCCCCTCAATAAATATATGTTGAACGAATAGATGAATAAATGAAGGCGTGAAGAAATGGTTACAGAATAGAACAGGCATGTGTGTGCATTTTTCTTCTATTTCTCTGCCTCGTTATGTTCCTCATCTTTTCAAGGACGCACCACCACACTTCATCACGGCAGCCATATAATTCACTGAGTCACACTAATTTCTAGGCTCTGACCTTAAGCGCTGCTTAGTTTTTCTTCCTTTCTTCCAGCTGTCAAAATGACAGTGCCCTGAAGTCCTCTTCCCCCCTCCTGGCGGGCATCATAAGCAAACTGGCCCCTGTGTCCACTGACCTCCTGGCCAGCAGCATGTCTCTCTACATCTAAGCAGGCCCCCACGGGATAGCCTTCATGGTCAGTCAGGATTCCAGATGCTACGCCAGGCAAGGAGCTACTTTGATGGCAGAGGGCTTTCCTGTTGCCTTGAAACTTCATGGGGAAGTAAAGTTCTGGGTACAGTGCCCGTGGAGCCAGGAAGTTGGTGAGGATTAAAGGCCCAGTTCCAAACTCTCCCCGGGGTCAGCAGGATACAGTAGCACCAGCCCCGCTACCCGCCACTCTGGCAAGTCTTTCTCCTAATTATATCTGAATTATGCAAATCAATACCAATGTCGATATACGATTTCCTCTGACAAGTCAAGAACATGCAATAAGTGAAGACCTGGGGAGACGGAAACGCATCGAATTAGGAGTGAGTTTCTCTGTTTTTCTCTCGGCTGAGGGAATAAATGGTCGCAAGACAACACCAGAGAAGAGGTCAGGGCATAGAGCAGGGCAGAGGGCAGACGGAATGTGAAGGTGGGGTGGGGGCCAGAGGGGGTCGGGAGACTGGGGTCACGCTGAGAGCATGATGGAGGTAGCATCCGTCACAGAACAAAACTGTGATCTTGGAGACTCTCTTTCCACTAAGCAGCTTAAAATCCCCCAAAGCTGGAAGTTGGGGGCCCAGGAACACAGATCGGGCATTGTCTCTTACCCCTAGACATGGACTGAGAGAGAGAGAGAGGGAGGGAGGGAGGGAGGAAGGAAGGAAGGAAGGAAGGAAGGAAGGAAGGAAGGAAGGAAGGAAAGAAGGGAAAAAGATAGGGGGGGGGGAGGGCTATCATACATTGGACCTCTGCTACCTGCCTCTGAGAAGCATTGTACCTCCAGGCTCTCATTTAATCCTCAACAATCTGAGTTAGGTACTGTTATGGCCCCATTTCACAGATGAAGACAGTGAGGTGAGAGACGTGAAATGTCCTGCCAAGTTTCTCTGGCTGTGAACAGAAGGCTGGGACATCAACTCTGGTTGTCACACTGCACTTACTGCTTTGTTAAATGCAACTGGGGGTCATAGGCAGAGCGTGGGCTGGCAGAGAGTTGCTTTTGGAGGGGTGGAAGAGGGGACAAGGACACCCACCTGGAAGCCATAAGGGCCTTAGGCCCAAGGACCCCTTCCTGCAGGCCCCTCCTGCACGGAGGAAGCACCAGGGCTTGAGTTTATCACAAGGGCTGGCTTAACTCCCTTTGCACTTCATGCTTAACCATTTTATTATGGCTTGTCCTCCCCAGGTAGACTGGAACATACCTGATGAGCAATGTATGTACCCCGTGATCAAACGTGTTCCAAGCTGAGGGCCTGGCATGAGGCACTATGGCATAGTGGCTAAAATCTTGGCCTCTGGAAGCAGACGGCCTCCATCCAAGTCCCAGCTCTGCCACTGGTAGCTGTCTGGCTTATAACAAGTGACTCTCCATGCCTTAGTTTTGCCATCTGTAAAATGGGACTGATAACAGTGCTCGATACATGGTAGGAACCGAATAATGTTGGCTGTTGTGATTGCTCAGGGCAGGGCACCAGGTCTCAAGATGAACAAGGCACCGTATCTGTCCTTGAGGAGCTCATGGTACAAGGAGAATGGGGAAAAGACAGCACCGTGCTAAGTCTTTATTTTTTTTTTTGGCCGTGCCGCGTGGAATGCAGAATCTTAGTTCCCTGACCAGGGATCTAACCCGTGCCCCTGCAGTGGCAGCATGGAGTCCTAACCACTGGACTGCCAGAGAAGTCCCCGTGGTAAGTTAGTTACAGAGGTGAGCAAAGGGGTCATGGGAGACCAGGAAGGAAGCCCTTAACCTTGACTGGCTTGGTGCTTTGGGGAAGCATGGTGTAGTCGGGGAAGGCTTCCTGGGGGTGGTGACACTAGGGCTGAGTCATGCATGCTAAGTGGTGCTCACCAGGTAGACAAGGGAAGCCACAGTTTTGCAGGCAGAGGGCTCACCTTGTGCAAAGGCCTGGAGGCATTCAGAATGTCTGCAGCAAGCACTGGCAGGAGCTAAAGCTGGAGAAGTGGGCAGGGCCTTGCCTTCCAGAGGCCATGAATGCCAGGCTAAGAGGTTGGGATTTCATCCCAAAGTGCCAGGGAGACCCTGAAGAGGGACAAGAAGAGTCTTGCACTTTGGAAATGTCCTGCATTTGAGTGGAGGCTAGAGCAGAGGTGCAGAGGAGGCGAGGCAGGAGGTTGAGTCCTAGAGCCCAAGCCCCCAGCTCCCAGCACCCAACCCCCAGCTCCCAGACCCCAGCTCCCAGCCCCCAGCCCCCAGCCCCCAGCTTCCAGCCCCCAGCCCCTAGCCCCCAGCCCCCAGCTCCCAGGCCCCAGCCCCCAGCCCCCAGCCCCCAACCCCCAGCCCCCAGCCCCCAACCCCAGCTCCCAGCCCCCAGCCCCCAGCTCCCAGCGCCCAACCCCCAGCTCCCAACCCCCAGCTCCCAGCCCTCAGCCCCCAGCTCCCAGCCCCCAGTTCCCAGCTCCCAGCCCCCAGCCCCCAGCTCCCAGCTCCCAGCTACCAGCCCCCAGCCCCCAGCCCCCAGCTCCCAACCCCCAGCCCCCAGCCCCCAGCTCCCAGCCCCCAGCTCCCAGCCCCCAGTTTCCAGCTCCCAGCCTCCAGCCCCCAGCTCCCAGCTCCCAGCTTCCAGCCCCCAGCCCCCAGCTTCCAGCCCCCAGCCCCCAGCTCCCAGCTCCCAGCTCCCAGCCCCCAGTTCCCAGCTCCCAACCCCCAGCCCCCAGCCCCCAGCCCCCAGCCCCCAGCCCCCAGCTCCCAGCCCCCAGTTTCCAGCCCCCAGCCCCCAGCCCCCAGTTTCCAGCTACCAGCCCCCAGCCCCCAGCCCCCAGCTCCCAGCTCCCAGCTCCCAGCTTCCAGCCCCCAGCTTCCAGCCCCCAGCCCCCAGCCCCCAGTTTCCAGCCCCCAGCTCCCAGCCCCCAGTCCCCAGCCCTCAGCCCCCAGCTCCCAGTTCCCAGCCCCCAGCTCCCAGCTCCCAGCTCCCAGCCCCCAGCCCCCAGCTCCCAGCCAGTTTTCCCTCTGTAGGGACCCCTGTGGGAGCCAGATCTCAGCGAGACTAGGGAAGCTATTAATCGCTCCAAGACGCCACAGACCACAGTCCATTTGCTGCTTTTCTTGGTCTGTTTTGAAACTGTGAAATGAGCCCCAGTCTTCAAGGCGGCCATAACAACCATCCTGATTCTGACATTTAAATTACAGATGGCATTTTCAATTAAACAGGCACTCTCAGCAGGTTTGATTTAGCTATCAGTTCTGGTCTGTTCTTTAAGTGCTTTTAAAAAAAAAAAAAAAAAGCCAACAGTGAATTCTAGGTCTCCTTCCCAGGAGGAGGGAGTGTCTCTGAAATATGACACAACTCTCATCTTCTAGCTCCCATGGGGACTCATGCAGCCTCCTGCAAACAGTCACACCCCACTGAATAATTCACCCTCATGTACTCCCACAGGCACTCACAAAGCTACACATATATACACAGACCCAGACTCCCAGCTACAAATCCAGTGGCTTTGGGGTCATCATTGCCACAAGTGTGCAGAAGCCTGTGGCCTCTCCCACCTGATCAAAGAAACAGTAAGAGATTCTGGAACCATACAGGCTTGGATTGAGGTCTGTGTTCTACGACTAACTCACTATGTGACCTGGAGCATCTTACTTAACTTTGCTGAGTCTCAGTTTTCTCAGCTGTAAAATGAGAATAAAGATGAGACCAAGCTGGAATTAGGTATTAAAGCGTCCAGCACTGGTGCTGGCTGATATAAGTGCCCAATAATCCTTGTGCCTCCCCTCTCTCCTTCCCTTACTTAGACTGTCACCCGTCAACTTGGAGCTCTCCCGAGTCAGTTCCTTGGGTCTCCAGGCCTAGATGGTGGTGAGGCGCTGTCCACGGTTCTGAACCACACCTAACACTTCCTTTCAGTTCCAGGTGAGTTACCTCCTTCCTCCAGCCTGGTCGGCTTGCTCTGAGAATCTCCCCCCCGCAAGGTCGCTACCACAAGTGACCTGAGTGGCAAAGGTCCACATCTTCTCCTAAGGTTCTGCCTCCCCATATCCCAAAGTGGCTAAAATCCAGGTTGGGGAGCAGAGGCTCTCAAAGGAACAACATGTCTGGTCCCTGCCCTCCAGCCCCCATTGACGCAGAAAATCTTCAACTTCAGCCAAGAAAAAGTCCAGCTGCTGGGCTCCATCACGTTGTAGCTGAGGCTTTCATGGTCCCAGGTTGACCCCTGCTCTCCTTTTGGGTTCCGGACAGGGTGTAGACAGGCTGCCTTCTCTGGCCACAATGTGTGCCGGTTCCAGTATCGGGGGAAGCTGGCTTTGGAGAAGCTGCAAGTGGGCGATCACTGTGTATTTGCATGCACTGCCTGTTCCCTCGCCCTAGAACAGCTTCTGATCAGGTGGAATTAGGGCCGAGGGGAGGATAAAACAGAGAGTATCACCCCTACTGTACAGTCCAGCTAACACAGGCCCAGAGAAAACCAGAAATCTACCCACTGTGTCAGGTCAGGTCTAATTCCCCAGTCAACACCAGGCCAGCAGAGCAGGTGAATGTTCTCCCAAAGAATGAGAGATTGGGCGGGGAGGAGGGGCTCATGAGGCTGCAGCCTAGAATCTGCTTAAAACAGTGTCCCCAAGGCTATGTGTTTGGGGCGTGGCTGGATCTCCAAGGGAAGGTTTTATAAGAGAGAAAACTTTTTGGCCCTGGTAGGAATTTGTTTGCAGAGCAGTTAAAGTTCACAAAGCACTTTCTCAACCACTCACCTCCTTAGCTCCGGCAGCAGGCCCATGTGCCAAGGACTATTCTCCCATTTCACAGGGAAGGAAGCTGAGGTTCAGAGAGGTGAAGTAACTTGCCCAAGGCCACCCTGGGAGAAAGCAGCAGCAGGTGAACTTGAACTCTGGATATGGGGAGCCCCATTCTCCTTATTCTCACGCCCCAGGCCACCTTACTCAGAAGGGGAGGGGAGCTGGCAGAAGACAGGGGGGCCAGAGGCCCTCTCGGTGCAAAAATGTGGGGGCCTGAGACTGAAGCTATAGGGATTCAGGGCCAGACTCAAAGAAGGGAGATGGGTGTGTATACCCACACGCACACACCCCTAAGCCCTGCACACCTGCAATCGGTACTTTCAAGACTGGGCATATCTGGCCTTAGGTTAGGCAGCAGCACCATCTTCGCAGGCAGTGCACCAACTCTTACCCTCTTGCTGTCCTTTCTACCATTTCTAACCGAAGCCTCTGCCCTCTGTCCTCCAAGCCTTCAGGGGCAGCTGTGACCAGCAAGGCCCCATATACAGGGAGACACCTATCTACTATATGCTGAATCCAGTAGGGAATTTGAATCCTTCCCTGTGCACCTCAAAACCACATCAATACGTGGGGTACTGAGTACCTGTGGTGTGTCTGGTGCCTGACACAGAATAAACTTAACTCTATGGAGTGGGCATTATTATGTCAATTTAAGGGAAAAAAATTGTATCAAGATTCAGAGAGGTAAATAACTTGCCCAAGGCCACTCAGCTTGCCAGTGGTAGAAACAGGTTTAAACTCAGGTTCTGCCTGTACTTTTTCCAACCATGCCCACTGCTCCAGGCTGGTAGCTGTGAGATGGGGGTGGCCAGAGAGGACTGAAGGGATTCTGGAAAGGTACCCTGGAGGCAGAGCACTTCTGAATTGCCCTGGACCCAGCCTCTGCTCTGCCTCAGTTACCCCACCCTTCCTTAGGTCCATAAGCCCTGCAGGTGCTCCCAACTCCCACATGCCTGCTGCCCCTTCCCCAAACCCCTGTGAGCCTCTCACCCTGACCCCTCTTCCAGAGGCCTGGAGTACCTTTTATGTATCAGGGGAAAATACTAATAAAATCTAATATTTCTTTTGAGTACTAACTGCCCAGAGCTGCACTGAGCGCTTTACAATACAGCAACCGATTTCATTCTCATGACTGCCCAACACGCTGGCCCAGAGTTTCTTCCTATTTGACAAATGAGGCAACAAGTTCAGTGAGGTCTGGAGCCTGGCTCAGCATCATAGAGCAAAGAAGGGATGGAGCTGGTCACTCTGTACCCAGGCCTGAGCTGCAGACCTTGGTGCTCTGCTGTCTCTCAGAACCCAACTCCAAGTCCATTGCTCTGTGTCTATCATCACCTCTCCTTCTGACTCCTGAGATCCCATGTCCCTGGTGGACAGGGGCCAGGCAGTCCAATCAGGCACTTGAGGACCCCTAGAACCCAGGTCTCTGTCAGCTCTGCCCACTTCCTACCTCATTTCCTTCCTGGCTCCAGAGCCTTCCCACTGTTTCCACACTCCCTTCCCGGCCTAGGCCCTCTCCTTTCAGCCCTTCCTTTCCACCCAAAGGCAACAGGGCGGGGATGCTGACGTCCCTTCCCACACCTGTGCACACAGCTGATCCCAGAACCGAGGTGGCAGGACCCAGGAGGCTGACCCTCGAGAGAAGCACATCATCCCCTCCCCCAACATGGCCTCAGTTTCCTCATCTGTAACTGGAAAATTGTGAAGTGTGGGGGCGGGGGTGACCTGAGTGCAAATCCCTAAGACAGAAGGAGCCAACACTGAGGTGGGTGTGAAACAGGACTCTCCTCCTCTCCCTCCTCTACCTCCTCCTTTCTTGATCCCCAGGGCTGATGTTTGGTTGACAGAGTAGATCTCTCTGGATGAGCTTGGGGGTGGGGTTGTAATATAAAAAGGCAGCTGCAATATTATAACATGACTTTACATTGGGGGGAAATAAAACAGATACCTAGTGTTCTCACAACACAGGCTAGAGAGAATCGAGCTTGGCAAAATTGTCTCGACCATTGGTGGATCAGACTGTGGTGGGGCATGAGGCGGGTAGGGTTACCCGGGGAGTGGGCAGAGCTACTGTGGGGTGAGAGCCCCCATCGGCCCCCTCCCCAGGGCCCCACTTCCCTCTCCCCGGCCAGGCCTCCAGCCCCTGCAGAACCGCAGCCTGGACCAGACATGGCCCCATCCTGGCAGCTCCCCTGGCCCCAGCTCATTAGCCCTGAAAAACCTGCTCAAATCCAGGGGGAGGGTTTTTCAGCTAAAATAGCTGCATCTCAGCTAGTTTTTTCCTCCCTTCCCCACATCATTAGCTAAAGTGCAGCCTCTGCAGCTCCCGAGCTGTGTGGGGTAAGGAATGATCCCTCCACTGCTCCCTGGGGACCCCTGGCCAGGCTGAGGACTAAAGGCTGGGATCTGGCCTGGGGGTGGGCTGGAAGAGCAGACAGAGCTGAAGACCATGAGGAAGCCAGAGGGAGTCCCTGCAGGGCCCCTCCTATCCTGCCCCAAAGGACACTGGGTCCCCCTCAATGAAAATTGGAAGCAATCGCTGTCAGCAGGGCCGTGGTCAGCTGAGAGCTTGCCCTGCACCAGACACTGAGCCAGACACCCACTTGTCCCTGCCCGAGGCTGTTCGGGGTGGGACTCCAAGTTAGACTTTCATCCCAGCGCCCAGGCCTCCATCTTCGAGCCCCACAGCGTCTGCCCCCTCCTCTCAGCCCTGTGGTTCTCAATGGGTGACTCCACTCCAGGCCTTTCCCATCAGGATGCCATGGTAACGAGCTCAGAGGCGGACATGTGAACCCACTGGACTTAATGCTGGAAATACATAGGCCTGGCATAGGCCCAGCCCCTTTCGGGGTGAGCCTGCCTGGGATGAAGCCACATAGAGCTGAGAGACAGAGAGAACAACCGAGTTCTGAATATACTGGTGGAGCTTCTGCATCCAGCTTTACCTGAAAGAAACCTATCCTGGGCTTTTCTGTTAGGTGAGCCCCCAAGTCTGCTTTTTAATTAAACCACTTTGAGTTGCATTTCTGTGATTTATAGCTGAGAGAGTAGCAACAAGCGCAAGGATTTTAGCGCGCCTCATTTTTTGGATCAGGAAACTAGGCTCAGAGAGGTTAAGCTACTTGCCCCAGGTCACACAGCTATGAATGGGCCAAACCAGTACTCCAGAGTGAAAAGCTCCCAACAGGAACCTGATCCCCCTGAAGTTCCTGGAGGAAGGGGACTGGGGGAGTCTCTGAAGCCATTTTAAGCAGGACAAGGTACAAAAAGGTAACAGGTTGCCATGGTTACCAGTTCACTGTGTGGTCCCAGACAAGCAACCTCACCTCTCTGAGCCTCAGACTGGGAACAAAATGTCTCAACCCTGCAGACCGCAGGTGGCCCTCAGGCAGGCAGGATGGCTGCCTCTTGCCCCCAACCCCAGAGGTCTGTAAGCAAGGAGCTTCCCCAGCCAGGCAACAGAGGCCTCCCACAGCTGTCGGACACTCCCCACCACACACACTCCACCTGGTTTTAAATGTCTCTCAAATACCAAATTCAATTTCATGTATCCAGCAGCTCTGCAGTGCAGAATTCATCAGATGAGGAGCCTGCTTTTCGGGGAATAATTCATTTTTCCGGTGTTGGAGAGGAGAGTAATTGACCCACGGGGCTGACGCCTCCCTCCCTTTCTCCTTCCTCAGGACCATCTGATTCCAAATGCAGCCCTGAGACTGTTAGGTCAAAGTCACAGCAATAAATAGGAGGGAGGGCTTCTGCTTTAATATATTGGATTATTCTGCTCGGTGGTGACGAAAAACAAGATTTAATTCCCCGAGAAACGCCAGCAGAGAAAATCATTTCCCTGCCTGCTTCTCCCCTCCTTTCTTTTTTTCCTTTTTATTTTTTTCAGGAACAAAATCTTTGTCTTTGTGCAGGTTTTCAGCCTCGCCACACCCTACACGACCAGAGACTTCCCTGCACCTGCCCACCCCATCTAGGATCCCTTCTCCCTCTCTGCCCAACTCCCCCTCAATCATGGGTCCCTGAGGACAGAGGTTTCTCTTTGAATTTAGATGACATTATGGTGCTTAGCACATTGATCAATTATAACAATAAGCCCGGGGAAAAGACCAGTTAGTACCACAGCTCCGACTGATGGGACAGGAAGCTAAGCGCTGGCT
Organism: Pseudorca crassidens; assembly: GCF_039906515.1. NCBI lineage: Eukaryota > Metazoa > Chordata > Mammalia > Artiodactyla > Delphinidae > Pseudorca > Pseudorca crassidens. The sequence goes on from NC_090297.1 coordinate 8,931,571, forward strand.
AAGAAAGTAATTTACCTTCCTACTACTCCTCAGATCAAGAGTCCACTCACTGCTTCCTCCAGGAAGCCTCCCCTGATTAAGGTCCAAGTTAGCCGCCCCTCCTCTGGGTTCCCAAAATACAGTGGGCTTCCCCCTCACAGACCTTTTATTATTAGATGGTAGTCAACAGACTTGTGCATTTTATTTATTTAACAAACTTGTCATAGCACTTGCTATGTGCAGGCCCTGACCCAAGTGCTTTCCAAATATTAATTCATTTGATCCTCATAACAACCCTATGGTAGAAACCCTATGACTGGCCCCATTTTACATGTGAAGAAACTGAAGCACTGACTGGTTATGTGATTGGCCAAGGTCACACAGGCAGGGATGGCTAGCACTTGGAATCCAGGTGTCTCCTCCTTTAGTCTGTGAGCTCCCAAGGGACAAGGACCCCGTTGGTTCACTAAACCCAGAGGCCCCAAGCCCTCCAACAATCCCACCACTTACAGGACTGAAATCCCCCGTGAAAGTCACGTGGGAAAGCCCCTGGGTGTGGAGAGAATTCCAGCTCTGGAGTGAGACAGATGTCAGCTGAATTCCAGCTGTGTGACCTTGGGCGAGACTGCGCTGCTCTGAGCCTCAATTCTGTCACCGTCTCTCAAATAGGAATGAAAATAGTACACAGGCGTGCTAGGAGGATTAAATAAAGCCATGCACCAACGGCGCTTTGAACACACACAGTGAGCACTCAGTAGGTGTGAAAGATCATGGACTATCAAATGAGGGCTTTGGGGATACTTTTGCCACACTCAGAAAAAGAACAAAACCTTATCAATCCAAGTAAATGAAGCAAGCTCTGAGATCTGGATGGAAGGGTGGATTTTTCTTAATAGTAGTAGTAAGATGGGTGAGTTGCCAAGAATTACCGAGAAGAATTTTGCAAAGCACACGCAATCCATTTGCTTCTGGGAGTTACCGAGATGTGGGAGGGTCTGAAACAGGGACTTACTGCACCTGAAACAGCACCTGATGGGTGTTTCAGTCATTCAGCAAGTGTGTATCGAACGCCTTTCAAGTGCGTTGAAGGCTCATGGTGGGGGGAGGGGCACGAGCCTTGGGGGCCCTTGGACCCAGGCTTCATCTCAGCTGGCTCTGCAGCTTACAGCTTTGTGACCTTGACCATGAGCTCCACCTCTCAGAGCCTTGGCTTCCTCGTCTATAAATTGGGATGACAAAATGGAGCTTTGCTGGGGGAGCCAATAACGTAGCCAGTGTAGGAGATGCAGAGGGAGCTGTTCCCTCCTGCTTCTCAATAACAGCAGCCCCAGCCGCAGCAGTCAGCCTCATCCCATCGGCCTCCCACCCTGTGCAGGCAACCTCGGCAGCACCGGGAGCTGGGCCTGGAACCTAGCTCCTTGGAGCAGCAAAGCAGGTAGGCAGGTGTGGTTGCAAGTCCCACTTTGCAGATAAGGATTAGGGGCAAAGTCAGGTGAAATCCAAATGTTTCTGCCTCCAAATCCATGCTCTTAACCGTGGACAAGCAGCCTCCCTGATTCCTGGGAGAGGAAGGGAGGAAGGAAAGCAGGGTGGGAAGGAGGCTGGAGACCCCTGCATGCAGGTTCATTTATCAAAGGCGACCCCAGAATGGAGCCCACACGGCTGAGACAGGTCACAGAGAGATCCCCTGTGGGAGGAAAAGTAGGGGAGGGTGCCAGGCGGCCTGGGATGGAGATGGGGGAGTGATGAGAGAGCACTGGGACCTCAGGGAGCAGATGCCTGGTGTGTGTAGGGGGTCAGGAATTCCCGGAGCCTCCCTCTGTGTCTTACAAACATCACCTGGGTGGGTGGGTCCATGCTCTTCATCTCCACTTCTTTGCCTCCAGCCCCCTCCCTAATCCAGGCAGTTCTTCCTTACATCTAACAGAAATCTTTCCCGCTGCATCACCAACAGACCCTGGCTGAAGCACTAGGAGATGCCCCCGGCACTGCCCACCCCATCTGCAGAGCTGGTGGCGGCTCCTGGCTTAGGGCGGTAATCCTGCTGACAATTAATTGGCTTTTGTCGGAGGAGAATGAATACCATCTCATCTTTTTTTTTTTTTTTTTTTTTTGCGGTACGCGGGCCTCTCACTGCTGTGGCCTCTCCTGTTGCGGAGCACAGGCTCCGGACGCGCAGGCTCAGCGGCCATGGCTCACGGGCCCAGCCACTCTACGGCATGTGGGATCTTCCCGGACCGGGGCACGAACCCGTGTCCCCTGCATCGGCAGCTGGACTCTCAACCACTGCGCCACCAGGGAAGCCCCATCTCATCTTAATCTTCATTATTCTCCTTGTTCAGCAGAGTCAACACAAGATTAGGTTTAATTTATGGGGGAAAAAAATAGCAAAGTCATTACTCACCAGATCAGGATTGGATCTGCCTGGGTGTTCTGTGTTCACTGCAGGCAAGGGGCCACGAGGAAGGCCCAGAGTTCTGCTGAGGTGGGGACAGACTCGGGGGGGGGAGGTGAGGCCCCCAGACCCGTTTGAGGCTGGATCCCTGGAGACCACCAGCCCTTTCCAGTCTTAGAGGACTCAGGCCTCGGAGGACTTAGCCTCCTAAATGTTTCTCAGGAGCCTCTGGCATAAGAGCAGCCCCAAAGCAGGGCAGGGGGCTCAGCTTCTGTGGACCGAGACCTAGCCCCAGTCAATGGAAAGCAATCAGGATTTGGATTCAAATCCTGACTTCTGAGGCCCCTTCCTCTGCAGAGAACTGGGCCTAACCAGCCCTGCCAGGGGACTCCCTTGACAATGCTGACACCTAGTGGTGCTTAGAGGAACTGGTCCTTCCCTCCCTCCTCCTCCTAAGTCCCCAGATAAGCTATACCATGTATACAAAAACCCAGATTTACAAAGTAAACAGATCAGAAAGGGAAAGAGGGACTTTTATCCATTTCAGAATGGTTAAATCGATTTCCACCAAGAAGTCTAAAAGAAAATTCGGGAATTCCCTGGCGGTCCAGTGGTTAGGATTCCGGCCTTTCACTTCCGTGGTTCAGGTTCAATCCCTGGTCGGGGAACTACCTGTAAGCCGCACGGCAATCAATCAGTCAATAAAAGGAAAATCATTTTCCCTTCCCTGATCCCTTAATCAAAATAGCTCCTCCTTCTGTCTGGGGCAATGATATGCAGAGAAGCCCTGGAGCCCCACAGTCCTTGTCATTTCCAACTCTTTCCATTCCTCCTGCCCTAGCTCTGTCCTCTGGCACGTGCCCATCTTTGACCCTGTACCACAGAGAAGTGGCTAGGGACAGCTCAACTACTTATTCATCATATGACCCTGGGCAAGTTACCCAACATCCAAGTCTGAGCTCTTTCATTTATAAAATGGGAATATCTCTATCTACCAGAGAGGCCGTTGAGCAGATTAAATAAGCCTGTGTGCGTAGCACAGGAATCGGCACCAGTAAGGCCTCAGCAAACGCCTGTCGTCCTCACTGCCATCATCATTATCATCCTGTTCATCCTGCTACTCATGGGAAATTTGGTTTCATCAAGTAAACTGTAAGCTTCTGAAATCTGACTCCCCAACCCAGCTCCTGCTAGATAAAGGTTTTTCCTTAAAGGACACTGATATCACATCTGCTTCTTGTAGTCTTTATATCTTATAAGACAGAGCACACAGTTGGTGCTCAGGAAACCCTCAGGATTGCCTGCCTACATCTCCAACCTCATGTCAAACCACTTCCCCACTTGCTCACTGAGCTCCAGCCATGCTGGCTGCCTTTCTGATCCATAAGTAAGTTCATTCCCACCTCACGGCCTTTGCACTTACTGCTCCTTCAGTGTTCTTCCGCCAGATATCTGGTTTCTCATCATAATTCAAATGTCACGTCCTCAGAGAGATCCTCCCTGATCACCTGGACCAAAGTAGCAGTCCCACCCTCACTCTCTACTTTGTTGACTGTACTATAGAGGTCAAGTGCCTAAGTGACTGGGTAGAATTCCAGTTCCACCACTACCTAGCTGTGTGGCCTCAGATAACTTGCTTTATCTCTCTGTGCTTCAGTTCTCTCATCTGTAAAAATGGAAATAATAATGGTTCCCACTTCAGAAGGTTATCATGATGAATCAATATATATACAAAGGTCTTGGAGTAGTGCCAGGCATGTCTATTAAGTGCTATATCATGTTGGTAATTATCCTATTTATTTAACTGCATGTGTTTATGTTTCTCCATCTAGACTGTATATTCCAGGAGGACAGAGGCCTCGTCTGTTTTATCCCTGCCTGGCAGAGAGTAGGTGCTCAAAAACATCGGTTGATTAGAAAGGATCTTAGGGGCCATGCAGGCCTCTCTCTCCTTAATCACGTTCTGGTGCCTTTGAGCCGTGTGGCCGACCTCTCTGCCATCTCTGGCTTCCACACTCCTCGGGGCCCTGAGGCGCCCCCTGCTGGACAGCGTGTAGGTTTTTCCTCGAGGGAAGGTGATAGCTGCCTCCTGTAACTGTCAAGTTTCCACGCCTGCCTGGCTCTGCCTCTAGAGTAGGGACAGTAAACTGAAGGGTTTGGAGCACGCTCTCTGGAGCCAGACGCACCTGGATCAGAGCTTGCGCTTCTCCAGTTACTCTGGGTGTCACATGCCAGGAAAGTCTCTCGTCCTCAGTCTCCTCGTGTGTAGAAGGGGGTAGCCATACCCTTGTCCCCTTCCCCGTATTCAACTGGGTGACAGGACGTACCCCGTGCACAGTGAGCCTTGCGGGCCCCCCTTCCCCCAGCGTCAGCCCTCGGATGACCCACAAGAAGCTGTCTCGTCTTCCCAAGCTAAACATCACCAGCGGATCCAGCGGTGCCTCCAGTGACAGACACGCAGGGACGGTCGGCACCACCCCCTTATCCAAGCCCCTCAGGTCTCCTCTGTGGGCCCCATGCCCTCGGGGGAGAGTCTGGCCCCTGGCCTCCTGGCTCGTTCCTCTGAGAGCCGGCAGCTGGCTGGAGGCGGCCTTGCTGGGCTTGCATCCTCCTACACACTTGCCCCCCAACTCCCTGGCTGCTGCGTCTCCCCCGTCGTGACCCCAGAAGCTGAGGTTTCCCTGGGCCTTCTCCTGACTCACTCCACACTTGTTCCCAGCTCTCACCAGTGCCCTTGGCTTTGACTGCTGGCCACAGACACTGCAACTCCTCTATCTCCAGCCCAGAGCCGCAGATTCCTTATGGCCCTCTTTCCTGAATGCCTCCTGGGGAGAGCTCCCCCCACCTACAGCACCTTTCATGCCTCCCATATTCCCGCCCTGACATCCAGTCCTCTGGACACCTGGACCCAGACTCCTGGCCTCTCACATCCACCGCACCTCTCCATCCAGCCTCCTCCTTCAGCCCAGGCGTGGGCTCTGGTCCTCTCCTGACTCATCCCCACCTGTTTCCCAACACGCTCATCCTAGGCCCTCCTCACCCGAAAGCGTTGCTTTGCCTGTCACTCCTGCACATAAACCTGGGAGCTCATGGGGGTGACCCACTTCCTTCATGGCTCCTCATCAAACTGGGCTCCCAGGGCGAAGCATCGCTTCTCCTGTCTGATCGGCCACTCAGGTGGGTGTGGAGGATGCCCCTCCCACTGGACTGTGAAAACCCCTAAAAGGACCAATGGTGCTCATGGAACAAGGGGCTGTGCCTCCACCTTCAGACCGGGAGTCCTCAGGGATTTGTCTTTCCTTGTCTGACAGGATGCTCCCAGGGCAGGGGCTATGCCTCCACCATTAGACTGGAGGCCCCCGTGACACTGGATATATCCCTTCCCCAGAGGCCCCATCCTCGATGTGGCCAAGCTGGTGACTCTTCCTGGGACAAGGAGTGTCTGACTTACCCCTGCAACTTTAGGACCCTGTGCTGGGCCTGGCCCCTGGTTGGGGCGTCAGGAATCATGAGTGAATGAATGAGCCAATGAGCAAATGCAGGCAGGCTCCAGCTTAAACTCTGCAAGCCCACCTGACCAGCAGGTGGCATCAGGGCTCAGAATCAAAGGAAAGCTGGAGGGGCATGGAGATTTTATTGGTCATCCTTTAGGAGAGGAGAGAAGATGTTTCAGACCCTCACCCACCCCCAAGACCAGCAGCTGAGAGTCCTGGGGAGGGGGCTGGGTTTGAGAGCTGCTGGGGAGGCCAGAAAGGGAGTTCCTGGTCCAGAGCCTAGCACCACACCCTTCCCTCCACCCCTCCCCTCAAACCAGTACCAGGGGCCAGCCTCTGGGCAGGGCTTGGAAAATGACCAATGAGACCAGATGCTAATGACTCTTGTCCGATCCAATACCAAGCCAAGGAGGACAGCGTGAAGTGGGCATGAACTGAAGAGGGACACCAAGCTGATCCTTCCTGTGCCCCCCAGCCTGTCACCCCCCCCATCCCCCACCTCAAGCCACTGGCATCCATCCCTGGGCCCAGGAGAATTGGTACCCTAGATGAGATGCTGCCACCACCCACCATCCTGCCTTCAGGAAAAAAAAAAAAAAACGGGGAGAGGGATCAAGAGAGGCCAGGAGGGGGGGCCCACACACACACTCGGTTCTGGCTTCTGGGCAGCTTGGGTGTCAGTCGGGCGCCAGGCCCAGCTCCCCGCTCCCTGGCCTCACAATCCCAGCCTTTGTCCGGCGGGACCAGGCCCGGCTGGCTCTGCACCCGCCCAAGGGCCCCTGGAAACCAGAGCAGCTGGAACCCCACCAAGTATTTTTCCAGGCTGGGCCAGGGGCCCTCAAGAGACAGAGACTGAACAAAGGGAGGGGAGTTCATTCATCCCTGTGTTCATTCATTCCTTCCTCCGACAAATAATATTTATTGAGCGCCCATTTTCGTGGCAGGCACAGTGTTAGGTGCAGGGGATTCAGCAGCGGCGGGCCCAGTGTAGGCCCACGCCCTCACCCATCTTATTTTCTAGATGCAAATATATACCAACAAAACCCATCTTTCCCTCTGAGGGGGCTGGTCTTCGAGCATGGGACGGGAGAGGAGTGCGCCGGGTGCGGAAGGTCAGGATGCTACCGGCTAAGCCCTATCTACCCCCGCGCCTCTGGCCCTCCAAGGCAGCTGGGGGAGGCTGGAGGAGGGGTCACTCAGGGCTCCACCCACACGCTGCTGTTGGTCACCCGGGCCCCGAACCAGCCCTTCCAGTAGACGCAGTCCTGTCCGCCGTGCTCGAAGCGGACGAAGCGGACGCCCGGCCCATAGTCGGTGAAGGTGTGGGAGATCTGTGGGTGGGGAGTCAGGGGGAAGGGGGAGGGAGGGTCAGGCTCGGAGTCCCGAGGCTTCCCCCAGCCACCCCACCCCGGCGCTCTGACCCTCATCTAGCCCCCTGGATTTCTCAGCGCAGCCTCTCGGCCAGTCCAACCCTGCCCCGCCCACACGGGCCGTGGGCGGGCTATTCACGAGCCCGGCCCCACCGCCCCCGGGCCTCCAAGCTCACCTCAATCCAGCCACCGTCGTCGCTGTCTTGTGGCACTGCCACCTGCCCGCTGTTGAACTCGGCCAGCACGTCCTCGTGCTCTGACAGCAGCTTCACCGTGAGCTCGTACAGGCAGCCGGCGTCTCTGCGGCCCGAGTACCTGCGCCGAGGGAGGGAGGGAGGAAGCGCCCGGGGAAGGCTTCAGCCCTGCTGAGCGGGTACTCTGGGCCCAACCCTCTACAGGAGTTAACCCTGCTGACCGGAAATACCAATGTTCCCATTTTACAGATGAGGAAACCGAGGCCGGAGAGAGAAAGTGACTTGCCCAAACCCAAGGACTAAACCCCAGATGGGCCAGACCCAGTGTTGGGACCAAAGCCAACCCACAGGGACACTTTTTGTTGAGACAGCAGGTGGATATTAAAAAACAAAAACAAAAAAAATTGCCAACATTTAAAACTCAGGAGGGGAGATGGATTTTCACCTTCTCCTGAAAACCCATGGTCATGTGACTGCAAGCTCTAGAGCAGGGAGGCAGCAGTCTCTCAAGCAGAGTAGCCGGTTCCAGTTCGCCCCTCAACCCCGCTCCCCTTCCCCCACGGCCGCTCACCAGTCCTTCACCACGATGGCCGGCTGAGTGGTGTCCAGCAGCTCCTCCCAGTAGCCCTCAGCCTGCAGGTCAATGACCTGCGCTTTGCGACACCACCTGGGAGACTGGGGGTTAGGACTGAGTGGAGGTCCCCTCCCCCCCCTTCTCATCCATCCCCCTTCTCCTTACTCGAAGGAGGAGGCGAAGTACTTCTTGACACTCTCGTCGTGGATGAATTCCACCCCGCAGTCTCCGGGCAGCTCCTCCACCCTCCAGCCGTCCCCACCGTGCTCCAGGTCGCACCAGCCCTCCAAGTCCTCTGTAGGAACACCACAGCCCCACGCTGGTCACCCAGCCCCTGCGAGGGTGTGGCAGGGTGGCTCTTGCCCCTATCGTGGGGGGGAGGATGAACGTGGTCCTTGAATGGTGTCGCGGTGGGCAGACGATGGTGGGCGTGAATGGTGAGCACTTCCTGTTTGTCCCCAGCTTCTCTCTCCCTCCCAGGAGGGTCCTCCGCGGGGCCTGTCTTGCCCCAGCTCCCTGGGGGGTGGAAGGATCTGGGAGAGAGACAACTCCCGCCCGCCTCCCCGACTTCCCCCGCCCCGGAGCAGGACAGGAGGATAATACTACAGTCTGTACTGGGGCTACTCTGTGCTGGGCACTGCGCCAAGCGCCTTATCTCATCCACCCCTCAAAGCAGGCTGGCCTTGTTACTGCCCATGGTACAGAAGGGGAAGCTGAGCTCCCCAGGCCGGGCTGACGGGGCGCGACCCCTCACCTTCCCCGCACGGGTTGCGTAGCAGGTTGCGCCGCCTCTTGCTCAGGAAGTAGAACTGCTGCCAGTGGTCGCGCTCTTCCTCGGGGCCGCCCTCGGGTACCAGACCCTCTTGCTGACACTTGAGCAGCCACAGGGGAGAGCCGTCGACCAGCTCCTTCCAGCGCAGGCACACCAGGCGGCAGGCCTGCACCAGCTCGGCGGCGGGCAGCTCGGCCAGCACGCGAAGCAGCAGCGGCTCGGGCAGCTCGTCCAGGTACGCGGCCTCCTCCTCCTCCTCCCCCTCGTCCTCGGGCCGCTCCTCCCCGCCGCTCGCCTCCTCCGCGCCAGCCTCCTGCTGCTGCTCCTCCGGGCTCGCCTCCTCCGGCTGGCCCACGCTCTCTGCGGGCGGGCGGGCGGGGCGCGGCTGAGACTCCCCCCAGACTGCCCCCGCCGCGCGCCACGGCCGCGATGTGAAAGGCGTCCGCCCCCACCCGCGCTCGGACAGTCCTCAGCGGGCGTCGGAGTTTCCGTGACCAGAGCCTGGGACCCTGTGGAGGAGGCCCAGGAGCCCGGGGCCACAGATCAGCTCCAAGTCTGAAGAGTGGCCTCAGAGGCCTCAGTTTCCCCTGCAGTGCCAGTAAACCCCATACCTGAGCCGACAGCAGGAACTGATGATACTCCTGACACAATGAAGCCCTCTCAACGGCCCTCTAAGATCCCTGCTCCGGTCACCTCCTCAGGGGAGCCCTCCCCAACTTCCCCTACTACAGCATCCTCTCACCTCACCGCTGGGAGTTCCATCCTTCCTAGCTTTTGTCCAAGGGTTTGACGGTTTATAAACACCTTTCCCGGGGACTAGACTGAGGGAATGAGGGCAGGAACCGGGTCTGGGAAACTCACTGCTTCATCCCCCATGTTTGGCATCTGGCGCCCTGCCTGGCTCCCTGTCACTTAGCAAGTGTTAGGCACCATTCTGAGCGTTTTAATTTTTACTCTTTAAATCCTCACAGCATCTCTTCTAGGTTGTCCCTATCACCATCCCTATTTCCCTGATGAGGAAACAGGGACAGAGAGGTAAAAACACCCAGGATCATGCAGCAAATGAGTGGTCGGAGCCTGGATTCAAACCCAGGCAGTCTGGCTCCAGAGCCACCTTTAACCATCACAGCCCTGAGAAAATGATTCGTTGAGTTGAGGGTTATGATTTTGATTTCACAGATGAAAATGCTCAGGTTCAAAGATGGGGAGCGACCTGCCAAAGGTCACACTGCTGGTATTCAGGCAGGGGATGCGGGGATCTGAGGCCTGAAGGGAAGGGAGAACAGGGGCTTGGGGATGGGGGAGGGAAGCTCGTTAAAAGAGAACATGTATATCAAATAGGGAGATGTAGTAAGTGCTCGGGAAAGAAGGTTTCTTCACTCCTTTTCCTATTCCTGGCCCTCAGCTTCCTCGTCTGTAAAATGGGGGTAATCCCAGGCCAATCAGACAGTCATCTGATGTTCAACTCTTCTGAGGAGGGGGCAAGGGCATTCCAAATTATGAGAAGAGGGACTGATATCAGGAGCTGTGGGCTGGACTGTCTCCTGGATCCTGGCTGGCCTCAGCTGGGCCATTGAAGCCTTGAATAAGTGGATACCGAGTGGAGGAGGGAAAGACAGTGTGGAGGTGACAGAACCACTCTGGGTGATGGGGGAGGCCACTGCTCTCAGACCTAGGACAGTGGGGGTGGGGGAGTCCTAAGTGCTGGGCCCTGGAAAGCCAAGGTGGTGGTGGAAACAGGCCAGGCACCAGGGGAGGAACGAGCAGGGCCTAGACCCAAGACTGGGTGTTGCCAGAACCTGGGCGGCCAGCCCTTCACCTCCTCATATGCAGCATTTCCCCACTGCGCACACTCTCAGCCCCCTGAGAGCCCAATCAGGGTTTACGTCTTTGGAGCCCAGAGCACACAGTGAGTCCTCAGTAGATCTTATTTAGTGAATCTTATTACTCAGCACAGTTCCCTTCATTGTTAGTTTTTTGTTTTGTTTTGTTTTTTTTGCCACATCTTTATGATGTGGGGCTTCACACTTCCCTTTTGGCAAGGAGGAAACTGAGGCCCAGAGAGTCTTACTGACTTCTCCCAAGTCACACCGCAGAACTGTGGGATGGCGGAGAGGAAAATGCCTGCCCTGAAGCCATGTCACCTGCCCATCTTGCTGCCCACAGCTCTCTGGGGAGCTGGGCCCAGTGCCCTCACCTCTCCACCCCTCCCCCTGCCCTGCCCTGCCCTGGCCCTGGTGGACACCTGATGCTCCCCCGAAAGGTGCACCTCGCCCAGTCCCCTCTCCTGGCCCCAGGCCTGGCACTCAAGGCCCCAGATCTGATTACAGGCCCCCCCACCCCCTCTTGAGCACACACAACTCCCCACATTGTTGCCTTCGGAAAGTTATCTGGCCCCTGGAAGCTGCCTCCGAGGCTTATTCACTCACCTGGATTGGGCCCCTGAGTCCAGGGAATAGCTGGGCCCTGGGAAGAAGCAGGAACCCATTCTGGGGCCCTATAAAGGGTGGGGCAAGGGGGCCACGGATTGGGGGCAAGAGCGGAAGGAGGTAGGATTTTCAGGGCTGGAGGGACGCGGTGGGGAGCTCGGCTGCCTGAGTGAGCATCAGTCTGTTTCCCGTTGTCTCCCCAAGCAACTGGCCACTCTCAGATGGGCCTGGTGAGGGAGGGGTGGGGGCAGGTCTTGTTCCCACCCCGACTCAGCAGGCAACCCCTACAGGCCCAGCGGAGAGTTCTAGAGATGGGGAGCGGGGGACCTTTGGTGCCAGACAAGATGACTGGGCAGTCTCAAAGGGCCCTGAGCATCGGCTAGAGCTGATGTCCCAACTCTCCCTCACCACCAGCCTGGTTCCCACTGGGCATCCAGCCACCCAAAGGAAGGACAGTCCCTCCAGACAAGGGATCGCAGGAGGAAGGCTGGGATGGGGTGAGGAGAAGCCAGTAACCCCAAGAAATTCATGGAGATTCAGGCATCTCACGGCCCAGAGTTGGCAAATGGAAGAAGCTGATGGAATAAAAAGGCTTGTGGCCTCTTCCATCCCAGATAGGTACCAGACCCGGGTCCAATAGACCCTCAGGAGGTGGGAACGTGGGATTACTCATACGCTATTTCCCGGGTAAATGGGACCCGGGAGTCCTCCCTCTCTGCCTGTCATCTCTCAAGGCCTCCAGCAGATCAAGACACCAGACAGAGGACTGTGCTCCTTTGAGACTGTCTCAAGGGCTTTGCTTGGGTGAAAGTGTGTCGCTCTGTGTATCGGGGCCCCCTCGCTCTCTGATGCCCCCTCTCCGTAGCACTCGCCCGCCTGCCCCGGTCACCCCTCCAGGGCTGAGCGAGTGGATCCGGCGGCGGCGGCTACCTGGGTCACCGTCTCCGTCCATCGCTGCAGAGCGCTGTCGCGAGAGGAGGAGGACCCGGAGCGCTGCGGGCGGGCTGTCCGAGTCCCGCGGCGGCGGCGGCGGCGGCGGCGGCGGCGAGTCCAGGCGCTGCTCACGTCTGGGTCGGGTCCCGGCCGGACGCGCCTCTTAAAGGCCCCCGCCTCCGCCCCCGCCCCGCCTTTGGCCCCGCGCCGGGACGCCCCACAGTCCGGAGCGATCGGCCCGAGGCCTGAGGCTCCCGGTTCCTTGGCGGACCCAGGAGGCCAAGAAAGGTCGGGAGTCGTTTCTTTTTTTTTTTTTTTTTTTTTTTAATGGGGGCGGGTGGGAGTCCGATTCGGGGCGTCTCCCAGCACCCTCCTGGGGTGGCTGCTGGGAGGAGGCTGGGAGAGTCTGGGTCATGCGGAGGGTGTGGGCAGAGGCTCCTCCCGGCACGACACCGCCCCGCCCCAGGTAATTTTCCTACATCCGTGGGGGGCGCACCCCAAGCCGGGTACTCCCCGCGGGCCGGGGACCGGAGCGGGCCGTGGAGGCGGGGCCGGGGCGGGGCTCGGCGGGCTGGGGCGGGGTTGTATCCACCGGCGACCGCAGGCGGAGGCTGGCTCAGCCCCTGCTACGGAGCGGGATCGCACAGCGGTGGCAGAGGGCAGGTGACCGGCGGGAGTGGGCGCGGGGAGCGCCGGAGCGGGGACGCGGGGTGCGGGGGCCGGGCGGGCGGGCGGGCTCGGCGGTTCCGGGCCCAGCAGCAGTGCGCCGAGGGAGGCCCGCGCGGACAAGGCCCAGGCGACGGGGTTGCGCGGCGCGGCCTCGAGAGGCGGCGCGAGCAAGAACCAGAGCTGGGGTCGCCATCGATGCGCAGGGGTCCAAGCCTAGACTTTGGGAAACATTTGAAAGCCACGAGGAGGGATGGGAAGTCGAAGGCGCGCGGGGACACCCGGGGCTGGAGCCCAGCCACGGGGATGGGGGTGGGGGTATAGGAAAGCCCGCTCCCCATCGCCCACCTCTTCTCCAGTCCCAGCCAGGCAGAGCATTTACTCCGTGGTCTCGAAAAAGTGGCTAGGGCCCTTGGGACCTCGGTCGGAGACAATGATAATTATCCCTGCCCCCCCCCCCACCCCATATCTCCGCTCCTCCGTTTTGAGGATGGGAGAGAGAATGCGGAAGGTACCAGACAGGCTGCGGGGCTGCGAATTGTGATTTCCATGCTAAAGACCGTCCGACCTATTGAAAAAAGCTGGCTCTAGATTCAGAGAAGGCTCAGGCTCCTTTCCCCTCTGTTCCTGTCTGTGTGACCTTGGGCAGATCCTGATACCTCTTCTGCCTCCTTAGCCTCCCTTAGAGGCTATTGTGAGCTGCCAGTAAAAACAATCAGAGCTCTGAGCTTCTTTACTGAGCTTCTGCTGTGTCCCAAGCTCCTTGTACCCCCTCTAGGAGGTAAGTATTGTTCCTGGCCCCATTTTACAGAGGAGGAAACTGAGGCTCAGAGAGGCCCAGTGACTTTCCTGAGATAGTCAATGGCAGTGCCGGGAGGGAACCTCCACCACCACGGGGTGCTGCGAATATTGGGTCCTGGGGAGAGGATCAGGTCTGTAGTGTAGCTTTCAACAACCACAGGAGAGCCATGGCGGTGGGGAACATCAACGAGCTGCCCGAGAACATCCTGTTGGAGTTGTTCACGCACGTGCCTGCCCGCCAGCTGCTGCTGCGTTGCCGCCTGGTCTGCAGCCTCTGGCGAGACCTCATCGACCTCGTGACCCTCTGGAAGCGCAAATGCCTGCGTGAGGGCTTCATTACCAAAGACTGGGACCAGCCCGTGGCCGACTGGAAGGTCTTCTACTTCCTCCGCAGCCTCCACAAGAACCTCCTGCATAACCCGTGCGCCGAAGGTGGGGTGCAGACTGAGTATGATGTGCCCCCAAACACACAGACTGTCGTGATACCAGCTAACATTCATTAGGCGCTTACTATGAGCCAGCCAGGCACTTTGGGGGGTTTAATTCCTTTCTCACAATAATCCTAAGAGGTAGGTACTATTAGGCACCCATTTTTCAGATGGGAAAACTGAGGCCAAGAGTGGCATTGGTCCACTCTTATTCCACTCTGAAGGTTATTTCCCCAGTGACCTTTCCTAGGAGAGGGAATGTTGGCCAGTTGGAATGAATTGTGCCGAAGACACAAGACCAGGAAGTCAGAGCCATATTTTCTTGGCCTGGCTCCCAGACTCCAGGACTAGGCCTACTAGGACTGCCCAGAAGACAAAGGGGGCTTTGCTTATGAGAGAATGAGAGATCCGGTCTTCTTCCCAGCACATTCCAACAAAAGGTAAAACAAAACTTCTGCGGTCATCCAGAGCCCCCTCTTTTCCCTTGCTGTGCTGTAAATGACTAAGTAGACACTTTGACGGCATGAGAACCTCAATCTCTATTATGTGGCCAAATTCTGGAGCAAAATGATAGTAAAACAACCCCAAGCTGTCCGCAGCTTTCACATGCCTGCCTCACTTGACTCCCCAACGGCCATGTTCTTCACCAGCGTGTTGACAAACTGTGGTCCCTAAGCCAAATCTGGCCTAGGAGCTACGAATAGTTTCTATGGTTTTAAAGGGTTATTTAAAAAACAAACAAGAAGGGCTTCCCTGGTGGCGCAGTGGTTGAGAGTCCGCCTGCCGATGCAGGGGACACGGGTTCGTGCCCTGGTCCAGGAGGATCCCACATGCTGCGGAGCAGCTGGGCCCGTGAGCCATGGCCACTGAGCCTGCGTGTCCGGAGCCTCTCAGAGAGAGAAAGCAGCTTGCCTAAGGTCACAGAGCCCAGTATTGGTGGAGCCGGGACTAGACCCAGATCTGTCTGACTGGCACCAGAGCATTCCATCCCAGAAGTAGTCTGGTTGTTCCCATCATCAGGATTCCCAGTAGAAATCAGTTACCATGGTGCCTGGCACACAGGCAGCACCTAGTACAAGGCAGGCACTGTTGATGTGCAGGGTTCCCCAGCACGGGGCTTGAGGGCAGCTGCTGAAATCCAGGGAGAGGTGCCAGGAGCAAGGGGCACTTGGGAGGTGGCCACTGAGGGGCTTCCCTTTGATACGAACTCTGCTTTCCCACCAGAGGGGTTTGAGTTCTGGAGCCTGGACGTGAATGGAGGCGATGAGTGGAAGGTGGAGGAGCTCTCTGGAGACCAGAGGCAGGAATTCCCCAATGACCAGGTCAAGAAATACTTCGTGACTTCTTATTAGTAAGATCCGAGGGGTCTCGGGGCGGGGTGGGGGGAAGCCCAAGTCACTGCACCTTGGGGTCTCTCCTGCTCTGGGAGGGGCAGTCCTAGCCCCCCAGTGCCCTAGTGGCGAGCCCCAGCCCCTCCCACCCCTCCACCTACCCCCAGCACCTGCCTCAAGTCCCAGGTGGTGGACCTCAAGGCTGAAGGGTATTGGGAGGAGCTGATGGACACCACACGGCCAGACATCGAGGTGAAGGACTGGTGAGTGCTTGGGGCGAGGGTTTGGGGGGGGCCCTGCCACTCAGGTGCCCCACCCGCACCCTGCCCCCCCATCTCCAAGGCCCTGAAGGGCCCTTCCTCTGCCTGCAGGTTCGCAGCCAGGCCAGACTGCGGGTCCAAGTACCAGCTGTGTGTTCAGCTCCTGTCGTCAGCGCATGCGCCTCTGGGGACCTTCCAGCCAGACCCAGCAACCATCCAGCAGAAGAGCGATGCCAAGTGGAGGGAGGTGTGTGAGCGGGGAAGGGGACAGGGGGCACATTGTCCAAGGCTGAGACTGCAGTCAGACAGGCCCAAGTTGAGATCCCAGTTCTGCTGCTTCTTACCTGGGCTTTGGCTGCTCTGAGCTCTCAAAGATTATCAGTGAGATGATGCTGGTAAAGCCATGTTCAAAAAGATTGACTATTATTAATTACTAATATCAGTTATTACTATTATCTAGGTTAGGGTTCAGTGAACTTTTTCTTAAAAGGCCAGATACAAATAGTTTAAGCTTTGCAGGTTTTACTGTATCACAACTACTCAGCTCATCAGCTCTGCCGTTGTGTTGTGAAAGCAGCTTTAGCAAATGGGCATGACTGTGTTCCAATAAAACTTTATTTACAAAAACTGGCAGTGGGCCCCTAGAGGATAGTTTGCCAACTTCTGATCCAGACCGGTGCTCTCCAGTAGACCTTTCTGCAGTGATAGAAATGGTCTGTCTGGGACTTCCCTGGTCTGGACTCGGTGCTTTCACTGCCATGGCCCCAGGTTCAGTCCCTGGTCAGAGAACTAAGATCCTGCAAGCGGTGTAGCACAGCCAAAAAAAAAAAAAAAGAGAGAGAGAAAGAAAGAAATGGTCTGTCTGCCCTGTCCAGTTTGGTAGCCAAGAGCCACATGTGACAATTGAAAACTTAATAAGAGCCAGTTCATAGTACAACTAGGAACTGAATTTTTAATTTTATCCAACTTTAATTAATTTTAACTTAAATAGCCACGTGTGCTCAGTGATGAGTGTATTGGACATCCTTCGGCAGCTTGCAAAATTTCCTTCAGTTCATTTGATCTGCACTTAGATAATCCCGTGGAGTGGACCCAGCAGGATTTTGCTCCATTTTACAGATGAGGAAACTGAGGAGACACAGACAGGGGAGGTGGTCTGCCCCAAATCAGACTGAGGACTAGAATTCCATTCTGCTGACTCTGGGTTGAGCACTGAGACCTCAGCCCATCCTGGTCCCCTCACCCCCTCAGGCAGTACCCTGCTCAGGGTCAACTCCCCTGACCGCTCTCCTTCCCTCCCCCTGCCCCCGCCCCCCAGGTCTCCCACACGTTCTCCAACTATCCACCCGGCGTCCGCTACATCTGGTTTCAGCACGGCGGCGTGGACACTCACTACTGGGCCGGCTGGTACGGCCCGAGGGTCACCAACAGCAGCATCACCATCGGGCCCCCACTGCCATGACGCCCCCGAGCCCCCAGCCACCTAACCCCAACTGATAAACTGCTGTCAGAGATGGGCTGGGCTTGGGAAGGGGAGGTAGAGGCCAGGCTCTCCCAGACTTCCTAGTTCATCCTTGCCCCCCCCAGTTGCCTCTTCATGGAGCCTCTTCGTTTGTACAGCCTTCATATGTTATGGGTAGCTAGCTCTCTGCCTGGGGGTCTCAACCTGAATGAGGGGGCCCCTGAGGTTGGGGGGGTGCATGGTGTTCCCCCAGATGCCTCTGAGGGAGGGTCTCCAAGCTCTGCTGGTAACCTAGATCTATGTGTCTACCTTCCCTTGCTGGGTCATTTCTCACTGTCTTCTTTGAGGGCCCTCAGACCTGGGACAGTCAGGACATCTGGCAAGCCTGTGGCTGCCCTGCATAATGCAGATGCTGAGCGATGATGTAGCTCAGACAGGTCTGGGAGTGGAAGGATGGCTCTGCTGGCCCATCCTCTGCCCCATTCTCTGCCACTCCCAGGCTTTCTCACTCTGTCCGCCTGCTTAGGGAGGTGGCTTTGGTCCAGAGGCTCAGGCCTGGTCTGAGATAGGCAGGCCCAGGGTGGGGTGGGGTCCCGGCCAAGTCTGGACTCTCTTCACTGTCAGTGAAGCCCCAGAAGCCACATGTGTATTAAGTGAGGGCAGGGCTCTCCAAAAGATCCCCCTGGAATCCTGCACACGGCAACCCAGGGCAGGTGAGGGGCAGGGTCGGGCCCTGAGAGCTGGGATGTGTGAGCCCTGGATGAGTGGGATGGGGGGGCAGTTCAAGGACCACCTGTCCACCTCCATGCCTAGGCCAGGCACTCTGTGGCTTGGAGAGCATTCCAAGCGCCCACCCTACCCTTGGAACTGCCATTCCCAGGACCTCCCCACCCTGTCGGACCACGTTTCTGCCTCTCCTTCCTGCTGGAAAGAGAGCAGTTCTCCTACCCCTGATGCATGTGGCCAAATAAAAGGTGTTCCCAGCCCAACGTGTGCCCTGTGCTTTCTGGGGGAAAAGGCAAACTTCATGGGAGGTCTTGCCCCTTGCCTTAGAAGCTGCAACTTATATGGCTCTGTCCAAGGTACAGAGAGGGGTTGACATTTCAGGAGCCAGACTTCGAAGAATGAGGGTCCTGGGACAGACCCCTGGACAAGCTGCAGACATCTCGCACGCAGCAGCCCTCCAGTACCGCCACCTTCCTCTGGAGGCCTGGCCGCAGGCTGGTGGTGGAGTGTGCAGATATCTTGGGCAACTCTTGCCATCCCAGGCACTACTTAGTGTTGTTTTTTTCACTGCCCAGAGCTTTACTGATAATAGACAAAGCCAAAGAATTTATAATGGTGCCTGGCACACAGTAGGTGCTCAATAACTACTGTTAAATTGCATTATCTGACTCAACAGTGCGCTAGATTAGGGCCTCAACCAGGGCAAGGACTGTTAAGGACCAGGGTTCTTGGCCTCCTTAATCAATAGAAATTGATAAGAGGCCAGACAAGAGTTTCAGATAAGGCTTTCCTGGGACCCCTGCTGCAGCAAGAGGGAGTGAAATCAAGCAACAGTTTCCCTTGCTGGATCCCTCGCTCACTCTGGGGGAGTGGGGGAGCTGGTTCCTTGTATAGGGTGAGGGGAGGGGTGGCTTAGGTGGTCTGCCCACCCCTTTGGTGGTGGTGTGTGCAGCGGGCATGTGCAGTACCCTGCTTTTGCTCCCAATGCTCTGTTTTTGGGCTCTTCAGAAGCGGCAGTTGGGTTTTTGGTCTTTTTGTATCTTGTTGTCCATAATTTGCCCCAACTGCACATGCACACAGTTATTTTTAGTCCCTTATAGTTTCTTTGTAGCTTGTCAGCTCAAGGAGATTGTCCAGGTGCGAGCACTGCAGCAAAGGGTCCCAGGTCCCAGACTGTCTCAGGACCACCACCCACTAACTGTATGGCAAGTTAGCAAAACACACTCTTCCTCGGAGAATATGCAGCCCTGAGTTAACAACCTGGCCTGGATCAGGCACCCTTGGGCAGTGCACACCCTGCATGATCCCTTGTGTTGGCTGAAGTAGGTGCTTGATAATTATTTGTGGAATGAAGAAAGGAATTAATGAACTTAATCCCAGCAAAAACGCAGAGCGGTTTTTACCTCTGAGTAAGTCCTAGGGACGGTACGAACCAGGCTCAAGGCCAGAGTTTCAGCAGTCACCCTCCAGGCGGGGGCCCACCTCCCTCCCTGCAGGGAACCGGAATAGAGGTCTAAGGAGTGGCCCCCAGAGGGGAAGGGCTAGGTCAGAAGGAGGCTCCGGCCTACCGGAGGGAAGTGGGAGCAGAGAGAAATTGGGTCCCCACTGCTGAGCCGCCCACCGCCTGGAAGGAAAGACTGAGCTTCAGGAAACGAGGTCTGGAGCTCCCCTGACGCCGCCCCGACCCTGCGGACACCAGATTTCTTTGCTCGCGCCTGGGAAAGTGGTCCCGGCGTGGGGCGGGGCGAAGTCGCAGGAGCAGCAGGCTGGGGCCGCGAGGGAGGCGGCCTGAGCGCGGCGCGTGACGCAGGCGCCGGGCGGGGCGAGAGCTGACGGCGCCGCCGAGGCCGTAGGCTCCAGGCAGACCCCGAGCTCAGGTCGCGCCGAGCACTCCGACCCGCGCCCAGATCTCGGCCCAGGCAGGGGACGGGTAGGGGGGCGACAGGTGCGGGAGAGGGCTTGGATGTTCGGCGCTGGGGGGTCGTCGGGACGTTAACCGAGCCCGAAGACGCTGCCTCCGGCCGGCCGGGAAGCCGGCAGCCGCGGGAAGGGTGCCGGGGGGAGCCGGGGGGAGCCGCTTCCGGGCGGGGCGGGGCGCGGGGCGGGGCCAGTCTCTAGGGTCTGATAGCTCGGCGCGGAACGCTTCGCTTCCCGGCTTGGCCGTCCCGGAGTATCCTCGGCGTCCGCGGCCACTCCGCCTTAACCTCGCGTGCAGCGCCCCGGCCAGGGGACAGTCTAGGAACTCGGCACCGTCACGGCCGCAGGACCTGGGACGGGGGCCTAACTTCCCCAAGCCGCAGTTTCCGTTTTCGGAAATGGGCTTAGTAACAGTGTCTCGAGTGGTTGTAGGGAGGGTCTATGGAGAAGAGGCCAGCGTGTGGCCCTGGGCCTAGTACGTGGGAAGCCCAATCGATGCGAGGTGGCTTCTTAGGGCTGATGTGGACGTTTCCACCCCAGAATGCCCCAGGATGACCTTCACCCCCTCCGCCCTTCTGCATTCAGGCTTTGGGGATGGAGTCTAGTGATGACATGCGACCAGAGCGAAAGACCAGACTTTGGACGATAGGTCGAGCAGGTGTTTGTACCTAAGACGCCTCTCACTTGGAGCCCAGGGACTTTTATTTGGCCTAGACAATGCTTTTAGAAGTTGCCAACATTTAAAATTTGACAGATTTCATGTATTTAAAAAATGTTTAAAATTCCAGAAAAATGGGAAGACCTGGCCGCATGGAGTATTTTTCCATCATAGCATTTTGCACAAGCTGCAAGTACCTTATTTATCTGTTTTTTTGGGTTTTTTTCTCTGATAATGGAAAAATACTTCTCCCTGGGCAGGTGCCAGAGTGTGTGCCCACCCTCATTTTTTTAATGGGATGAAAGCTTTGAGAAGACTGTGAGCTGTGTGAAAATTAAAAAAGGGAAACCTCACTAAAATGGAGTCAGGAAATGAGGAAGAGGAACACTTGACAGTCAGTACAATCCCAACATCAAGAGGCATACTTAACATACCTGGCAGGAAGTGAGACGACTACTGCCAGCAGGAGGAAAAAATGATTTTCTCTTTGCCTGGCAACAGCTCAGCCAATGAGAGACTGTCACAACTCAACCAATGAAAAGCCACTATACTTCCAACTCCCCGTGTCTTCCAATGGGCTTTTTGTTTATAACGGCCGCACCCAATTTTCCCTTCTCCTCTGTAAAAGAGTCTCTTCTCCTTTGCTTAAGAGGACTTGTAAGTGGTTCGCCATAGTTGCATATCCTGCCTTGCAGTTATTTGCTGCTCCCAAATAAACCTGTTTTGCAAGTAAAATAAGCGGCTATTTTATTGTTTTAGGTTAACATTACACGGAGGTTTCACTGAGATCCAGAGAAGACCCCCAACAACTCCGAGGCTGGTGAGCAAACAGGTGCTGGTACCCACAGATCCCACAGAACTCACTGCTTTCTCACCAACTTTGCAGTTTGAGGGTAAGTTTTTCTCCTGGATCTGAGCTCCGCTCTTTTCGCGTTTTGAAGCTCTCCAGGTTTTCTTTGGGATCTGTGTGAAGGCTTCGTCCTTTTTCGTTAAGGCCTTGTTTGTCTGTGAGTACTTGGTTGGCACTCTAGCCTCACTCTTGAAATCACGCTGTTCCAACAGGAACTGGGCTAGCTTTCAGTCCGACTACTTTTGGAACCAGGCTGTTCCTATTGAAACTGTGCTGGTATTTGGCCTGTGGGCTAAGGATGATTCTTTTGCTCTAGAGAAAAACCCCTGAAAAATGGGATCCCAGTTATCTAAATGTTTTGAGGGTGCCCCACACACACCTTTTCAGGGACCCTGGGCAATTTTATGTTTAAAAACTGCTGTCTCTCCTTATATACATTTTTAACTAAATGGACCAATTGAAACAGACGTAATTTAGAACATCAGTGACCAGCATGGGGAACTTCTGAACTCCCCAAACTTCCTTTCTTAAAATTGTGTTAGACAGCCACAGGTCTGCAGTTGTCAAAACTGAATTGGACACCAATTTTGATTGGTATTTTAAGGCTTCCAAAACGTATCAGGAGTCTAAAATTGCCTCTTTGCAATATACAATTTTTAAAGTAACTGAGGCAAATAAAATATTAAAATAAGACAAAATGGCTTCTGAGGTCTCTTTTTCCCCTACCCCGTCTTCTTTGTCTCTGCATACTGGCAGTCGTCTTGTGCTCAAGCCCATCCCAGGCGCCATCTTCCTTTCCCTCTGCACCTCCCCAGTCTAGTTCTCTCGCTGAACTTCCCTTTTTCCCTACAGCTCCGCTGACTCTCCCTGCTCCCTCCTCTGAGCCTATCAGAACCTCCTCCTTAAAGTTAATCTTCTGAGGATTGAAATAAACCCCAAATTACTTATGTTCCCTGGACTAAGCCAAATTGTGAGCCATAGTTCAAGAGTTTCCTAAAGTGACTGAGGACCCCCTTAGGTTTGCTGAAGATGTTAATACTTGTTCAAACCTACCAGTCTGGTTTCTCAGATTTGTATCAGTTAGTCCACGTGCTTGTTGGTGAGAGTCAAGCAAACACTGGATGAAACTAGCCCATGGGAACATTCTGGAGGGGATTTAGAAGGGCAATCCCCTAACTTTTGGCAAGAGGCTAGAACACTCAGTGAAAACCTCCACTGAGCAGTTGTAGTAGCCTCTCCTAAGCCTGTTGATCAGAACAAAGGTCAGCCTTGCATACAAAAATCTGATGAACCTGTTCATGGCTATTCTAATCGACTTCAGGTTATTTTTAAAGAAAACTCTGGTCTTCCTTCAGATGTTGAGTCCACTAGGGTAACTGTCACCTCCATGTTTATTAATGGGCTGAACCAGGATCTTTTTCTTTTATTTAAAAGAACCAGGATGGAATGGGAAACTGTGTCCACTCTAGATTCGTTTGGCAGATCAGCTCACTTGCACCCTAGATGAGTCACCAAAAAGAAAAACCACTAAATTCTTTTGTTTGTTTGTTTGTTTTTTTGCGGTACCAGGGCCTCTCACTGCTGTGGCCTCTCCCATTACGGAGCACAGGCTCCGGACGCGCCGGCTCAGCGGCCATGGCTCACGGGCCCAGCCGCTCCGCGGCATGTGGGATCTTCCCGGACCGGGGCACGAACCCGTGTCCCCTGCATCGGCAGGCGGACTCTCAACCACTGCGCCACCAGGGAAGCCCAAACCACTAAATTCTTAATCTTCAACTCCAGCAAATGAAGGTCCCTAAACAAAACCAAAAACCTAATTTCTGCTATTGCAAAAAGCCAGGACATCGGAAAAAAGACTTACAAACTTAAGCGTTCCAGGAGTTTTCAGCCCTCTCAGCCTTTCCAGTGTCCTCCTAATGCCCAGTGAGGGGCCCTGAGGAACTACAGGGGCTCTTCCCAATCCTCCCTGTTAATCAGCTCGAAGAAACAGCTCTCCAGATTGGGAAGGAATCTCTGTCCTTACTGACAGCGGGGCCACACTCTCGGTGCTCAGCCCCACTGCAGAGCCCTAATACAGTTCCCATAGTGGCGATCTCTGATACTCCTCAACAGGCTCCTGTCTCTGAACCTTTTCCCTTTTGTTTAGGCCCTTTGAGAGAGACACACTTTCTCTCCTTAGCTCGTCTCCCTTCATTCACTCATTAGGCCAAGACTTCTTGGAAGAGTATTATGCCGAATTTCTTTCTCCCAAAAGAGGGAAATAATTCTAGAATTTGACAGTAGCCATCTAAATAGCCAACCTGGTAAATTAAAAGACCCTTCGACATCTTTTATTTGTTCTGTTTCCAGCACTGCTGGGGCCGATTCTTGAAACACTGATCATTTGTCCCTATTGAGTCAGCCACCACCCTCCTTATAGGCAAAAATCTCCAACTGATATTGGCAGAATTCACAGTGTACCTCCCATTAAGATCCAAATAGATCCCTCTAAACTCTCTTCAGAATTAATCAGTACCCTGTAAGTAAAGAAGCCCTTCAGATAGAAAACCCATGATAGAAGATTTCAAGGCTCAGGGCCTCACTATCCCTTGCACTAGTCCCTGTAATACACCTGTTATACCTGTGAGAAAACCCAAGGGCTGAGGATGGAGGTTTATCCAGGACCTCTGAGCAATAAACATTGTTATCTCTCAACACCCAGTTTTTCCTAACCACTGCATGCTACTGACATCCATTCCCACTTGAAGCAAGTTTTTCACTGTGACTCATCTATGCAGTGTAATTTTCAACTCATTCTAGTTGATAAGGCTAGCCAATACCTTTTTGCCTTCACCTGGGACGGACAACAATATACTCGTATAGCAGTGACCAGGGTTTCACAGAAAGTCCTTACTTTTCACAAATCTTGAAAGCTGATTTGGATGATGTAAAGTTTTCTGCAGGTTCTATTTTGTTACATTATATAGATGATTTGCGCCTATGCTGTCCTTCTCAAACCTCCTCACAGGAAGACAGCATCCACCGGCTAAAATTTTTGGCCTTAAAGGGACATAAAGTCTCCAAAGAAAAATGGCACTTTGCTCAAACTCAGTTTCAGTATTTAGAGCACGTGATCTCAGAACAGGGACTACTGGATCTAGATAGACTCCATGACATCCTGAACTGCCCAGAATCAAACACTAAGCTCCGAAGGTTTTCTTGGGCTATCTGGCTACTGTTGAAATCGGAGTCCAATTTTCTCTCTTCTGGCTCAGCCCCTACGTGCTTTATTAAAAACCAGCAAATCTGACCCCATTAATTGGGGAGATCAAGATGACACAGCTTTTGAAGACTTAAGGAAAAGCTTAATGAGACTACCTGCCCTTGGGCATCCTAATTACCAGCTTCCCTTTTCCCTCTTTGTATGTGAGAAGGCAGGGAATGTCCTCGGAGCCCAAAAACAGGGGGCTTGTAGGAACTGTGCTGGTATTTGGCCTGTGGGCTGTTTGAGAATGATTCTTTTGCTCTAGAGAAAAACCCCTGAAAAATGGGATCCCAGTTATCTAAATGTTTTGAGGGTATTGTAGCCAACAGGGTATTGTAGCCAACAGCTGGACCCTGTGGCACAGGTATATCCCCCTTGCTTCAAAGCCATTCCTTCTACTGTCCTTCTGGTTAAGGCCACCAAAGAGACAATCATGGGATCCCCTTTAACCATCTTCGTACCCCATCTTCGTACTGCATGCTTCCATGCAGTGGAAGCCCTCCTAAATTCTCGTCCACTCAACATTTTTCAGTCAGTTGCCTCACCTCTTATGAAATCCTTTTGCTAACTGCTCCTCACATAGCTCTTTCACATTGCACCAACCTCAACCCTGCTACTCTTCTCCTCTCCTTCACTGACGAATCCCCTCACCACTGCCTGACCCTTACTGGTCACCCTTTGACTCCGTGTAATAATTTAGAGGAGACTCCTCTAACCAATGCAGATTTTTCATGGTTTACTGATGGTTCTTATTTAAAGGGAGAAAGTGGTAAAGATTGTGCTGGGTATGCCATTGCAACTCCTTTTGATATTGTTGAAGCAGCGCCTTTACCTACGGCTTAATTATGCAACAGGCTGAATTATATGCCCTCACTGAGGTTTGTAGTTTAGCCAAGGGCAAAACTGCAAACATTTATACTGATAGTCAGTATTCCTTTGGAGCAACCCATGACTTTGTAATAACATGGAAACAAGGTTTCCCTACCTCTAATGGGGAAAAGATTAAAAATGGCTCTTATATGCAAAATCAGTTAGGCGCTATACTCTTGACAGCTGCCTTGACTATTATTAAGATCCCTGGGCATTCCAAGCTTGAGTCCCTATAGGCTGAAAGAAACCACCTTGCTGCTATTTCTGCCCCAAATGCTGCTCTCGAAGGAACCAATGACCAAACTTCCGGTATGATCCAAAAGGATGCTCCCCAAGATAACCATCTAGAAATGCCCAATGCCCCAGAAAAGGAAAAACAGTATTGGGGATCTAGGAACTGCTGGTTCAGTAGAAAGAGAAAACTCTGGTTTGGGCCAAATAACAAACTGGTCCTCCCAGAAATTCTGATTCCCACACCTCAGCACTGTACATGCATTGAACTCTTGGTCCAGTGACAAAATGATAGCATTCATGAATGAATGTTGGTGGGGAAATATTAATAAGGCCACAAAAAGTACCTCCCTTCTTGTCCCACCTGTCCAAAATACAATCCAGGGAAACCTGTTTGCACTGTTCCCAGACACTTTGAATTGCGTAATGGGCCATTCAAAGTTTGGTAGATGTAGAGGGGAAAGTGGGGGAGGGATAAATCAGTAGATTGGGATTGACATATATATACTACTCTGTATAAAGTAGATAACTAATAAGGACCTATTGTATAGCACAGCGAACTCCACTCAATACTCTGTAATGACCTATATGGGAAAGAATCTAAAAAAGAGTGGATATACATGTATGTATAATTGATTCACTTTGCTGTACACCTGATACTAACGCAACATCGTAAATCAACTATATTCCAATTAAAATAAAAGTTTGGTAGATGGATTTCACATAGCTGTCCCCATCTCATGGATATAAATATATTTTATTACATGGTCTGTACGTTTTCTCATTGGATTGAAGCCCTCCCTTGCAGACAGGCCACTGCTTCTTCTGTGGCTACAATTTTGATAGCAAAGATTATCCCTACCTGGGCAACCCCTCTTGAACTTCACAGTGATCAAGGAACCCATTTTACTGGTCAGGTGCTTCGACAAGTTTGTGCTCTTTAACTGGTTTTACAACATTTTCACTGTACTTTCTATCCTCAATCCTCAGTTAGTGGAACGTTCTAATGGCAATATTAAGACCTAGTGGGCAAAATTCATAGAGACCCTCCCCCAAAAAAAGCATTGCCATTGGTCCTTCTAAATCTCAGATCCACCCCTTTCAGAAGTCAAACTCTCACCCTTTGAGGCAGTCACAGGACACCCAATGTTCCTTGCCCCACCCACTTTTGACCCAGAGCTGATGAAAGGAGATATATTTCAATATTGTAAAGGCCTGATTGCCTCTATTAAAAATAACAATGCTTGGTAGAGCAATCTTCTTCATAGTGTGCTCTTGGGAGACGAAGACCTTAAGCATCACACCTTTCAACCTGGAGATTTCATGTACTGGAAAAGACACCTCGAGAAGGACTCTCTTCAACCTCACTGGAAAGGCCCCATCAGGTACTGCTAACCTACCCTTGTGCCTCCAAACTTCAGAGAACAGACTCTTGGATTCATGTGACACATCTAAGAAAGCACCAGACCCTAACTGGACCTGCACACCATCTGGTGACCTGAAGGTAAAGATTTCCTGGATTTGAAGCAGATGACATCTGATGAGACAGCTTGCCCAAGATGTCTAGACAAGGCCTGTTAGAAGGTTTAGAATTCACAGAAGTGTCTTTCTTTCATCTAGACTATAAAACTGACTCTGGATTCTTATCCAAATTCAGTTTCTTGAATTTTCAACCTACAGTCTGTATCATTGATAAAACATCTGATTCCAAACAGTTTCTTTTGAGATAACAATACTGTTTAATTACTTCATGTTTATTCCTACACTGTGTCATTCCAAAATTCTTTTTTTAATTTAATTTTTTTTATACAGGAGGTTCTTATTATCTATTTTATACATATTAGTTTATATATGTCAATCCCAATCTCCCAATTCATCCCACCACCACCACCCCCCCCCCCCCCGCTTTCCCCCCTTGGTGTCCATACGTTTGTTCTCTACATTTGTGTCACTATCTCTGCCTCGCCAGCTGGTTCATCTGTACTGTTTTTCTAGATTCCACATATATGTGTTAATATACGATATTTGTTTGTCTCTTTCTGACTTACTTCACTGTGTATGAGTCTCTAGGTCCATCCACATCTCTACAAATGACCCAGTTTTGTTCCTTTTTATAGCTGAGTAATATTCCATTGTATATATGTACCACATCTTCTTTACAAAATTCTTGTTTAATTCCTTCAGTTTTGAGTGTGCCCTTGCTGTATTCACTATTCTAAGATACAGACTTTTGGATGGGAAATTCCTGAGAGATCTCCCTCCTACCCCTCCTTGTTACTCAAATGTGACCACAATAGGTTTCCAATCCGTGCACTTTCCCTCTGACATGGGACAGGACACCCAGAAAAGATCCTTCCTGGCATCACGGGACAAAAGGCCACTGAATGCTGATTTAAAAAACAGACAAAAACCCTGACTCTTGATCAGTGATGCTTTTGGAGAAAGATCTTGATCAAAAGGGGGAAATGTGAAAATTAATGAAGCAAAACCTCACTGAAATGGAGTCGGGAGGCCAGAAGGGGGGAGTACTTGACAGTCAATACAGGAAGAATCAATACAGATCTCTGGCAGGAAGTAACACTACTAGTGCCAACAGGAGGAAGAAAGATTTTCTCTTTTCCTGGCAACAGCTTAGCTAATGGTATACTGTCACAACTCAGCCATTGAAAAGTCACTATATTTGGAACTCCCAGTTTCCTCTAGCAGACTTTTTGTTTATAACAGTCCCTCCCAACTTCCCCATCTCTTCTATAAAAGAATTCCTTCTGCTTTGCTTAACAGGACTTACAAGTGGTTCACCAGTTGCACGTCCCAAATTTCAATTCTTTGCTGCTCCCAAATAAATCTGTTTTGCTGGTAAAATATCTGGCTGTTTTATTGTTTTAAGTTAACAACTGCTTCTTTGGCCAAGTCGCAATGAAAAATGAAGTCTCCCCAGTGTCCCTACCTGTCCCAGGAGAATATTCCCTTCCCCACCCATAAGCAGATAAGGCCTATCTGCTCCAGCCATCTTGAGTGACAGTGGCTACAGGCCCACTCCCACCCAACTGAGGGAATCCCCTTAGACAGCTGGATAACCAGGATCCCCCCCAGGCAAGATTCAGGCCAAGGTGGTGGCACTGTAATTTTCCCAAAACCCTGTGCAATTCAGATGTAGGAGGGAGGAATGTGTTCTTGGGGGCGGGTACCTCTGCAACTACTGGAGAGTCGTTTGGCTCTGAGGCTAGGAGTGTGGTTAATGATGCTGTGGAGCACTTCTCAACCAGCCCTGTGCTAAATGCTTTCCTTGTACTAACTCAGTCCTCCCAGCCCTTCTGAGGTCGGGACAGTTACCACCTTTTTTGGGGGGGACTACCTTCCCAGCGAGTCACTCCAGGCCAGGATTCAAACCCAAGCGATCTTGCTTCTTCACCCTCAACGTGCTTTTCCGTTTCTGGGCATTTCAGAGTGGCCTGACGCCCAACCCAGAACTGTGTGGGGAGCCTCCTCATTGGGATGTTTTATCACAGCTAAAGTGGGCAATTTGGGGAGAGAAAGTTTGTTTCTCAGCCCATCACTTAAATTGTGAGCTAGTCTGTGGATGTAATAAAGATTTTACGTTTTTTTTAATATGTATATTCTTTCCCTCACACTTTTTTAAATTATTATATTTTTATTTTTGGCTGCATTGGGTCTTTGTTGCTGTGTGTGGACTTTCTCTAGTTGCAGCGAGCAGGGGCTACTTTTCCTTGTGGTGTGTGGGCTTCTCATTGCAGTGGCTTCTCTTGTTGTGGAGATTGGGCTCTAGGTGTGCAGGGTTCAGTAGTTGTGGCGCACGGGCTTAGTTGCCCCACGGCATGTGGGATCTTCCAGGACCAGGGATCAAACCCATGTCCCCTGCATTGTCAGGCGGATTCTTAACCACTGTGCCACCGGGGAGTCCCAAGATTTTGTGTTCTAACGGTGAATTCATAGTATTAAAATAACATCACTGAAAACCTTTGCAGAGCTTACAGACAACAGCATGGCCTTGGCAAATCTTACAGTTCTCCAGGCCCACCAACTGAAAATTAAGCAATTAATTTTTTAATGGGGGGTGGGGTCTCTTAAAAACTGAGTCCCTGAAGACTTTATCAATATTTTTATTGCACTCTTTCAAATGTGCATAACATGTGGCCACTCTTTATTTTGAGGGTCTACCATGTACTGGAAAGGGGCTCCAGTGTTCCCTGGCCCAGGTCCCTGGGGGTCTAAGGGGTCCACCTCCTTGGTCTAAGCTCATGAGCACTGTTGCTCCCCACAGGCCTGTGCATGCTTCTCACCCCCCCACGGCCATGGCCCTGGTCAGCATCAACCAGCTGCCCGAGAGCATCCTGCTGGAGGTGTTCACGCACCTGCCCGCTCGCCAGCTGCTGCTGAACTGCCGCCCTGTCTGCAGCCTCTGGCGCGACCTCATCGACCTTGTGACCCTCTGGAAGCGCAAATGCCTGCATGAGGGCTACGTCACTGAGGACTGGGACCAGCCCGTGGCTGACTGGAAGGTCTTCTACTTTCTGTGCAACCTCCGCAGGAACCTCCTGCGCAACCCGTGTGCCGAAGGTGGGCCGGGGCCTGCTGCTCGGCTGGTTCTGTCCCTTTCCTGAACCTCAGGGCCTTTGTACTTGCTGTTCCCACACTACCTGGAATGTTCTCTCATCACCACCACTCCCCCCAACACCTGTCATGCTCCCTTGGTCCCTCTCCTCATTCTTCAGGTCTCCGTTCAGAGATGTGCCCTGATCCCCCGTCTGCAAACAGTGCTCCCCACGTCTGTCACATCAACCCATTTCCTTCCTTCATAGCACTGGTCATAACCTATAATAACGGAATCTTTTTTTTTTTTCTCTGCCACAAATTTCAAGTTCCTGGGGCCTGACAGATCTTGCCACTTTGCACCCTGTGTCCACATAGCATGTGCTCAGGAAACGTTTGTTGAATGAATAAGCACACTGCAGACCCCTTCCCCTTTAGTTCAGTCTGTGCTGCCTAACGTTGAGGGAGGGCTTCCTGTGTGCCAGGCACTAGTCTGAGGTCTTAGAAATGTCATCATCCTCCCGTCACCCCATGATACGAGGAAGGAAATGAACTGCAGAGGCAACTACGATCACATGGTTTGAGGCTCCTGTTGGGCTTATGTTCTCATATATTTGCCAGGCTTTTTTTTTTCTTCATTTAGCATCTTCATTTAGTACCAGGCATCATGCTTCCTGTTTAGGTATAGCAGCAGTTGATGAAGAGGCATAGTTTGTACACTTAGAATCCCTTCCTCTCTTTATCCTCATGAAGATCCTGAGAGTTAGCCAGATAAGAAGGGTTTGGCTCCATTTTATAGATGGGGAGCATGAGGCCCCCCAGATGAGCGTCTTGCTCAAAGATCTAGAACTGCCCAGCTTCTGGGGTCCAGTCCTGACTGCTGAAGGCCCTTAGGCCCCTCTTCGAGGCCCCACAGACAGTGCCCCAGACACTCAGTCTCCTGGCCTGCCCCAAATCCTGCTCAGAAGCTGCGCAGCCGGGCCGGGCCATCAGCGCAGCTCACACAGCCCTGCAGAGCCGGCCACCCAGCCTTGCGCAGCTCTCCCCCTGCGCCTGCCCTGGGTACTGTCCCGCTCTGGATTTCTGAATTCCTCTTCTGGTTCTCTACTGGGGGGCTCCCGGGGCACCTGGGGGATAGATGTGGGCTCCTAGTAGAGGGAGCAAAGGAATAATTTGGAAAAGCTCTCCTGGTGATTGTTCTGGAAAGCCTGGGTAGAGAAGCGCTGTTTCCTGAGGTCCTCTCAGCTCAGTCTGAAGGGGGAGATGGGAGGGACAGCCTTACGCCTACAGACCTGCCAAGGCAACCTGGTGGGGACCCTTCCACCAATACAGGGTTACTACACATCACCAACCCAGAGGATGCCCAGGCCCCCAGTCCTCCCTCCTGCCCTGGGCAGAGGGGGTCCGAGTGGGCACAGCAGGTTCCCATGACCCACCAGCAAAGCCCCCCAGATCCCAGTATGTAGTTAACCTCCTGGACGTCGACGTCAGGGGAATGCCAGTCGTCTAGTAAGTGGTCTGAGTTGGGACAAACTCACATTAGCCATTAAGAACAGAATTACCGGGCTTCCCTGGTGGCTCAGTGGTTGAGAGTAGAGCCTGCCGATGCAGGGGACACAGGTTCGTGCCCCGGTCTGGGAAGATCCCATATGCCGTGGAGCGGCTGGGCCCGTGAGCCATGGCCGCTGAGCCCACGCGTCCGGAGCCTGTGCTCCGCAACGGGAGAGGCCACAACAGTGAGAGGCCCACGTACCACCAAAAAAAACACCAGAATTCCCCACACAGGCCCTTCATAATTTAATGGTTCGAGAACTGAAACTTGGGTATTTCCAGAGCCCCTGGGCAATGTGGAAGTGAGGAAAGGTTCATTTAGAATTTCTGGTCATACTCTTTTCTTTTTTCCAGCTTCACGTTAAGTGTTGACCCGCTCAGGGACAAAGTGGGAGGCAGAGGGCCCAGATCAGGATTGCTGTGGTGGGCACAGGTGGGAAGGCGGGGAGGGGGGCTTGTAGGGCGGCTCCAAGGTGCCGTGGGGTGCATGCCTTGAGATCTGAGCCTTACCCGCTCCCTCCCAGGACCAGGTGGAGAGGGCCAGGCTGAACATTCACCCAGAGGGTCTCACTGCAGCGTCTGTTTTTCCTAGAGGATATGAGATCCTGGAAAATCGACTCCAACGGAGGGGACCAGTGGAAGGTGGAGAGCCTCCCCGGGGCGCATGGCACAGACTTCCCTGACCCCAAAGTCAAGAAGTACTTTGCCACGTCCTATGAGTAAGACGAACTGAATTGAGAAGCTGTGTGGAGGGAAAAGGGTCCGGACAACCTTTTGCCAAATCCCAGGCCTAAGTGAGGGCCTGTGTGTGAAGCTCCAGAAAGGGGGTTCCAAAGCCAGCTCAGCACCTACCTCTTCCTGGGGCAGGAGGCAACTCAGTGGCTGGGTTGAGGCAAGTGGGGGAGGCGAGCAGTTTGAGGAGGCTGGGAGCCCGTTAAGTGGTTGGGGTAAGTCAGGGATGGTACAGGTTGTCCCCAGTCTAGGGGCCTGAGTTCACGGAAGCGCCCTCCTTGGGTGCCCGGGACACTGGGCCTAAGGACTGGGATGATCGCCACCCAGGCACCAGTGGGTCAAACTCCCTGCACGTTCCCCGCGGGCCTGCATGGAGGCAGGAGCCAGAGTCCTGTCCTGCAGCCCCTGCACCAGCTCCCTGGGTCCGGGCCACGCCTGGGGACGCACGCCTCGCCTCTGCTCCGCAGGATGTGTCTCAAGTCGCAGCTGATAGACCTCAAAGCCGAGGGCTACTGGGAGGAGCTACTGGACAAGTTCCGGCCGGACATCGTGGTTAAGGACTGGTGAGTGGGGCCTGCGCCCGAGTCCCACACTCTGCATCCCTCCCTCTGCTCTTCCTGAGAACCCCTCTCGGGAGTGCCCACTGAGCCCGGCGGAGTCCTGGGGCGAGGGCTGCCCCCCTCCCTACCGACAGGCCCAGCACTTATTCAACACTGCCCCCTGCCCCAACCCTGCATCAGCAGATGTTAGCCCCAGTTTACAGATGGGGAGACTGAGGCCTACAGATGAGTTGTCACTAACAGGCCCTGGAGCAAGAGACACTAGGACCCAGCCTCCCTGGACCTCGCAGATACTCACATGCCTGTCTGCCTCCCCTACCCCTTTCACTGTTCATCCCACGACTCTATCCCAAGCTCCTACTCTGTGCCCAGAACTTTGTCTGGCCTGGCCCAGGGCAGAAGCAGGACCCTAATGCCCACCAGGCCCCAGGGCCACTACTCTGAGGGTGGGGGTTGGGGCTTGAGAGGTGTGCAGGGCTGCAGTAGGGCTGACCAGAGGGGGAGCCCTGTGCAGCCCCCATCACACAGGCCACCCCTCCCGAACCTCCATTGTAATGTACCGGCGGCAACACAGATCCTACAGCCCAGGACTTTATCTCTGTAGAGAGCCTTTGCTTTTTACGGTGACATCTTCACTGGAACACCCAGGAGGGTCGCCTCTTTTCTCAGATGGGATTATTGAGGCCCAGCGCAGACAGACTGCTTGCCCCAGGGCACAGTGGGGCACAGGGAGCCCTGGAGCCGGCTGGGCCTCGTGGGCAGAGCAGGGAAATGAGACTCGGGGCTCCGATTTGTGGGCCTGCTGCCTGCCCGCCTCCAGAGATGGTGGCCTCCAGGGCCCCCTCTGTACTGGGGTGCACAGTCCCAAGCCCTCCCCTCCCCCAGGTTCGCCGCCAGAGCGGACTGTGGCTGCACCTACCACATCCGAGTACAGCTGGCCTCGGCCGACTACATCGTCCTGGCCTCCTTCGAGCCCCCGCCCATGACCGTCCATCAGTGGAACGATGCCAGGTGGACAGAGGTGAGGCCTCACCTGCTTGCCCCTCGCCATCCACTTCTCCCAAGGCCAGGATGGCAGGAAATCTGGGGCAGCCCCAGGGCCCAGAATGCACCAGTCCTCTGTCTGGAGTTCCTGCCTTCTGGCCGGGAGGCTCTCCCCTGCAGGACCTGACTCCAGCCGTCCCCTCTCCAGCTCAGTGGTCATCCTGTCTCATCCCCTCTTCAGTCCTGGTGGTCACTTCCTTTCCCCTCCTCCCCCCAGGTCTCCCACACCTTCTCGGATTACCCTCCAGGTGTCCGCCACATCCTCTTCCAGCACGGGGGCAAGGACACCCAGTTCTGGGCAGGCTGGTACGGTCCCCGCGTCACCAACAGCAGCATCGTCATCAGCCACAGGGTGACCAGGAGCCCGGCCCCCTCCGTGGCTCCGCGCTAGACCGTGCAGGGGCCAGAAGAGGTGGCCCGCCTGCCCTCCCCCCTCCCCCTCCACAGGCCCTCCTGACAGCCTGTCCTCCGACAGCCATTCATCCGTCTTCCATTCATCCGTCTTCCATCTGGGCCAGCCGATTGCCAAAGGTCCCCTCCAGGCAAGGCATGAGCCTGTAGGGGGCAGCGAGGCCCCCTGCCCCAGTTCCCACCTGGGGCAAACCCACCATTCTGTGAACTTAATTATCACGTAGCTCTGACATTTTGTTGTAATAAATGTTTTCAGTAAAACCAGCCTGGGGTCGGGTCTAGGGGTCGGGGTACAAGGTCCTCGGCACTTTGGTAGAGAAGCAGCCTCCCTCCCCTCCAGGGAGTGACAGCCCAGCTCAGCCCTGGGGGCTCTTTATTGAAACAACTCACAGCACAGTATTTGAGGCAGCGCTGGCCAGCGGAATCCCAGGAGGCTGAGAAATTGAGGTCCCAGCACCTGTCCCTGCCCTCCTGGGGAGGATTCCTCCATGAAGGCAACCAAGCCTGAGCAGCCCCGGGCTGGAGGGTGGGTGGTCCATACGTAGAGGCAATAAGAGCACTTGGAATCAGAGTGACCCTGCAGCACTGCCCTAGGCTGGGCCCCCAAAGTCCGACAGTTGTGGCATCCACGGTGGGCAGGCACACCCTCAGCTGCTTTTATGAGCTCGCTCTTCCACGTAGAGCTGCATCTAATGGACAGGAACGAACACCATGGTCAGGTGGACAGCCAGGGCAGCTACTCTGGAGAACCCACGGGGTCTCCGACAAGGGTGGGCTCTGTGGCCCCAGCCAGGGTTTAAGGGAAAGAGGGAGTTGGGAGCATAAAGCCAGGCATGCCCTGGTCATCTCCCCCGAGCCTTGATCCAGAAGCCGCCTGACAGGGCCTCAGCACACCCTAAATAAAGCACACTCAGGCCCAAGCAGCTTACCTTTAAGATGTCTGATGTCATGGTTTTCAGGGGTATCAGTCGGGGGTCATGCATGTGGACGTCCTGCTCATCTGCCAGGATCCAGGGGAAGTCCTAGGGAGGGGACAAGGGAAGGGTGGCAGGGGGCTGGTCCATGGCCCGCCCTCACTTTGCTGCCCTCTCCCCTTCCGGAGCTGGCATCCTCAGACTTCGGGGAGCATCAGAGTCACCAGGGAATGGCTGGCCGTGCAGATTCCTAGGTTCCCCCACCGGAGAGAGGCTGAGTCTGTAGATCTGAGCTGGGCTGGGAGCCCCAGTGATTTAACAAGCCCCAAACACCAGTTCTGAAACTGGATCAAGGATCCCCTCCCTTGAGAACCCCCAATGAGCTGGTGGCTCTCCCTGCTCTCAGCGCCAAGTGCCCAGGTGGGGCGATGACAAGCGGCTGGCCACAGAGCCAGCGCACAGTGAGAGCCTACCGATGCCAGGCGCTGCCGTAAGAAGTGTAATGAATGCCCTGCCGTAGGCAGCGCCCTCGCTCTCATGGAACTCCGGTTTTCAGACCTCCCAGCGGTCTCCCTGCCCACCCTCCCACACCAGTCTCATCTCACCTTGATGACCTGGATCTTCTCCATGTTGCGAGTGGCAGCTTCTCTCGTGTGCACTAAGACTGTGAAGGTACAGCCTAAAGAGGCCAGAGTTTGGTCAAGCCTGGGCCACCCCATGCCTGCCGCGTGGCACAGCCTCTTCCCACCTCCCTAGCTGGCTCAGCAGCCCCGCAAAGCAGAGTGTAAACCCAGTGTTCAGAAAAGTCACAGTCAACAGGGAGACTAAAGCCCAGGTGGAGTCATCAGGGAAGCTTCCTGGAGGAGGTGGGCTTTCAGAAGAGTTCTAAAAGGCAGGAAGGAAGAGAGGGAGCTTGGTGCAGCCAAGTAGGGATCTGAGGACACAGACCAACACAGGTAGCCATGGAAATGCCCAGGGAAGAGGGGGTGGGAGTGAGCACACCTGGGGGGTTGTGGTCCAGGACAGCATCACATACACTGATCTTCAGGATGAAGGCTCGGAGCAGCTGCTCCACGTGAGACAGCAGGGAGTCTGAGCTGGGAAGCAGAGAAGAGGAGAGTCTCCCAGCACATAGGTGTCCCCCTCCCACCAGCAGGCAAGCAACTCTGGGAGCAGCCCTGGCGGTGCAGAGTCCCCCTAGTGCTTCTGAGTGTATTGACTTCTGAGGCCCTGGCTACCTGTCTCTACACAGTTGACATCATCTGGGGAGTTTAAAACCAAAGCCGAGTCCCATCCCAGGCTAATTAAGTCAGAATGCGGCGGGGGGAAGGGGCACAGGGAACCCCAGTAGGTGGTTCTAATATGCAGCCCAGTCTGAGAACCGGACACAAAGCCAGGAAGGGACAGGGTTTGCCCGAGGCCACATAGCAAGTAGGGACAGATTCTAGTGCCCTGACCTCACCACACGAAGCTGGCAGCTGACCAGCCCAACACGCCCATCCAAGGTCAACATCTGGTTGACTAGGGACTGGATGGATGCTTGACTGGGAAGTCAGGAAACTGGGTCTGTGTCCTGGCTCTGGGTGACCAGGTCAAGATCATCTCTTGGGACCCTGGTTTCTCCATCTATAAAATGAGGTTGGGACTAGCCATTCACCAACGTTGTGATTTTCCAGGTGTGATACTGGAGGGTCTCCGTGTAACCTGTGTGATGTCCACAGAGACCACTGGGCGGCCGGCTGTGACTCAGACACTAACAGGCCTCGTTGGGTCAGCACACCTTGCCATGTCTCCTCTCAGGCCTTTAGCAAGGCATTCAGGGGCTGCCTTAAAGGGGTGAGGGTGGCCGTGTTACTAGGGACCTCACACCAGTGAGCACGTGGATGGGGGACGAGGCAGCGCACCTGATGGACAGCAGCGGAGGCTGCGTGATTTCGAAGACGAATTTCTCCACTGGGCGGTGCTCCTTGTCCAAGATGACTACCACCACTTTCTCCACATCGTTCTGCAAGGACAGGAAGCCCCGATTCCAGAACTGGACACCCGCCTCCCCCTTACCCCACCCCCCAGCCCCTGCCCCCTGCTCCCTGCCCAGGGAAGAATGGGAAAGGTGCACTCACGGCCCTGCTCAGCTTCTAGGCCCAGAGTCCCTGAGAGCCCAGAAAGAGGTTTGAGAAGTTGAAGTAGGCGCCCCCAGACATGAGTGGTACCCGCGGAGAGGAGAGGATGCCTGGGCCCCACAGGGGTCCCAGCGTGTCCCAGGGAGCAGAACAAGGTAGAATAAGGAAGCCCTGAGGGGCCAAGCTCAGACAGAGCTTGGGGGCAGAGGGGGAGAAAAGAACAGGTGAGAAGGACCCAAAACCCTCTGGGCAGGCCCCAGTCAGCCAACTCCACTAACCAGGGCTCCCGGGCCCGGCACGCCCTGAACGTGCCCACATGCCCTGGGGCCTGTCCCTGGGCAGGGGTGGTCTCCAGAGCGCAGGACACAGGCTTCTGGGTGTTAAGAGTCATGGGGACCCGGTATGGTCCCAGCATCACCCCATCCTGGAGCATGGAGGAGCACTGGGGGTGGGGTGGGCTAGGGGCCTGGTGCCCTCACCTTCTCCAGCAGCGGCTTGACGCAGTGCAACGTGTCCTGGATATACTGGTTCAGCTCCGGGTGACAGGACATCTGCACACAACCCCATGATGGCTGGTGAGGCTGCAGCACTGATGGGGGAGCCATTGCAGACCCCCTCCAGCAGCCCAAGGGCCTGTCTGCCTTCGGAGAGAGGCGCAGCAGTTCCCTAGGGCTCCCCGCCCAAGAGACAGACTTCCCATCACGAGGCTAAGAACTGAATTCTCCACAGAGGGAGAGAAGTTAGAAGATGCTAAGAATTCAGTCTCAACATTAGCATTTAATATAGCATTAGGAGTTCCTAACGCGGGGTCACTGAGCTCCTCCAGAGTCTGAGAAGTCTTTAAATTGTGAGTGTTTGAGCATACAGGCATTTTTCCAGAGAGGGGATCCAGAAATTTAATCCATTTTCGAACATTAAGAATCTGGAACAGACTTCCCTTGGTGCGCAGTGGTTAAGAATCCGCCTGCCAATGCAGGGGAGAGCCCTGGTCTGGGAAGATCCCACATGCTGCGGAGCAACTAAGCCCGTGCGCCACAACTATCGAGCCTGCGCTCTAGAGCCCGCGAGCCACAACTACTGAAGCCCGCGTGCCTTCAGAGCCGGTGCTCCGCAACAAGGGAAGCCACCGCAATGAGAAGCCTGCGCACCGCAACTAAGAGCAGCCCCTGCTCACCGCCAACTAGAGAAAGCCCGCGCGCAGCAGCGAAGACCCAATGCAGCCATAAATAAATAAACTTATTAAAAAAAAGAATCTGGAACTAAGGAGTTGTGTGGCCTCAGGCTTAACTTCTCTGTGCTTTAGTTACTTCATCTGTGGAAGATCTCATTTAAAAAAGTGAGGATTAAGTGAGATAAGTACCTAGTACACGGTGGGTGCTCAGTAAGTGCTGATTCTTTTTTCCTTTTCCTTGTATATCTTTTTGTTTGTTTGTTTTTTGGCATTTTCCCCCCCTATATATCTTTTAAGCTTCCACCACCTTCCAGTATTCGGTCATTTATTCTAATATTTACTGAGTGCTTTCTAAGGGACAGGTACTTCTTGAGGCTGGGGATAGAGTAGCATATATTTACTGCTTTGTCTGCCTTTTAACCTAAAGCAACCGTTACAATTAGGGTAAATGAGGGGAGAGGGGAGTGCCTGAGGTTTATAGGAATCCCCTCCCCAAACCAACCATTCACCAGCTTCAGGAGACCTTTAAAATACAAAGATGGGGGGCTGGGGGGCTCTAATCGGAGGGCCTGGTCCCTAACTTCTAGCAAGGGGAACTCCCAGTTCAGAGGGGACAGAAGGAAACGCCACTGCGGCGAGGGGTGGGAGGTTGTCGGGCTAGCAGCAGCTGCCGGGAACTAGAAGGCAAGGCCAGGCCGCTGGGAACTGAGAGGGCTGAGCCTGAAGAAGGAAGAAAGTTAAAAATGTCCTCTCTACCCACTCTGTGATACGGGGGTGACCCAGTGCACCCAGTCTGGATGTGGGGCTCACCTGGACAGGCACGTTGTACTTCTTACGCTTCTGGAAGATGCCCACCGGGTAAACCTCACGCACGTAGAGGATCAGGTGCACCGCCACCTCCAGGAACTCGCAGAGCACGTCGGCCACCACTGCGAGGGGGCAGAACCCAGTGCGCTCGGGGAAGTCCGCCAGCCCAGGCCCTCCCTCGCCCCCCGCCAGGGTGCGCAGGTCCAGCCTCTCTACCTTGACCAAAGTTGAGGTCCTGTCGCGTGAGCGTGGTCATCCTTCCCGATACCTAGGGGGTGGGGCAGGAGCGGGAGCTAGTTTCTAAGGCCCCTATAGCCGCAGGGCCCGCCCACCTCCACTGCCCCTCCCCTCCTCCGTCTGGGGGGAATCTGGGCAGGACCGCCCCTCCCTTCACACAGAACCGGAGCAGCTGGGAAGGACCCCCCACGCTGGCGTCAGAGCTCGGAGGCATCAGCTGCGCCGCGATCAGCCTCTGCGCACTAGCCGCCTCGCCCTGCAGTCTCCTGGGAGTAGATAAGGCCAGAGCTGTGCCCGCATAAAGGGCACCGCCGCAGAGGGTACAGCTGGATGCGCAGGGCCGGTAGCGTGAAGCCGGACACGCGGAAAGCGAAACTAGGCTGGAATAAGACTTCACCTCCTGCCAGGCTGGATTCTTCCCCTGAGGGAATCCCGCCCTTCTCCTCTTCCCCGGTACCGGCTCCGGCCTCGATTCCGGACTCGGGGCCAGGCCCCCGCGAGGGAATCCACCGACCGATCACTCGCGCCTCGCGCTCAACCAGAGGCCCAGGCGCCGCTCCATGACGTCCGCGGCGCTCCGGCGGGTCCTAGCGCCGGCTTCCAGCCACGCCCACCCCCTGCGCAGCCAACCACGGGTGCAGGAGGGAGAGACGGCCAGAGGGGCGGGGCTTGGGAGGGGCGGGGCCCTGCCTGGGCGCCGGTGTGATCCCAGGGCCGATGCTGCACCACGCCTCTTACTTTCAATTTTAGGTGGGCGCGAAAAGAGACAACTTTGGTCTCCACATCGGATCGCAACGTATTTCCCCCCCAGGGCATTTCTCTCGCTTTAGGAGGCGCGGGAAGAGGTAGCGTACGTGTTGCTGGTGAGAGCCAGCTCGAGATCACAGCTGGGCACTATGGACAGCGACATCTACCGCTAGCTCCGCAGTCACCATCCCCGGAACCTCAGCTGCC
Organism: Pseudorca crassidens; assembly: GCF_039906515.1. NCBI lineage: Eukaryota > Metazoa > Chordata > Mammalia > Artiodactyla > Delphinidae > Pseudorca > Pseudorca crassidens. The sequence goes on from NC_090297.1 coordinate 8,972,207, forward strand.
CAACCGAAAGCGAATCCGCCGGCTCCGGGGCGGGGACAGGGGAGGGCCGGCGAGCACCGGGGACGTCCCCGTCCCCACCCCCACCCGGAGCCTAAATGCAGCCAGTCTTTACCTCCCAAGAAGGTAAAAACTTCCCGGGCCGTGCATCATAACAATAGCTGACATTTATAGAGGTCCAGCCATGTGCCAGGGACTGGGCTAAGTGTGTTCGTGGATCAGCTCACTAAATCCTCAAAACAATTCCACGCGACAGTTGCCATGATTGTCCCCGTTTTACGTATGAGCCAAGTGAAGTTCAGAGGGGTGAAGTAACCTGCCCGAGTTACCCAGCTATTGGGGGAGGCGGTGGGCATAGTTGTCTTCTGCCACTACACTTTGTAGCTCGGAAGTCCCCCAGAGGCATGGACTCTGGAAGGGCTGAGAGGACCCTGGGAAATAATAATATTAATATTAAAATAATTACTAACATGCATTGAGCACTTAATATGTTTCAAGCACTGATTTCTTTAATTCTCTCATTAACCCTAAGAGCTAAGCCTTCATTTTACAGTCCCACTTTATAGATGGTAAAACAGGCTCAGAGATGTTCCCTAATTTGCCAAAACCACACAGTTGGAATACAAACCCAGTTCTGACTCCTACTCGAACTCCAGGGCTTCACCTTATTTTCAGCCCCTTTATTTTACAGATGGAAAAACTAAGTTCAGAGAAGTGGCTGAGGAGTTATGGCAACAAATCAGGGCCAGAAGTCCGGGGATCTTGTCTCTGACCTCCAGGGACACAAAAGCTGGTTAGGAGTCATGCCCATCTGCTGGTACACAGATATAGCTATAGGAATGTTTACCGTTTACTGCTTAGTATTGGAGACCTGCACCTCCTTCACCCCAGATGCTTTCAAACCTGCATTTACACACTTCTGATGGGGTGGGGGCAGGGGAGAGAATAACTAACCCAGCCCATTAAGCCAAGAATGCCCGCAGAGCATTTCTCAAAAGCAGTCCTAGGAAATCTGCATCAGGATCCCCAGGGAGCCCATTAAACGTCAGGAACCTGGGCTTCCCGGACCTACCAGATCAGTTGGGGTGCACAGCAGGGCACTAGCCCTTTAACAAGCTCCCAGGGGCCCTGATGCCCAAGAAAGTGTGGGAATTGCAACCACAGTGGTTTGGGCTTTTCCAGGGAAAGTCTGCATTTCATTAAATTGCAATGCTTAACCCAATGGAATGGATGATTTATTTCAGAAATGGATGCACCTGGCAGCACATTTGGGGCACAGCGATCCTTTCCAAGACCTGGGGACCCTGCCCATGTCATATAGAAGAGGACCATTTCCATATGGAAAGAGCTGAGCAGCTCACTTGCTTGTAGACAGGTGTCCCCTGGCTCCTTGAGATTTAATCACTGAGGATGCTTTGGAAACTGGAGAGATTTGAGGGTCCCTCTTTGCCCGTCCCTGGAGCCCGCTGAAGCAGCATTTTCACTGGTAACAGAAAGTGGCAGTCTTAAGGGGGCAATTCTTTGTAAAGGGTCCCTTAGGATTGGGGTCTAGGGTGGAGAAACTCAAAGCCCAGCTACTCCTGTGGCCTCCGGGGCACAGTGTGAGCGACCTGGGGGCTCATGCCAGGCATTCCTTCATGGGCCCTAAGCCCCAGCCCCCCACCCCACCCCCGCCCTGAGACGACACAGTGCAAGTCACCCATAGGTCTCCTGCCACACAGAGCTAAAGAACTTCAGAGAAACCTTGGTGGACATACACCCCAAAACTCTCATTTTTCCAGTGAGGACACTGAGGTCCCAACACCTTTGTTTGACACTGGGGCACCCACCCTGTCAACTGTAACCTGGATAAAAACACCTACATTCGGGGCTTTGGATTCGGAGCCAGCCATAAACAGAGGAAGGGGGGCTAGGAGACAGATGAGGAGGGATCAAACTGATCGACCTCAGCCCCCAAAAGGCCTCCATCTCATTTGTGAAATGAACAGGCTGGACAGATGTTCCCTAAACCTCTGATGGCCTCGGGTTCCACGGGGGCCAAGAAGCTGGGCATGGGACAGGGGTAGGGGGCCGAATCAGCATGGGGCCATGGGGGAGCTCTGTGAAAAGTCATCTGTTACTTCCATCCATTCGGCATCTGGTTTTTCATTTCTTAATCGCATCAGCATGATGGATGGTCACGGATTACAGATTACAGATTACAACCCCAGATTACATCATGGGGTTAATTTATTACATTTTTGAATACCCACTTGCTGGGAGACTGTTTTTCAAAGGTATTTGCATATCTTTCACCATAACAACAATGTGTAGGAGGGCATCTGGGAGGGAAGGATGGATGTTTAGGAGGGGAGAGAGCTTATTTGCCAACTGAAGCAGGTTCCTGAGGGTCTGCAATGGGAACGGAGAGCAAATCACTCCCTAGAGACATTTAAATTGAAACTAAGAGAAGGTGAGATGCAAGAAAGTTTTGCAAAGACTGCATGGGTGAAGGAAGATTCCTGGGGTTCACTGAACAGCACACAATGAGTGAATGGGGTATAATAACAAGCAATGAAGTGTCCAGACCCCTAAGATGCTTCCAGAGTCCCTCCCATTCTCACCATCCTGATCACAGGACACATTATTCATCCCATCCCTGCCTAAGGTTCCCAGGACACCAAACACAGGGAGGTGGGAGGAGCCACAGAGTCAGCACGTATAGCCCGGTGACGATCCCACTGATACCACGATATTCAGGAACCCAGCCAGCTGGGATGCCCCCTGAGCAGAGGCCCAGCCTCATTCATTCTCTTAGTCCAGCACCTCACCAGTGTCTGGCCAAATCCAGGTTCTGAATGAATGTGTGTCCAATGAGCGAATGAAAGAACGAAGGCATGAAATGATGGTGCGCAGTGTCTCATTGCCACTTGCCCGACATGAATCCTCATTTAGTCTGGATGAGGGGCAAAGACCTCTGATTTCAGTGCTTGGGCTCTAGGTGGTGGTGTGCAGAGAAAAGCTGCTTTCACAAATGAAGCAAGAGCTGCGGATTACTCACTACGGTGCCCCTCACACCCACTGGGCTGCTGCTTCTCTCCCCACGACTGCCCCTTAACCTGCTGTGAGGCCTTCCCTCTCTGATTCTCAGTTTCCTCATCTGTAAAATGGGATCATGGCAGCACCGATTCCATAGAGTTGAGTAAGAAGTAAGTGAGATAATGTTTGTAAAACGATAAAGTGCACAACGCCTGGCACATAAATGCCTAATTACTGGCTGTTATGACAATGATATTCAGATTGACACACACCTTGCTAGCTTCGGCAGCACGTGTACAAAAATTGGAACGATACAGAGGTTAGTGTGGCCCCTGTGCCAGGACGACACGCAAATTTGTGAAGCGTTCCACGTTTTTCTAAAAAAAGAGTGGATATATGTGTACGTATAACTGATTCACCTTGCTGTACACCTGAAACTATCACAACCTTGTAAATCAACTATACTCCAATAAAAATTCTAAAAAAAGAGCGACACACACTATCTAAGCCCCTAGAGCAAACACTCTGAACCACCCATCATGCCTTTCAAAACCCCATCCAAAACATCCGGAGCTGTGCCCCTCTTGCCAGTTCCATTTCCCAAGGCAGCAGGCAGCCCCCAAGATGCCCTTAAGGTGGGCATGCATCCTCATGGCCCGAGATGCCTAAAGACAAGTGGCTGCGGCTGAAGACAGCTCCTCTCCCCGCTCATCTAGTCTTCTGGTGTGAGGCCCGACCTGCCCAGCTGCCCCAGATCCTGGGGTCCACTGCTGACCTCAGACCCAGGTCAGAGCCCTGACCTTAGGCCAGTAACACTGGGCGGCTTCCAATAGTTCAACCAGGGCAAAGCCCCCATGCCATTCCGTCCCTGAAGTTCTGCTGACTCCGCAGTGTCATTGACACCTTGTTGGTCAGGGGGACCTGACAGGTCATCTCTTTTTAAACTTTGAACTTTTATCCACAGAAATGCACAGAGACACTAAATGTTTTCCACAATTTTAGGGGTTGCCGGGACCTCTGAAGTCATCCTCAACCACAGGGTAAGAACCCTTGATCCAACTCAACTGCCACTTTTTAAAAATAACTGCTTTATTGAGATATAATTCACAAACCATAAAGTTCATCCTTTTAAAGCATGCAATTCAGTGGTTTTTAATATAGTCGCAAAGTTGTGCGTCAATCACCACTATCTAATTCCAGAACATTTCCATCATCCCAGAAAGAAAACCCCTCGCATACATTGGCAGCCACTTCCCCAGTCTCGCCTTCTGCCAGCCCCTGGCAACCAACCACTAGTCTACTTTCTGTCTCTATGAACTTGCCTATTCTGAACATTTCATGTAAATCATACAATATGTGGCCTTTTACGTCCGGTTTGTTTCACGTAGCATTCATGTTTCCAAGGTTCACCAAAATTGCGGCATGTACTGGTACTCCATCCTTTTTGTGGCCGAATAATATTCTGCTGTATGAATATACCACGTTTTGTTTATCCACTCATCAGGTGATGGATATTTGACTTGTTTCCACTTTGGCCATTCAAACATGGGGAAACGGAGACCCAAAGTCACCATAACCTAGATGGGATGGGAGTCCAGACCTCTCTCCTAACATCCACCTTTTCTTGCAGCATTGCTCTGGGAGGACCCAGAGAACAGAGAGTCCAAGCGTGGCGAAAGATCGCCCCACTGGCGAATAGCCATCGCAACAGCACTTGAACCAGAGGATCCAATAACTTGCTTCCGGTTCAGTAAATGCTGGGCCACAGCTTCATCCTTGACAGAGAAGATCATACCCACTGTCCCCCTCCCAGGCCCAAGCCACCATCACCTCTTCTCTGCCACTGTTCCTAGCTGGTCTCCCTGCTTTTGTCCTTGCCAAATGCAGTCTATTCTCAACTTAGGGAATCAGAGTGAATTTGTTAAAACCTAAGTCAGATGATGTCTCTGCTCTGCTCACAACCCAATCCATCCTCGTGCCTGCCCATCAGGCTGATAATATTACGATAACAATAGCAGATAATTTTTCTAGAGCATATCCTGTGGGGTCAGGACCTTAGGAACATTATCTCCTTACACAGGCCACTGCACTTAATCCTCGAGCCCTGAGAGTTACGGCTAACGGTGAGCTCAGAGAGGTTAGGCCCCTTGACCAAGCATACGCGGAATGAATGACAGCAGAAGAGGGGCCCAGGCATCTTACCCGACTACAGAGCGGAGCTCTTAAAACTCTGAACCATAATTTGCCACGCTGGAGAAAGAAGAAAACAGTCGAAATGGAAGCCGCTGGGCCAGCTCCGGGCGCCAGGCAAGACGGCTGCTTCCCGCGAACGCGGGCCCGCCCCACCGCTCTCTGATCTTTGCAGCGCCTGCGGCCCCCCTGACCCCGCGGTGAGTTATGGGGGCCGCGGGACCCATAACACAGCATTCCGGGACTCCCAGGGTCGGCAGGACGCGGCACCCTGCTCTGTGATGGATGAGCCACCCCTAGCGCTGGCTTTGTCCTGCCTGGGCCGGGTTGGGGACCTACTTTGGACGGGGCGTGGCGAGAGGCGGACCGCGCGCGCGCGCGTGTGTGTGTGTGTGTGTGTGTGTGTGTGTGTGTGTGTGTGTGTTGGGTAGGGGTATTGTCTTTTTCCCTTCCCTCCCAGGGTGTGTGAGTGGGGAGCGGACACTAGCGCAGCCGTCAGTGCTCCCCAGTCTCACCTGGTAGCGCTTTGAAGACCCCCCTGGACCCCCACGTCGAAGACCGACCCCTCCCTGAACCTCGCCCCCAACTCTGCGCACTTTCGGAGGCTACTGAGGCCCCGCGGTGCCCCGTTCCTCCTCCCTCGCACAGGGCATTTCTTCCGTCCCATTTGACAGCCTAGGCGGAATAATCCTTTTGGGGAACCGCCGGCTTCTGCGCTGCCAGACGCTGCCGCAGCTGAGCGCTCAGCTCCAATCCATTGTTGGGGTCCGCCAGGGACCCCCCGCCGCGGCCCTTTGTCGCCTGCTCCCTGCTGGGCCGCTCCAGATGCGCCACCGCTGCCCGCGCCCCGCCCGTCCCACGCGCCCCGGGCCGCGCCGAGGCGGCTCTTCCGCACCGGGAGGAGTGGGCCCGCCTCTCCCGGTGCCTGCACGGCCGCCCGGCTGCGCCCGCCTTTGTCTACCTTCTTTGTCTGCCCCGCGCCTTCGCGGCGGCGGCAGCTAGGCCTCTGGGGAGGGGGCCCGGAACGCCGAGCGCAGCTGGCGAGGGCGCGCTGGCTGGGAGCGCGCGGGGCCCGGCCCGGCCCGGGGCTGCCCCTCGGCTGGGGGCAGTGGAGCCCGCTCGCCGCCGCCCCTCCCCCGTCCCCTCCGCGTGCTCCCGCCCCCTTCCCTCACGCCCGCCCCCTCCCCCTTCCCTCCAGCCCAGCTCAGCCTCGGCACATCCTCCTGCCGCCCGCGCACCTCTCCGCGCGGTCCCGGCTTCGCGGCTCGGCCTTCCGCTGCGCTCGGCTCCCGCAGGCGCTCGGCCCCGCGCCTCTCGGGCCCTGCCCCGCCGGTTGGACAGGTAAGGCTTGGCCTTGGCCCGCCCCTGGCTCCACCCTCCCGCCTCACCTGGCTGCGCGCCAGGACAAAGGTGGGCTACCTGGAGCGCTCAGGGGCGGGGCGCGCCGGAGACTGAGGATGGAGGTGAGGATGCTGCTTTCCTCCCTGCCCTCCCGGCCCTCGGACCCGTCGGTCAGTGGGTCCACCGCCTCCGCTCCTCGCCGCGTCTCCCCTCGGCTCCTGGCTCTGCTCCTGGGCCCCTCATCCGCCCGCCTTCCGCCGGACACTCACTTTTCCACGTTCTGACACTGCCTAGCGTGCGCCCTTGCCGCCCTCTTCCGGACGCGGCTCTCGCCCACTCTCCTCCTCGGCACTAGCCTTCTCCCTCTGGGACCCGGTCTCTCTTTGTCTCTCTGTCTCTGAGTCTCCCGGTGGTCTCTCAGGCTGGGGACCCCAATCTGACATCGTTTGAAGAAGATTGGAAGATTCCCTAAGCTCCGGACAGAGCTGGCAGGAGTGCCCTCTGCTTCTTTCGAGGCTGCCTACGGGGCTGGGGTGTGTTGCAGGTAGAGGGAGGTTCCGGCTGCGCCCCCCGCCAGCACTGCCCAGTTCCTCGCGCTAGCAGCCCCGACAGCACTGGCCTCGCTCTTCTGGCCCCGGCTCAGGCTCCCTTCCTCTCCACTGCTGGCTTTTCTCCAACCGCACGCCGGGGTCTCAGGCTGCTGCGGGACCCGAGGTTTGAGTGGTGAGACTTCTTGGGTTTCCCGCCAAGTCTTGCCTTACTGCACTGCGTGCTCCCTCTGCCCTCGCCTCTGTCTGGTCTCTCTTGCATGGAGCCGTCTTCCATGCTGCCCACCTCCCAGCCTGGTGGCATGCAAGAAGTGTCCCAGTACTGGTTCAGTACCACCCCTCTGGGGTCAGGCAGACGGAGGCTGAGGGAGTGACCTTGGACAAAGGGACGCACTTCTCTGAGCCTCAGTGCCCCCTTCATAAAACGGGGATAATAGCACCTACCTATAGGGATATATGTGAAAGCAGTGAAAAAAACATATCGGGTGCCAGCGAGGCACACACTCGGTGGCCACGGGGGATTCTACAGTCCCAGTCCCTGGGTGGGGTGGGGATAGGGGGTCCACAGAAAGGGGGCAATGGATCAAAAATTTAGGCTTAGAGACACTGCAGAGAAACCTGACTGTGGCCCCTCCCGTATCATGGTCACCTCCCCCTACACACTGTTACTGGCACTCTTCTCTCTTTCTCTCCCTCCTCCTCTCTGCTTGTCCTAAAATCGGAGCTTAAAAATCAGAAAGAAAAGAGTGTCTGCTTTCAAAATGAGCTCAATGTGGCTGTGTCGATGTTGCCAACAGCTGGTCATTGATCATGAGGCATCCATGTGGCTCATTCCCAATTCTGAATCTCTGTCTTGCACCCATTTCTTTTTTAATGGCTCTCGCTCACGAGCCATTTCCTTTCCTCTGGGGGGGATTGTCTTTTGGACCCTGCACCTGTTGTGTAATCACCCAAACCCTCTGACCATCGTCTATGTCATCGCGACAGGTGACACACCACCCCAGGAGTCGGGCAGTGATGTGGGCTTAGGGCCATAATGAGGGCAACTTCGGAAGAGGGACATCTTCTCCCGGCTGGAAAGTTCTGGGTTCCCCTAGCTGAGCTTTTTTTTCAGCCACAGCCAGAGCTAGCAACTAGTGCCTTTCTCTTTAGAGAGGCAAGAATGGGACTGGAAACACCCACAGACACACACACACACACACACACACACACACACACACACACACACACCCCATCCAGACTCCTGCTCACAATCCTTTCTGCCACTTTCTCTGCCTCCCTTCCCACCGTTCAATTCACCCTGCTTCGCATCCCTAAATCCCTCCATATCTCCCTGTTTCCACTAAATGAACTATGCTGCCTGCCTCCCATCACACCCCCTGTCGGCATCTTGGGTTTCAGCCATGACGGAGGGCCGATCATCTCCACGCCCTGACTGCCTCCGAGCTTTTGCTAGGCTCTCCCCTCTAACTAAAATGTCTCCCCTTGCAGGCCAAGGTCAGATGTCCCCTCCTGTGGGGAGCCCTCCTGCCCCCCTTGCCTCCCTGTCTCTCCCGTGGTCTGCACTTCCCTGGGCGGGGCTGGGTCCTGTTCCACTTGGGGTCCCAGTGCCTGAGACACAGCAGGCACACAGCAGCACAGCACGTGCTCTGTCCATATTTGTTCTAATATATGGAATCCTTGGCCAAGGAGATAGGAATGAACTGACAATTGCAAGCCACAGGTTATCCGTGGGTTCCACTGGGTCCTGCTGGCCAGGCCAGGGGCAGAGTTGGCCCTAGGGCAGACTGGTGAGGTTGTGGAGCGGGGAGCAAGCCTCCTGGAAAGTCCCTGTGGTACTGGGGGCTCTGCACGCCTCCAGAAGATGAGGAGGATTTCTGTGCCTGATGCGAACAGAGGAAATCGGCTAGACAGGGAACTGACTGCCCAAGTTCAGCAGACCAGCTTAGCAGCTACGTGACCTGGACCTTCACCTGCCTCGGCCAGAAATGTGGCAGAGCTGGGGTTTGCATCCTGGCCTCCCTGACTCCACAGCCTGGGAAGAGCACGAGCTGGGCATGTTCCTGGGGTGGGAAGGTGTCATACTGACATCTCTCCACTGGCCCATTCAGGTGCCATCCGCCTCTCTTGCTGTTCCAGGCCCTCTGCTTGTCCTACCCCAGCCCTTCCTCTCACGTGGGCCACCGTAGCCAATGGAACACAGGCCTCCCCAGGAAGGACCCTGCCACTAGAGGCCCTGCCCCCCTCATACCAGTTCCCAGCTTTGGCGGCCTCGCACCCCGCAACACCATGGCCTGGCATTGACCGTCTGGGACACACCCCTGAGTGAGTGTAGGGGTACCGGTGCTACAATCCAGAGCAGTTGGGATAAAGTAATTGCAGACCTCAAGTTTTTAGGGGCCCCCTCTGTGCCAGGCTCTGGGTTAAGGCCCCCACCACGTGTCATCCCTGAAAGTCACAGCGTCAGTACTCGTATTAGTTACCGAGTTAGCATGAGGCGTGGTCAAAGAGTCTGCCTTTGGAGTCAGGTGGCCACAGGTTCAAATCCCAGCTCTACCACTCACTCTACTGTGTAACCTTGAGCAAATCCTTCAAATCTTTGTCCCCATGTTGAACCATTGTTACCATTGTTATTACCTGGAAAGTATTGTCCACTTCAATGGGCTGAATTATAAACTAGATAATATATAAAGTTCTAAGCCTAGAGTAGTTGATACCCTATAAATGACACCCAAGCAAACATTCATTTTTCAGATGTGGGATTGAAGCCTGGAGAGGTGAATTGACTTGCCCAGGGTCACACCGCTATTGAATGCTGGAGCCAGGATTCACACCCAGGCTTGTCTGACTCCAGGTGTCTTTCTACTCCACCCTGACCTCTGCCAGCACTGACAGTGGGCATTCTGTCACTCGATTAAGTGATGGGTGCGACCAAATTGTCTGGGAACCAAGATAATGACATTTGGAGAATAGGGGGCCAGGAGGATGGCTTAGGAGAGGAGGAGGGGTGGCGAGTACCTGTAATGTAGCAGGAGGTAGGACTCCACTCCCTCCCCCCAAAACAACAGCCCTACCTCAGTTTTTTTGAGGTGTGAGGCCTCAGGGGGGTGGGAATTCCCGAGGCTGCTGTTGGAAATAATAAAAGCAGATGGTGTTGCCCTTGCGGAAAGGCAAACCTCATTTGCTAAGACAATGGTCCCCTCCAGGCTGGCCTGGGCCTGTGTTGACCTGCCCCACCGAAGCCATCCATCACCCCACCGAGCACTGAGGACGTGGCCACCTGTGCCTGCCCCCATGCACACGCAGGCACAGATGCACAAACACTTCCAGGAACCCACCCCCAAGCCCCACTCCCGCTCTTTCCCCTCCTCATAATAACAACAGCTACTGTTTATTGCACTCTTACTGGGTACCACTCACTCTGTATACCTTTGCCTCCCCTCATTCTCGCAACCTCCAGCATTTTACAGGAGAGGAAACCGAGGCTCAGAGAGGTCAAGTGACTTGCCCAAGGTCACACAGCTCTTTGTGCTCTGGTCAGGGGGTGCTCTCCCATGGCTCAGCTTAATGGATTTGGGCTGACATTTTTGTGTTTGAATCAATAATAATTACATCTGTGCCTCAATCTTTCATTAGGTCTGTGGCCTCCCTGCCAGGTCAGAGTGGGGACACCTGGAGGGCAAGGACTGTGTCTTTGCCCACAGAATAGAAGCTCCCTCCAGCGAAGTGTATGTTTTCCCCATGTTCTGGGAACGTCCAAGGCCAGAGCTGTGTCTCCCCTTTCAGACTGGGAAATCCCTAAGGGCGGCAACAGGGTCTCCCCTGTTACACTGGAGGCTTCCTGGGGCAGGGGCTGCTTTTCTTGCTCAGACTGAGAGCTCCCTGAGGACAAGAGCCGCGTCTCATCAGTCTAAGAGTCCTCCAAGGCAAGACCTAGATCTTCCCTGTTACAGTGGGAGCTCCCCAGGGCCAGGGCTATTGTCCCCAATCAGACTGGCAATTTCCAGAAGCAGGGACAAGGTCTTCAGACTAGAGCAGTTTTCCTTGCATGGCATCCAGGTCCTGCACCCAGAGGAGCTCAGCAAGTGGTGACTACCTGGTTCACTGTCCCTGGCAGTCTCCACCCTGGGGCTCCACGGGTCAAGAGGCAGAGTTCTCTGTGTGAGGCCAGGTTGGCACAAAGGCATGTGGAGGGGTAGGTGGGGCTCTGGCTGTTCTGAGGCCTAGGGGGGGCTGAGAGGCCCCTTCCTATTGGACAGGTGGCACTTTGGGGGCACAGAGCCTCAGGGCGGCAGGGGAGATGGGTAGGGACTAGCTCAGGACTGTCAAGGCCAATCCACCGATGAGTACCCCACAGGGCAGATGTTTCAACTCTTATCTCCCCTCCCCCCTTCCAGGAAGCTCATCTTTGCTGCCTTCCATCCCACCTACACTGCCTGAGCTCCTTCCATACCTGGAAACCTCCCCTTCCCCAATCACACAGAAGTCCTCATTTCCTAAATAGTCAAATCTCATGACAGGCTAATAATCCCATTTCACAGACAGGGAAATTATGACTCATGATGAGGTGTGATGGTGGGAGGATCGTGGGAGGGGCTCGGGAGACAGAATCTAGTCCCAAATTGACTTGGGAAGAGCCCAGCCCAAGAATTTAGGATCCCCCTCCTCTCCCCCACTGTCATTGAGGACATAACCATTTTTGTTTTTTGTTTTTTTTAACATCTTTATTGGAATATAATTGCTTTACAATGGTGTGTTAGTTTCTGCTGTATAACAAAGTGAATCAGCTATACATGTACATACATCCCCATATCTCCTCCCTCTTGCGTCTCCCTCCCTCCCTCCCTATCCCACCCCTCTAGGTGGTCACAAAGCACCGAGCTAATCTCCCTGTGCTATGCGGCTGCTTCCCACTAGGTATCTGTTTTACATTTGGTAGTGTATATATGTCCATGCCACTCTCTCACTTCGTCCCAGCTTACCCTTCCCTCTCCCTGTGTCCTCAAGTCCATTCTTTACGTCTGCGTCTTTATTCCTGTCCTGCCCCTAGGTTCTTCAGAACCTTTTTTTCTTTTTTTAGATTCCATATATATGCGTTAGCATACGGTATTTGTTTTTCTCTTTCTGACTTACTTCATTCTGTATGACAGTCTCTAGGTCCATCCACCTCACTACAAATAACTCAATTTCGTTTCTTTTTATGGCTGAGTAATATTCCATTGTATATATGTGCCACATCTTCTTTATCCATCCATCTATCGATGGACACTTAGGTTGCTTCCATGTCCTGGCTATTGTAAATAGAGCTGCAATGAACATTGTGGTACATGACTCTTTTTGAATTATGGGACATAACTATTTTGATTGAACAATTACAACTACTCATTTTCCAGCCCTGGGGGAATCCACTCCCCCTAAAGAAGACAGGAACCTGCTGTCTTAGATGCTCTAAGACCCCAACTGGAGTTCCAGGTTTGTGGAGCTGACTACCAGGTGGCCCCACTGTCCACTGTTCTAAGAGCAGAAGAGGGTACCTGGGGATGGCCACCTCCATTGTCTGATTCCAGGCATTCCAGGAAGTGTCCAGTCAAGTCATGAGGGGGTGCCAGAGGGAAGAGTCAGGCAGATCATTACAAGTTAGAGCATTCCTGAAGTCTTCACGGCCGTATGGAAACAAAATCAGAGAGAATTCCTGCATCTCACAAAATCTGTCCTAAGCACTACTGACCTGGGGTTCTGGGCATACAAACACTGCCCCCAGGGCTCCCAGGGATGAGAGTGGAGTGAGAGTTCTTTATATATTAAGGAGTTAATCTCTTGTCTGCTGTATGAGTTGCAGAAATGTCCATTGAAGAGTTTTAAGCAGGAAAGCTAGTGTCCGATTTGTTCTTCTCACCACGAAGTGGAGGATGTTTGGACGATAAGCTGGGGCCTGGGCAGACAGCAGCACCGAAGGATGTTTGTGTTACTGGAAACATGGCAGGGAATGTGGCAAGAGTTCTGTGATAAGGGGGCACCTACACAGAGCCCAGTCTGGCCTGAGGCAGCTACTGTGAAGGACAGAATTCAGCCCTTAGTGTCAGGGTCCCCAGAGATGCCCAGCAGGCCACAAAACTCCAGACCCACTTCCCCCATGAGCCGGGAGAGCTCATCACCTGTGGCTAAGAATACTGGCTCCCAGATTGCCCCAGAGGAAGGCTGGGTTCTCTTAAGGGAGCAAGATCCCCTTGGAGATGTTTCTTGGCCTCTCAGGGGTGGAAGTCCCTTCTGGTCCAGGTTTAGCAGAAGGCAGCTACCTTCCAGTTTCTTATGAGCTAAAGAGGGTTAGGATGTTTCCATGTGGAGGGTCCTTTCAAGACCTGAGCTGTGGCCAGGGGTGTGGCAGGAATCAGGGCCCCTTCCTGTTCAGATCCCTGACCCCCAGCACTGTGCACCCCTTTCTGAAGAGCCTTTGAAAGACAGAAGTGTCCCAGTCATCCCAGAGACCCCTGTACTGGCCTCAGGATGCCCGTCCCAGCGGCTCGGTGGGTTAGGGTTTCATCTGGGTGCTGGGGGTCAGTCACGGTTAGAGAGGTGACCAAAGCAAGGCAGAGCTCCTCCAAAAGCGAGTGAGAGGGAGGGACGGCCCAGGAATGGGCTTGTTATCATCACGCATGGCTGTGTTTTGTCTTTTTTTTTTTTTTGGCCGAGCTGCTTACGGGATCTTACTTCCCCGACAAGGGATTGAACCTGTGCCCTCGGCAGTGAAGGCGCAGAGTCCTAACCACTGGACCGCCAGGGCATTCCCACGCTTTGTCTTTGAACATTCACAAATATGTCCTCTGAGTTCATGCTACTTCCCAATACCTGTCCCTGGTCCCTGGGGGCTCACTCCAGAACCTGGAGGATATGATGTGTCGTCCCTCCCCACAGGGGGCTGTCAGTTGGATAGACAGACAGATGGAGGAGTCTTGTCACTATAGATCATAAATTCCTAGTCTGCCTTGGCAGACCGAGCCCTCGAGACCATCTAATCTAACCCAGTGATCCAGTGGTCTTCCCCTAGTGCCCCCCCCATTATTTTTTGCGCAGTACGAATCATTTCCCATGAAATCTTATCCATAATCCCAACATATAAAATCAATAAAGGCAGCATTTTATGAGCGGTGTAGCACCTCACCAACACCACCAATAATCTCTTCCCCAAACCAAAACGTTTTCCGTTTCGTGCAGATACAGTTTCAAGCCCTACATGCCGTCAGACTCTTCAGCTTCTCCTCCATGGAGATGCCGTGTGACCACTGTTATGCCCCCAATGTACAGTATTGCCCATTTTACAGTAAGTCAAAGAGAAAAAAGAAGCTGTCTTCAATGGTATAAAAGCAGGCTATGGATGTCAGTTGCATTTGTCGATATGAGACCGAGCCTCTAACAGGCTTTGGTCGTTGGTGTCCAGAAAATCCTGGAACATGTCAATAAGTAGCTGCAAATGGCAACAGTTCTTTTAAACTGCTCACCTCGCATCCCTGGAACACTCTGCAGTGACCCGGGAGGAGGCCAGGTTATTGTGGGGATGTGCCCGAGTTAAAAGTGTGTAGAGGACGCATTTGAGAGTGTCTGTTGTTTTTACCTACAGTTTTCAAAATAGCTTAACAAATATTTTTTAAAAGTGAGGTTAGAATCAAATGCTTAGAGAACCCCTGAAACATCTCCACCAAATATGGTGGCTCAAATGCGTCACTTTCACACGCGAGAAGGAGACGCAGGGTCAGGGAGGGGGGTTGACGGCCAAGTTCTCCCCGGGGGGGGGGTGGTTGTCTGGCTTACAGCCTGGACTGAGCGTCGTAATCCCTAGGCTCCATCAGAGCATCACTGATATTCCTGGCCCAGGATTCCCATCGGACCCCCTTCAGCCAGCACTGCTCCCACCTCCCACCCCCCTACCCGCCCCCTTCTCCCGTCCAGCCCATCAGGCATCGGGTGAGCTGATCAGTAAAGGAGGAATTCAGGCCTCACTGTTGTCTGCCAGGCAGGTGGGCAGGAGCTCCCCTAGTCGCCCGGCCCCCAAATGCAAGGCTGTTGTGGGGAGGGGGGAGGGGGCTCAGGAATCAAAGCGAGCTCCGGGCTCCATCAGCTGCCCTCATTTGCATTAACACTGCCTCCCCGCAGGCTTCTGGATGGAGACCACGCCGGCAGTTCAACTCTGCACAGTATGGGGACAGGATAAGGGCGCGAGACAAGCCCCTTTCCCCTCCTTTGTCAGTTTCCTCTTCCCAGCTGCCTGGTCCCCGCTCCGGGGCCCTGACTGCACTCACAGCAATGGCAGGAAGTTACGTGGGGGAGGTAGGCGACCCCCGACGAAGCTCAGTGGACGGGCGATGGGGTGCAGAGAGAACCCAGGCCTTGAGGTGGGGGCTTTGTCACTCACCAGTGCTGTCACCTTGTGTTTGTGGGTTACCCTCCCAGAGCCTGGGTTTCCTCATTTTAAAAATAATGGAGAACAACCTGCCCTGTGCAGGGCAATTGAGAGGATGCAATAAGAAACGGATGAAGTAGGCTTGTAAGAGCCTGGGCTTTGCAACCGCTCAGGGAGTGGCAGCTCCTATGATGACGAGTGCTCTTGTTCAGTTTAGTTTTTAAGGAGTCACTAGTAGATCTCTGTTGTGAGACGGCTGTCTCGGGGCTGTGGATGGTTCTCTTGTCCCGGGTGACTGAAAGCTGTTGAGTGTCCCCAATCCTGGGGGAAAGCGACCCAGGCCCAGAAGAGCAGGCTTTATGCGCAAACCTTGGGCAGAACCATCCCAGGCTGATGGGGGTGGGGCACGCGGGGCACCTGCTGCCCCTTGTCTCCCGGCTGCTTGGTGCTCTGGGAGGCCGCCTCCAGCTGGCTTCCAGACGGGCAGAGTGGATTGGAGCCCGCATCGCTGTGCATCCTCAGTGCGGCTTCTCTAGCAGCCCGTGTTCCCCGAGTGGCTCTTTGCCAGGCTGGCATCTTGGCTGCTGGAATGTGCCAAGATTCAAGTACAAATGCTGTGGGCTTGGGGACAGGGTTCCATGCGGTCTTCAGGGCAAAGAGGTGCTGGCATCCCCAGCCCTCACTTAGCTGCCTCCTTCTCTCTCTCTCTGTCGCACACACAAACACGCACACGCACACCCTCCCTGGGAACTCTTTACGATCTTCTGCTCGGGTGTCAGTTTGATTCCATCCCGATACGTAGTTGTCAGTGCCTGTTATTTGCAGGGTCTTGTAAATCTGACAGGGACAGAGGGGAAAGGGATCTTCCCCAGATCTTCTCAGGGACTTCATTTATTTATTCTAATATTTATTTACTTATCTGGCTGCGCCGGGTCTTAGTTGCGGCGTGCGGGATCTTTAGTTGCGGCGAGCGGGATCTTTAGTTGAGGCGAGCGGGATCTTTTGTCTGTGGCACGTGAGATCTAGTTCCCCGACCAGGGATCGAACCCGGGCCCGCTGCATTGGGAGCGTGGAGCCTTAACCTCTGGACCAGCAGGGAGGTTCCTAGTCGGGGACTTTAAAAAAGGCTGATTGCCCCAGCAGGAAATGAGCTAGGCAGAGCTGTGTGGGAGCCCTGAGGGGGGAGTTTTCTGCCAGAAGGGACATTTGGGACGAGTCCCAGAGGATGGGCAGGAGTTCCACAGAGACAGAGATGAGGGTGAAGAGGAGAGGCTGTTCCGGGCAGAGGGAACAGCCTCAGCGAGAAGAGAGAGACAGGAAAGATGGGAGGTGCTCGAGGCCCAGGGCATAGTCTCTATTGGCTGTGACGGGGAGGAAATGGAAGTCAGGGCTGCAAAGTTAGGTTGGGCCCACATTATACGAGATCTTGAGTACCCAAGTGGGAGTCTGTGGTTAAATGGGAAAGGGATAGGGAGCCATGGACAGTTTGGGGCAGGAGAGGGTCAGGATCAGAGCACTTTGGCAGCAGTGTGGGCTGGGTCCGGGGGCTGGACGGGCTGATATCCATCCAGGAGAGGGATGGCCTGTCAGGTGCTTCAGCCCGCACGCTGAAATCCCCGCTCCCTGCCCCAGGCTGGCTGCGTACATGATTTGTGGGGTGCAAAGGGTGGGAGGGAACAAAGATGGCACTGAAGTTGGGGTTCCTGGGTATGATGAACAGACCCATGGCCACTGGCAAGGGCTTGGTGAGAGGACTTCATTGGGAGAGATGGCAAGTATGGGTGGGGTCGTGATGCATGGGGGTGTAGGGTTGGGATGGAGCTGGGCTTCAGCTCCTGGCTCTGCAGGGGAGGAGCTGTCCTCTGGGACTAGTGCCGAGGCTGGTCACCGAGCTCAGAGGCTGGCTCGGGGTCACTGATCGGCCTCATGTGTGTCCACAGGGACAGCACGCTGCCCATACACGCTGTGGGGCTGCCCACCCCTCACCCCTCTGCCAAGCCTCATCTGGTCCCTTGCCTGCACTTTTTTTTTTTTTTTTTTTGGCGGTACGCGGGTCTCTCACTGCTGTGGCCTCTCCTGTTGCAGAGCACAGGCTCCGGACACGCAGGCTCAGTGGCCATGGCTCACGGGCCCAGCCGCTCCGCGGCATGTGGGATCTTCCCGGACCGGGGCACGAACCCGCGTCCCCTGCATCGGCAGGCGGACTCTCAACCACTGCGCCACCAGGGAAGCCCCCTCTATGTTTTTTAAAATTGAGATGAAATTCACATAATATAAAATTAACCATTTTATAATTCAGTGGCATTAGTACATTCTTAGTGTTGTGTAGCCACAACAGATCTGGTTTTTTTGTTTGTTTGTTTGTTTGTTTTTGCGGTGCGCGGTCCTCTCACTGTTGTGGCCTCTCCTGTTGCGGAGCACAGGCTCCAGACGCGCAGGCTCAGCGGCCACGGCTTACGGGCCCAGCCGCTCTGCGGCATGTGGGATCCTCCCAGACTGGGGCACGAACCCGTGTCCCCTGCACCGGCAGGCCGACTCTCAACCACTGCGCCACCAGGGAAGCCCCTGCCTGCACTTTCTGGGTGTCCCACCTTGCTCCTCTCTACTCTCAAGGTGGAAGGATTCTGTTCACCAGGCCAGTGTCCCAAAGGTCCCGTGTTGATGGTGTTCTGTGGGTTTCTCCCAGGTTATCGATGTGATGTCCCCGCAGGACAGAAGGGTGGGGCTGGGTCAGGGTAGCATCCAACACAGACTCAGCCTTTCTCAGCCACAGGGAGAGGAGGTGGAGTCTGTTCAGTGCAGCCTGGCATCTGCCTGAGGCCTGGAAATAGGGTTTGAGGGGTCCCCGGGGGCAGAACAATGCTTGACTGACAGGCCTCTCGAAGGGCCCCTCCTCCTCCCACCTGGCTGCCGCAGGAGTGCAGGCCTTGCCTGAGCACCGGCCCCCCGGGCCCTCATTATGGAAAGGCTGGGGCTGAGGCTGGTGGGGCAGAGCCCAGGGCAGTAGAGGCCCGCACCTCCCGGGGGACCACTAACGCCAGTTGGGGGATGATAGAACAGCAGGATAACAGGAGGCTGGTGACCAGGCGAGCTGGGGAGGAGCCGCTTCCCTCCCCCAGACCCCTCGCTCTTCCCAGGGTGGGTCAGCCTGTCCTCCCCAGCCACTTCAAGGGCCCCTCACTCAGCGTTGGCTAACGGTGAACCTGGGGTGGGATGGCCAGTGCGGGGGCTGCAGGACCTGAGGGGGCTGGAGGGAGGGAGCCAGCAGTCATCCCCAGGCCACCAGCCTTTCCTCAGCCCTGGGCAATTACAAGGCCACAAATCACAAGGAGACGGTTGTGTAAGCACCTTTGTGAACCTAATGGAATATGCAGGGGGCCCAGGGAGGCCGTGAAAATTCCATCAGCCTGGCTAACCTGGTGCCTGGCTCAGCCGGATGCAGTGAGGTTGGTGTAGGGGGGAGGGCTATGGGGGAGGGGCCCCAGGGGGTGGGACACTCCCATTGTCCCCCAGCCACAAGGCTCCTGAGCCTTAGCTCCAAGTGCTCCTGGAGCATCTGGGGGTTCCAACTCTTCCTCTGGCGCAGAGGGGGGAGCAGTGAGGTCCCCTGAGGAGACACCACTTCTGGTGCAGAAAGACGGGCTGTCCCCAGTGTAGGTCAGAGGTAGCTCACCCCACCCTGCAGGGTCAGAGTCCAGCCTCCAAAGCTCCCCAGCCCCAGCAGGGACAGCGCCTGCCTTGTCAGAACCTGCCTGGAGCTTGGAGGAAAAGAAAAGGCAAGGCCTGGGCTGTCCTGGGACAGCACGTGGGAGCTCAGAGCACAGGCCTAGCAGTTGCATAAATGCCACGTACTCCGTGTGACAGCCTCTCTGAGCCTTTATTTCCACTTCAGAAAAGAATAGGCGTTACTTCAGAGACTCGGTGAAAGGACCAAGGGATAGAAATTCACACCAAGCGCTGAACACGATTCTTGCTTACAGCTCGTGCTCACGTGCTATTATTCCATCTGTTTGAATGTAGGCTTTGAGGCGAGTCTCTGGGACTGTCGGCCTATTTCTGAGCTTGGAGGGACTCAGCTCATTCCGGGGAACTTAGCCAAAGGCAGAGGTTTGTAGAGAAAGAGGAATCTAGACTGATCTGGAACCTGGGCACTTCTTCAACTATTGGAACCAGGGCTTCTCAGCTTCAGCGCTGGGGTCTCTCTGGGCCAGTGATTCCCTGTCACGGGGGAGTCCTGAGCATTGTAGGGTGTGCAGCCGCATCCCTGGCCTCCACCCAGTAAAATCAGTGGTGCTGCCTAGCTTCGACCACCAAAAATGTCTCCAGATGTTGCCCAATGTCACCTGGAGGGGTGAGGGGGCCAAGCGCCCTCCACCCCTGTTGAGGAACACTAGGCTATAATAGTGGGCGTGAGGGGCCTGGGGAGCCGGCCGTGCAGGAGGAGGAGGGCTGCCCCCTTAGAGTCCTGCTTTTCTTGCAGGGAAACGCCCATGGCTGGGCCCACCACCCACGTTGCCCCCATGCTGTTCCTCGCCCTCCTCCTGCTACTGGAGCTGAGCCTGGCAGTCTCCCTGGGACCCGGAAGCTCTGCTCGGAACCTCCCGGAGAATCACATCGACCTCCCGGGCCCAGCACTGTGGACGCCCCAGACCAGCCACCACCGCCAGCAGGGCCTGGGCAAGAAGGAGCGTGACCCAGGCACACCTGGCCGGGCCCAGGATGGGGCTGTGGTTTCCACCACCAGGCAGGCCTCCAGGCTGCCAGGGGCAGGGGGGCTGCTGCCTCGGCAGAGTCCTGCAGGCCTGCTGCAGGACAAGGATCTGCTCCTGGGGCTGACACTGCCCTACCCCGAGAAGCAGAGCCGGTCTCCAGGGTCAGAGAGGGTGAAGAAACGAGGCAGGGAGCACAAGAGACGTAAGGAGAGGTTGAAACTGCACAGAGGTAGCTGGAGGTCTTCGAGGGGGTGGGGCCCTGCAACGAAAGGGGGAGGGGGAGTGGGGGAGAGGGATCAGATCCAAAGGGCCAAGGGGACTTCAGGGACAGGACAGGGAGGCGGGGGAGGGGGGGAAAGTGGGGGGCGGCGGTGTCAATGGTGTGAGGTCCCTGGGAGGACATCCAGGGTCCCCAAAGGGGACAGGTAGTGGACCCCCAGAGGAAGGGAGGGGTCTCACTGAAGTCAGAGGGATCTGGTAAGAAGTGGACGCTGGGAAAGGCCTGGGCGTAGAGCATGGGAGGAAGAGAAGGACATGTGGCCATAGGAGCTCAGTCTTATCAGTAGATCGTCCTCCTAAATCAGGAAGTTCTACCTCGTATCTGACCTAAATCCATCCTACTGTAAGTCCTGAATAGAGATGGGACAGTTCGGTGCCCTCCAAGCACATCACTTAATCAACTCCGAGGCACAGAGCAGAGGCCGAGAGCTTAGACTCTGAAGCCAGATCTGCCCCAGGTCTGATTCTGGCTCCACTACTTACTGGCAAGTCATCTTTCTGTGCCTCAGTTTCTGCAAAGTGAGTGTCATGGCCCCTTCTGCCCTCAGGGTAGATTCAGAGCCGGCTTGCTATCTGAAGCACCCAGAATGGTGTCTGGCACGTGGCAGGGGCAATGGGCAGTTGTTGTTACTAGTTAATTCTCAGTTTTCTCTCAGTGCTGAGTCGCGTCCTCCGACCTGGACACGGCTGACCAAGGAGAGCGGTCACGTCCTTATTTCTCCTGCCTCTGCTCTGTTTGTTTGATGGGGTTTCTTCCTCGTCTTTCTGACCTTCCTTTAAGTTTCCTCCACGTTCCCAAATCCCCTGTGAGCCGAACCACCCACTGGTCCCAGCCTCCCCAGGACAAACGTGTCCCAGCAGCCCCACCCAGCAGGCTGCTCCCCAGTCTCCCCTGGCCAGAGCCCAGGCAGGCAACCTCGGCTTCCAAGTCTCTACGTGTGACATGACTGCCTCTAGGGGCAGACCGAGTGCCACAGGCATGGATGGGGGCGGGGGGCTTTGCAGGAGGGGGGTGGTGGTTCTCCTGCAAACAGCTGGGACTTGCTTCCCTTCCAGGCCCGCTGAGACCCCCCAGGTGGACAGAACACAGGGGAGTTTGCCCAGCTTAGACTCTCAGCCTCCCGCCCCTGGGGATCACGTGTCAGGTGGGGTGGGGGCAGTGACAGCCTTGACAGCAAGCAAGCAGGCATACACGGGGCGTGGACTCAGCCCAGCCCAGCTCCAGCCCCAGCTCCCGTGGACCAGCCGGGCGCTCCCACGAGAGTGGGTGAGTGGAGGTCTGGAGTCCAGGCCCAGGCCTGCTGACCAGCTGTAAGGTCTCAGCCTGATGGGGCCTCCGTTTCCTTCTGTAAAATGAATAGAGCAGATTCAGTGGTCCCCAAGTCCCCTTCCTACTCTCTGGGGTTCATCTCTGGATGGTGGGGAGGCCCCAACTGACCCAACCAACCTTAAAGTCAGATCTTGCCTGAGAAAAAGAGGCAAGGATGAGCATGGGGCCTCTAGCTTTTCTCGAAGCCCCCTGGTTCCCGACCACCCCCCAACCCTGCACACTCTCCCCCCTCACACTCATCCGACCCCATCCTGCCCACATATCTTGGAAGGCAGCTTCAGTGGTTAAAAGTATTGGTTTTGCAACAAATGGACCTGGGTTCGAATTCAGACTTTGATACTCACTAGCTGTGTGCTCTCAGGCAAGTTGCCTAACTTCTCTGTGCTTCAGTTTCCTTCCCTGTAGATGAGGGTGAAAGAGTACCTCCCTGCCAGAGCTCCTGCAAAGGTTAGGTGAAATAGTGCTTGTAAAGCAGGACCCAGCGTACAACATGGTCCCAGCACACACAGCATGTACTCAATAAAACGGTCATTATCACCACGTAGGGAGCTCTCACCTCCCAGCCTTCTCAAAGGCCTCTGCCTCCCTGCAATGCCTCTCGGCCTCATCCCCTACTCAAACTTACTCTCCTCCAGGAAGGCTTCCATGGTTAATCCTACTAAGTTCCATTCGTTGCACTTACACTGCTGGCTGCAACTTGCTGGAATATTGCTTTAGAGCAAGAATCCTTGGCCATCTCCCCAGCAACACTGCAAATTCATCCAAGACTTTCCCCCCTCGTCCTGCCCCCAGACTCCTGCTTCCACCCCCGCAGGAGGGTGGGCAGCAGCGATGTCGGCTGAGCCAATAGCTTGTCATATGGTTCCTGCCGCCCCCCTGTTCGCAGCAGGAAATGTGGGTCCAGCTGTGGGCCGATACGGGGTGGTGGGTGGCAAGCAGATACAGTTGCTGTGTTTCCTGCTCCTTGTCTCAGGCCGAGCCTTGGTCAGAGGTCCCAGCTCCCTGATGAAGAAGGTGGAGCTGTCAGAAGACCAGGCCCCAGATGCCGCGATGGAGGAATCCTCCACCAGCCTGGCCCCCACCATACTCTACCTCACCACCTTTAAGGCAGCACCTGCCACAGAAGAGTCCCTGATCCTGCCCGTCACATCCCTGTGGCCCCAGGTAAGAGGCCCGGGGCGGCCTCGGAGATGGAAGGGTCCTTGAGATGATGTCATGCAAAGCCCTCTTAGTACATTTAGGGAGACTGAGGCACAGTGGCAGGAAGGAGCTGGTCCAGGCCGGCGGGGCTGGATGGAATCCAGGTCGCCCGATGCCCGTCCAGCCCAGCTCAGGCCAGTGGGCCCACTGGCCAGGGAGGGCTGCCACTGTCCAGGCAGTGGTCCTGGGGGCTCACTCTAGGGAATGCCAAGGAAGCAAGTGTCGGCTCAGCACACTGGTCTCTGCATCTGGAAGGGCAGGGCCTTTGGGGAAGAATTTCATACATGCTGAAAAGTACAGAGAATGATAATCTTTAAAACCATGTCCCCATGATCCAGAATTAACAAGCTTTAGTTAACACTTTGACCCATCTGCTTCAGACCTTTAAAAAGGATATATGGAAGGGACTTCCCTGGAGGTCCAGTGGTTAAGACTCCGCGCTTCCACTGCAGGGGGTGTGGGTTCGATCCCCGGTCGGGGAACTAAGGTCCCACATGCTGCGTGGCACAGACAAAGAAAACAAGAACAGAAACAAAAAGATACACAGAGAGGGAGCAGGCCAGCAAACGTGGCAAATACACCGACCATTGGTGAGTCTAGAGGGAGGGTACTTGTTGCAATTAACGTGAGGTGCATCACTGCACCTCTTCTGGGGCTTTGGAATTTGTTTCAAAATAAAATCATTAAAAATGATCAAAAATAAATATATGTGTAGAAGAAATAAAACTTTTTTTTAGCAGTAGATCTTTCTTATTCTCTTTCTGGGTCTTACACCCTCCTGAGATTCTGATAAGACTATGGGCCATTTCCGACGAATTCATGGTTACCCGTGCTGTCGCAGGGCCCCTGAGGCCCATGTGTTGAGAACCCAGCCCTTGAAGGTGGGTTCACATCCTACTGTGGCCAGGGCTGTGAGTGGAACTGAGCCACGGCCGTGGCCTCAACAGTGCCACAGAGAGCTGATGCCGTCTGCAGGGGAGAGAAGGGGCAGGGGAACACGCAGCTGGGCTTCCTCCTGAGCGGACACAGCTGCCTCCCCCGCCTCCCCCAGAGGGCCTGGTGGACCACTTGCCCGACTACATCAGCTGCCTGTAGGCACCGTCCCACACTGGGGGTGGCTGCTCTGGGCGGCCCTCTCGATGCCCCCGGGCTGGGATTGCAGGCTGTCCAGCACAGGGTGAGCTGGCCTCTGAGGAGCCCCTCCTTTGCTCTCTGGTCCTGGGGCCCCACGTTTCTTCTTTCACCTGTTGGGCTCTTCAAGCTCCCTCCGCTCTACCCCCTTCTGCAGGCTCATCCCAGGCCCGACGGGGAGGTGATGCCCACACTGGACATGGCCTTGTTTGACTGGACCGATTATGAAGACTTAAAGCCTGAGGTCTGGCCGTCTACGAAGAAGAAAGGTATGTCTACCCACCCCGCCACCCCCTTGCTGGGCTCCCTCCCCTCTCCCACCATCCATTGGGGTAGGGGCCTCGGTGACCCCAGCCTGACCTACATATGTCCAAGGTGGGATAGGGGGCCTGGAGTCTATAATGGCACGGACAACTGAAATGGACTTGCTGCTCTCAAGTGCTCATCGCACGGCAAACGCTTTCCACGTAGCTACTCACTTAAACTTAAAAAAAAAAAAATGTTAGGTCTGTTCTGCTGTTGATCCCACTTTAGAGAAGAGAAAACTGAGGCAGAGAGAGGTATTGTGTCTTATCCAAGCCACACTGTGGGAGTGGCGGTGTGAGCGCTCTCACCCTGGTGTTCTGTGCTTAATCTCTCTGCCCTGCTGGGCCTCAGCCTCTGACCACAGATCCTGTTTTCCCCAGAGAAACACCGGGGCAAACTCTCCAGTGATGGGAATGAAACATCACCGGCTGAAGGGGAGCCCTGCGACCATCACCAGGACTGCCTGCCAGGTACCGAACCAGCATCGTGTTCAAGGCACTAGGCCAGGCGCTGGGGGAACCTGCGTAGGGATGGGGGCGGGTGTTCCCAGACACATGAGCAGGACTCTTTAGGGATGGTAAATAATAACAACCACAGCTCCCACTTTACTGAGAGTTGCTGTCATACTTTGTTCTATTTAATCCTCACAGCAACCCAGAGAAAGAGACCCTATCATTCCCCATTTTCAGGCAAGGAAATTGAGGCTCAGAGAGGCTAAGTGTTTCAGCCGAGGTCACACAGCTAGGAAGTGGCTCAAACCTGAGTCTGCCTGGTTCTGAACCGCTGCCCCACGCTGCCTTAAATCATGATGACCCTTCTCTCGACTTCTCTCTCCTAACGTCTTTTTGGGCTTAATTCTGTCCTTGTCCCATCATGACACTGCTGGGCTTCTCGGGATACTTTGATGACATCCTGACCTGTCCAGCAGCTGAGCCCATTAAGACAGTCTGAAAACAGAGGCCTGGGGTTTTGTTTGTTTGTTTGTTTTGTGGTACGCGGGCCTCTCACTGTTGTGGCCTCTCCCGTTGCGGAGCACAGGCTCCGGACGCGCAGGCTCAGCGGCCATGGCTCGCTGGCCCAGCCACTCCGCGGCATGTGAGATCTTCCCGGACTGGGGCACAAACCCGTGTCCCCTGCATCGGCAGGCGGACTCTCAACCACTGCGCCACCAGGGAAGCCCTAAGGCCTGGGGTTTTGATTGATGGTCTAAACTGCTGGCCCTTGATTGGGTCAGTCGGAACTTCTGAGAAGACGATAGCAAGGGGGAGTTAGAAGGGCAGGAGGTTTCTGGGGGTGGGGGGTAGGGTAAGGCCTGTGAACGATAAAAGTGGAACGAAGGAGGAATGGACAGGAGACTGTGATGCAGTCGCCTGCCAGCCCAGCGGGGAGCTCCAGAGCAAAGATTCCCTGTTAGAAGAGGCCCCTGCTGGGCAGGTAGCCGGGCCCTGGCACCCCCGCTGAGCCAGTGACTGCCTGGGCCGTTCTGCTCCGGAACAGTGTGACATTGGCTCAGGAGGCTCCTGCAGGTGTTAACAGCTGGAGGCTGGCAGCTAACTGCTCTCCTGGCCGATGGATGGCAAGTGCCTTCCGGAGGGACATCTGAGTTGCACACCTCCACGATGCTCGTTAATTCAGTGACCAGAATATTCTACAAAACAGCAACCCAACAAGCCATTTGGCATCGGATAAGCCAGACCGCCAGCTCCCTGAAAGGCTGTTTTCTTTCCAAACCATTGTTTTCACCCTGAGCAGAAAGAAAAGGCTCAAGTTTGGGCCAACTGAACAGTGGCTCTGAGAGTTGGCTCCATGGTGGGCGAGGCCGTGCCTAGGGCCTGCCTCTCGGGGGCTTCTGTTTCCCCATCTGTCCAAAGAGGACGTTGGCTCCATGATCACTGAGGCCCCTCCCAGCTCCATGCTAACTTCACACCTGACAGCCCCCAGCCGTTCCACCCGGGGGGGGGGGGGAATCCCACAGCGCCCTCGCTCCTCCCATGATCAATCAATTGCCCATCTGGGGCGTCTGGGGTCTCTGCCGCCCACCCCCAGGGGCCTCGGCCGTGACATTCGTCAGTGGTTCCAGCTGGGAGCCTTGCGCACCAGATGGTCCATCCTGCCCGGGATGGCCCCACCATGGAGATGATGTATCTCTTGTCCAGTGGGAGCGTGTGCAGGGCACAGGGAGGGTCCACTCGGCGTGGCTGACCGCGTGTGCTTTTGCTGTGTGGGCAGGGACCTGCTGCGACCTCCGGGAGCACCTCTGCACGCCCCACAACCGAGGCCTGAACAACAAATGCTTTGACGACTGCATGTGTGTGGAAGGTGAGCCCGACATCGGGGGCTCCCTCGGTGCGGAGACCTCGCAACCTCCCTTTCTCCTCCAAGCTGGGGTGGGCGGAGAAGGGGGTGGGAGAACCCCTCGGGGGGCTGAAGACACGAGCAGGGGCAGCTTTGCTCGGCGCCCACAATCTGTGAACTCATTTAGTCTCGATTCCTGGCATCGTTGGTCAAATTTGCTTTTCTCACCTCTTGAAATACAAGCTGGCAGGATCTCCCATGATCTGGAGGCGGGAGAGGGGAGGAGAGAGGAGCGTATCTTTTAAAATAAGATCAAACCTGAGAAGCCTGGTGTTTTCATACCGGAATTCTATCCCAGGGGAGACATTCCAAGCGTGATAACAAGGGGTGGGGGGTGGATTTCCCAGCACTGTCCCAGGGAAGGATGCACTTGCCCAGCTGGCTCCCTCTTTAACTCCTCGGAGCTCCCACGTGGAGCGGTATGTGCCCTCCTGCCCAGGTGGGCCCAGGTGTACCCGGCTCTGTGCTAAGCCCTTTACCCATTATCTCCGTAATCCTCCCAACCATCCCAGGAAGGGAGCTATTGTTCTCCCCATTTTACCCAAGAGCAAACTGAGGCACAGAAAGGTTAAGCCACTTGCCCAAACCTACATAGCTAGAAAAATGGGAGAACATTTTAAATTTTGTATTCTGAAAAATTTCAAACATATATTAAAGTCGTCAGGATAGTATAATGAACTCCCATTTCCCATCACCCAGCTTCAGTAATGCTCCCTCATGGCCAATCTGTGCTGTCTCCCCTCCCATCTGCTTCCCCCGTTGCAATAGGATTTTTTAAATCTTTTTTTTGGCCACGCTGCGCAGCATGTGGGATCTTACCCCGACCAGGGATCAAACCTGCGCCCCCTGCAGTGGGAACGCAGAGTCTTAACCACTGGACCGCCAGGGACGTCCCTGCAATAGGATTTTGAAGCCACTCCTGGAAGTGTAGCTATTTCATCTGTGAATATTTCAGTATACACATCTAAGAGATAAGTGCTCTTTTAAAAACAAAATACCAAAAATGCGCAATAATTACTCAGTGTCATCCCACATCCAGGGCTCACATTTTCCTGAGTGAAGGGATTTGGTCTCAGTCCCTCTGTTGACCATTCTGAGATACATGCCCAATTTTTTCTCACATTAGCCTCAAAAATTATCTGCTTTGAGAGCGATAAAGCTGCTTAGGTCCAATTATTCATTCATCCAGTCTGTCAAGAAATATTTATTGAGTGCCTACTATGTGTTGGGCTCTGATGAGGACATTGGGGATTCAGCGGCAAAGAGAGCCAGCAAGTTCTGCGCCCATGGATTCCATTCTAGTGAGATGAACGACAATAAGCAAATAAGTAGACAAGATGTCTTTAGAAAGGGATAGGGGCTGTAAAGAAAATAATCCAGACTGGCCTGGTGAGCAGTCTGGGAGGTGTTTTAGAAAGGGTGGGCAGGAGCGGACTGCAGAACCAGCCACCTGAAAATGAGGGGTGGGGGGAGGGAGAGAGAGTCCCAGGCAAGCGGCAGAGCAAAGCCAAGGGCCTCGGGCAGGAATGAGGCTGGCATGTTTGAGGGCGCCTGGCACACAGTAGCCAACGGGGAAGGTGGCAGAAGGGGAAGTAGGAGAAGCTGGCGGGGAGGATCGTGCAGGACTTTGAGTTATAATGGGAAGGTGTCGGCAGGTTTTAAGCAGGGGAGTGACCTGGTCTGACTTACGAGTGTAACAGCTCACTCTGGCACTCTGGCCGCAGTACTGTTGGGGGCAGGAGTGGAGACACAGAGGACCAGCTGGGAGGTGAGGGGATGGAGGAAGGCAGGGGTGGAGATGCCGGGGAGCTGCCTTCTGTTACCCGTGTGCAGGGCTGGCGGCCCATTTCGCAGAGGAGGAGACTGAGGTGCAGAATGGCCCGGAGGTCCAGGAAGCCCGGAATAGCGCCAGGGCCTCCAGGTCCATCCTGCCCACGTGAGGGGGACGTGGCCCGACTGAGTTCACACACCCAGCTGGTGCCCAGCCCCTCTGCCCAGGAAGGCGTCCTTCCTTCCTCCCCAGGGCCTCAGGTAGGAGGGGGTCGCTTTTCAGGCATCCAAAAGATATGTGTGCAGGCAAAAGCCCATCTCTCGTTTCCCGCGGTCTCTCCCACCCCAGTCGGTCCCACCAAAATTCTTGCTTCCTCCGTGGAGACTCAGGCTCCAGAAAAAAAAAAATTGAGTAGAAATGACAGCTCATTAAAGATGGTCCAGGAAGAGGCTGTCAGGAACCCTCTGAGGACCAAGAGTCCTGAGGGCTTCTGAGAAATCCCAGAATGGTGAACTCAGGTTCCAGGGATGAAGTCCAGCAGTCTAGGCCAGCCTGGATTCCGGAGGGTTCCAGAAGGGCTTCTGTGGCTACCGACCACTCCTGCTTATAATCCACTGCCCCCCTCCTAAGTGTATTTTGTGTGGCCACAGGTCTGAAAGCTGCGATCCAGGTGTCAATTCTAGACCCCAAAGCACAAACTTCACAGCAACTCCTTTATTCTCTTGACAGTGACGTAAGCAGATCTTAAGCAGGTGATGTCCTCCTGTCTCCCTGTGGTCACTCCTGAACTGAAATGTAGGGATTGCTCAGGCCACACTGAGCAATCTCTTCCCCTAACCCTCCCACCCCCCATCAGGAGGATGTGGCCTTCTGTGGCCTTAAATGAAAAACATGTCTACCCATGTATGTCACGGGATGCCTGACATGTGGTTACGATAGAGCCACAGAACCCCTCCCACTGGTGGGCCAGGAGGGCCACGACTACTTTAATTGGGGTGGTCAGGGAGGGTCCCTTTGAGACCTGAAGGCTGTGAAGGAGCCAGCTATGCCAAGAACTTCAGGAAGGCATTTCTGGCTGTGAGAACAGCAAGTGCAAAG
Organism: Pseudorca crassidens; assembly: GCF_039906515.1. Taxonomy (NCBI): domain Eukaryota; kingdom Metazoa; phylum Chordata; class Mammalia; order Artiodactyla; family Delphinidae; genus Pseudorca; species Pseudorca crassidens. The sequence continues at coordinate 9,001,878 of NC_090297.1, forward strand.
GCCCTGGAGCCAAAAATGAATGGGTGTATGAGGAAAAGCAAGAAAACTGGGTGTGGCTGGAGTTAGAGAGTGAGGAGGGGAGTGGGAGGTGAAGAGAGCAGACAGGAGGCAGGTCCAGGTCCCAGAGGGTCTTATAAGCCAGGGTAGGAAGTTTGGATCTCCTTTTGAGTACAGTGGGGAGTCGTGGGAGGTTTTATAGGGGAGGGCAGAATCTGCATCCCTTTAACGAAAGGTTTTTAATGGACTATTTTTTTTTAACATCTTTATTGGGGTATAATTGCTTTACAATGGTGTGTTAGTTTCTGCTTTATAACAAAGTGAATCAGTTATACATGTGTTCCCATATGTTGGACTATTTTTTAAGAGCAGTTTTAGGTTTACAGAAAGATCGTGCAAAAAATGCAGAGTTCTCACATGCCCCCCCAAACAGCAGAGTTCTCACATGCCCCCCCAAACAGCAGAGTTCTCACATGCCCCCCCAAACAGCAGAGTTCTCACATGCCCCCCAAACAGCAGAGTTCTCACATGCCCCCCCAAACAGCAGAGTTCTCACATGCCCCCCAAACAGCAGAGTTCTCACATGCCCCCCCAAACAGGAGAGTTCTCACATGCCCCCCCAAACAGCAGAGTTCTCACATGCCCCCCCAAACAGCAGAGTTCTCACATGCCCCCCAAACAGCAGAGTTCTCACATGCCCCCCCAAACAGCAGAGTTCTCACATGCCCCCCAAACAGCAGAGTTCTCACATGCCCCCCAAACAGCAGAGTTCTCACATGCCCCCCAAACAGCAGAGTTCTCACATGCCCCCCCAAACAGCAGAGTTCTCACATGCCCCCCCAAACAGCAGAGTTCTCACATGCCCCCCCAAACAGCAGAGTTCTCACATGCCCCCCAAACAGCAGAGTTCTCACATGCCCCCCCAAACAGCAGAGTTCTCACATGCCCCCCCAAACAGCAGAGTTCTCACATGCCCCCCCAAACAGCAGAGTTCTCACATGCCCCCCCCAAACAGCAGAGTTCTCACATGCCCCCCCAAACAGCAGAGTTCTCACATGCCCCCCCAAACAGCAGAGTTCTCACATGCCCCCCAAACAGCAGAGTTCTCACATGCCCCCCCAAACAGCAGAGTTCTCACATGCCCCCCAAACAGCAGAGTTCTCACATGCCCCCCAAACAGCAGAGTTCTCACATGCCCCCCCAAACAGCAGAGTTCTCACATGCCCCCCCAAACAGCAGAGTTCTCACATGCCCCCCCAAACAGCAGAGTTCTCACATGCCCCCCCAAACAGCAGAGTTCTCACATGCCCCCCAAACACACAGTTTCCCCTATTATCCTACTCTAGTGTGGTGCACTTTTGACAACTGATGAACCAATAGTGATACATTATTCACTAAAGTCCATAATTTACATTAGGGGTTCACTCTTCGTGTTGCACATCCTATGCGTTTTGACAAATGTGCAGACATGTACCCCCCATTATAGTATCACACAGAATAGTTTCGTGGCCCTAAATATCCCCTGTGCTCCATCTGTTCACTCTTGCCTTCTCCATCTGTGATTCGCTTTTTTAAGCCCATTCAGGCTGCTCTGCGGGGGATGGGTTGGTTGTAGGACAGAAAAAAGAAGGGGGTGGTGGTGAGAGGATGCAGGGGGTTCCAGAGGGCGCGGAGGGGTCTGGCTGGTCACATCCCTGACCCCCTTGCCTCCCTTCACCCAGGGCTGCGCTGCTACGTCAAATTCCACCGGAACCGCAGGGTCACCCGGAGAAAGGGGCGCTGCGTGGAGCCCGAAACGGCCGACGGCGACCAGGGATCTTTCATCAACGTCTAGCGGGCCGCGTGAGGCGCCTCCCTACCGGCCAGGGGACTGAGCGCGGGAGGCTTGGAGAAGCCGGGCAGTTTGTTTATAACTCGCGGTGGCAGATCAACTGGGGAGGCAGATGACTGAGGCTGCAGGCTCAGACCCAGGACACTCAGCCCCAGGAGGGGAGCCCTGGGCGAACTGCCCCCGCCCAGGAGCCAAGCAGCAGCACACCTGCAGCCACCACCCGGCCAATGGGAGACCCACACCGCCAGCGCATCCCGGTGTCCGCGTTCTCCGCGATGGCAATGTCGAGAGCGCCCTCTAGCCTCCGACCGCAGCACTGCAATTGTTTCAAGTTTAAAAAGGAAGAGGTTTTCGAGCTGGGAAAGAATGGAAACTCCCTGGGAGACGAGTACGAAGCACCTCCTATGTACCAGGCACTGTGCTAAATGAAGGGCATACATTATCTCATTTGTCACATGGCCCTTTAAAGTAGGCATAATCACCATTTTACAGGGGAGGAAACTGAGGCAAGGTTTTATGACTTGTCCAGGGTCCCACATCAATTCTCCTCAAACCTTCACCTGTGTAAGAATCCCCAGGGATCTGGTTAAAATGCAGATTCCAATTCAGTCGATTCTGCATTTCTAACAAGCTTCAGGGCATGCCAATGCTGCTGGACCCAAGACCCCACTGAAAACACCAGGTCCTGAAGTGTCAGGGTGAATCTGGCATCTGAACCTGGGTCCGACCAGCTCCAAGGCCCACGTCTTTGCTCCTCCACAACTAAGGACGCATTTCAGGTTCTCCACGGCTTTCGGTGAGAGAGACGTGTTCTCTAGTTGTTCCTTTCACTGTGGTGAAGGCTGGAATAACCGACTCTTCTCTTCTTTCCCTGGACAAAGGTATATCATTTAAAAAACAAGAGAAAATGTGCATTAAACACCTGCTTGCCTATAAGGCATGATTTGGGCAGATTGACCCCTGCCCTCTGGGAGCTGGTATTCTGAGACATGAAGTGTTTGGGGTAGACAGTAAAGCTGTCTCTTATTTCTATGGCCCCGCTCACCCCGTCCTGGGACATGCACTTTGGAGTTGCCTGAAAGCTGCCACCCCAGGGGGGTTCTTTGGCTTTTGTAGTTCATGTCCTTTGAGAATCTAATGCAAGCATGGACTCAAAAAGTACGCACATTGCCCGTGTGCACCCACTTTGCATACGTCTTAGTGGTTCCCAGGCCCCCCAGAGACCATCCCAGGACCCCCAGCCTACACTTCGGCAGCAGAGCCCACTGAGGAGTTGGGGCACCTCTCCTAACAGCTCCCCACAGGCCAGACTCACGATGCCTACCCCAAACACCTCTCTGAGCAGATGTGACTCTAGTGACCACCTCAGGAGAGCCACTTAAATCCCCCCCACCTGGCATCTCACTCAGGACCTTCAGGTCCAGGGCAAAGACGGTTGCAAGCCTTCTCCATCCAGAGTCCTTGCTGGCCTGGACCCCAGCCGGGCGACCACGCCCACAAGATGCCAGGGCTGTTTACTCCACTGGGAAAATCAGTCGGGGGTCAAGGGTCCGGCACCAAGGAAAGCAGACAGATCTAGGAGAAACCAAATACACTGGCTCTTTTTGCCCTATTCAAGTTCGACGGGCATGGGAATCTTGGGGAGAAGGGGGACTGCAAGAGATCAAAGCCGGCTGTTTGTAAACTGAATCCACTGGCAGTTTTGTCTGTTCAAGACCAGACAAGGCCCACACTGTGTGCCTCACATGGAGTGGCAGATTCGAGATAGTGATAGAACCCTAGCAGGGGTGGCTGCAGGCGGGGAACCCAGAATTGCTTTTGTCTGGAGGGCAGCGGTTAGGCTAGCCCTGGGCCATCAACGATGGAAAACACCGATCAGGACAAAGCTGAAAGGCCCCACAGAACTGCCACTGACTACCAAGGGAGCTCCATAGCTAGAAAGTCAAGGCCTATCTCTTTGCCCTAGCTACTTGCATCTTGCATTTGCAAAGGCAGGGTGGGTGGAATCCTCATAAATCCAGAGTCAGGGATCCCAGAGCCCCCTGTGTGTTTAACAGACCTCTCTACCAGGAAGTTCTTCCTTGGTCTATCTTAAATTTCTCTTGCTGGGACATAAGCCAATTTCTTCTAATCCAGGGTTCAACAAACTGTTACTGTAAAGGGCCAGATAAATATTTTAGGCTGTGTTCCGATGAAATGGTTTATGGACACAGAATTTCATGTAATTGTTACTTGTCACAGACCCATTCTTCTTCTTTTGATTTTCTAAAATGCAAAAACCTCTCTTAACTTGCAGACTACACGAAAACAGGCCGTGGGTTGGATTTGGCCCCCGGGCCACAGTTAGCAGATCGCTGCTCTAATCTGCTGGTCTCAACCTGGGCTGCACATTAGAACAGTCTGGGGAACTTGCAAATGTACCAACGCCCGAGCCCACCTGCGAAGATGCTGGTTTAATCGGTCTGGGTTGTCTCTGGGCTTCGTGCGTTTGCAAAGCGTCCAGGTGACTCTGATGTACACTGGGCCCGAGACCCTTCCCTCGCCCTGCTGACTGCGCAGGTACAGCTGCCGACAAACGGCCTACTACACCGCTCGCCACCTCGGTGACCTTAGGAAACTTAGTTAAGATCTCTGCGCCTTGATTTCTTTATCTGTAAAATAGGGATAATAAATCTTCCTTCATAGGGGTGCTGTGAGATGTAAACACAAATCCTGGTAACATGCTTAGAACAGTGTCCAGCACGTAATAAGCCCTCAGTGTTAGCTAATTTATTTTTAGGATGATTTGAGTATTTTGAGATAATCCGTCACATACTCAGAGATCACCATTCAGGCTCCTTTCCCAAGGCGTGTCCCCTGGAACACGGGGGCCGTGAGATGCTCCATTAGGAGAGAGGGGATGGGGTTCTGGGTCAAAGAGGTTTGGAAAACTGCTCTGGACTCAGCCCGAGGCAGCATGTACAGATTCTGGCCACTGAGGCAGAGCTGCAGGTGTCACTGGCTTTGCAATAACAACAAGATCGGAGCTTTCTAAAAATACCCACCCCACCCCGGGGCCGGGCAGAGCCGAGCAGGAGGCCAAGTGGAAACCAATAGCTGCAGGGACGGTCACCTGTGACCCCTGCATTCCTCCTGCGGGAGTCTTCCAGCCACTCCCCAGAGATACCCACCGTTCCCATGAGGCTGCCTTTCTGGGATTTGTCTGCCAATGCCAAGAGGGTCTCCTGAGCCTGCTGGGAATGAGTGAAGGGTCAGAGGACGTGAGAGCCACGCCACGTGGGAACGTGACAGCTTTACCTGCCCCTTGTGGAGTCACAGAGCCACGAGTCACCTCCCAAAGCCACGATCCCTTCCACCGCTGAGAAGCAGCAAGTGGATGCTTACTTGAAGCCATATGCAACGCATCCAATAAAATCTGATGTCAAGATGGTGGGCATCAGCTCCCTGGAAGGGGATCCGCTTTGCAGCTGGAGAGACAGTGAACATATATGCAACCTGCAAGGAACATGTTTATAAGACAACAGAACAGCAGGGAAAAAATACGTGCTGGAAGAGACGGCGGGAAGGGGCAGGAAGATCAAACCATTTAGGCTACTCATGGGGGGTTTCATGGGCTTGAAAGGTGCACCATGACCTTTGAGATGACCTTCACTCCTATGGGAGACAACAGGGTGTGTGCTGGGGAGGGGTGACAGGATTTGCCAATCTGAAGAGCCAGGGGCTTCCATTGCAGGGAGTGTATTTTCTGAATCCTAAGTCTGATGGAGGATAAGCAGCCTCTTCTGGAAGCAAGAGGCTTTCTGGTCCCTCCATCCTTTTTTGTTGTTGTTGCTGTTGCTGGGGCAAGGACTAATGACTTTAATTGAGAAGCCAGCAAACGAGAAGATGGTGAGTGCGTGCCCCAAAGAACCATCTTGCCAGAGTTAGAATTCAGGCTCCTTTTATATGAAAAGGGGAGCGAGTAAAGTCAAACACTTCCTGGTTCCTATCAGCCTCCAGAAGGGATGTGTTAATTTCTTCCTCCCTGCAGTCATTCACAGATGGGCCTGGTCAGAATGTTTCTTGTGAGCTAAACAAAGGTATTTTAGCTTAATCCACATTATCTGGGAAGCAGGGTTCCCAGAGATGGGCCATTGTGTACAATTTGAGTTTATAGGCAACATCCCTTTAGTGATTAACTTGTAATAGGATACAAAAGGCTCTTTCCTATTACAATTCCCCACTGTCAATGTCCATTCCACATTCTTGTGGGAAAAGGAACGAAGACCTGGGAGCTTGGCAGAAATGTCCCGCCGGGACCTGCTGAACCACAAGTTCTTCAGGCCGTGCTTGTGCACAATAAAGATTCAGAGACATTGGCCGAGGATGCAGAGGGGGAGACAGGACTGTCAGACGGTCACGGACATTTGGATGATTTGGGGGGTTTGCATTCAGGTGTGAGTTGGCAAATATGAGATCCAGTTTGCCTAGTTAGTAACCAGCAATGACCACCTCGCAGGCTCTGAGGCCCTGTCTCCCGCGCTGGAACTGGCCTTTACTTTTAGAGGAAATGAATTGAAGCACCTGGGCCTGGGGCCTCAGTCGTTGGGTTTTCTGACTCTTGGGAACTTCCCTGGGGGGGGGGGGGGCTGTCGTTCCTCTTTAAGGTGTTGGGGCAGCAGGGGAGGGGGGAGGTGCTACGCCCTTGTAGTCCTGTGATGGCGTGTTGCATGCGCTCTCTTGAGCTGTAAATAAAGAGATGATGATTAATAAGCTGCCGTGTCGTCTCTCTCTGCCCCTCCAGAGATGTGCAGGCAGGGAGCACCGTCAGGGTGTTTGGAGGGGACTCTGAGCCTGGTATTTCTCCAGCTACTTACTCATTCACTCCACACCTTGGATTGAGCATTTGCTCAGGGCTGAGCAGTAAACAGGCAGACAGGGTCTCTGCCTTCACCTGGACTGCATCATGGTCCTTTAACCAGACCTCCTGGGTGGGAGTTTCATATTTTTCTCTCCCATTTTAGAGTTGGGGCAGCTAAGGTCCCAAAGAGATTCCAAGGCTGGCCACATACAAGGCTGGCAGGCTCATTCCAGGCAGACTGCAGAGACAAGCAGATGCCAGCTTGGGCAGACCGCGGAAGAACAAAGCACCACCGCCTGAGGCCAGGCCTGGGCAGGCTCAGATGCCGTCTTGGGAAAGGGTGTGAACTGGCGACGGGCAGCCTGGCTTAGCACCAGGGAAGACGTCCCTTATCTCCAGCCAGCAGCTCCGGGCAGCACCACCCAGCTCTGCAGACCAGACCCCCCTAAGCCTATCTGATCAGAGCAAGGCTATGTCATGGCTCTCAGCAGCTCTGCATCTTAAAGCCAAGGTAGGGTCCAGACTCTCCTGGGGGCCAGGGTAACCAAGGTGTGGGAAGCCCTTAAAGGCCTAGTGTACCTGTGGGGATCTCCATGCCCAGGCACCACTGAGGGACTGGCTCCTACAGCCGGGACAGGGAAACCCCCCTAATCCAGGGTTTCCTATAACACGGGCCTGGGGTACCAGCATCAGGCTCCTCTGGGGAGCAGACCCAGGTTTCTGAGCCTACCCGGGCCTCTGACTCAGAATCTCCAGAGGTGGGCTTGGGAACCTGCATGTTTGATAACTACCCCCTCATCCCCCAGGTCTGAGCACTACGGCACCAAACCTTCCTGAGAACTCACTTTCCTCCCTGCTTAGGCCCCAGGCAGCTGGCAAACCTCCCACTGGGGATGGGTCTCAGGAATCAAGCCCAGAAGGTCCCCCTTCATATAGGCATCGCAAGTCACACCCTCTCTGTCCCAATTGCTCAACCTGGCCGTTGTAGTGCAAAAGCCCCCATAGACAACACGGAAATAGATGAGCACAAATGAATGAGCACGGTTGTATCCCAACCAAACTTTATTTACACCAAAGGGCAGCGGCCTGGATCTGCCATCGGTCTGTAGTTTGCCAACCCCTAGTCTATACTGCTGATCCCGGGGTCAGTGGTTGCAGAAAGCATGCTGGGCTTCTAAAAACCCCTTCTGTCGTGGGATGTCAACTCAAACCCATTTCTGCTAACGAGAGTCAGAGCAGTCTGAAGTGAAAAGTCAAGACCTGTTGAACCCGAGGCGACAGTCACTTTGATGCTTTTCCTGGCAGCGTGGGTGCTGCCCCTCAGGGGATCAGGTGGCTGGATTGGGGGTGTCTCAGAGTTCTCCAGAGAAACAGAACAAATAGAATATTTATATTTATGTATCTTCGTTTAAAAATTTATTTATTTTTGGCTGCACTGGGTCTTCGTTGCCGCTCGCAGGCTTTCTCTAGTTGCGGCGATGGGGAGTTACTCTTCGTTGCAGTGTGCGGGCTTCTCATTGCTGTGGTTTCTCTTGCTGCCGAGCACGGGCTCTAGGCGCACAGGCTCAGTAGTTGTGGCGCACGGACTTAGTTGCTCCGTGGCATGTGGGATCTTCCTGGAACCAGGGCTCGAACCTGTGTCCCCTGCATTGGCAGGTGGATCCTTAACCACTACGCCACCAGGGAAGTCCCAATATATTTATGTATCTTTATGTGTCTATGTATTTATCTCTTCTTTATATATGTATTTGTATAGATATATTTTAAGGAATTGGCTCATGCTATTGTAGGGCCAGCAAGTCTGAAATCTGCAGGGCCAGCCAGCAGGCCAGAAGCTCAGGCAGAGGTTGATGTTGCACACTTGAGGTCACATTTCTTTCTTTTTTTTTTTTGGTACGCGGGCCTCTCACCGTTGTGGCCTCTCCCGCTGCGGAGCACAGGCTCCGGATGCGCAGGTTCAGCGGCCATGGCTCACGGGCCCAGCCGCTCCGCGGCATGTGGGATCTTCCCGGACCGGGGCACGAACCCGTGTCCCCTGCATCGGCAGGCGGACTCCCAACCACTGCGCCACCAGGGAAGCCCCAAGGTCACATTTCTTGTTCCCTAAGACCGCAGTTTTTGCTCTGATGGCGTTCACCTGATTGGGTGAGGCCCACCCACATTCTGGCACGTCCATCTCCTTTACTTGAAGTCAACTGCTTGTCGATGTTGACCACATCTGCAAAATGCCTTCACAGCAGCACCCAGATCAGTGTGTGATTAAATCCTTGGGTACGACAGCCTGGCCAAGTTGACAGAGAAAACTCACCATCACAGGAAGGCTCCTGGTGCTGGGCTCCCCAGCTCCAGATCTGGATCACAACACCTGGGTGTGTGGTAGCATTGTCTGTGGGGTGTCACGAAGCACTGGGCTTCCACAGTCTGTTTGCTAGCCTCAGCCTCAGGTGGCAGCAGCGGCCACCATCTGTCACGTATGTGGGCATGGGTGCTTTGCTGTGCCCGGAGGAGTGTCTGGACGTGAAGTTCTGGTCGGGATGCATAGGGCGGGGTAGGGTGGTGTGAGTGGACCCATGTAAGCAAGTGGCTAACAGAGGCGCCCCTTCCATTCATCACACCCCTCACAATGGTTTATCCCAAAACCCACCTGTTTGTGCCACTGGACCAGCCTCAGGACACCCGGGCTCCTTCCACACTGGTGACTGGTCAGAGCAGCAGGGCAGGTTAGTCAGTTCTGCACATTGTGGTCCCGAACTGTCCCGCTGTGTTCCCAGCCTTGACCTTGTGTCAGCGCCCAGCACAGAGTGAAATCCAGGGTTAGAGAGGAAATGCATTCATCCAAAGAAAACCCCGACCTCTGTTTATTGAGCTGAGTCCCCTGCATGGGGCACCCATCCTCTGGTGTAGCCGGAAATTGTTAGAGCCCATTCTGCAGAGGAGGAAAACTAAGGCACTAAGAAACAAAGGCCACTTGTCCAAAGTGACACAGTTACTTAGTGGCAGTGCCAGGGACCCTGCCCGAGCCTCTGTGAGTCTGAAACCTGATTATGTTCACCAACCCCACGTTCCTCTCAAAGGCCAGCAGTTCACTGAGCACCTACTGGGAGTGGGTCACCGATCCTCACCCCTGCCCCCAACCACACCACTCCGCCCATCACAGGACTGTGCAGCTCAACCAGGACCATCAAGGCTGCTGTCAGGGCCATCTGGCGGGGTGGGCAGGAGCTTTGCCGGCAGGTCCCAGCCCTGGGCTGCCTAAGCCGAAGGTCACGCACTCACCTTCAGGCCGCCTCCTGGGGGACTCTTCAGAGAGGAAAGAGTTCGGGATTCCTCCCAGGGGCTTTCCAACTGGTGGAACCATGGAGGCACCCTGCCCAGCCCCACCACGGCGTCCTCATTCTTCTCTTATCTCTCCTGCCTGCCGCAGAGACTGAAGGCCATCGGCGGTGAGCCAGCGGCGGGCAGCGGGTGAAAGCAAACACCAAGATAAACCCCACTGCAGACAAGTATCTTGGGGGCCGCAGGCCTCAGCAGCCATAACTGGCCTTGTCTGGGCTTCTGAGCGATCATTAAGGCGCGGCCGGAGCCCTCAGATGCCTCCTTTGGAATTCCAACCTACCCATGTGGAGAGATGGGGGGCCCGACAGAGGAGAGGAGGCAGCAGCCTGAACTCCGGACAGAACCGGGACAGGCAGGGGGAGGCGAGAGGCAGTCAGCACACATTTAGTGACGGCCTGGGAGCTCACTCGTGCGTGTGCGCGCGCACACACACACATGCATACACACGGTGACATGAGAGCATTGCTGGATTGGGAGTTTGGGATTCGCAGATGCAAATCCCTATATACAGGATGGATGAACAAGAAGCTCCTACTGCAGAGCACAGGGAACTATACTCAACATGCTGTGATAAACCATAATAGAAAAGAACATGGAAAAGAATGTGTATATATATATATAATTGAACATATAATTGAATCACTTTGCTGTACAGCAGAAATTAACACAACATTGTAAATCAACTATACTTCAATAAAAATACAGAGGATTGCTGGAGTATGGATGAAGAAAATGCCACAGGACAGAGAATTAGAGTGCAGCGGGGGGGCTGGCTTTGTCCTTGGCAACATCCACTTCTATCGCTTTCTTTCTGGCTGGTGTCTAACATGACCACTGTTTCCTGGGACACGGCAGGGCACAGGCAATTTCCTTTCTGCCTTTTCCACGCTCACCAAGGGGTCCACAGGGCATTCCCATGGGTTCTCTGATGGCTGACTTGAGCACACCGGCCTCTGGAGGGACAGGGTAATATCATTAAGTGTTCGGTGAGGCCGTCCCAGGATGGGGCTCACCCAGCAGTGATTTTCATAGGACCCTGATGAGGCGGCAAAGCAACAGGAACATTAGGAATTATTGGCTGTGTTTTAAGGCTCAAGGAGGAGTATTTGAGGAGCCTGACTGTGGCCTATAAAAGTCAGCGGTGGACGCTGCCATCAGTTCCAATTCTGTGCCGGCGGGACAAGTATTTCAGAATCAGCCCCCCCCCCCCCGCTTTTGACCAGTCACACAAACAAATGCCTCTCTGGAGAGGGGGCTCTCACACCTCCCAGCAATGTCCAAGCTCCTCCAGAAAACCCAGGAAGAGGAAAGGAGCAGAATCGCCCACCCTAACGCCCCCCCGGGCATGTGCTTCCGCAGGATCACATCCCTTGCCCGGCTCCGAGTGAATGATGTGTGGACACGGCCGATCTTACTGACAAGTCATAATGATCTCCGATACTTTCAGAATTTTGGCATCAACCAGAGAACGGGCCGCAGGATCTGAGAGCCTAAGAGAGATGCCCCGACACTAACCCTACAGGGTTCCACTCGGTTCCTTCACTTCTGCTCCTCCTTTCCTGCTGTCTTTGCTCAGAAAGAGAAAAGATCACATCCTCAGATACAAGGAACAACCCTGACCAACAACACCCGGGCTTTCCCCCATCCTGCCAGACCTTAGGCCAGGAAACACAGAGCCAGTGTGTCTGGGTCAAGCCAAGAAGCACTGGAGGCAAGGTCTCCAGATCGAATCCCGATCCAGCATGAATCCTGGTGGCACCCAGGGTCCACGGCTCTGCCTTCTAGGCCCCTCTCTGATGAGCTTCCTATGGAGGGCCTGCTCTCTCACAGGTGCCTGTGACTTTCAGACGGTGTTTGGGTTATTTTCTCTGCTCTGTTTCTTCCAGTTTGATGTACCCACTCAGGGAAGGAAGTGGCCGGATCACATCAGAATTGTTGGGTGTCTAGTACACTGTGGACCAAAGGACAGTTGGAAATCATTTCAAAGCCTTTTCATATTCAGTGCCTCCTTTGTGCCTCACACTGCCTGGGGACTGACTATCACTGTCCCCATTTTCTAGATGCAGAAAAAAATTCAGAGAGATTAAGCAACTAACCCAAGGTCACATAGATACAGAGTGGCAGTGCTGAGGGGGTCAAGGTTGGGAAGGCGGCAGCATGCTGAAACACTGAGGTCCATCTCCCAGGCTTTGCTCATAGGAAAGGGCTATGGGCGTCTTCTCCCCATCCAAGGGGCCTTTCTCTGCTGCTCCAATTCAGCAGGCGTTTATCAGGGGCCAGGAGATCCCGAGAGACCCTGGAAGATGCTGTGGTTTTTTCATAGTAGCAGGGCAGCTATTTGCTCACTGAGCATTTACAAAGTGCCAGGAGCTGTGCCAGGCATGCTGTGTAAACTATCTCACAGGATCCCCACCATCACCCTGAGCTTTAAGATCACTCTGCTAGGAGGAGGCGAGGCAGAGCAGGGATCCAAATAATATCTTTATCTGAAGGACACAAGCAACTATGGGGAAGAAACGGCAGTGGTTGCTTCATCGGCCATTTGCATAACCAACAACACTGACTGAGTGGCTTCCAGGGCAGAACCTGGACTATATCAGTGGCACCCTGAGGACAAGCGGAGAGTTGGGTGGCAGGTCTTCCCTGGTGCCCGTGATGGGAGGAAGTGGTGCACACTTACTGGTTCAGCTGGTGTATTCCCTGAGCTCCTGCTATGCACCAGGCGAGTGTCAAGGTTGCAAGCCCCTCCTCGGGCTTGCAGTCTAGATGGGGGGACAGACAATAAACAAGGTGACAAGTAAACTGATAGGGCAACACCGTCACGGATTGATAAGTGCTACGAAGAAAAAATAGGACGGCACCACGGCCTTGGAAAACGGTTTGACGATTTCTTAAAAATTTAAGTATACACGTGCCGTGTGGTCCAGCCATTCCATTCCTAGATATTCACCCAAGTAGGTGTTCAATAACTATTCCCTTAATGACTGAATGAATAAATGAATGAATCTATTCTGCATGTCAGTTTTTTGTTTTGTTTTCAATTATGGTAAAAAAAAAAGTACATAACATAAAATTTACCATCCCAACCATTTTAAAGTGTACAGTTCAGTAATGTCAAGTACATTCACATTGTTGTGTGATGTCATTTTCTTTGTTGAAGGTATGAAGATAAAACTCGGCTGAGACAGACAGGATTGGTGAGGGACATGAAAAATTTAAACTTGACTTCCAGAAGTGTACTCCTTAAAAATATGACCCCAAAGCCTTGTGGGATGTGCCTTGTGGGGGTCCCCTTGTCTTTCCACAGTCAGGATAGATCATGGCAGGAACTCTGGCTTTAAGAACAGTTTCACTTTCCTTTTTCCCTGTGGGCTCCCTCCCCACCCCTGCTGGGTCTGCTCGCACTCTGCCCCACCCCCATCCCGGAGTGCCTCTGGCCCCAGCTGGTCGGGGTGAATGCAGTGTCACTGTGTGAGCTGCAGGGACATTCCACAGGCCCAGCCTTGTGCTTCATCTGGCTCCAATCTGTCTTCCCCTCCTTGCCTTGCTTCATCCTTTGCATCTCAGCCTGGGCTGTATTTTCCTGTGATGTGGGCTGTGGAGCTGAGTGGCTGAATGTCACAGCCGTGGAACCAGACCTCCTTGGTCCCCAGCCCAGTTTCATACCAACTAGTGATGTGCCTTTGGGCAAGTGTCTTAACTCCTCTTAGCCTCGGTCATCTTACTGTAAATCAGGAGGAGAATGGCACCTACACCACAGCAGTTGTTGTGAACATTTATTATGAGCACTTTTCACACTGTCTGCCACAAAATAGTACTTACTAAATGTCAGCGCTAATCCCAGGAGTTGTTTTGCATTTTCTCCTTACGAGGTGATCACGGTTTTATTACACACCTGCAGGTCTGGATTAAACATCTCTAGGATCTGGGGTGGATGGGGAACATCTCTTAGAAGGAAATAATATGATAATAATGTGATAATACCCATCAGTTATTGAGGAATTCCTCTTTTCTAGGTACTATGCCGGTAGCAATAATTAATGATAATTAACTAATAATGAACAACAAAATAGAAGCAAATCCTGATTGAGTGCTTACTGTCTGCCGGGCAATGCTCTAAACATTTTTGTGTATTAACAAATCCTAACAACCCGTTGAGGAAGATACTATTATTATCCTCATTTTACAGATCAGAAAACTGAAGCATAGAGAGGCAAAGTGACTTACTCAAGTTGAACCAGTAAGTGGACAAGGATAGGACTCAAACTCTTGCTACTCTGGTCCAGCTCGTCCCCTGGGCTCTGAATCCCGAACAATCCTACCCAGTGTCTGGTCTCTAAAGCTTACCAGCTCTCGGTTACTCTGGCAGATGTTGTGCTGTTCTGCCCCCCGGCTGGATGACTGTGTCTCCAAAAGGGGCATTAAATTAGGCCAGCAGACCCTGCAGCCCTGCAAAAGTTCCCACACTCACTAGAAAAGTCCTTCTTTGTATCTGGAGAGAGTATGTGTCTTGATATGATCTCAGGACCCACCCAGGCAGTTTTTCAAGTTTCCACGTGGTCTCTCCCCTCCTGGAAATAAGAATAAACACTCAGACAGACTCAGGCGGACCCTCTAAATGAAAGCTGGAGTTATCCAAATGAAAGTGTTCTCTGGTTATGGGTGGAGGATGGGCTGGGGAGGAGGATGGAGGGACTCTTTGGAGGGCAACGATCTTTAAGAGAGATGCCAGGAGGGAGAGCCCTTTCTTCCCTCCATCCCTTCCATTCATAGCAGGGGTGGGCAGACAGTGTCTTGATAGAATCTTCTCGAGTCCTCTTCCTTCTGGAGACAAGTGTGACTATAGGTTTTCTGCTGGTCTTCCAGGTGGATTTTTCTGAAGCTTTAAGTATGTTAGCTCAAGAAGGCTCCAACCATAGGCCCCTCGTGCATTGATAAGAACAATATTTTATGTATTTTGCCCACTTACTAAGTGCCAGGCATTTGTTCTGGGCACGTTATGTTCACAAAGACTCTATCTTTTTTTTTTTTTTAATATTTATTGAGTTATTTATTATTTTGTTTGCACCGGGTCTTAGTTGTGGCACGTGGGATCTTTTTTTAGTTGCGGCCTGAGTACTTCTTAGTTGCGGCATGCCTGCGGGATCTGGTTCCCTGACATGGGATCAAACCCCAGCCCCCTGCACTGGGAGCACGGGGTCTTACCCACTGGACCACCAGGGAAGTCCGGACAAAGACTGTATCTTTAACCAAACTGTAGTTAGGCTCCTCTGAGCCCTCTTCTTGACTAGGCCTCAACCCAGCCTTCTGCATCCTGCACAGCCCAGTTTTAGCAAGAATCCTGCTAAGTCAGTTTAGCAAGAATCCCTCCGACCCTTGATATCTGATCACCCTCCATATCTGATCAAGTTCCCCATTCCCCACTTTTGAGGTCTGCCTTTGGCCTACCTTTAGCAAGAATCCTGTTAGGTCAGGTTAGCAAGAATCACCCTAGCCTTGATGTTTCTTCGTAGTAATACTTTTGCCATCCACTGACCCTTCACTCTGCTGCTTGCCTATAAACCCCCACTTATCCTTGGGGTTCTCCGAGTTGGGCTTGAACTCTCCCTTCCCTATTGTGTAACCCCTGCCCCAGTAGTCTTGAATAAGTTTTCCTTACCATTTTAGCAAGTGTCAGAATCATTTTTTCTTCAACATGAATTAGTTCATTTATCCTCACAAGGATCCTCTGAGGTCCGCAACTGTCTCCACTTTCACCGGAGAAGGAGGGAGGAGAGAGGGTGCCCTCTGGGATGAGACACAGCTGTTGCCGCATCTGCAGTTTGTACCTGGACGTTCTCCCAAGTTCTCCCATCAGCCCACTTGCAGGAACTTCAACTCGGCGAGATATTGTGCCCTTTGCGACGCAAATCTGAATGTTCTCCAGCGGTGCCGGGAACTACCTGGGCAGTTGCGGGACTAAGGCGCTAGCAGCCGGACGCCGTCGCCTAGCAACCGGGCAACAGTCACGTGACCCAACCCACGTGCCCACCCCCCCCGGGGGGGTGGAGCCGGGGCCGCGGGCGGGGCGGAGCCGGGCAAGTTTGTTTCCCGAGTTCGTAGACCAGGAGCCCCCGCGGTTGTCGCGCAGGTTCCCTCCAGCTTCGTCGAGATGGAGCTGCCCGCCGTGAACCTGAAGGTGGCAATAGGCGGGGCGGGGCGGGGCGGGGGTGGCCCAGCCGCTGGGGTTGGCGGGCTGGCGGGCTGGCGGGCGGGCGCGGGGCGGGTCTCCCCGAGCGTGCTGGGCGTTTGCGCTTTTAAAGTAGGAATTTAGAGGTGAGAGGACCGAGCGTTTGGGGAAAGAGGGGTGGTAGGGAGAAAGAGAACGTACAGAGTCCAGCTGAGAAGGAGGTGGGTGGATAGACCGTAGCAAGGAGAGGGATACAGAAGGCCAGCAGGAAAGACCGAGAGGAAACTGGAGGAGGGAAGGGAGGGAAGAGGCCCCCTCTTCCCGGAGTCAGACCGGCCCAGCTGGGAGCGCCGGGCCCCCGAGGCTCGCTTTGGCCTGCGCGCCCAGAATTCCCCTGGGGAAAGAGGAAGGCGCGGGGCGGGGGGCCCACCGAGAGCCCGAGGGGGACTTAGAGGCGGCCCACCTCCCCTTCACCGAGAGAGGGGCTAAACCTTTCACCTGCACCCCCGACACCAACCTGGTAGCCTCCTTTGTTGGCAGACGAAGCTGTGATCCCGGACGAGTGGTTTTTCAAAGTTTATGAATTCAACGTCTTTATTTCGTAAGCAGCACAGACACCAATAGAAGTTACTTAAAAGCAGAGAACGCCAACTTTGCGCATTTAGGGAAACACTGGAGCTTCCTGGGGTGTCTTCATTTCCTGAGCCGTGTCCTCAGCTGTCAGGATGCCAGCGGCTGTTCTTTTTTTTCCTCCCCGCCCCACCAGCCCAGTGCTTCTTGGCTCTGTTTGCCACTGAGAGGCTGAAGCCTTTAACTTTGGTCAGGAACGTATGAACCTTGGACCAAACCTGCCATTTTGGGTCTCAGTGCAGTTTCCTTCGAGACTGTAGTATCCAGGAATGGCCTTTTACTCACGCATGACAAAGAATTTAGCACCCGTGGTGTCTGGTACTGAAGGAATCTAAGAGATGACTACAGCACAATACATTATCCATATTTGGATTATTAGACACCGTCTGTGCTGTGACTTCATATGGGAAGACGTCCCTTGATACTTTCCTTAATACTTGCTTCAGTAAACCTCCCCGAAGCTTTCAGTCAACGGCTAGGCGGAGAGTTGGCTGGAACAAGGGAATGGACTTGGATTGAAGGTTTAGCTGGGAAGAAATTTACATGAGGGCAACTAAGGTTTGTTGGTGTCGATACTCTGTTCCAGCCTGTGTGGGGTTAATGTTGACCGCCTTTTCTCTAATTAGAGATTTGCCTAAAATAATTGCTAAGAGGGAATGAAATGAGGGACAGAGCCACAGGAATTGAGAGGGGAGAGAGCCCGCATTTGGGGGGCATCTGTGGGGTGCCAGGTTATTTATTTAATCACATCAACCTTCTGAGATTTTGACAGATGAGCAAACTTCAGCTCAGACCAGGTAAGTAACTTGCCAAGGTCCCACAGAGATTTAGTGGCAGAGTCAGGGTTTGAATCCATCAGGGTCAGACTTCAAAGCTGTGTCCTTTCCTGGCCACCAATTAGTTAGGACTGACTTCTGCCTTGACATTTTCTGTCCACGGGGAGGGCTTAGTCTGTTTGGGGCTTTTTTTTGGAGCAACTTCATGGGTGGGACAGGCCACACACGACCCCAGGTGTGAGCTGTGCTGGCTTTGGGTGCCCGGAATGAAATGTCTGGTCCTTCCCTTGACTTGGGAAATAAAACATCATATCTCAGAGGGTCTTAACTGATACCAATCAGAGACAACTAAGTGCTGGGAGGGCCTGAGCAGCTAGGGTTGCTAGGTAACATACAGGACATCCAGTTGAATTTGAATTTCATATCAACAATAAATAATTTTTTAGTATAAGTATATCCCAGGCAATGTTTGGGACATTCTAGCAAATTATTCATTATCTGAAATTGAAAACTAACCGGGTGCTCTGTGTTTTTGCTGTTAAACCTGGCCACCCTGTGGAGAGAGCTGTTGGTGCTTGTTCACCGCCGTCTGAGTGGGGTGTTCTGAGACCAGAGCCCCTTGGGAGCGGGGGCAATGCACCCCTGTGGTCCTGCACTACCCCCTCCCTTATTTCACACATTCCTTGGGCATTGGCTCAATGCCTGCTTGTGCCCAGCCCAGCTGGAGTGGGCAGTGGTGCCAGGTGAGCAGAAGCAAGTGCCCCAGGCCCTCTGGGCAGTCGCTAACCCAGCCCCACCCGTGAGGCAAGTCCTGAGCTGGAGGAATGTCACTGTGACAAGTTTCGAAGGCAATAGGCTAGGGTTCGTGAGGTCTTGGGAGAAAGGCCCTTTGGAGGAGGGTGCAGGGGGTAGTGTAGCATGAGGGTTAAGAACTCTGGAAGCTGGCTGTGTAGTAGTAATGAGGATGGCCACGCCTGGGGGGCTGACTACCTGGCAGGCATTGCATTGAATGTTTCGCACATCCCTCCACCTCTCTGTAGCCACACAACACCCCTGTGAAACATTATAGTCCCACTTTATAGAAGAGCAAGCAGCAGTTCTGAGAGCTCAGGTGAGCGGCCCAAGGTCACACAGCTCGAAGTCACAGAGCTGGGGTCCAATCCACATATGTGGCTGCAATGCCCACCCCATTAACCACTGCCCACCTCTGCCTCTGCTCTCCAGCAGCCCTGAGTGCTGTCCCCTAGCCTCAGCCCTCGGGGGTCCTCGGGGATCTTGCTGCCTCATGCAACAGGCCACCGAGTGTTTGCACAGGACCAGGAAAATATATTCTGGGTGTTTTTGTTTTTGTTTGTTTATGGTTTTTTTTGGTCGTGCCGTGCGGTTTGTGGGATCTTAGTTCCCTTACCAGGGATTGAACCCGCGCCCTCGGCAGTGAAAGTGCAGAGTCCTAACCACTGGACCGCCAGGGAATTCCCTCCATACAGATTAATATAGAGAATATATTTTTCCTGGGAATTCCCTGGCGGTCCAGTGGTTAGGACCCAGTGCTTTCACTGCCCAGGGCACAGGTTCAATCCTGCAAGCTGAAAAAATACAAAACTGTACGGTGACCTCAGGTCTGTCTACCACCCGTCTGGGAAGTCCCACCCCCACCCCCGTGGGCCCTCTAGTGGCAAACGAAGGGTCTAAGTCCTGGTCCGCAGGACCCTGCGGTTTCCCCCTTAGCCTTCTCTTCTCAAGGTCAAACCTCCTCATTTCCATCCACCCTTCCCTTGCTCTTCCAGCACAGTGGATAGAGCACAGGCTTTGGGGCCAGAGAGATTTCTGTCCAAAGCCAGACTCTGCTGCTTACTAGCTGTGTGACCTGGAGCAGATTTCTAAACCTCTCTGAGTATCAGTTTCCTCACCATAAAAAGAGCATAAAATTAGACCCTACCTTCTAGGGTGATAAGGGGAGGATCTAGTGGTCCTGGAGGTGGTGTAGCATCACTTTTTTTTTTTTTTTTTTTTGCGTTACGCGGGCCTCTCACTGTTGCGGCCTCTCCCGTTGCGGAGCACAGGCTCCGGACGCGCAGGCTCAGCGGCCATGGCTCACGGGCCCAGCCGCTCCACGGCATGTGGGATCTTCCCGGACCAGGGCACGAACCTGTGTCCCCTGCATCGGCAGGTGGACTCTCAACCACTGCGCCACCAGGGAAGCCCCTTCATCACATTTTTATTAGCAGGAAAACTCAGACCAGATAGACCTGAGATTAGCATCTGGGCTCTCTTGTTTATAAGCATTACCGTTTGGGCCAATTTACTTAATCTCTCACAGCTTCAGTTTCTTCATAAGTAAAACAGGATTAAAACTCTACGCCAGACGGTTATAAGGATGACGTGGGCCGAGTGTTCAGGGTAGCGTAGACACGTGACAGGCAGATCTTCCTCAGTAGCAGGGATTGATGTGGTTGACACTGTTTCTGGATGTCTGTTCCATAACAGTACTTACGGTTAGTAAGTAGGTACATCCAGTGACCGTCAGATGCCTGTCTCTGCGGTGGAAAGGGCGGGGCAGCCCCCCTGGGCCGAGTCTATAGGAAGAGTCCAGGAGCTCAAGTCTGTTTCCTCTTGCCCAGTCAGAACGGTCAGGCTGCCCAGGCACATTCTCAGGCCCCTCCCTCCCTCATTCTCTATGGCAGTACCTGGGTATCCCCAGTATCCCCTTGGTTACCAGAAACCTCCCCCAGAGTCAGCAGACAGTTCTTTTGTGCTGAGATGAGGGCTGTCAGGAAGGGCAGAGCCAGCTTGGCTGGGTTTCTTTTCTTTATTTTTATTGGCATATAGTTGATTTACAGTGTTGCGTTAGTTTCAGGAGTACAGCAAAGTGAATCAGTTATACATACACATATAGCCACTCTTTTTTAGAATCTTGGCTGGGTTTCTTGTTGGAGTTTTCCTGCACATTAGACCCCTCTGGGCCTGGGTGGGTGCGCCCGCCCATTACAAAGGTGGGGAAACTGAGGCAGAGGAGGCTTCGTCTTTGTGGGTTTCTTTTCCCAGGGCTGAAGAGAAGTGATCCACTAATGCTATGTTTCCTAAATATTTAGAAAACAAAAGTGATGTCACACCGAGGGGATGTGTGCCTGCTAAAGGTCTGCAGGATTTCCAGATTATACTCTGTTCTGCCCAAAAGAGAGGGCCTAGTTTTGGACCTTAGCAGGTGCTCACTCCATAGTGCAAGCTTTTCTGGCTCCAGGAAAAACTTTATCCCACAGGTTAAACAGAATGGTTTCCCCACAGGCTTCCCTGGGTCTCAGCCTTTCCTCTTACCATGGTAAAGCTGGGCTCTGCGGGCCAAGAGCACCCCTTTATTAAAGACCTGCAGTGTGCACAGTCTAGAGGTGGGAACCAGAGCCCTTGGAAATGAAGGCCGTTTCTGAAATAGAAGTCAAGGGAGGGCTGGATTTGGTGTTGATTTTCCAGAGTGGCGACGTGAGCTGCCTCCCCTGTGGCTCCTTCCTTGGTGTCTTGTCTTAGTTAAAAACCCGACACCAGGACCACCGTGGCTGGCCGCGTGTCATGGCCTCCGACAGGTCCCTTCCCCTCTGCGGGCAGGGTTTCCTATTAGACAGAGGGGGACAGTGTTTTGCTCTTAAGATAAAGATCAGGATTTCTCCCCACACCCTCCAGGCCCAGCCCTGCCCCACCCCCAGCTTCCTGTCCCTCCTCTCCACTCTCCTCTTCCACTCCAGCCACACTGGCTTCTTTTCCGTTTCCAGAATGTTCCATGCTCCCTTCTGCCACAGAGCCTTTGCAGGTGCTGTCCCTTCGCTTGAAATGCTCTTCTTTCCCCTCTGCCCCTGGTTAACCCCTGCTCACCCCCTTCGTCCCTCAGAGAAGCCTCCTAAGCGCCTCTCCCTTGACGCAGGGTGAGGTTCCTTCTCCTTTGCTGTAACTTCCTTCACAGCAGGCTGTCTCATTGGAAATCCACACTCCTAAGGTGATGGCCTAGTTCACAGTTTCCCGCCCACCCTAGGTGTCAGGTCTGGGAGGGCAGCCCAGTGTTGCATCTGCCTCGCTCGCCTTTGAATCCCCAGGGTGGAGGCCAAGCAGGTGCCAGCGATGCCGGCTTAAACTGTACGTGTTTCAGAAACTTAGCGCTGTGTGATCCCTCCCCTTCAGCCCCTGGGAAGAGAAACCCTCAGAAGATTAGGCCTCCTCTGCCTCAGTTTCCCCATCTTTGTAACGGGAGGGCACATCTGCCCAGGCCCTGGGTCGGACAACACCTGGCTAAGTCAGGTTTGAAACGTGGCTCAGCTGTGCGACCTGGGGCAAGGTACTTACCTCTGAGCCTCAGTTTTCTCAACTGTAAAATGGGGAAAATTGTACCTCAGAGGATTGTAAGGATGAAATGCGTTCCTATGCACAAAAATCTCAGAATGCTGCCTGACGCGTGGGAGGCACTCGGTCATAAACGAGGGAAGGTGATGGCAAAGATTCCTTCCAGAGCTAGCCTGCTGTCATGTAGACTCAACTTTTTCGGAGTCTCAAGACCTGTGTAAGGCCAGGTGCATTGGTCCTTACAGAATCGATCTAGTCCTCTGTAGCCGGAAGAGGGATTCTTCGGGCGCCGTGGACCGTACTCTGGGCTTTGTTCACTTCACTGAGCACTGGGGGTGAAGGTGGGGTATCCCGGGCGTCTGCCCCGGATGTCACCTGCCCCCCATGTGGAAAACGTCTGCGTCTGTCTCAAGCAAGCCCAAATAGCTCCCCTCCGCTGAAGGCCGTGCCCCCGGCGTGAAGGCGAGGAGCCCTGGTTCTGGAGTCATACTTACAGTTTCATTTGAGTCTTGCCATCAGTGGAATCACGATCAACTTAATTTACCTCTGAGCCTAGTTTCCTTGACTGTAAAATGGGAATGATTCTAGTATCTGCTCCAGAGGCTGTTGTGAGGCCCAGAGAAGGTCACGTGGGGCGCTGGGCCCAGGACCTGGAATGTGCCATAAATAGTAACCCTTCTAGAAACGCAGCCAGAGCCCCTTGCACCAGACCAGAAACCACTGCACCAGACCAGAAACCACTGCAATCCTGGCCGTGCGCCCTTGCTCTCTGGGCCCAGCATGCCGTCCCCGCCCCCGGCTCTTGGCTTCCCCTTCCCAACTTGACTGCTCAGTGCCGGGAGCAAACCCCCTCAAGGGCCCCCACCGACCACCAGGCCCCACTGAAGCTCCCGACTTGGGGCTCTTGGCCTCCCGCAGCCTCAGCGCCCCCCCCTCCTCGGGGCTCTGGGTCCCGCGTCCCTGCCTGTGCTTCCGGGTGTCCACTTTGGGACGCCCCGCTCTCCCTCTCCTTTGCCTGGCTGGTCCCTGCGTCCCCTTTAGCACCAGCTCCGAGTTCCCTGCTTCTTTGGAAGCTCTAGCTGGCAGCTGCCCTGTCCTCCCTGTAGCATCTGTTCCTTCCTTCTTTACTTGCTTTGCAATCAGGGCCCTTTGGATTACCAGGAATAGAGACCAGCTCCAGTAAAGAGGGCTGTCTTTGAAGGACATATGGGGCAACAAAAAGGGTGGGATAGCGCAGAACTCTAGAAAAAGGCCAGGGGGATTTCTTTTCTTAACAAATCATAGCGTGTTACCTTCCTGCAGAAAAGCCCTCAGTGCACTTGGGCTGAAATCCATGCTCCTTGCGGAGGCCCTCAAGGCCCACCTCTCCCCTCTGGTCTTCTGCCACTGGGCTGCTCTCCCATTCCCTGGACGCACCCGGCATCCCCCCGTCCCCACACGGCACCCCAGCTCCAGTGTCCTAAGAAATCAGCCTCATTTGAGCTCCCCCCCACCCCAGTTTCCCATTGAGGCTCCTCTGATTCCAGAGCAGATTCCCAGGTTCCCCAAAGGAGCCTCCCGCCTTTGGAAGCAGGAAGGCCTGTAGGTGTCAGCTGCCCCGAGGGAGTGGGGAGGGCAACGTGGCAGCGTCGCCTGGCCTGTGCTCTTCCTCCTTCTCTACCTTCTCTTCTGTCACTGTTGGTGGTGTTTCATTTCAACAGACACTGCTGAAGCCCTCTTAGGGGCTAGGCGGGGGCTTCCGGTGTTTTCTGGCTCCATAAGCTTTCTTGCCCACCCCCCTGCCGCCATGGTGGTCACATTCACAGATCTCCTCTCCACCCACTCCCTCTTCTTTGTGTGTCACAGGCGATCCTCCTGGTTCACTGGCTGCTGGCGATCTGGTGAGTGACTCTCTGAGTGTCCTGTTCTGTGTCCACCTGTCTCCCAGGATCTGGGTCCACGTGTCTCCTTGGGGTCTTGTCCATGTGTGTCCTGGGTCTGCATCCATGTGTCTCACGGGCCTTGTCCACGTCTCCCAGCCCGTTCCAAGACTGAATAGCACCTTGTCAGGAACATCACCAGCAAGCTCCCCATGTTCCAAGG
The DNA here is from genome assembly GCF_039906515.1 of Pseudorca crassidens. Taxonomy (NCBI): domain Eukaryota; kingdom Metazoa; phylum Chordata; class Mammalia; order Artiodactyla; family Delphinidae; genus Pseudorca; species Pseudorca crassidens. The sequence continues at coordinate 9,025,865 of NC_090297.1, forward strand.
ATGTCAGAGGGGCAGGCAGTACCCAGAGGCCTTTGCCATCACTGCCCTAGGAGCTTCGAGCCCTCATCCTCAGGGAGGCAACAGCCCAGGGCAGTACCAACCGCTCAACCTTCCTCCAGACACTGCCCGAGCCCTTTGGGCTTGTCACCCCTCTAGTTCTTCCCCGAGGCCTTCACATCTGGGGGGTCTGAGGTGCTGAAGCCTGGGGGCCGGTCTCTTATACAGTGCTGGGGTGGATGTCAGGTAGAGCTCTGTGTGTCTGTGACCTTGGGTGAGTCACTTAAACCCCCTAAGTCATTTTCTCACCTATAAAGTGAGAGCATTACTGACCCTCCCACTTGTCCTGTAAGGTCATCGGAAGGTGAAAGCGTAACTTCTGAAACTGTAAAACTGCTAACCTCCATTGAGGGTGTCCAGAGGCCAGCTGCCAGGCTGGTCGCCTTCTGGGGGTTAGCTCAGCTGCTCAGCAAGTAGACGCCTGACACAGGGGTGAGGTCACTTGCTCAGGGGTGGACCCTCACTCTCACTTCACACCCCCTGCCCAGAGACGGCAGGCTCAGGATTCAGACTGACCCTGTTCAGGTCCTGGCTCTGCTATATTCCAGCCAGGTCACCTTGACCAAGTGACTCCACTTCTTGGGACCTTGGTTTCCATCTGTAAAATGGGTACAAGGAAGCACGCCACTCAGGAGCTGTGAGAGAGAAGCATGGCGATGCTCTGCTCACCGGACACTGCCCAGGCCTGCCCAAGGGAGGCCTGAGGACTCAGGATTGATTTTCATCATGACCGTCTGCTTTAGCTGTTGAGTTTCTGGGGAGATTTGTCTGCCAAACCGAGACTGGAGACCATTGAGCTCACGTGTGCGTTTTGCAGCTGTGGAAGTGCAGTGCACACGTTAACGGGTGTGAATAATGGGAACAGTGATAATCATGGTTAATGACCTCGAGGAGCAGAGTCAAAATCCAGATTTCTCAGTGACGCTCCCCAAGATTGAGCTGGTGAGGCCTGCTTTCCAGAACCAAAAAATGAGATTACTTATTCTGAGTAAGCCTCGTTGTGCCCTACGCTTAAGTACTTTGCACATGTTTTCTGTACGGTACACTTCAGGGAACGCCATTTAAATTCGTGAGGCACCCCACTGCGTGCTGGGGCCATCCAAGCTGAGCGAATACGGTGGATAAGAGCGCAGCCTCTTGAGCCAGACTGCCTGGGTTTAAATCCCAGCTTTGCCACTTAGCAGCTGTGTGACCTTCAGCAAGTTACTTGACCTCTCTGTGCCTCTCTCTCCTCATCTGTAAAATGAGGATAGCAATAGTGCCTCCTTACTGGGGTTGTTAAGACAAATGCACATAAATGAGCGAATTTAAAGCACTTATAACTGTGCCAGGTACTAGTAAGGGCTCTGGGTTAACTATTATTTTCTTTGAGTTAACAAACAAGTAAACAGTTGAGTTAGTAGCAATACCCTACAAAATAAAAGAGGGTGGGCATTGTGTTAGAAAGCGGTGAGGTGGTACTTGAAATGGGGCAGTCAGAGAAGGAGTCTCGGAGTTAACAGTTGAGGTGAGGCTAAAATGACAAAAAGGGACCGAGTGTTCAGGGTAGAGGGGACAGCAAGGCAATGAATGGGAGGTATAGGCTGGACTGTGTCACCAGATCCCACAGGGCCCCATAGGCCATGGTCAAGAATCTGAATTTTATTCCAAGAGAACTATTGGAGAACTTTTAGCAGAGTGACGTCCCCGATTTACCTAACTGGTTGCTGTTTATGAATGGCCAGGAGCGGGCAGGAGTGGAAGTACGGAGACCAGTGGGGAGAGGCTAGTAGGAGAGGATGGTGGTTTGGACCTGGAGGGACGTGGCCAGATTCCGGATCCGTTTGGGAGGCAGAGCGGTGGCATTTGCCTCCGCGGAGGCAGAGCGGAGGCAGAGTGCTGACATTTCTGGAGCACGGGGGCGTGGGGGGAAGGAACAAGGCCATGGACTGTGGCCTCTGCTCGTAGGGGCCCTGAGACCTGAGAGCCTTAGGAGGTGACCTGTGGGAGGGGTGGGCACCTGTGCGGCGGCCACCTCCTGACTTGACTCAGATGCCTCCTTCTCCCGCAGGGGCTGCATCGTGTTCCCGGGCGCCTACGCGTGGTCCAACTTCACCATCCTGGCTTTGGGCGTGTGGGCCGTCGCGCAGCGGGACTCCATCGACGCCATAAGTATGGTGAGCTGGGGGAGAACTGGCTTGAGGGTGATCGTGGGCCCGGCTCCGTCTTCCCCTTCACTCGTCCAATCTCCTCTCCCTTCTTTTTTCCCCATTTTCCACTTTCTGCTAAGTAAGCCCACCCAGGCTACCAGCCCACGTGCACCTTCACTAGTCTGGCCTGCTTCCCTGCCTGCCTGGCTCAGAGAGCCCGGAGTCTGCTCATTTTTTCCCCAAGAGGGGCATGGCGTGGGCTCCCACCGGTGTCCCAGACTGGCCCTTCCCCGAGGGCAGTGGAGCACACGCCAGTAACCCACCTCTAGGGCCCTCCTAATAGGGAGGGATGTGGCCGGGAGGCCTGTGAAGAGGGAACTCCACCACCTTGTGAGGTCAGAGTGGACACCATCTGGCTGAACTGTCCCACGGGGGAGCTTCCCGACACCCGCTCAGACCCAGATGGCTGTGAGCACCCGACCGGCCTCTCGGGATGGCTGAGAAGGGATTTCTCTGGTGGTGAAGATGGAGCAAGTGAATTCTGAGGGACCTTCCATCTCAGAGGCTCTGGACCCAAGTCTTGTACCTCGTCGTGGCCTCAGCATGAGAGGAGGTGGGGGAAGGTGCTCTGGCCCCACACCACTGCTCGCGGCCTCACAGCCCCCAGTCGGGCATCTCATCCACAGAGTCCTGGCTGCTGGCTTGATCTGTTGTCCAGCAAACCCCAAGGACACAGTAGGGCACAAGTGGAGCTTCCGGCCTGGTGTATATGGTGGGAGAGTGAGGGGGTGGGACAGGGGGGCAGCGGGCTCGTAAACCCGGATGACACGTGGTCGCCCCTGGGCCCTGCGCCCGGCCTGTCTTGCAGTTTCTGGGTGGCTTGGTGGTCACCATCTTCCTGGACATCATCCACATCAGCATCTTCTACCCAAGGACCAGCCTCTTGGACACAGAGCGCTTCAGCGCTGGCATGGCCATCGTCAGCGCGCTCCTCAAGCCGGTCTCCTGCTGCTTCGTCTACCAAATGCACCGGGAGCGCAGGGGTGAGCACCTCCTCCACACTGGTGAGGCCAGCGCCTCCCGCCAGCTCCCCGACTCCCCTCTCGCTGGCCCAGGTGCTGGCACGCTGCCATCTCCCCACCTCTCCCTGGTCTCCACCTTGCCCGCCCCCCAGCCCCCGGCCCCAGGGAGCCAACCTTGCCCCCTGAGAGAAGGGCTCGAGGTGCAGGGCGGGGCTTGGCGTGGGCTCTGGGAGCCAGGCTGGACCGTGTGCAAGTTTCGGGGCCCCCGGCCGCCCCCACCTGTTATGACCTTTCCCTGGCACCAGGCTACAGTGCTAGGTTCCCCTGTCAGCTCAGACATGGGTGCAGCTTTGGGCGTGATCCAGTGCCCCAGGCGGTTCTGGGCAGTCTGTGGCCCGAGGCTTGTAGGCACCTGCAGGGCCAGCTTCCCCTCTCAGCTCCCTCCAGCCCCATTGCTGGAACCCCCGTCTCCTGCCACATACGGGGTCTGGGTGGCCAAGGGAGGGGTGGTGCTGTGGCCTAGGCCGTGGGGGCCCCGGCCAAAGCCAGCCCTGAACTGCAGGTGCTTTCCCTTAGCCCAGACCTGCTGCCCGCTCCCACGGCCTCTCTGAGCTGTACCCCTTCTCGTGGTGGCCCTTCCCCTGCCCTCTCTGATGCACATTCTCACCTCCTTTCTCTCTCTCTGAGAGAAGTGGAGAGAGGTGTGGTCTTCCACCTTTCACTTCTGAGAAGAGAGGTCCAGAGTGGCCCGTGACCCGCTGGGAGAGCTGCTGGGCTAAGGGCCGGAATGGCCCGAGGCTGCCCACCCTGGGCAACCTCAGCACTGCCCAGGCCTGCCCGGGGGCGGGGAGGAGCCAGTGACGTTCCTCCATTAGACAGATGAAGAAACTGAGGCCCAGGGCCCTTGGGGCCCGTTCAGGAGCTCAGGACAGTTGTGCAGAGTGCAGATGGGAGTGAGGGGTGTGGCACTGAGAGCCCTACCGCCTACCTTGCACCCTCTGGGCTCTGCATCTGTGCCAGCTCTGGGGCCTTCTGGAAACAGTCACGCTGTATCCGCTCTGTCCGGGAGAGGAGCCGGAGAGGAGCCTGTGGGCCCAGGGCTGGGCGTCCCTTGGCCAGATTCCTGAGCATGTGCTGCTCAGAGAACCACTGAGGCATAATGGCTACGAGCCCTGTCCTTGGGGTCGTGCTGCTTAGGTCTGAACCCTGGTGTCCTCTGCTTCAAGCTTTATAATCTCAGGCGAGTCAGTTCATCTCTGTGACCCTCAGTTTCCTCATCTGTAAAGTGGGGACAATAAAAAACCTCTGTAGGGTTACAGGAGGATTGAATAAATAATATATGCTAAAGGCTTGATGCCTGGGGCTGCTGCCACTGTCACTCCTGGGTGCTGGGATGCCCAGCTCTGGCCTTTCTGGTCAAGGGGTAGGGGGATGTTGGTTTGGCCTTGTGGAATGTCCTAAGTCCTCACCCTTCAGTTTTTCTTTCCCCCCATCTCCCCCGCCCCCTAGCTTTCCTCGGACCTTCACAGGATCACAGTGCCTACCAGACGATTGACTCTCCAGAAGCCCCTGCCGACCTGGAGAGCAGGGCTCACGTCCCCCAAGGATACTGAAGCCAGCCCTGCTGCACCTGGCCCCAGCCTAGGGGCCAGTTTGACAAACTGTGGGGAGGGGTGGGAGGAGGCTGCATCACCTTCTTGGTGCCTTGGATGTCATCCTCGGGGCGCTCCCGTCCCCCCACCTTTCTCAGAACTAATGTGGGATGTGCCTTCCGGTTCCCCATCTCAGGGGTTGCCTGAATCAAGTGCCCTGAGAGGCCAGGAGCCCCTGTGCACACCTGTCCCAAACTCCTCGAGGCCTCTCCTCCCTCCCAGGCATCCCACTGGTGCCAGGCTGGGAACTGTGGTCGCTTTTGTCACCTCCACCCTTAGCTACTCCGTGCAGGCGCTGGGTCGAGCCGTGCCTGAGCCTGGCGGGGTCAGGCCTCTAAGAGCCAGTGATGCCCCTACCCCACGCCTCTCCCGAAGTTGGCCAAGCCCTCCCGCAGGAGCTCTGAGAGCTTCTGGTCACACTAAGCCCCAGGAGTGCAGGGGTGAGGCCCCACGGCTTCTCACTGCCTAGTCACTTGGGGCCCAGGACCCCATCACTGGAGGCTGGTGGTGTCTGCAGCCTCAGAGGTCCGCCACAGCCTCCAGCTGCCCTTCTCAGAGCCATGGCATTAAAGTTCAGGGAATCCTCTAGCTGAGTGTGTTTTGAGCCACGTTTAATCTCCCGTCAGGGCTGGAGCCTGGACTTGCCATTCCTGGGAAGATTCCGGCGAATCCCCAGGGCACCAGGCCTTAGGTGCCCATTCTCTCGTGGCAGGAGGAAGCAGGGGCTCACGACCAGCTGGGCCTGCTCTGTGCTCAGCTCCAGCACAGCCGAGGCCCCAGCAGAGGAGGGCACTGTTCATTGCGGCAAGTGGGTGTCCATTTCTCCGAATTCAGATGGCTCAGGTATTGGTTTGAATCCTGCCCTGCCCCTGACTGTGTGCCCCTCAGACCCCCGTGTCTGCTGGAGGAGGGCTAATGCCTGCCCAGAGAGCGATGATGCAGCTGAAATGGACGGTGCCTGGCCCTCGGGAGGGCTCCCTGCGTGACGGCAAGGTTGTCGGCGGGGCTGCTCCTTGAGCCCATGATGCTGTTGGGTGAGTGGGCCGGGGCGGTCTGCTCCTGGCAGACCCTGTGTCTTGGCCTCAGAGCAGACGGGGACACCTGTCCAGGAGCTCCAAGGATCCCATGGCCAGGGCCCCCCCCCCACTCCCCTGGGATGGCACTGACCACTGGGCCCCAGGTACCTGGGCTCTTTCAGGCCATCCTGGCTCGTCCCCGGCACAAAGAGGTCGAGGCCTGGTGCACAGTCCCCTCCCCCCATTCTTCTGTATCCGTCCATCCAAAGAAGCTGGGTGCCTGCCACATGCTGGAGCTACAGGGGTGAACTCAGGTCCTGCTCTGGGGGGGGAACAGGCATTAGGAGTCCTCTGTCAGGTGGCGAGAGCCCTGGAAGAAGGAACATGGGCCTCCGGGGAAGGGGCTTGTGCTCTGGGGCCAAGGGATGCTGGGTGGCTGAAGCTGTGGAAAACCGGGAACAGCCTCATAGTCAGATGGGGGCGGACAGATAAGCCGTGGTCCGTTCATTCTAAGGAATGCTGTTCAGCAGTTCAATGAATAAACCAGGCCTATTTCTATCAATGTTGGTTCCCCCCGAACGTTGGTTGCAGAATGGCACACGTGATATGAGAGCGTTAGTGTGAATTTTAAAACCTCTCAGCAATACCCTGTATTGTTTGTGGCGTACATGTGGTAAGATGTAAAAGCATCAGGCAGAAGGACCCGTGTCAAGCGCATGGTTGTGGCCTTGGGTGGGGGAGAGGAGGCTAACAGGCTAACACTCAAGTTCCAGTTCTCTCGCTTGTACCGGTTCCTGGCACGTGGGAGGCTCGCAGCGTATATACTCCTGCATCTGGATCCTGAGCGCGTCAGATTTCTCAAGGAAGGAAGAGGCGGGGTGGGGGGGTACAGATAGGAGAGGCTGTGTCAAACAGAGAGTATATTCAGAGACCCCAGTTCCTTATAGCCCCAGACCCCCAAGTTGAGCAGATCTTTGGGGAGAGGGCAGAGGAAGGCCCCTGTCTGAGGTGGAGCTCCCCAGGAGCAGACCCTGAAAAGAAGCGTGTGATGTGTTGCAAAACAGGGGAGCTGGGCTTTCTTGGTCATCTGCCAAAGCTACTCCAGGGTTGGGGGACAGTGACTTAAACTTTCAGGCTGCTCTGGCTCCCTGCCCATGCGGGCAAGGTGGCCCCAGGAAGCCAAGGGCCATCCTGCAAGGAGAGGCCATCAGAGGCACATGGGAACAGTGAGGGCCACTAGGGTGGCTGCCCCTTTCCACACAGCAGGTCTCATAAGGGAGAGTGTCTAACATTCATCCAACAAGCAGTCAAGAGCTGATGGGAGCTGGGCTGTGTTCTAGATGCTGGGGATACCCCAGTGAGGGGAAAAGCCCCTAGTACCTGGGAGATTCCATTTTGCTTGGGAGGTTTCAGGCAGGGCACAGCTCGGAGGAAGGGCTGAGCGGGCGTGTGCCTGACCAGTCTGTTTGGGGGCACGGTCAGGAGGCCAGAGTGGCTGCAGCCGAGGATGGGAAGAAGCAATGAGGTCAGGGAGGCAGCAGGGGCAGATGGGTCAGAAGGTCATTTCAAGGACTTTGGTTGAGTGTGAGATGGGAGCCACTGGAGGGCTTTGGGCAGAGTCCGACGTGGTCTGACTTAACATTAAAAGGACAGTGTTGGATGGAGAGGTGGAGGTGGTGACGCGTGGTCAGGTCAGGCAGAGCACCGGGCACCGGTTCTCAATCCAGGGGAGTCCTCCAGGCACTTCTGCCCACGGCAGCTTGGTATTGGAGGCGTCAAGGAAAACATCAGACGCTCAAGCACTGATGGACAGCGCTGGACTCACGCTGAGAAGAGACAGCAAGATCGGCTTCAGTAGTGGCGTCGGTCTTCCAGGGACCAGCGGGTCCCTCCCGGCAGCTGACAGGCAGTTTGCTTGTGCTCGGCCCTCTCAGGGCGCAGTGGAAGGACCCCATCCCCTCCCCGAAGAGGACAGATAGAGCAGTGGGGCTGGCCGGGTGCCATATGACACACGGGCTTAAGCAGAACAAAAGAGCACACACTGGGCCTGAAACAGGGAAAGATGCTCCCACGCCAGGCGCCGAGCTCAGCTGGGCTGTGTGGGCTCGTTGTCTCTCGGTGAGGAAGTGTCCCAGGCCAGGCAGGGTGGAAAGGCCATGTGACGGAGATGACCTCTCCCAACGTGGCAGCTCTCGGATCTGTTTTGAAGGCAGAGCAGCAGGCTTCACTCATGGACTGGATGTAGGAGAAAAAGAGGAGATCAAGATTGCAAGGTTTGGGGCTCAAGCAACTGGAGGCTGGAGCTGCCACTCACCAAGAGGAGACAGGGAGGTCAGGTTTGGGGCAGTGATGCGTGTGGCCCCGTTTGCCTGGCAGAGCAATAAAGCTATTCTTTTCTACTTCGCCCAAAACTGTCTCCGAGATATGACTTGGCCCCGGTGCACAGAGGCTGAGTTTTCAGCATGGGCAAGGCCAGGAACTCAAGTCTCCAGTGGGCCGCACTTGAGGTAACAGGGCTTTCCGGCCAGACATTCTCATTACCGTGTTCTTTTTATTTATTTATTTATTTATTTGGCCAAGCCGTGTGGCTTGCGGGATCTTAGTTCCCCAACCAGGCATCCAACCAGGGCCCACAGCAGTGAAAGCGCCGAGCCGTAACCACGGGACCTCCAGGGAACTCCCACACGTTCTCTTTAAAAGGCCAGTTTCTAAAGGGATTTGGAAAGAGTCCATATTTTAGTCTATAGGGTTTTCTCACATTCTAGAAACTGTCAACCACAGGAAGCAAATTCCTCTTGTCTCTGGTCTCCTGCTGGCCAGGGCTAAAGTCACTTATCTTGTCTGCAAATCTTGTATCTCTTGTCTTCACAAAACTGAGCCTTCCAGATGAAGGAGCCAGAGGAGTCAGTGTCTTTTCCCCTTGGCCAAAACTGGACCAGAGCGGGGGCCCGCCAGGCACGTCCTCAGAGTCTTCAAATCAGTCTGGAAATTCCAACTCTCCAAACCAGCTCTGGGGCCAGCGAGCCTTGGATTTAATCCTAAATGCAGCCTCTGACTGGCGGTGTGAGTGACCGGATGGCCTCTTAGCTTCACTGAGCCTCAGTTAGGTAAAATAAACGGTACATCTCATTGCCTGTGTTAATTATTCAGAGGGAGGGATGGCCAATGTAGGGAGGAAAAAGTTCTTCTCAACCCTCCTAGGGTCCCCGCTGGGTCTGAAAATTAAACGGACAGTTTTTTATTTTTTGGTTTTTTTTTGGCTACGCTTTCAGGATCTTAGTTCCCTGACCCACGCTCTTGGCAGTGAAAGTGCAGAGTCCTAACCACTGAACCGCCAGGGAAGTCCCTAAACTGACAGAGATTAACAGGAGAAAAGCATACAAAGGTTTTGAATTTTTATGTATACAAGAGAATGGAGACCCAAAGACGTGACCAGAGCAGGAAGCTTTTAGACAAAGAAAAACAAGAAATTTGTGAAGAGTTGATAAGACAAAGGTGTTTGGGCTTGGGGCTGTAAGTGGTAAAGAAGTAACTAGGAAGATAAGGGTTTAACAAGGTCTGTTTTTACAGAATTTTTTGGCCAGAAATTCCCTGTCTCTGGTGATAAGAATGTCTTCTTTTCTCCTGATACAGGGGGTGTTCCTTGCACATGGGAATTTTATGACCTGTTTCAGGGAAGAAGGGCAGGGCAGTGGGGGAAGGTCAGAGGGGCCTTCCTGCTTCTGCTGCTTTCTCAAAAACTCCTTCAGGGACTTCCCTGGTGGCGCAATGGTTTAGAATCCGCCTGCCAATGCAGGGGACACAGGTTCGAGCCCTGGTCCGAGAAGATCCCACATGCTGCGGAGCAACTAAGCCCGTGTGCCACAAGTACTGAGCCTGCACTCTAGAGCCCGTGCTCCGCAACAAGAGAAGCCACTGCAGTGAGAAGGCCACACACCGCAACGAAGAGTAGCCCCTGCTCGCCGCCACTAGAGAAAGCACATGTGCAGCAGTGAAGACCCACGTCAGCCAAAAATAAATTAATTAATTAATAGTTTTTAAAAAACTTCAGCTTAAAGTATTCAGTATGCCAAGGTGCCATATTTGGGGGTAGCATGTCTGACCATTTATCTATTTGTTTATTATTAATTCTATAACATTTATTGAATGCATTCTACGAGTTTTCAAAAGATTGAAAAATTTGTCAGGAGACAGAGGTCAACAGATTGTTATAAAACATTGTATCAGAGATCTAAAGTCAGAATAACAGATTTGAACTTGAAGGGAGCTTAGAGCTCCCCAGCCCAGCGACTTGCAAAGTCTGTTTTATTTCCAACACTTTGTTCAAAAGACATCTTAGGAGCTTCCCTGGTGGCGCAGTGGTTGAGAGTCCGCCTGCTGATGCAGGGGACGCGGGTTCGTGCCCCGGTCCGGGAGGATCCCACGTGCCGCGGAGCGGCTGGGCCCGTGAGCCATGGCCGCTGGGCCTGCGCGTCCGGAGCCTGTGCTCCGCAACGGGAGAGGCCACAACAGTGAGAGGCCCGCGTACCGCAAAAAACAAAAACCGAAAAACTTCCAGCCACATTGTGTTTTAAGAGACACACCTAAAATATACAGACACAGGAAGGCTGAAAGGAAATCAATGAAAAAGTTAAGCCAGGCAAATAAGGACTGAAATAGAGCTGGTATAGCTAAATTAATATCAGATCGGCTTGACTCTAAGGCAAAAAGTATTACTAGACATAAAAGAGGACTTAAGAGGAAGTAATAATCATCCCCTCCTTCAAGAACTGCCTTAGAGTTTAAAGGCTCTTTGGCATTTATTTATTAAACGTCTGATTCTCCCATCAAACCCATGAGATAGTACAGTAAGTGTCACCACTCCCCTTTTACGGAGGAGGAGCCTGTGGCTCAGAGAATTTAGGGGCTTGCCTGAGGTCACAGGGCAAGGGAACTGATCTTGATCACAGGTCTTCTGACTCCAGGCCCAGTGCTCTCCCTGTTTAGAAAAGAGAAAACGTAAAGTAAAGAGCACGGCAGGTCTGGGTGGGGAACAGCATGGGCAAAGAGGTTTGGCAGGTAGAAAATGCCCGGAGAAAAGTATGATTGCGCCAAGGACACAGCGCGGAGGGGAGTGGTTACGGCGGAGTCCAGCCCGTTTCGGAGGGAGCCGAAGGCAGGCAGAGTTCTGTCTTGCACGTGGAGAAGTTTGCACGAGGCCCACCTGCCTTGCCTCCGGGCACACCTCGTGCGGCCAGAACCCGAGGACCGCGAGCCTCACCCACCCCACGGCCACCCGCATCCCCGAGCGCGCACGCGCACAGACTCCCGCCGCCAAGTTCTCAGCTCGCGTGGAGGCACAGGGGGCACCCTCCACGCGGCAGCCCCGCACTGGGCAGGCGCCATCTTTAATGTCTCCGCCCCCGCTCCCCTGCCTCCACCCGCCTGGATCGTTAGCCGTCCCGCCTGAGATCCCCTCCAGGTTCAAATTCGACTGGGTGAAGGTGGACCAGAGGAAGATAGAGGCGCGGGAGGGCAGAAAATTGAGTCCTAGTGGGAAGAGAAGAGAGACTCATCATCTTAACAGGATGAGGGTGGAGTGGCGGGGGGCAGACGGGGTGGGGGTTGAAGAGCAGATAGATGGGCCGATGAGCCCAGGCGTGGGATGAAGGGAATTAGGGGTAGGAAGGGATACTGCGGGTTGAGCTGTCTCAAGTCTCCTTTGGAAAGAGGTGGGGTTCGGGGCGGTCCTGGTTAGGAGCATGCGCTGCGGAGTTAGCTCCCGGGGTAGCCCTCTGCCACTGCTAACCGGCTATAAGGCCTTGGGCTGGGCAGGTAGTCTCTTTAAGCGCATCTCTAAAACGAGCAGCCTGCTTCTCAGGGCTGCGGTGCAGGTTAAATGACAGGACACGTCCTAAAGGCTGCATGACGCTTAGCCCGACCCAGCCACTCCTTTAGCACAACGTATAAGCCCCTACTGTGTGCCACATACTATTCATTCTATGTGCTGTGAATACAGCAGGGAAAAAGAGACAGTGGGTCACAGTTCACTGCAGAGAGAACAGCAAACACTAATTTCTGCAGCCTGTCAGGTGGTGATAAGTCATGGAGAAAAATCATGCAGGGTAAAAAGAGGCGGGAGTGCTGAGGGTGGGCGTGGGCTGAGTGGTCAGGGAAGGGCTCCCTGTGAAGTCTGAGCAGGATTGGAAGGAATGAGGGAGAGAGGGAGAGAGGGTTCTGGGCGGAGGGGACAGCAAGTGCAAAGGCCCTGAGGTGGGAACATGCACAGCATTTTGGAAGAACGGTGAGGAGGCTAGTGTGTTCAGAGCAGAGAGAGCAAAAGGGGAGGGAGTAGAGGGGGACGGTGGGTTAGGTAAGGGTGGGGAGCAGATAGCATGGAGCAGGGGTCAGCCAACTTTCTTAAAGGCCAGAGGGTAAACGTGTGTAGCCATAGACAAGCATAACCAGAGAGATGAGGCTGTGTTCCGACGTCACTTTGTACATAATAATAAGGTCCCTGAGAGAGGGCTTCGAAGCCTTGGTTGAGGATTTAGTGGGCTGGGGAGTCTTTGGGGGTGTTTGAGGTGAGTCAGGACACACCCTGATCTCAGTGTTCACAGGGCCACTCTGCCCTCTGTTGGGAGGAGGCTGTTGGATGTGGAGACAGGGCAGAAGAGGGGAGACCAGTTAGGAGGCAAGAGGAGGGGGTCACTTGACCCAGGGAGGTAAGGATGAGGTGGTGAGCCAGGGCAGATTCTGGGTGTCTGGAAGGTGGAACAGATGGGATTAGCTGATGGACTGCACGTGATGGGAGGGAGGGAGGAGTCAGGATGTCCAGAAGAGCGGGATGGGAGTCTGCGTGAGAACCATCTGAAGCTGGGGTCACCTGGGGTGCGAGCATCAGGGAAGTGGAGGTTCCAGGGATGAGCGCGGAGAACAGGAACCAGCAGAAGACGCTGGAAAGAGCGGGCAGGCAGGAGGGAGGGAGGGGTACTGAGAGGTGGCAGCCTGGAGGCAGGGAGGCAGGGGCTCCGAGGAGGCTGAGCGATCACTGTCCTGCCACCTTTGCTGCCCCAAGAAAACTGAGGGCTGGGACTTCCCCAGCGGTCCAGTGGTCAGGACCCTGCGCTTTCACTGCCGAGGGCCCGGGTTCAATCCCTGGTCAGGGAACTAAGATCCTGCAACAAGCGGAAGGCTGAGAACTAGCCAGAGGCTTGGCACAGCGGAGATCACCTGGAGGAAAGGCACTTTGGGGTGAGGGGAGCCCAACTGCACTGAGGTCAGCAGAGATGGAGGTGGGGGAGGAATTGGGATTTGGGGGTGATGAGAAGGGGAGAAATGGCCTGAGTCCTTCCTGGAAGCTCAAGAGAGGAGTGGGGTTTTTTTTTGGTGTTTTGCTTTTTTTTTTTTTAATTTATTTATTATTTATTTTTGGTTGCGTTGGGTCTTCGTTGCTGTGCTTTCTCTAGTTGCGGCGAGCCAGGGCCACTCTTGGCTGCGGTGCGCGGTCTTATTGCGGTGGCCTCTCTTGTTGCGGAGCACGGGCTCTAGGTGCATGGGCTTCAGTAGTTGTGGCACGTAGGCTCAGTAGCCGTGGCTCATGGGCACCAGAGTGCAGGCTCAGTAGTTGTGGCTCACGGGCTTAGTTGCTCCGCGGCACGTGGGATCTTCCCGGACCAGGGCTCGAACCTGTGTCCCCTGCATTGGCAGGTGGGTTCCCAACCACTGCACCACCAGGGAAGCCCTTGCTTTTTGTTTTTAAAGATGGAAAAAAATAACCGCTTGTTGAAGTGCTGATGGGAATGAATCAGTCAGGCAAGGAGAAGTGTTGACGATGGGGGAAGTGACTTTGGGAGCAGGGACAGGGCCTGGACACATCATAGCCTGTGTCCCGCCCCCCCCCCCCCCCGCTCTGTGCCCCGGTGAGCGTGGGGGGCTGAGTCAGCTGTGGGAATCGACGGTTCTTTTCCTGATTCACAGAATGGGACCTCGGAGGCCGGTGGTGGCCCTGGGTGCTGGCCTTGGGCAGGGGAGATGGGAAGGCCCCCAGGGCACAGAGGAGGGTCAGGCTGGGGGTGGGACCGCACAGGATGGGGGGGGGCGGGAGAGGCTGTGGACACTAAGCTGGTGGGCAGGGACACTTGTGGCTATTGTCTTCTGACGGCCTTCTTTGGTGGGTGAAACAGGAACAAGGTCTGCTGCAGGGGGTGAGAGGAAAAGAGGCGACAGAGGCTTGAGGATAGCAGAGAAAGCGTGAAATAGCTTCTAAGAGGGTGGGGAGGAGGGGACTAGAGTCTGATTCTCCAGCAGCCTTGGGGGCGCTTGAGGTTGAAGGTGGTAATTTTGGAGCGAGGCCACCAGTGCAGTTGTAGGGTTTCCTTTAGTCATTTTAACCTATGTTGTGATTTTGCTGCGTGAGTGGCAGAGAGAGGGAGCCAGGGGGTGTGCAAAGGGGATGGTTATAACGCCGGATGGTTAAACTGCAGGAGGCGGGAGAGAGACATCACGGTGGGTCCGGTGGGTCGGAGGACGAAGGGTGGTAGGGGCAGAGGGTCGGGTCTCATGGAAGGAAGGATGGGGCACCAGAGGGAGGGAGCTGGATAGATGGGTGTGGGCTCTGAAACTGAAATTACGGGGGAGGTGCAGTTTCTGAGGATGACAAAGTCTGGGGGGACCCTGGGAGCAGGTGACTGAGGTTGGGTGAAGGACAGGATGGTGGGAGGTTAGAAGGTCAAGGACTCGCAGACCAGGAGTTGGAGGGATTGCCCACGTGCAGGGTGAAACCACCCAGAAGTTAGGCGTGTGCTGCAGAAAGTGACAGTGAGCTGGGAGCTGAAATCGTCAAGGAATAAATGACGAGGACTTCCTTCCTGGCCTGCCTGGAACTTCGAACCAGAGCATTTTAGAGAGGAGAGAGGGAGAATGGTCGGGAAGGGGCGACTGGAAGCAAAGAGGGCCCCCCCCCCCTCCTGCCTAGAGTTCTGAGAGAAAGAGCCCTCACGTGACAGGGCTGCTCAGGAAGCAGGGTCCACAGGGATCTGTCATCAGTGTTAGGAGTGGGTGCCGGAAGACACGAGAAAATTACAAGGGAAAGGGGTGGCACAGGGGTTGGGGAGAGGAGACCCCAAGGGGCCCTGAACAGGACAGCCGGAGCTGGGCCTCAGGGCAACCAGGGATGCTGGGGAAGCGTGGGAGTGGGGACCAGGGCTGGGCGTGGCTGGGTAGGAGGCGGGCACCCTATCCTCACCCCTCAGAGTCCCCCTAATCAAACAGGACCGGCTGCGGTGTGGACCAAGGTCACTGCCACCCTGGCTTTGCCCTGGAGCCCATGGAGCTGAGACCTGACACCAGCCACAAGGAGAATGTGCCCCCCAGGCCGGCCACCCCCCTGAGGCCAGGCAAGAGGCTCAGGGGGTCTGGGTCAGAGGTGGCAGGAGTGAGGTCCCCTCGGGTAGCAGCCCAGCGGCCCTTTCGCAGACAGGCCAGCCCAGGGCCTTGCTAATTCCAGAGATTAGCTGTTCAGGGCCAGCCAGGCCAGGACAAAATCTTCCAGCCTGGGGCGCGAGGGAGGGTCAGGAAGTCAGGACACGAGGTGAGGAGGGAGGCGCAGGAGGGGGCCTGTCTGGGGCCCCTGGCAGAGAAGGGGCCCTCACAGGTCGGTCTTCTGGCAGCGCTGGTGGGCTGGGAACCTCCCTGCTCAGGTTCCTGGGGCTTCCGGAAGGCCACCGAGCTGGTGCAGCCAGGAGTGGGAGTAGCCCAAGAACAAATTCAGATTCCTGTTTACTTGCCGGGCTCTCTGTGTTCTAGCTGTGTGGCCGTGGGGCAAGGCGCTTAACTTCTCTGACCTTTAGTTCCTATCTACAAACTTTCATGCCCACACTACCTGCCAGGCCCTCCCAGGCATCTCACCCGCCCCCAAGAGGCCTTGTCTCCCAGCTGCAGAACGGCCTGGGGGCTGGGGAGACCGGCAGGGAGGGAGCGCCACCACCTCGGGGCCAGAGCAGCCCACGTTTAGCTGTTTGATATGCTGAGTCTTGCTTTCACCCCAGCTGCGGACGCCCCAGCACCTCTTTGCTCAAGCTGGACACCAGGGAGCCGTCAGCGACACTTCTCTTTCCTTCACCCTCTTCTAGGCCTTCTCAGCAGACCTGATCTGTCTCCTTCTCTCCACCCTCCTGCCGCCCCCATGCCAGCCCCATCGTCTCTCGCCTGGGACCCCTCAGCAGCCTCCCAACTATCTCGCTGCTTCCCTCTGCCCTCCTCCCTGCCCCTGCCCTGTCCCTGCTCTGAGTCCCTGCACTGTCACCAGGTCGCTGCTCTGGCTCAAGACCCCCGGGTGCATCCGTTGGTCCACCTGGGATGACAGAGCTGACGCAGACCTCTGGAGCCTGGGCTCCCTCCCGTGTGGCGCCCTGTCCCTCCCCAGCACTGACCACCAAGTTCTCCCCCAGGACGTAACTGTCTGTCCTCTTTTTAGAGCAATGGAGACTCCGGAAGGGCCTGGCCAGTACACATGGCCGGTGGGTGCCCGTGGGCCAGGCCGAGAGCAGGGGGGCTGCCACCACACCATCCCCGGGGGCAGCGCTGTGCCAGGAGCCCTGCCGAGTCCAGAGCAACCTGACCAGCCCCAGCCTGGGCCTCGCCCTGAGGGACACGCCCGGCAGCTGACCAACTCAAGCTTCCGACAGCAGAGCAACTTACAGCCCCTGGCCGGGAGGCCCCAAAGAAGAGCCCAGGCGTCTGCCATCCAGCAGAGCGACCTGAGCGTCAGGGAGACGAGCGTGGCTGAGTGGGGACGTCACCTCTGGTCGGGGCTCAGGAAAGCTTCTGGCCGCACAGGATGCCCGGGGGAAGCCCTCTACCCCGAGGGCCACTGGCTTCCCCAGCCTCCCGCCCGAGGTGGTCCCGGCTGCTGTCCACCAATACCCCCTGCCCAGACATTGGGCCCGCTGCAGGCCTGGGCCCGCTCGAAGGGCACACACGGCTGGACCCCAGATCCCAGTGTGTCCTGGGGGGCTGGACCTCCAGGCTCGTGGGGGAACCCCTCATCCTGCAGGACCTGGCTGCTCCTGCCCAGAGCCGGACTCGGGCTCCGTCCCAAGTTGCCATTCACCAGCTGCTGGCCTCTGTGCAACGCCTGGAGCGTGAGGCAGTCCGTCTCAGGTGCCAGGCATCCTGGGAACCCCCAGGCCCTGTGCAGCAGGAGTCCTGGACCAGAGCAGGCCAGATACTCCCTGCTCACCCCCAGCCCAGCCAGCCTGTTCTTGCTTCCTGGGATGAGAGGAGGAAACATACCCAAGGTTTCAGGGAAACTGCAGGTTTTCCGGAAGCACCGGGGGTCCAGGATGGTCTCTCAGACTCTCAGGCAAGCAGCAAGTCTGCATCACTGGAGACTGCTTTGGAGATGCTTCCCGGGGTTGCCCTTGACCCTGAGCAAGGGGTCCTTCCTGCCCACCCTGTAAGACGAGGAGAGAAGTGCTCCCCAGGGACTACATACGGCAGGGGACAGAGGGAGGACCCCCTGCTCCCTCAAGGGGCGGGCAGCAGGGAGGCCAGACTCTGCTCTTCAGCCTCGTCCAGTTCAGCCCGGGGCATCCTCCCTGGGCGGGAAGGAGGGGACAGGACCCCGTGGGAGCAGGTCGGCAGCGAAGAAGAGAGGCCGGCTTCCGGTCTGCCAGACACGGCCCCCGCGAGGAGTGCCCTGCAGGGAGAGGCCAGAGGGGTCTGGGATGGGAACTGGGGGACTCAGGGTTGGGGGAGGAGGGCTGCCTCCCAGGAATTCTCGCTCCAAGCTGGGTGTCACTCCTCTGTCACCCTCCCTCAGAAAGGGAGGCTGTGGGCAGGCAGGCTTAGCAGGGGGTGTCCAGTCCTGCTTGCTTCTTGGCCTGAGTGCTGTGTCATGTCCCTTTGTTTTCCAAGAACGCAGCCAGAAACACTGTGAGCCTGGAGTCTGAGATAGGCCGGTGAGGTCATGGGCTGGAGGTGGGAGCCGGGGCCATGCTCCTGGGACGCCTCCTCTCCCATCTGCCTGCAGACTCCGTCCTGATGGAGATAAGGCCCGGATGGCAGATCCTTGCAGAATTTCAGGGGCAGGGAATGCCCCAAGGACAGGAACGCGGGGACTGCCGCTCCCGGGAATCCTAAACCTGTGAGGCTGTCCTGCATTCATTCCCCTGCCCCCAGCAGCTCTCTTGTCTGGGATTTCCAAGGCTAGCCCTCCATAGAGGGAAGTTCTCCCGGGGTCCAGCCAGCTCTCCTGCCGCAGCGTGGAGTATCACCCTCCATGCTGGAAAGGCGACGCGGGTGCTGCTGAGCCCCCAGCTCTCCCTGGGACTGGGGACCGGGCCCATCCCCTGGTCAGCCTGGTCTGTCCCCAGCCAGCAGTGGCTGTCCAGATGTTTCAGAGCGTGGCGGCACTGGGTGCAGAGGCGGCGGGCAGTGGCAGCGGCCATGGCGCTGGGCTGCCGGCAGCTGTTGCGCAGGGGCCTACGGGCGCCGCGGTGGACACTGCGGCTCCGGGAGGCCCAGCTGGAGGCGGCGTGGGGACGACACACGCAGGCCCTGCTGGCGCGGACCTTCCAAAAAGTTAGGGGCCTCCAGGTTGGACCGTGGGGGGGTGACGAAGTGCCAGTGTGTCTGGGGAGGAGGCTCTCCTGGGGCGCAGTTTGTTCCTCCTGAGTGATTGGCAGTAGGGGGGAGGCAGTGTCAGCCCAGACATGACCGAGCTCTGCCTGAATTCAAATCCTGTCTCCGCCACTTTCCTTTTCCCCACATTTTCTCACTGTGTGAGCTTGGGTAAGTTACTTAACCTCTCTGTGCCTTCGTCTCTTTAGCTTTAAAATGGGATCATAGGGACTCCTCTGGTGGCGCAGTGGTTGGGAGTCCGCCTGCCAATGCAGGGGACACGGGTTCAAGCCCTGGTCCGGGAGGATCCCACATGCCATGGAGCAGCTGGGCCCGTGCGCCACAGCTACTGAACCTGCGCTCTAGAACCTGAGAGCCACAACTACTGAATGAGCGTGCTACAACTACTAAAGCCCGTGCACCTAGAGCCCGGCTCCACAACAAGAGAAACCAAGGCGATGAGAAGCCTGCGCACCGCGATGAACAGTGGCCCCCGCTGGCGGCAACTAGAGAGAAAGCCTGCATGCAGTAACGAAGACCCAACGCAGCCAAAAATAAATAAATAAATAAATTGATTTTTTTAAAAAAATGGGATCATAATAGTACATACCTCTCAGGGTTGTTGTGAGGTTAAATTAATAAATATATGTGCCTATGTGCCTAGCACATAGCAAGCACTCTACCGTTTCAGTGGTTGCTACTTTTTGTTTGTTTTGCTTTTTGTTTCTGTTTGGTTTCACTGTGTGTCATGCGGGATCCTAGTTGCCCAACCAGGGATCGAATCCATGCCCCCTGCAGTGGAAGCGCAGAGTCTTAACCACTGGACCGCCAGGGAAGCCCTGGTTGTTATTTTTTACTAGCGGTTTGCCAGCCAGGACTAGGAGAGAACTTCTATATTCTTCCCTCCTTGGGAAAAGTGGTTTAGGAGGACCCAGCTCTAGGTTTTGTCTCCCAAGGAAAACCCTGCCTCTTGGGCTCTATCTTTCCATTCATTCATTCATTCCCAAAGAGGCAGGGGAGTCTAATGGTATGGTTCAAACCACAACGTCTGACTCGTGTCCCCGCCCTTCCTGGTGCCCGCCGCTGCTCAGGGTACACTTGAGGCTACAGCCAACGTCCCTCTTCCCCTTCTCTCTTGTCCCAGTGGAGAAACTTGATTCAGCAGCAGAAACAAGGGCAGTTTCACATCCAGGCTGGGCCAGGACCCCCATCCTCTGGGGGAGGCCAGGACCGAGGCCCCTCAGGAAGGAAGCCGGTGGTGGACACCGCCTGGAGAAGCAGGTGGTCTGGGACACCCCAGGTCGGTCAGTGTGACCTGGGAAGTGCTGGTGGCCCTCCCTCCCTCCTTGTCCCCCGTTTCCCCTCCCCCACAAGAGAATGAGGATAAAGCCAGCACATGTGGACCAAGATTTGTGCAAAAGGATGTCCATCACGGTGTTATTTACACTTCGTGAAAACTTCGAAACGGCCTAATACCCAACAGCGAGAGAGAAAATTGTAGTTTAACCATGTGATAAAAATTTGGCAACAGTTCAATATGATGCTTATTGAGATGTTTTAAATTCCTCCCCACTCTTTTTTTCTTTATTTTTTGTTTCGGTAGCTTTACTGGTGTTCTTTCTAATCGTAACAGTAATGCATGTTTGATTTGAAAAAACATTCGAGATAGATGGAAGTATTTCAATCAATTTGAAAGTTTCACCTCCCTCCTTACGTATATTATTCCCCTTCCTGGAAGTAGGTTTATGGGTATTTGCATAGAATTTTTAATGAGAAGGAAAAGGGTTATGGCAATGTTCAATGAAAAACAAAAAGAGAATACAAAAATAGTACCTAAAATATTTTTTCCTATGAACATAAAACAGTGCATAGAAAAAGAAACCAGAAGCAAAAATACTGAAATGTTGCATAACAATGTGAATTACTTAATACCACTGAACTGCTCACTTAAAAATGGTTAAGATGGGGACTTGCCTGGTGGCGCAGTGGCTGGGAGTCTGCCTGCCAGTTCAGGGGACACGGGTTCAAGCCCTGGTCCGGGAGGATCCCACATGCTGCGGAGCAACTAAGCCTGTGTGCCACAACTACTGAGCCCGAGTGCCACAACTGCTGAAGCCCAAGTGCCTAGAGCAGGTGCCCCGCAGCAAGAGAAGCCACCGCAACGAGAAGCCCACGCACCTCAGCAAAGAGTAGCCCCTGCTCACTGCAACTGGAGAAAGCCCGTGCGTAGCAACCAAGACCCAACACAGCCAAAAATAAAGAAATTAATTAATTTAAAAATGGGTTAGAATGGGTATCCTCGGAAAATTTACAAACAACAAATGCTGGAGAGGGTGTGGAGAAAAGGGAACCCTCTTGCACTGTTGGTGGGAATGTAAATTGATACAGCCACTATGGAGAACAGTATGGAGGTTCCTTAAAAATCTAAAAATACAACTACCATATAACCCAGCAATCCCACTACTGGGCATATACCCGGAGAAAACGGTAATTCAGAAAGAGTCATGTGAGGCTTCCATGGTGGTGCAGTGGTTAAGAATCCACCTGCCAATGAAAGGGACATGGGTTCGATCCCTGGTCTGGGAAGATGCCACATGCCGCGGAGCAACTAAGCCCGTGTGCCACAACTACTGAGCCTGCGCTCCAGAGCCCGTGAGCCACAACTCCTGAAGCCCAGGCACCTAGAGCCCATGCTCCACAACAAGAGAAGCCACCGCAATGAGAAGCCCGCACACTGCAACAGAGTAGCCCCCACTCGCTGCAACCAGAGAAAGCCTGCGCGCACCAACAAAGACCCAACGCAGCCAAGAATAAATTAAAAAAAAAAAAAAAGAGTCATGTACCACAATGTTCATTGCAGCACTATTTACAATAGCCAGGACATGGAAGCAACCTAAATGTCCATTAACAGATGAATGGATAAAGAAGATGTGGCACATATATACAATGGAATATTACTCAGCCACAAAAAGGAACAAAACTGAGTTATTCGTAATGAGGTGGATGGATTTAGAGTGTGTCATACAGAGTGAAGTAAGTCAGAAAGAGAAAAACAAATACCGTCTGCTAACGCATATATGTGGAATCTAGAAAAATGGTACTGATGTACCTAGTGACAGGGCAGAAATAAAGACGTGTATGTAGAGAACGGACTTGACACAGTGGGGGAAGGGGAGGCTGAGACGTAGTGAGAGCGTGGCACTGCCATATATACACTCCCAAATGTAGAACAGATAGCTAGTGGGGAGCTGCTGCATAGCACAGCGAGAGCAGCTTGGTGCTTTGTGATGACCTGGAGGGCGGGAGGGAGGCTCAAGAGGGAGGGGAGGGCTTCCCTGGTGGCGCAGTGGGTGAGAGTCTGCCTGCTGATGCAGGGGACACAGGTTCGTGCCCCGGTCTGGGAGGATCCCACATGCCGCAGAGCGGCTGGGCCCGTGAGCCATGGCCGCTGAGCCTGTGCGTCTGGAGCCTGTGCTCCGCAACGGGAGAGGTCACAGCAGTGAGAGGCCCGCGAACCGCAAAAAAAAAAAAAAAAAGAGAGAGGGGATATGGGGATATATGTATACATATAACTGATTGACTTTGTTGTACAACAGAAACTAACACAACATTGTAAAGCAATTATACCCCAATAAAGATGTATAAAAAAATTCAAAAAGTAAAAAAAGAAAGTCACAATAATCATATCAATATTCCTTAAAAAAATGGTTAACATGGTAAATTTTATATTACGTGTATTTTACCGCTATTAAAAATACAAATAAATAAATAAATGTCATCTCCCATCCCCCCCGCAAAAAAAATGCTAAAATGGTGGTCATCTCTGGAGTGGTGAGATTAAAGGTGGTTATTTTCTTTTCCTCAATTTTCCATTCCAGTGATGTATTGTTTTTGTTCCTATTTTTAAATGAAACAAATGTGTTTAAAATAATTATTTAAGTAATATTATTTTAATGCATGTGTGCTGTAAAAAACCCTAATAGTATTGATGAGAATTCAGCAAAAGCAGAACCCTCCCCCCAAATCACTTACATAATCAGGAGTGGAACGTACTGTCTGGAACAGAACAGGGGGTGGCTCAGCACATCTTTGCTCCTGCAGGCAGGCGGCACTGCAGGACGGGGGTGGATGGGTTGGGACCAGGTGCCCTCCCTCTGCCTGGGCATCAGTTTCTCTCTGGGCAATTTTACTCTCAGTCCAAGGAGTCGGAGGGAGGAGGCGGGAGCCCAGCCGATTCCATTGTGTTCTGGGCCGAGGCCAGATGGAGGAGACAGGGGAGTCCAGATCCTGCAGGCTCTGCAACAGCTGGCTGGTAAGATGTGGGGCGCTGGGAAACGGGGGAGATGGAGCCAGGTCGGGCAGGGGGTCCTCAGTGAGTGAATGAGTGTTTATCGAGTATCTACTCTGGCAGCTTCCCAGACAAGATCTCATTTGATTCTCTCGTGGTGACCTCAGCAAGACATTGTGCCCATTTTACTGATGGGGAACTGAGGCACAGAGACATGAAGTGACCAGCTCAAAGACACAGAGTATGAGAGGCGCGCATCCTGCATTTGTGTGCCATGGACGCTGGTACAGGCCGGACAGAAGCTTGAGTGTTAGAATTGGCAAGTCCTTAGACATGACTCACTCGTGGGGAAACTGAGGCCCAGAGATGGAGAGGGACTGGCTGGAGGCCACATGACCTGGGGTCCCAGGAGTCAGTGGTCCCTCCTGGCCCTGACTTCCCCTCCCTTCACTCTCTCTTCCCCCTCTCTTCGTTCCCTGTAGTCTTCCTCCTGTGGTGCCGTCAGAAGGAACGGGCAGGAGAAGGGGGTCCAGGGAGAGGCCTCTGGGGCCGTGCTGAGGGCTCAGAGGATGGAGAGGCCGCCCCCAGGCCTGGTGCTCTCCTGCTGCAGATGCAGCCTGGGTGTCCCCACTGGACACCCGGTGCCAGAGGGCCTGGCTCTGCAGGTAGGGGGAAGTGGGAATGGGGACCGCCTCCCCTGAGGCAGAGGGTGAGATGCAGCTGGGAGATGCACTTTAAGTCAGTTCTTGACTCCTAGTGTTGAAATGATGAAAATAAGAAATGAATACATGTGCCATTTACTGAGATGCTAAGACCTGGCAGACACCACCCAGGGGCTGGGATTTAGTTATAAGCAAAGCTTCATGCCCGCTGTCACTGGCCCTCATGGAACCCATGGCCCAGTGCTGAGACAGGCAGGAAATTAACAATCACAAAGGGTGTGTGTGTGTGAATACCACCAAAGTTAAGTGCTGTGAAGGGAAGAAACACAGATCTACATGAAGTTGTTTTTTTCCTTGTTAACTATTTTATTACGGGACTTTTAATCTTACATAAAAGTAGGGGAAATAGGATAATCACCCTCAGTGTACCCATCGTCCAGTTTCACGAAAATCACCTCCTGAGAAAATGTGTTTAATCTGTACCCTGGCTACTTCCCCCAGGACATAATTTTGAGGCAAATCCCATGCATCCTACCATTTCATCTGTAAATATTTCTGTAGCATCTCTAAAACATAAAGTGTCTTTTAAACAACAGAACCACCAGGCCAGGATCACACCTAAAAAATGAATAATTCCTTAACACCAACAAATATCTGGTCAGCATTCAAATTTCCAATTGTTTTATAAGCAAATATGTTGTTATAGTTTTTTGGGTTTTTTGGGGTTTGGTATTTATTTATTTATTTTGTCTGCGCTGGGTCTTAGTTGCGGCACGCAGGATCTTTGTTGTGGCATGCAGACTCTTAGTTGCGGCATGCACGCGGGATCTAGTTCCCCAACCAGGGATCGAACCCAGGCCCCCTGCATTGGGAGCACGGAGTATTACCCACTGGACCACCAGGGAAGTCCTTGTTGTTATAGTTAGTTTGTATTGGGATCTAAATAAGGCCCACTTGCTGTCATCGGTTGAGGGGTCCTTAAGCTCTTTTTAATCTAGGGACTCCCCTCTGTTGTTTTTGTTTGTTTCTTTGTTTCCTTGCAAGTTATCTGTTGAAGAAACCAGGCTGCTTGTCAGGTAGAGTTTCCTACTGTCTGCATTTTGCTGATTGCATCCCCCGATAGAGTTTTCTTTTTCATAAATTTATTTATTTATTTATTGTCTGCGTTGGGTCTTCGTTGCTGCGCGCAGGCTTTCCCTAGCTGCAGCAAGCGAGGGCTACTCTTTGTTGCGGTGCATGGGCTTCTCATTGCAGTGGCTTCTCTTTGTTGCGGAGCGCAGGCTCTAGGCGCGTGGGCTTCAGCTGTTGTGGCACAACGGCTCAGTAGTTGCAGCTCGCAGGCTTAGTTGCTCCGCGGCATGTGGGATCTTCCCGGACCAGGGATCGAACCCGTGTTCCCTGCATTGGTAGGCGGATTCTTAACTACTGCACCACCAGGGAAGTCCCCGATAGCGTTTTCTATGAGAACTTTTGACAAAGGGAGCTGACCTCGACCAGGGCTCAGCAGAGATGGGAAGGGTGCATGGCTGACTGGTGGAGGGACAGCAGACAGGAGTGCCAGGCAGAGGGAACAGAACAGCATGTGCAAAGACCTCTGACAGGGAGAGGAACATGGAAAATGCAAAGAACGGCAGTCCAGTCGGAGCCCTGTTAGTATGGGGTTGGGGGCTGGGGTGCTTTGAGATGAAGTTGGAAAGGTGTGTAATGGTGGGTGGGGGACAGACCATGCAGAGAGTGCCTTGTTGTCAGTGGGGAGGAGTCGAAATTTGATCATCAGAGCAAGGGGACTGCTCCTGGCGTATTTTAGCAAGAGAGTAAGATAATTTGATTTGAGATTTGAAAAATATCACTCTGGTTACTGTGTAGGCACTGACTGGAGGGGCGGGGGCAAGTGGATGCAGGAGGGCAGGTAGGAGGCTGCTGAGGCCATCCAGGCACCCAGAAGTGACGGTGTGGCCTGAGCAGATGGCATGCTGCACCATCCCACAGCAGCCCCATTTTACAGACAAGAAAGCTGAGGCTCAGAGCGGTGAGTGGCTTGCCCAAGGCCTCAGTGGTGTCTGGCACATGGCGGGAGGCTGTAGCTGCAGTCATTACAATGAGCACCTGCACTTTCTCTTGGCTCTCCAGGTGCTTTGGGGCCTGGCAGCGGTTCGCACAAGGAGGGACCCGGTACCGGGACCACATGGCCAACCGCGGGCAGGGACCCTGAGGATGTGCCTGCAGCAGTGGGTGCAGACGAAGCAGCTCCAGGCCTCAGATGGGGCGAAGGTGACCCAGCTGTCCCTTTGTTGGCGGGAGGCAGGTGAGCAAGTGGCGGGCCGAGGGGCTCCCTCTCTCTCCCACCCCAGCAAATAGCATCACTTAAGCTCCTTCTGCAGTCGCCCAGTTGATTTAGGGATGCTCGTGGTGGGAGGTGATGGGATCGGGAGTTTTCTCGGGGATGCGGCCTGGCAGGCCTGGGAGGGTCCGGAGGGGTCCCTGGAGCAGCAGGCTTTGGTGGGCCCCATCCTGACCTCCATCATGAGCTCCTCTAGGCGAGAGACCTGTTCAATCTTCCACCTGGAAGAGATGGAGCCCCTGCTTCTGGGAAGCTTCTGGTCTTAGGGGGATGTACAGCTCCTGCCCCCGACTGACCAAAACGTGACAGAGGAAGATGGGATCTTCCAGATGTCCCGGTGGGGAGGGCTTGGGGGTGGTGGGAGGGGGCAGTAGCCACAAGGGGAGAGGCCCTAAGGGGCCTGAGGCAGCGTCCACCAATGGCTTTGAGCAGAGGGTGCTCACTGGTTCATCTCTTGTCTGCTTCTCAGGGAACATGGCCCTCCCCAGCTCAGCCCCTGGGGGGGGCCACAGCCCACGGCCTGGGGGTGGTGGCCCAGGCCCAGGCGCTGCCCCGGGAGCAAGGCCGGCGCTCCTTGCAGGAAGCCGGCCGGAGGCTGGCCCTCCACCGGGCGCTGCTGCTCTGGAGGACGCAGCTCTCCCAGCGCCAGCGGGCGGAGCAGGTGTCCGTGAGTTTGTGACCTGGGGTTGGGCCTGGAGGACATGGGGTGGGAAGGTGAGCAGTCCTCAGCACTGGATGGAGTGTCCCATAGGGAATGGGCCACATCCTACTCCTCTCTGTGGCCCCAGCATGGGGCCTGGCACCCCGTGATGCCCAGCAGGCATGGGGCCGGGGGAGGTAGCCTAGGGACGCTGAGTCAGTGATACAGCAGAGAGCTGTGGGGGACAGGGAGTGGTCAGGGGCACAGACACGGAGTCCTGCCAAGGTGGCTGGAACCTAACGGGGAGGTTGGTTTAACGCTCTTCTCCCTCCCCAGAATCTGGACCCACCTCTCACCCATCTCCTGGCTAAGGGGGAGGCCCCTGGTGGCGGAAACCCTGTATGTCTCCTCACCACTGTCTCCTAGCGTCTTGCAGAGGCCCAGGCTGCCGAAGGCCCAGAACAAATACCGTAAATGAATCAGTGAAGGAGCCACTTTTTCCCCTGCCCCCATTTGCCTTATTACACAGCTGGAGAAGCTGAGGCTCAGAGGGGTCAAGCAGCTTGCTCTAAATCACGCTGAATCAGGAGCAAGAAGTGAGACCTATAGTGAGACCTTGCGATGCTTTTATACAAGGTGGGATGCTGGGACTCAGAGCCCAGGCTGATGGTTATGGGTGAGAGAGCCAGTGGAGGTCAGGAGGGGCCAGCTTCACTGATGGAATGTCAGCAGGAATGTAAGCCAGCAGCTGCAGGGTTAAGAATTCTGTCCTTAAAAGCTATGCACCTAGCAGAGGAGCTCCCACACTGCGATCTATTGAAAGTCAGCCCTCAACACAAGGGGTTGTAAAGAAACAAACAAAAACCCAAAATAACAAACAAAAAAGAACAAAACAAGAAAAAAATAAAAACAAACCAAAAAAAGCTATACACCTGGCATCCATCAGCCCCACACCCACTTGGTCCACTTGGACCCTCAGTCTCTTTTAATGCGTCCCTGGACCTCTAAGGAAACTCAGTTCACCATGATCCTTCAGAATGTAGCCCTCCCTCCCCCAGTCTATCCTCTGGCCTTTGGGTACCGGGTCACAGTCCATAGCTCCCTGCAACATATCTGAGGCTGCCCTGTAGCCTGAGATGAGTGCTTGGATCCCAGGTCTGCTGCTGTTTGGAGTTTGGGGAAATGACCTTCCCCCAGGCCTCAGCTTCCCTACCTTTATAACCGAGTGGAGGCAGAAATACTGGTGTGGGCTCTTGAGTCCTGGGTCGCTGGGCCTGGGCTCGGCTCCACTCCGCATCAACTGTGTGGCCCCCATGCACCCAGGGAGTGTGGCGAGGATCAACCAGGTGATCAGGGCAAGTAGAGCTGTGGTCTTGGCCTCAGCTGCTCACGGGGGTCACTGTGGGGGCTTTGGAAAAGTTGGGGAGCCCAAGCCGCACCCAGACCATTACATCAGAATCTCCGGGGCTGGGGCCCCAGTGAGCATCGGTATTTCTTAGAGCCCCCAGTGGTCCTAGTGGGCGGCCCATGTGGGAGGTGGGGTTGCCCAGCTCTGGCCCAGCGTTTGGCTCACGGTGGCACCCTTCCAGCACCCCCAGCCAGGGGTGACGGGGGGCCCCGGCACTCACCTGCCCCCTCCAGTAGCTCCTTCTTCGAGGGCGTGCAGCAGCGGGCGCTGCGTCACAGCCTGAGGGGTTGGCGCCTGAGGGCGCGGGATCCGGGCAGCGCCAGGACCACCTTGGCCCCAGCGGTTCTGGGCGGTGTCCTGGGAGGAAAGGCCCTGCCGGGCTGCAGGACACCCCGCAGCTCCCTGGAGCAGGTGAGGGGGAGAGGGTGGGGAGGGCTGGGAAGGGGAGGGGAGGGGGGAGGGGTAGCAGCACCCAGGGCACCCAGGACTCCACAGCTCCTTCCCCAGGCTTCCCGGGCCCCCGCCCTCCTGGAGGTGTTCCGGGTGAGCTTTCTGTGGGCAGCTGGGCAGCAGCAGCAGGGGCGGCACCTTCTGCTCTGGCAGGCGCAAGCCCAGCAGTCCCGGGGCGTGGCAAGGTGGCATCAGCGCACCCTTCAGAGGCGGTAGGGACCCCTCCCCAGGACGGGTGAGCCATGCTGCCCACCACCCTTGGATTTACTGTTTCCCATCAATCCTTGCCCTTCCCACCTCACCCCCTTGGGGTCTGCATCCCAGAGGGCTCCCCTCACACCCCAGACTCAAATCCTCTCAGAGCCTCCTGCCCTCCTACCCTGCCCTGCTGAGAGGTGTGAGGTATTCATTTCTCCCAGAAATTTCACGGCTGTGGTAATCCCAGCTTTGTCCCTCACTGGCTGTGTGATCTTGGGCAAGTTGCTTAACCTCTCTCTGCCTCTATCTCTCCGTTCGTATGGGGGTAATAATAGGACTCACTCCAATGGGAATCAGCGAGGGAGGGGCATGCACATCCCCTAGCACAGTGCCTGGCGTTAGTAAACACTCAGCCCGTGGCAATGTTCCTCACTAGGAGCTGAGCATAGCACTTGGCATCGGGGGTCTGGGGTCCCACTGCATCCCGACCACCTGTCATTGTGACCCTTGGAGCAGCATTTAAGCCCTCCAGCCCCCAGCAACCCACCCTCCCCCATGATGGATGGAGGGAGAAGAGTCACCCCAAGCCCTCCATGCTTCTGAGGGGAGGGGAGGGAAGGGGAGGGCTGGGCTGGCCCAGGGTGGCAGTGACCACCTGAGGGTGGACACTCCCCTTCCCAGCATCCTCCTTGGCTGGAGCCACTGGGCAACAGCCCAGGGGGCCAGGAGAGAGCTGGCTGCCCGCCGGGCCTGGAATCAGAGATGCAGGGCCGTGCTGGGCCTGTGGCGGCAGCAGCTGGTGCAGCAGCAGGAGACGGAACAGTGGGCCCGGGAGTGGGATGGGGACAGCAGCGACGTGCACTGGGCCACTGGCACTGCTGCTGGCAGAGTGAGTCGGGCACTGGGACAGGGCACCGGGGCTGAGGGGGGGCCCAGGTCTGTCAGGGACACCCAAGATTCTGGTCCTCTAGCACAGAGTCCAGTGATGGGACACTCCCACAACCCCCCACCCCCCCACCCCAGGTCTGGGTGGCAGAACAGGACCGGGGGGCGTGGACGCTGTAGGCTTGGGTTAACGTTCCCCACTCTTCCATTCCCTGGCTGTGTGGACTTTAAGTGTGCTACTTAACCTCAGCTTACTCATCCGTAAAATGGGGATAACAGTGGTACCCCCCCCACCCCCGCTAGAGTGATTGTGAGAATTCTGTGAGACAATCCACACTAAGGGCTTGGCTCAGATCCCCGCTCCTCGTGGGCGCTACCATCATCATCACCATCTTCATCTTCATCCTTGTCACCCTCACCTGGCCTTCAGGAGTCACAGTGTCCTCAGAGCCCAGCACAGAAGGCGGGGATCACTGGGGGCAATTTTAGAGGCTTCTCACTCCGTTGCTATCATATCAGTGGGCTGGCAGGTGGGAATTTGGTTGTTCTGGAAAGTTCGTGTCCTGTCCACTGGGGACAGCTGCTTCCCCAGCCTAATCGTTGCCCAGGAACATTGACCTAGTGTTGCCAGACCTCTGTTTTTACAGAAAAGCTGGAAATCTGTATTTTTATGTGAATTCTCCTGACTCCTAAACATCGTCAAGAAATTAAAAAAAACAAAACAAAACAAAACTCTGAGTTGGTAGTCCTGGTCACCAGTAGGACGCCTGTAATGGGAGCATCTTAACCCAGACAGTTAGGCAGCCTCCTTGGTTCCCACTTGGGTAGAGGGCAGAAGCTGGCAGAGCAGGGGCCCACGGTTCCTTGGGGCCCAGGCTGAGGCTGCAATGAGCGCCTAGGGGCACCTCAGCATCTCTCTGGCCACAGGACAGCAGCTCCTGCGTGAAAAGTAACAGCGGTGTGTGCGGGCCCGCCTCCAGGGCCTGCGCAGGGCCGTGTTCCGGGGCTGGCAGGAGGCAGCAGCTTGTCAGGGACCCACGGCGGCCGGTCCAGAGCAGCTCCTACTGCAGAGGTGGCCGGGCCTGGGGGTGGGAGAGCGAGGGTCACCCCCACCCCTGGAAAAGCAGGGAGAGAGCCCAGGGATGGGAAGCTGGGTGGCCTCTGCAGCTCTAGGGGCAGGCCAGGCTGGAGGCCTGGGACCCGGGCATCATGGGCGTGAAGGGAGATCCCAGCCTGGAGTCAAAACCACCAAGCTTCCATTATATGAATTGTTTGGGAGGTGCGGGATGGCAAGCCCCTAACCCCACCCAATGCCCTGACAAGCCCCAGGTCTCCACCTCCTGGCCAGGTCAGACCTTTGGTTTCAGAGCTCACAGTTAAGATGAGGAAATCAGGGACTTCCCTGGCGGTCCAGTGGTTAAGACTCCGCGCTTCCACTGCAGGGGGGATGGGTTCGATCCCTGGTCAGGGAACTAAGATCCCACGTGCCTTGAGGCCAAAAAAAAAAAAAAAAGAAAAAGATGGGGAAATCAACTCCTCAAACAGCCACCACAAAGAGAGAGAAATCTGAAATAGAGATGTTCTAGTGACACACATATACCGTTCATGGGTGCATGTTTAAAAGCAGAGGGGACAGATGACACCTTCTCCCACGGTTGGTTCTGTACAAACTCACACGCATTCACAGCGTCCCCACGGGGCCATTGAACCATTCACTGCAGAGCGGCTGATGTTTTCTTGGTCCATCTGGGAGCGGGGGACCACATTCTCCTCACTGACCTCCTGGCCCACAGTGGCCTTGTGAGGGCAAGCAGGGCGTGGCTGCTCTCTTGGTGGAGGGGGACCTGAACCCACAACTGCCAGGTTCCTACACCGTCCCGGGCAGCACCTGCCCCCGGAGCGAGGGTGAGTGCGTGCCAAGGCCCCTAAGCGAAAGCCGGAGCTCTCACCTGTTATACATCGATCCATACGTTCTTAAGGCACAGGGCTGTGTAGCCAAAACTGTTAAGAACCTGTGATGGTTTGTGGGGAATTTTCAGGTGTAATTTTGAATTAATGTGACTTTTGACTGGGAAGTCGGCTGGGCCCCTTCTCTGCACCTGTTCTGCAGCCGCTTCCAGGCCTGGTGTGGAGTAGTGAGAGGCACAGGGATGCCCCGGGCCAAGGGTCCAGCCTTCCAGGATGGCCTGAGGAGATGGGCACCAGGGGCCACATTTGCCAGTGAAGCCCCAGAAGCTGCAGCCCGGCCTCAGGAGCAGCGCGTGGCCCAGGCCTCCTTCTCCTGCTGGAGAAGCCAAGAACAGGGACACCAGGTGGACAGCAAGCTGAGGAGGGCCGGGCCCAGCCGGCCTTCGTTGCAAGGCAAGTGGCCCCGGGCCAGTGATGTGAGGCCCGCCAGCGGGCAGGAGAGAGAATCCAGGCCCAGGCCCTGTGCTGGCTGCTGCCCCGAAGCTGAGCGCCAGGTGGGCGCCCATGGCCTGAGGGCGGCCCCGCACTGTGCTTCCAGCTTAGGCCTTGAGCTCGTATGGGGCCAGGGTAGAGGGTATTTGACGGCTGGTGGCAGGTCTCAGGGGGCTAGGGGTGATGGGGAGAGGAGGTCCTGGTCCCTGGGGTCAAATTCCAGCTCTGCACTTTCCAGCTATGCCACCCCTCTTTGGGCAAGTCTAACTTCGAAGGTCCAAGGAAGATTACAGGCCTGCCTTGCAGGGTGGCCCCGGGGATTAGAATAAGAAATAACGTGTGCAATTTCTCCGCTCAGCTCGGGCTAGACACACACCAGGTCCTGGATGATATAAATCAGTGCTCGTGGGGAGGATGGGAGGGAAGGAGGAGTTGGCAGGACTGCTTTCTCTGTGTCCCCTAAACAGGATGCCTGTCCCCATCGTGTGACAGATAATTCTGCTGCTCTCTGTGCCCATTTGAACGTGATTTCCCCAGAAGAGGGATGGGGGACGAGGAACACAGGCACGGGGCTTTGCCTGGAGGTCCCCCTCCTGCGGTGCACTGGCGGGGGCAGAGGAGGGCTCCCTACAGCCCGCTGTAGAGTCCTGGCCCTGATGGCCTCGGTGTGGGCTCCTCCCTTGCCGCCAGCGTCCTAGAGGCCTGCGCCCAGTCAGCGACTGGGGGCCATGTCCAGCGAACTGCCATCGCCCAGTTCCAGCGGGCTGGGCCC
This sequence comes from Pseudorca crassidens, assembly GCF_039906515.1. Taxonomy (NCBI): domain Eukaryota; kingdom Metazoa; phylum Chordata; class Mammalia; order Artiodactyla; family Delphinidae; genus Pseudorca; species Pseudorca crassidens. Next base: position 9,058,388 of record NC_090297.1, read on the forward strand.
AGGCGCCTCCTGCGAACCCACTGGGCCCAGTGGCGGACAGCGCTGCTCAGATTGTGGCTGGAACCACAGGCCGAGGCCCAGGAGGCCAGCACAGCCCACCCCAGGCCCAGAGCCAGCCTCAGGCACTGGCCTAGGCTGGCCGCCAGAGGGCACCTCTGCTGAGGAGCGCTCCAGCCCTGCGGAGGCAGGTGAGGCCCGGCCCAGGTCAGGTGGGAGGTCCAAAATGACCTCGGGGCTACTGGCCTCAGAGTCAGCTTGATTCAGCCCCGATGGTGAGGGTGGTTGCATGCTTTTCCAGGACCCCAGCAGCCTTGTGGACACCACCCCTACGGGTTCTCAACAGCCTCCTGGCCGGGCAGCCAGCCAATTACAGGTCCATCAGCACTTACTGAGCACCCACTGAGCGCCAGCCCAGTGCTGGTCTGCTACAAAGAAGCACCCTGGGTCGCATCTGTTAGGGAGACAGACACCTCAACTCATTATAAGTCCTGGTAGTCTAGGATCAAAAGAGGTAATTGGGGTCAGTAGCAATTTTTTGTCGTTCTTTTTTTTTTTTTTAATTAGAAAATGAAACATGCTCATTATAGAAAACCCAGAAAATATAAATGAAAAAATATTCTTTCATGACTCTCTCTACCCAAAGATGACTGCCAGTCCGTCTCCAGACCAGAAGCATTAGTTCTGATACCTGCAAAGGGTGACAAAGAGCTGGGTGGCCTAGCACGAGGGAAGAGGCCACAAGGAAACCCGGGCACAAAGAGTGACGCTGCATGGCAGTCCATTGCGGGACACGTCATTGCGGGACACATAGCCCCAGAGTTACCGGCAGGCCACAGAGTGTTCCTCAAGATGAACTGGTATCATCAAGAATCCTGTTTCAGGATTCAAACAAAATATGTCATAGACTCTAGAAAAGTTTCTAAGAAAAAAGATTAAAGTGGTTTGTTTTCAATGGAATTGAAACGGACTGGCTTTGGTTATTTGCAGAATCCACATATTTACCTATGTGGGGCTATGGCGACAGCAGATTCTGGGGTCTCAGGGTATTTTATTTCTAGATCTGTGTTTCAAGAGAATTTTATTTTCAGAGTATGTTTATAAACACTTCCATTCCATTTCTGTCAGCAAAGGCAGGCAGGGATCCCGTTTACTGATGGAGAAACTGAGACTTGTAGAAACAAAGTGAATGTCAGGAATGGTCAATGGTAACTAGGGGGCTGAATTCCAGGCCCCCCTCTTTCTACCGCACGCACACGCGCGCCCAGGCAGCCCTCACCTAACGACGGGGGCGGGTTTTATGCCACCTCACGGTGGCACAGACTCCCTTAGAGAGCCCCTGGTGTCCGCAGAGTGCAGTCGCTGGGGGCTCGGGCCCTGGAGTCAGACCACTCCGTAGAGGTGAGGCCTCAGACAAGTAATTTGACTTTATGAGGCTGAGTGGGGAGAGTAATGCCCACCTCACAGGGTGTACCTGGCACAGGTAAGCTCTGATTGGTAGCCATTTTTGGTCCACTCACCTTCCTGAGTCTCGAGCCATGTGGGAGCGTGGGGAAAGAGGCAGTGGCGTGTACTGATGGCCACACTACTCTCGGCCTTTCCTGTCTCCTCTACTGGTCGGGAAAGGAGTCCTGCCAGGTCACTTGGGCCCCTAGATGTCCAAGCCCATTGGTTCAGGGTTTCCTCTTTGTTCCCTCAGGCCTGCAGCTGCAGGCCACAGGCCACAGGGCCTGGCCTGCCCAGCCCCAAGCACCACAGCCCCAGTGGACAGAGGAAGCAGAGAGGAACGTCCCGGACTCCCTCAGGGAGTAACCAATGTCTGAAGTGCAGGGATGAGACCGTCACCAGCCCTCACGGGCCTGGAAATCAGCTTTGAACTCTTGGCGAATCTGTCTTATGTATTTACTGTTTTTCCCCACCCATCTCCTCTTCTGGAATATTTCACAATTTTGAGAAAACAATTACAATTTCTCCTGGCCCACCCTTTGGGGCCACAGCCCAAGCCTTTGCAGGAGGCTTGGGCACAGGTGGTGGCAGCAGGGACACAGCCTCAACACCATTTCTCGTTAACTCTCTTCCTAGGGCTCAGCTTCCAGAAGTACTGGGGGAGAGCTTACTCCCCTGAATGATGTGTTAACCTCTTCTGACGCCCCTTTGCCAGGTGACAGAGAGCCTCCCCTCGGCCCTGCCTCCCAGCTCCAGCTGCTGGGGCGAGGGTCAGCGCCCTACGGGGCCAGAAGGGGACCCAGCTCTGAGACCAAAGACCTCGAGGGCAAAGGCGAGGCCGAGCAAAGGTGTCTGGGGTGGGAGCAGAGTGTGTGCGTGGAGAGGGAGGGCTGAGAGCAGGGGTGGAGAGGGAGGGCTGAGGGCAGGGGTGGAGAGGGAGGGCTGAGGGCAGGGATGGAGAGGGAGGGCTGAGGGCAGGGGTGGAGAGGGAGGGCTGAGAGCAGGGGTGGAGAGGGAGGGCTGAGAGCAGGGGTGGAGAGGGAGGGCTGAGGGTGTGGGCTGGGCTGAGGGCCTTGCCTGACCTGAGCCCTCTCTGGCCGGTGCTCGTCCCGCAGCATTCTGCGGACCAGGCCTAGGCCCGTGGCTCTGCCCTCTTTCCTGGCCATGAAGGGGTCGTGATGCCCTTTGCTGTCAGGACACACACCAGGGCCTCTCCCCTCAGGAGGAAGTACCTGCAGCGCTGGCGCCTTGAGGCACTGCTTCGCCGGCTCCGGGGTTCCCTGCAGGCCAGGCCCGGGCAGCTGCATGGCAGCGCTGGGTAGATGCTCAGGGGACGGAGCAGCTGGCGCCCACACTGGCGAGTGGGGCGGCCCCTCCCCACCCTCACGCTGACCTCCCATCACGTCCCATTCCCAGCCCTAACCCATGGAAACGCAGTCTCTGAAAGTAAGTTCAGGACTCTGGACCTACCAAGCCTGAAACCTCGGGAACAGGTGCAGGAAACTGCATTGTTAACACACCTCAGGTGACACCTCCTCGTCACATCCCCTTCCTCCTGGTGCCGCAGAGTTGCAGGCAGGGAGAGGCAGCAGAGGGGCTGGGGGCTGCCGGGCCGGGGACAGTGGTGGGCCCAGCTCGGGGTCTCCTCGTGACTGTCCCCATAGCTCAGGCAGTGGCACCTGAGGCGGGCCTGGTGACGGTGGGCCTTGCGGCTGCAGGTGTCTCAGCGATTACAGCAACAAGACGCTGGGTCCATTCCCAGGTACTGGGGGAGAGGGGGCGGCCCCGCCCCCCAGCAGGCCCTTCCTAGCCGTGCCACACCTGCACATTCCTGAGCTGCGGCCCTCCCTGCTTGGTGCCCCCAGAACCCCTTCTTTTCCAGGGGAGGGATCAGTTCAGTTAGAGAAAGCAGCCTGGATTCCAGAGCCCTTAATCCAGCTGGTGACCGCGTGCTGAGCACAGTCGTGGCCGTCACTGGTCCGGGGACGGGCTTGGCCTGTGGCACAGCTGCCGCTCACACCGCCTGTGTTGGGTGTGGGTCGCTGAGCGCCGCCCCGTGATGTGCACTCAGAACCCAGCTTCCCTGATCGCAGGCCTGTGCATCTGGCCCAGGGCAGAGGGAAGGGCCTCCTCTTCCCTCGGGGGCAGAAGGAGCTGGGCCCCCGGAGTTCCTCCAGCACTGACAGCACACACCCAGGAGGGAGCCAAAGAGTTTCCTGCTCCCTGATTCCAGGCCTTTGAAACACGGCACCAGCGTCTGGCAGCCAGGGGCCTGAGGGGCAGAGCCAGCAGCAGTGGGAGGCCTCGGAGCAGGCAGGAAGCCACCAGAGCCCCTGTGCTTGGTGGACTTGGGGTGAAGCAGGGGGCCCAGCAGCAGCTGTGATCCGTTCCCCTGGAAAGGAAAGCAGATCGGAGCCCCACCCACCTGAGGAGTACAGGCTCAGGCACAAGGCGCTCAGGCCAAGAGCTCTGAAGGACAATAAAACACCCTCCTTGGCCCCGGCTGCTTCTCTCTGTCTCTCCTAAAGGCTGCCCCCTGCCCCACCCAACCAGCCCCTCTGACCTGCTTCCTCTGCCGTCAGGCCGCCCTGTGGACAACCGGCCGCCTCCACCCCCACCCCCACCCCCACCCCACCCCCACCCCCCGGAGCCGGTGAAGCCCCGCAAGCAGGGGCTGGGACAGGGAACAGCCTGCGTGCACGTGTCAGTCACAGCCCCTGGGCGGTGGGGCCTGAGGGCTGATGCCTGGGGAGCAGTGCCAGACAGACAGCTTCCCGGACAGGGTGCATGCAGGGGAGGGAGCGGCAGGCAGAAGGAGGTCCTGCCCGAAAAATAAGCCAGGAAGAAGTCAGTCCTGCTCGGGCCAACCTCACTTTCGCCCTCGATGGTAACAGGCAGGGCATCCCTTCACCCCTCAGAGCCAGGGGAGAAAAGGGAAGGCCAAGGGCTCCACCATGCACAAAGGTTCAGACACCTTTAACCCTTAAGAGGCACTTTCTCTCTCGAGCATGTGAGCAGACAACTGAGGGTAAGCTGTGACAAAGCGAGAGAGAGGCATGGACATATATACACTACCAAACCTAAGGTAGATAGCTAGTGGGAAGCAGCCGCATAGCACAGGGAGATCAGCTCGGTGCTTTGTGACCACCTAGAGGGGTGGGATAGGGAGGGTGGGAGGGAGGGAGACGCAAGAGGGAAGAGATATGGGAACATATGTTTATGTATAACTGATTCACTTTGTTATAAAGCAGAAACTAACACACCATTGTAAAGCAATTATACTCCAATGAAGATGTAAAAAAAAAAAACAAACAAAAACCAGCGCTGTATAAAAGGGAGAAACTCAGCTGAGCTCTCGGCTAGGAGGCAACAACTATTAGGTTTCAGTCCAAGGCCCATCCAGGGGCCAGGGCCTGGCAGGGCAGTGGGCCGCCCCTTCATTCCCGAGTGGGTCGTGCCTGGCTGCCAACGCCTTGGAGGTGGAAGGCTGCAGCGCCTTGACCTTGCCATGTCTCCTCTGCAATCCCACAGAGCCCACTGCCACGTTCGCTTTGCTTGTCCTCCATAGGCCCCAAGAGCAAGGTCACTGGCAGTCCCAGGCTGGCTCCTAGGGGCTCCGTCAATGACAACCCTTCTCAGGGAGGATGCGTTCTGCCCACGTGCTCCTCTGGGGGATGGGGCTGCTTCCCACCGGAGCACAGACTCTCAGCTAAGCAGGGAACACCTGGCTCCCGTGTGGGGCAGACTCCGGTCCAGCCAGAGCCTGGAATCCTCACACCAGTCTAGCTGCCATCATCGTGTCAGGGGGTGGGGGGAAGCAAAGGAGAACGGGGGTCTCCCAGAGAACCAGGACGGAGAGGAGGAAGGCGGGACACAGTGGCCTCAAGCTAAGGCTGTCAGGGCTCAGGGTCACGGCGCCTCCGTCTCCCTCTTGCTCTGGGGGGGCCCGTTGAGAAGCTCAAACGTGTCTTCCACCACCTGCCACAGACAGCTGTCCAGCGGGAACTCGTTGTCCACCAGGTTGACCAGGAAGTAGTTGTCGTGGATGTGCTGGATGATGGTGCGGGACGGGGACCCCTCCTCATACAGCTTGCCCCACTGCTCGACCCACAGGGCGAAGGCCTCGTCCTGCACGCACGCACAGGCATGCGCGCGCACACGCACGGAGACACCAGCACACACACAGACAGAAAGACACAGGTACATGTGCGGTCCCACATACAGACACGCCGGCCAGGTTAACAGGGCTGCCCTAGGGCCAGGCCTTCACACTCAGCACCCCAAGGGCCTCTGCTGCCGCCTGACAAGACGTTTCCAAGAATAGAACTTGGCCCACTGCCAGTGCCACCCCTGCTCCCCAGCCCAGAAGTAAACACCATGAGTCAGAGTCAGGGCGCTGCCAGCCCTGGGGGTGTGGCCCCCAGCCGCCCCACCCGCCCGCCCAAGGCTCTGGAGGTGGGCAGGGCAGGCCTGCTCCCGGCCCCCCCTTACCTTCCAGAACATGAAGCTGACTGGGTCCACCACTGTGGGCTGGATGATCTCTCGCCCAGGGAAGATGCCCCAAGTGACGGCGTTGGGCTGCAGCTCGGGGGCGTTGGTGATGTTGTCACCCTGCGGGGCGGGGGGGTGGCACAGTAAGTAGGGGCAGACTTGGGGTGCAGACAGCTCCAGCCCTCTCTCCCCGGGGGTGTGCTCCGCCCCTCCTCCCGCCGTCACCGCCCCACCCCTGCCCCGCCTCTGCAGCTCTGTGAGGGCCAGGAGCCTGAAACCCAGACGTCACCCTGGGCTTTTCCTTCCTCCTCCTACGCTCCAATCAGCTCCACACCCACTGGTACTGCTCACTTCCTCTCGTGTCCAGCCTGGCCAGGCCTCTCTTTGCTACTCAGACCACCAGGGCTGCTGACTCTAGTGTCCCCTGGCCCTGTTAGCCACACAGCTGTCCCCTGGGACCTGCCCAAAATAAAACATGGAGCCAAGGCTCCCTCTTGCCTATACGGTAAAACCCAAGTTCCAGGCAGGACAACTGAGACCCCTGAGGACCCGGCCCGGCTCAACGCGTCAGCCTCACTCTGACCCCATTTGGCAGCAAAGCCTCTGCATGCCCTCGGCCCTGTCCCTGGGATGCCCTTTCACTCCCCATCCTTAAAGATTCAGGCCACACAGGAACCCTCCAAACACCTCCCCCGATCTCTCGAGCTGGACATCCCTCCCTCGGATCCCCAGCTTCTTCCTACGCTGAACTTCACTGTTAGACAGTGCAACTGCTTTTCACCCGTGCATAATTATTCACTGACGGCTGCCCTCGCCAGGCCGGGAGCTCTCGGAGGGCAGGGGCCTGGCTCTGTCTGCATATCCATCTGGCACGATGCGTGGCCCCACTGGGCATTCCGTGACTGCTGAATGGTGGAGTAAACTTGGTGCCCTCACCCCAGCCCTGCTGAGCGCCCTTTGACCCGGGGCCAGCCCACCTTCACATCCACGATGTGGTAATTCACCCGGAGCTCGTACTTCTTCAGCACCTGCAAGAGCGCCTCCACTGTCTCTCGGGAAGTGAAGAACTCTAAGTAGGCCTGCGGGAGGGAGACAGGTGCCATCGTGTAACCCCCAGTCCTTGCTGGATGTCTTCGCTGGGCGCTGCTGAGTGGGCCATGTGCTCTGAAACACCAGACGCCTGCCCTCCTGACCGTCCCAGGGAGGCATCCACGAGGACACTTAAGGCGTGGGGACTAGCGGTGGCCGCTAGTTGGGAGTTGAACCCATAAGCAAAGGGAGGGGAGCAGGTACGTGAGGTTTCTCGGTCTACACAGGTCTGAGGGACGTCTGCCAACCCTTCGTCCAGTTGGGAAAGGCTCCATGGAGAAGTCGCTCCAGAAGCTGTACAGGGGGCCCAGTTTGGCAAGTAAGGCAAGAGAGGCCTGACACACCCCATCCCCCTGTCTGCTGGGGGGAGGGCCTCTCCAGCACCACCTGGCCACCAGGGATTAAGCTGGGCTTATTTAAATTCACCTCCCAGAGCCCTCAGGCTTTAGTTTAGAATGTAATTTTACCTCCAGCAGCCCCAGGAGAAAGGGGTCCACAAGGAACAGTAATAACAGCTCCCAGTTAGGGGATGCTTCCCACGTGCTAAGCGCTTTATGTGCCCTGTCACGTTTCATCCCCAGAGCACGATGTGACATATCCCCATTTTACAGAAGGGAAAGCTGAGGCCCAGAGTGGTCAAGTGACCAGCCTACCCAGGTCTGTCTGACTCCGAGCCTGAGATCGCATCCATTCTGATCCCCGGCCGCTCAGAACAAAAAGCCCCTGAGATGAAGGCCTCTGTCCCCAGCTCTGGGGAACCCCTGCAGGCAGGTCAAGGGAGGGTAGCCCTGTGCGCCCCTGCCACACCTTCTGGAAGACATAGCCCCCACCGGGGCCCCAGCCCACGACGGGGTCGGAGGACGGCTTCCCGTTGATGTTGGGCTGGGAGTTGATGGTGAGGATGCCCCGCCGGTTCACTCGCAGCAGCTCCTCCTTCATCAGGCTGGTCTCGGCCGCTAGGGGCTCATCATTCCAGGGCAGGCAAGTCACCTGGGGAGGGTAAGCTGGGCTGGGTCCCTCCCTGTCACGGTCCCCATCAGAGGCCCAGCCTGTCTCTGCTTCCGTAAGCCCCTTCCAGGCACCCCACGTGGGGACCCCCCAACTCACCTTCTCCCTTCGCTGAGGTGCCACCTCCAGGCACAGAGATGAGGCTCAGGGTGGGGCAGTCACGCCCGCATCTGGCCCATGGGGCGAGGGCAGGTACCCAGGGATCCCATCCCAGCAGCACTCACTTTATAGCCGTTCTGGTTCGGCTCTCCCGAGAGGTAGTGGACAAAGACTTCAAAGACACTTTCTTCACTGGTCAGCTCCTCCCCCCACATCTGCAGCAGCTCTTCCTTTGGGGACTTGCTCTTCAGGTAGAATAGGTAGTAGTCCTTCAGCTCCCCGAAGGCCGGAGAGGAGGAATTGCCCCTGGCGGAGGAGGTGCCGGGAGGTCAAGGCACACCCCTGACCTTGGGCTCCAGACAGTAGCATCCACCTGCCCTGGGGTGGGGGGTGGGGGGGGCATTCCTGTGAATCCTGTCCCGAGGGCTCCACCATGATTGGTCTCCCTCCTCCCAAGAAACAGTTCATTTGCAATGGCTCACCAGCGGCCGTTGGGGAACTCATCCCACTCCTGGGTGCGATAAATGTAACTCTTTGGTCTGGAGGCCCAGAAGATGGGACGGACATCTTCCTCCCGGCGCTTGGGGTGGGCACTGATGGCCCAGGGCAGGGGACGTCTGGGTGAGAATGGAGACAGAAAGGGTCAGGGCTTGGCCAGAGGGAGGGGGCACCACTGAACCTGGGTTCTCCCACCTTGACTCGTAAACGTCAAGCCGGATGGCATTCCCGCTGAGACCGGAGCCCTAAGGGTGCCACTAGCCGCGGCACAAGACATCCCCTCTGTGCCCCGTTGGCAGCCAGCACTGCCAGCTAGGGCGCACTCCTGCTGTGACTTCTCTCTGACCTCCCTGCCCACCCGACTCTCCTCTGTGGCTCCAGGGCCTGAATTCGGGGCCGCTGGCCTCACCTGGGGTCCTCGATCCACATGCCCAAGCGCTTCAGCACCTCTGTGGTGGCCATCTCGCGGTTGAGGGTGTAGAAGTGCAGGCCCGGCACCGAGCCGCTCGCCAGAAGCTCCCGGCACAGGCTCAGCGCCTGCTCGATGCCATAGTTACGGATGGCGTCGTCGTTGTCTTTGATTGGCTCGATCACGTCCTTGATCTGCTGTGGCACCTCCAGCTTGGACAGCTTTACAAGCTGCCGGAGGGAGTGGTAGCCCTGCCCAAGACACAGGGGGCTGTGGGTCCCATCTCCCTGCCCGTCTCTCACCCCAAATACTTATCCCCCCACCAGGCCTCCTGGCTCTGCAGTGCGACACAGACTGACCCAGGAAAGTCAGACCATCTTGTAGCAGCACTTTTTGTACTCTGCAGGCTGCAGCAGCCGCCCACAGCATTGCTGCCATTGGTCTGAGCCAGCCCTCTGGCCCCCAGATGTACCTATTGATAAATGGTGGTCACCTAAGCCAGTGGTTCCCAGGCCTGACCAGTGACCAGAATCGCCTGCCAAACTTCAGAAACGTACAGATTCCCAGGTCCCACCTCAGATCTATTATGTCAGAACTTCTAGGCATGGGATCTGGAAATCCACGTTTTAAAAGAGCTTATTAAATGATTCTGGTGACAGCCAAATTTTGGGAAACACTGATTTAACCCAAATTTATAATGAGAGTAATAATCTCTTTTACTGACACTTATCATTAAGCCCCTCTGACAGTTACCGTTGCTATTTTGGGGAGACATAAGAGGTAATCAAAAGAGGGGGGCAAGACGACATTTTGCAAGGACCGAGCACCTGTCTGACGAAAATCTAATGAGCGTCAAAGAAGAACTTTGGCCTGAACGCGGCACTTCAGGCTCACTTTGGCCTGAACCAAGGCCCTGGCCTGTGCTAGGACGGGGGCGGTGGGAGTCCATGAGCCCTCTTGGGACCCTCACCTGAATAGGGAAGATTCCGGGGAGGATGGGGCAAGTAATGCCTATCTCGGAGCAAGCCTTAACAAAGCGGAAGAAAGTGTCGGCCTCAAAGAAGAGCTGGGTGATGATGAAGTCGGCTCCTGCGGCCACCTTCTCCTTCAGGTGCTTCAGGCCAGCCTCAAAGCTCTCTGCGTCGGGGTGGCCTTTGGGGTAACCTGCCAACAGGGATGACAGTAGAGAGAGACTGGCTCCAGCTGCTCGAGGGGAGTGATGAAGCAACCAGAGAGCTGGGGACGGAGAGCTCCGGATCCATACCTTCCAACCCCACGGCACGGACAGGCTGAAGCAGTGATGGCTGGGCTCGTCTGATGTGCCCCTCACCCTGGAGGTGACCCTCGGTGAACGCTGCCTTAGAGCCACCCTCCCAAGAGTGGGGATGGATTGCCCCCAAACACCCACGCTGTCCTGCCATCAGCTAGGTCAACCTGGCCTGCACTTTGTGGCCACGGAAGAGAGGAAATGCTACGTTCACACCAGCCAGCCAGCCTTGGGGTAATGGGCTTGACTCTAGGTACTGGATTACAACAGTGCTCGTAATTTCACATTAAAATTACTCAGGGGTCCCAGACAGTGCAAAATCAGAAACCACGTTACACAAGGAATAAATGAAGAGAGTAGAGATGTTCTGCTTGAAGAAAAGAACGCAGAGAATATGGTAACTATTTCTAGACGCCCACAAGTCTGTCACTGGGAAAAAGGAGTCACCTTAGTCGAGTTCCTTATTCGTCATATTCTGTGCTGCTTCTGATGGCAGAAGTAGGATCAGCTTCAGAGAGCTGCCTGACAGCGGAACGAGCAACCCCACAAAGGAATGGACTCCCAGTGTGTGAAAACAACGCGGCAGGGCGATGACCCTGTGCCGGGGATGCCTGGGAGGCGGGGCCAGATGTCCCCTAGGTTCCCGACTAGCTCCAGGAACGGTGCGCTCCCTTCCCTACACGACTGAACTTACTAGTGGCTCTGCCTGCACAGGAGAGACCACAGGCCTTCATGAACTGCAAGCAGAGTGCCAGCTTCCTCAGCCTGAGGCCAGGGCAGGACCCCAAGCCAGGAAGGGGCAAGCCTGAACCCACACTGTTGGGTAGCCGGGCTGCTTTGCTGTGATAATGCAGTTTCGTTCTTAAGAAACCCTGAATCATCAAAACTGGATATAAAAACGACTGTTTTGGGGATGGGCGTGGGAGGATTAAACACTAGAGCTTTATACTTTTATACTATACTATACTATGCTTTTATACTTTATACTACTTTTCCAGCAGACATTTCAGAAACAGAGGTTTTAATAGCTGCAGCTCTATAAAACCTCAGCGGCACCCAACAAATCCAGCAATTGCCTACATCTGGATTTTGCTGTTTTACTATATTCTTGTTCTGTCATGGCCAGCTGGGTGCCTTCTAATCCACCGGCCCTCTTTTTCATCACTTTACCATAAGCAAAGCACCAAACCGTTCAGCAACTGTGTGCTCACAGCTCTGCTGGTTTCCCTTGGTGACCGTCCAATGCCCACCACACGTGGGCACATTCCCCAATCAACCGACTGTCTCGTGGCCGCACGACCAACGACACTTCAATTCCTACCTCCTCATCGGGGCCTCCTAGACTCATTCACCTCAACGCCCTCTTCTCAACACTAAGAACAGCGGACGTGTACATGGGGGCCTGGGGACGCAGCCCAAAGTCCCCACAACAAGTAATTTCCTTGAAGCCACGTGGCTTGTATTTTTAAATTCAGATCACTTTGATCTGCTACTCCATAACGTAGCCATGTTAATAAGAATGATATGATTTTGCCCAAAATATTTGAGAAAAATTGTCATGCCAAGGTGATGTGTCAGATTAATCCCCGGACTTCCTGTGTCCCTGGCACACACTGCCTCGCCACACCCAAGCCCCCGTTTGAGAAGCTGAAGGCCCAGACCCCATGAGCCGGGGCAAGAGGGAAGGCCACGCCATCTGTTTCCAGCAGGTGAGCCTTGCCTCCTGGCTGCAGCTAAAGAAACTAGAGTTGAGCCGACGCAGTTCTCTCCTGAGGATTTGGAACTGATGCTGAGACCTGTCAATCAGTCTGGGCGAGCCAGGAGCAGGCGGCGGGTCACATGTGTACCGTACATATCAGGTCTACTGGATGAGGCATGAAGCAGCGGGGGGGGGGGGGGGGGGGGTGGGTGGGCAGAGAGAACGAGGGAGGGCCTTGGATTCTGCCTGCCTCCTGGTTCCAGCGCTTAATGAGGTCTGATGCCATTTCCTGACCTTGTTCTGAGATTCCCTGCCCCCGGAATCTTAATAAATATACCTCTTTTGTTTAAAGAAGAATAGGGCTGGGAAGCAGGCTAAGAGCAAGAAAAGGCAGAGGAAGGGACTTCCCTGGTGGTCCAGTGGTAAAGAATCCGGATGCCTCGCAACGTCTAAGATCCCACATGCCGCGGGGCAACTAAGTCCGCGAGCCACAACTACTGAGCTCGCACGCCTCAACCAGAGCCCGCGTGCCGCCAACTACGGAGCCCACGCGCCGCAACTACAGAGCCCACGCGCCCTGGAGCCTGTGTGCCACAACTAGAGAGCGAAAACCCACAAGCCGCAGCTAGAGAGAAGCCTGCCCACCACAATGAAGAGCCCGCGTGCCGCGACAAAGACCGGACGCAGCCTAAAATAAGAAAGAAAAGAAAAATAAATAAATAATAAAAAGAAAAGGCAGAGGAACAAAAACTTAAGGGTGGTGGCACGCCTGGGTGGGCAGCAGATGACAGAATGATGAGAGGGCAGACGCTACTCGATTCACCCCTGCACCTCTGTCACCTGGCGCAGGCAGGCCGGCGGTGCGCTGAGCTAGCGGGTCCTGACCTGAATGCCGAAGGGGCTCCCTGTGCCTCTCCTTCCTTCCCCTCTCCGGTCCCACCCACTGGGATACCCCAGCCTCTCACCTGCCACACAGACATCGAAGTAGTCACCAAACTCGCTTCGGATGTGCTTCACCAAGTCTACGGCGTAGTTGAAGCCTCCGTCCTCCTCTTCCCACTGGTCACCTATGGGGTCTGCAGGGTTGGAGGTCACAGTGCTGGGTCTCACCAAACCTCCAGGTAGCCTCTCTGTTCCTTCTCCCCCCACGCCCAGGACCGTGAGCACGTCGAAGGCAGAGCCTTCCTATTACTCAAGTTGGTGTCTCCACTTTCTAGCGTAGCACTTGGTAAACAGTGGGAGGGAAGACAGCAGCCAACCCATCAGTCACTGAGCACCGACTCCGAGGGCCCCGTGCTGGCAGCAGCAGACAGGGAGCAGCTGCAGCTCTGCGTTCAGCCTGGAGCATCGGCGATCCCTTCCCTACTCACACCTGGGTGTGTCCACACACCCTCACCCAAGCCCACGGCTCGTTCTCCCACTCCCTCGGAACCCTCACCTCCCGGGAGAATCTTCCACTCATCTCAGGTGAGAAGTGGTCTTTCGGGTGGTGAGCGTGAGGCCACAAGTGCCCACCCATCAGGCTCCCGCTTCCCACACTTGTGTGGCCCAGTGACGGTGCGTGCCAGAGGCATAGCCAGCTACTCTCACTCCTAGGACACATGCCAGAGCTGAACTCTGACTGGGCCAATGGCCAGGTGCAGCCAGGGACTGATTAACTGCTTGATTAATCAACTGATCGTGTACATCGGGACAGAGGGTTGTCAGGCCCCGGCCGCAGGCCCAGCTGAACTCCTACTGCGAGGTCAGGAAGCGACTCCACACATCTGTGTGTCGCCCGTGGCCTCCTGACCCACACTGCCCTTCGACGCTACTGGCAGGGGCGGGACCCTGAGTGTACTCAGTGTGGGACCTGGAGAAAAGGAAAGGACCGTTCTGGGGACAGAAGTCTTCGGGAAAGCAAGACCCCAGAGAGCAGAGTGCTGACTCCACACCTCCCCTCAGCGCCAGGATGTTCTTCAGGCCCAGACGCTTGGCCTTGTGCAGGTGGCCCGTGATCTCTTCCCGGCTCTGATGGCAGCAGGTCATGTGCAGGATGGTCTCCAGGCCACAGTAGTTCACGGCGGTGCTGGCGATCACCATGGACGAAGTCTCCTTGTCTGAGCCAGGGTCCCCTGCTGGATGCCAGGTCACATCTATGAAGAGGGGACCACCTGCCCCCATCCGGTCAAACCTGTGGGGAATTTCTTTCTGAAGAGGGGCTCCTGGGGGTACACCACCCTTCACCACCTTCCCATGGGGTCTGGGAGTTAGAGAAGCATCACATGCAGGCTGGAATCAGACCGACCTGCATTCATATCCTGGCTTTGCTACTCACTGGCTGTGTGATCTTGGGAGAATTACTTGATCTCTCTGAGCCTCAGTTTCCTGATTTCTATAATGTGGCAGAGGGCAGTGCCCACTTCATAATAATACTCTGAGGATATCATGACAGATAGCTCCACAGCTCTTAAAACAGCGCTGGGTACACGGCAAACATGCAATCAATGTGCTATCATTACGATTACTCTTATTGTGGAGATAATATATAATGACAATGAAACCAGTTTGTGTGAGAGCAGCACTTCGGCCTTGCAAAGTGCTTGCACGTTTATTATCTCTGGTGAGTTAAGACATTTCAATGGTCAAGGGTTCGGGGACCGCTCAGAGTGGCAAAAGCAGGGCCTCGTTCTAGGGACAAAGAGGGTCAGCAGACACAAGTCTCTTTCCTGCCGCCCCCCAGTTCCGGCGCAGCAGCCAGGAGTCCTGCAGAGCACGGCCACATTTCCATAACTAGAATCGAGAGCTATACGTGCGCGCATGCGCTGTGTTACAAGCTATAACGTGGTGCATTGAAACATCTTTGTGCCTTCAAACTTCACAGCCTTGGGAGTGACACATAAGAAGTGCAAGCGATAAAAAGCATAAACTTTAAAAAAGGAACTGTGATTCATCAAGTGCTAACATAATCCGGTTGGCATTTCTAGATTTCAAGATGCATAATCCAAATTCCTAACTTGCTGAAAATGTTCTCCAAGCCGCCGTTTTGTAACTTCCTAAACTCTCCTCACGGATCCAGCCCCAAGTTCCGCCAAAGAATTTAGTCTGAGAGAATCAACATTTTCAGCACACGGAAGAGAGCGTCTAAACATTCCAGGTGCTCGGAGGGGCTTTTACAGACAACAGAAGCCGCGTATCAAAGGATCTACCCTGGCTTTGCTTTTTTCCACCCCCTGTGGCTGCCTTTTCCTGCTGGGTCAAAGTGCAGCCCAGCCTCGGGGCTGACAGTTCATCTTTTCCCCCTGCCCCCATCCCCCAGTCTGGCCCTACTCCTTATCTTGCGATAACTCACCTTGAGATGAGATTGACAGCTCCCTCAGCAGTTCGAGGAGGGAAGAATTCTAGGGAGAACCACTTGTCACCAGATTCCATCCTCCGCTTCATCTTCTCCCTGAGCCTCTCGTGTCGTTCAGGGTCCAGCACCGGTGTGGAACACCTTGAACTATCCTTGGAGCTCTCGCTGCCACTGCTGCTGCCCTCCCAGCGGGGGCTGGGGCCGCCATGCCCTCTGGGTTCGTTCACCATGGCTGAGCTCCTGCTGCACGGGGTGAGGCGGGGGCGTGAGACGGCAGGCAGGCAGGCAGCCAGCCAAGCCCCAGCAAGGCAGGATCAAGCGAGAGATGCTGCATTTCCACGCACGAGGAAGGCCGGTGAGGGTACGGGTGACAACGCGCCCACCCAGTGGCTCCACACGCCAGTTACGACTCTCTGCGCTGCCTCGCTCCAAGCTTTGCCCTCCGCTGCTGCCTGATTCCGCATGACAGCCCCCACCCAGCACAGAAACATGCTCCTTCAGCCCGTGGATCCTCCGTGATCGCTACCTGATGGAGGGTGGCACTGAGAACCTCGCGCTGCCGGCCTCCCAGGCTCGCATTCCCAGGGAGGGGCAGCAGTGCCCCGCCGGGAGGACCTTGGGTTTTGGACGGTCCATTTCTGCCAGTGTAAACTCAGACCCCAGACCACTGGGGAAGAAATGGTGGAAACTTCCCCAGCGGGTGTGTCCAACTGGGCGGAGCTGTGACAAAGGAAGAGCTGAGAGCAGCAGCTGGGGCCGGCGCGAAGGGGCGGGGGCAAGGCTTCCCCGAGAGAGGGAGGGCTGAGGCTCTAGAGGCCGAAGGCGGATGGAAGGAGGGGGACGTGGGGCTGCAGACTGCAGGGTTTGGGTGTGATGAGGCCAACAGATGTTCAGGGTGACTGGATCACATGCCAAGGAAGGAACGGCTCAGCCATGGAAACATCTCCTGTTACTTGGAACAGTTTGTACGCATGCAAGCTGTAAGGGGTGAGGGCTTGACAAAGCAGCCTGATTTCTCCCGAGTTTGTGCTTCTCTGAAAAGACCATGTCATGGGTTAGAACTTGACATTGGCTGGGTTCCAAAAACAGCCAAACCCAAATTCAATAAGAGCATGAATTTATGTCCAACTCAGAACAAAGGCTTAAGTCTGTGCCTGCCTTCCAGGCTGTTCTCCTTACACACACCAGTGAAGTCAGTTCAAGCGATTACAGCGACTGCAAAGCCACCACGGTGGAAGCCCTGAACCATGGCAACCACAGGCTGGCCGACGAGAGGGCACAGCGCCGTTGGGCAGTTTGGTGGGGAAAATAAGACAAAAACTAAAACAAAACACTACTCTTGCACAGCAAGATGCAAACACACAGTAGTGAAAATCCAGGGTGTGCTGACCTGGAGCATTGGAGGAGCAACCAGGCCGAGTTCACGTCTTTCAGGGAATGTCCACTGCTAAGCCCGTGTTCTTAACCATTTTGGGGGTCCTAGACTCTTGAGAAACTGATGAGATCCAATGCTCCTCTCCCCTCAAACACACACAAGTGCACGTAACATACCCTCGTACACCCAACGTCAAAGAGTTGAGACCAGACCACCGCCAGGGATGCCCATTTTGATTCTGACCTAAAATTCCAGTTTCTCTGTGGGGATGAACGACTAAGAAAGGGGAGAGTGTCAAGATCAGCCTAGTCTGGCCTTTCTTCCGAATTCCAGAGAGTGCCTCATTAATTGTCTGCTGGAACAAAACCAAGAGGGGAGAGGAGGCTGAACCACCCACAAACTAAATGCTCTTTCATCTGTTCATTAAGACTTACTGCATTCCTAGTATGTGCCAGGCACTAGCCTTCTTCCAACATTTTTCACGTGCTACCACTTAACCCATTTTAAGCTAGGATCCCATAGCACCCTGGGTTGCAACTGTGGCTTCACATATTTGTCTCCGCTCCCTCTTCCCAGTTCCCTGAGACCAGGGCCGGGTACTCTGCCTATGGTATCTCCGCGCTGGCACCCGGTAACAGCCAGCACTCACTGAGCGCCGACGGGCCAGGCGCTGTCACGCCGTCCTCAAAGCAACCCTCTGCCATTTGATGAGCACTTAATCGGTGCCAGGCACCGAGCAGTGGGGGAATACGGAGCCCACCACTCCCAGAGGGGTCCCGGTGTGCACCTGTGAGCCGCCCGATGCAGTGGGCGTCGGGGACAGCAGTGCCAGCGGCCCACGGCTCTTCTCCAGGTGCTCGGCAGGGAGCCGGAGAGATGCCTCTGGCGCCGGGGGCTCGAGGGCCACGAATCTAGTCACCGGGTCACTAGGTCACGGGCGGGGGCGGAAGCGAAGGCCCAAGTCCACCCCCAGCTCAGGTCCTTCAGTCCAGGCCGGGGGCCGAAAGTAAGTCTCCGCTTCACGGTTGAGGATCGCGGTGGGGGCGTGCACGCAGAGGGGGCGGGCCGACCGGCCACCACCGCTCCCCGCCCCCCGTCCAGAGCCCGCCCCCGGGTAGGTGGCCCCCAAGGCTCCCAAGGTCCTGGTCTCCCTCCCCGGCGACCACAAGCCTCGGTGTCACTCACCCTCTGGTCGCGGATGACTCAGACCGCGCGCCCGTCGCAGCTGCGTGGCCGATAAGGAGGTGCCAGCAGACGCGGCGTGGCTCGGGTGGGGGCGCGGCGCCGGTGTCAGGTTGCTTAGGAAGGCGGGGCCAGAGGGTGGAAACCACCCTTGCGGGCGCCCGGAAACCCCGCCCCCAACATGGCGGCGCCCAGAAGTCTCGTTGGAAGCCGTCCCTCCACCGTCATGTGACGCGAGCCCTCGCCTCACCCGTCTGCAGCCACTCCCAGTCTCCGTCCCAAACTCGAGAGGGCCACGTGACACTCCCGAGGCCAGTCACGTGAGGCGCGGATCCTGGGTGGGAGGGGTTTGGCGGAGGGGTCCAGAGTGGCAGTAAAGGAGGAAGATGGCGGGGTGCAGGGGGTCCCTGTGCTGCTGCTGCAGGTGGTGCTGCTGCTGCGGTGAGCGTGAGACCCGCACCCCAGAGGAGCTGGTAAGAAGCGGGTGGAGCCGGGCTGGGGAGGGGGCGGTTGCTAAGGGACGGCGAGAGGCGTTGCCGGGGGTGGGGCCGGGCCGAGCTGGGCCCGCAGGTAGCAGCGGGTGGGGCCTGGGGACCGCAGCCTGGGCTCTCGAAGCATCTGCCCGGCTTCACGTGTCCAAGTCTTGGGTCATTTCTCAGAACCCCTCCCTGGAATCTGAGGGAGAACCCAGGCCAGCTTCAGTTAATCCCATCCTTATTTTTTTTTATTTCCATCTGAATGGAGTTTTGAATGAAACGAGCATTTTCGGAGTGAGCCCCCTCGCTGGACTTTGTGCATATCATGCAGCTGGCTTAGTTTCTCCAGCCCTTTCTCACTCTATCCCTCACCCTTTCTGGGTCACTGATAATCCAGCGTCCCTCTGCAAAGCACCCTGGGAAAACTTGAGTTGTGTCCCCAGAGTTGACAAGTCCCTCCTGATTTCAGACTCGGCATGTTATCAGACGGAACCTGAACTCTTTCCCCCTTAAACTGGCAAGTGACATCTTTGAAGTGTCCTGACGATGAGAGGTTATTTGGAGAATGTATAAGTAGGAATGAAGCGGTCACCTGACGACTGTGGATCCCCACCACATTACCCCCATCCCAAAAGGTTTTTTTTTTTTTTAGGTCTTGTTCCCATTTGATGATAATGGCTCCAGATGACTTAGAAACTAGTAGCTGGTTTCAGTAAATACTTCTGCCTCTTTCCACTTTTAAAACCATTAAAAAGGTCTTCCTTCTCTGGATCTGTTTTTCTAGACCATCCTTGGAGAAACACAGGAGGAGGAGGATGAGATCCTTCCAAGGAAAGACTATGAGGTAAGTTTCTTAGATGCTGTCTTGGGTAACATAAGTAGTGAGTGACCTCACTTCAGAGCGAAGCATTAGGATTCCAGCCAGAGATGCTCTTTGACCTTCTCTCCCGGGGAGTGAGTGGGTAAGATGTAACTTCTTTGTGGGAAGGGGCCTGTTTAAGAAGCGCTTTTCTCACCTCAGCCCCAAAGCAGGGTCTGGGTGTGTCTCCAGGCTCTCATAGATCTGTGGCACCTTAACCTGGATAGAGCATGTGTTTGCCATTAGACTGTTTGCTTTTTTACAACTTGTAGAGACCCAGAGTCAAAGCCACTGACAGTGTTTGCTAGTAACAGGTGTGGGCCAGTTCTCTTCTAAGAGAACTGGGTTTTCAGATGATTGTTTCCTGCCCAAGCAGCTTCTCTCAGAATTGTCAGTGCTTGGTTATAGTTCCAGATTTCAAGCATGGGACTCTGAAAGTGTGTGTGTGTGTGTGTGTGTGTGTGTGTGTGTGTGTGTTAAGCCAGTGCTGCGGGAGTGCCTTTATCATTTAATCAGTTTATGATGACATTTCTATGATTTTTGAAATGGCAAAAACAAGCCATGGTTGTGATAGAGGATTCGTAAATGATTTATAAAAAGAAGCTAGGGAAAAACCCATAACACTGCTCGTTAAAAGATGATTATTCACTTTACTAAACGTCCTTTTCCATGTTTTTTTCTTAAGTAACAAAGTGAGAGTCTACTAAATACACTATTTTAACATGTTTTCCCCTCCCAGTTGATAAGAATTTTTGTAGCAATAGATACTTTTCTGTAATATCTTTCTAAATAGGGGAATAGCATTTCATTGTGCCACAGTTTCTTGAATCTGCCTTCTCTATATTATGAACTGCATCGTTGTGACCATCCTTTCTTGTTCATCCTTAATTGCTTTCTTAGGATCAATTCCAAGAAGTGGGCTTAGTCATGTCTATGTTTAATGCTTTAAAGAAAATGTCAGGTAGACTTAAAAAAATCAACATCCTAGAGCAATAACATACCCAGACTAATTTTCTTTCTAATATTTTATCTTACTCTGGCTGTAGAATTTAGTGTAACTATTATGATTTATAGCTTCGCATGGAATTTTTAAAAAAACTTTTATTATAAAGAATTTCAAACATAGACAAAAATAGGCAGAATAGTACATTGAAACCCCCTGTACTCATCACACAGCTTCAGCAGCCATTCAGCTCATGCCTAACCTTGTTTCATGTAGGCTCCCATCCACTTCCCCCTTCCCATATTATTCTGAAGGAAATGCTATACATCACATCATTGCACCCGTAAGTAATTCAGTGCGTATCTCTAGTATATGAAGACTTTTTTTTAGCATAACCCAATACCATCTTCATACCTAAGAAATTCACGATAATTCCTTGGAATCAAATAACCAGTGTTCAGATTTTCCAGTTGTCTTATAAACGTCATATGTACTTTTTAATAGTTTGTTTGAATCAGGTTCCAAATGAAGTCCTCACATTGCATTTGTGTGATATATCTTTTAAGTCAAGTAGGTTTAAGATGAAGTAGATTCCACCTTCATCTTTTTTTTTCCCCTTGCAACTGACTTAAAATAACTTTAGGAGTCTAAAACTTGCCAACTGTACCACAGTGGTATAGTGTAATGTGCTGCTCTGATGTGAGTGCATTTAATCAAAAAGCACTGTATCCACTGATGTATTGTCTCATATTTCTTAAATATTTGTTTGCTTGTACATAGTTGAGAGACTTGCAGGAATAAGTATAAGACAGTCCATATTGTGCTGTCATCTTGCATTCCCTCATTGAGCCTGAGCCTGGTGATATCATCCTGACTGTTGCTATGACTGACACTGTCTCAGCTTTCATTCTACTCCTGGGAGCTCACTACGGCATCTGTGCTCCATAGACCTACTGTATCCCCGGCTCCTTCACTCCTTTCACTATATTGCACTCCTATTTGTAATGCATTTACTTTCAGCTGATATGCATATTTATGTGAATTTTATGGGCTAATGTTCTTTTGTGTGAGTCATTAATATTTCTCAGTTAACCATCTCTTCATATGAGCTTCTTGAGAGCACTTGCTATGTGTAAGAGCAAACTTAGCTAGGCACGTGATCAGAAAAGCCTGCCCAGATTTTATTTATGAGGGATCAACTAGAAAACCCTTCTTTTGAAGCTCTTTCTAAAATGTGTTCTTTCTTGCCTTAGAAAGAGTTCATTGCACATACTTGACTCTTTGATAAGTTGGGGGTCTTACAAGATGTTAGTCCCTGTTGCTTTTTTTTTTTTTAAATTGAGGTTTGTAGTTTTTTTTTATTTTATAAATTTTTTTTTTTTTTTTTGCGGTACACGGGCCTCTCACTGTTGTGGCCTCTCCTGTTGTGGCGCACAGGCATGTGGGATCCTCCCAGAACGGGGCGCAAACCCGTGTCCCCTGCATCAGCAGGCGGACTCTCAACCATTGCGCCACCAGGGAAGCCCAGACAATATCAGGTTTTAATAACAGATCATATAGTTCATTGGTACCTGTTTACCAAGTGTCAAACTTTCAGCTAATTTATTTTAAAAAAAGAAAAAAAGATTGGTGTTCTGGTGTTGCAGTTGTTTCTAAATGTCCCTTTAACAGCTTTATTGAGCCATAATTCACATGCTATACAATTTACCCATTTAAAATGTACAGTGCAATGTTTTTTTAGTATATTCACAGAGTTGTGCAATCATCGAAGCAATTTCAGAACATTTTCATCACCCGGAAAGAAACCATGCACCTGTTAGCAGTCACTGCCCATTCTTCTTGCCCCTGACCGTAGGCAACCACTAATCTACTTCCTATCTTTATACCTTTGCCTATTCTGGACATCTGCAAGCGTTTTCAATGTTTATGGAGTCACAGTGTTATTAGAGCCATCAAGCAAATAGTTAATTGCCAGTGATTTTTATACATATTTGCTATGAAGAATAGTCATATTTTCAACATGTCAGTTTTTTTCTGTTGGTTCCTAGAATGTGATGTCACTTAATTGATTAAAAAATATATACGTGTGTGTATATATGCACACACACATATACACAAACACATGTGTGTGTATACATACAGCTGACCCTGAACAACACAGGTTTAAACTGCTCAGGTCCACTTATATGCAGGTTTTTTCCAATAAATACAGTGCCTGTATTTTCATTTTACAGATATTTAAATTAACTAAGTGTGGGGAAAACTTTGTGTTCCATTAGAGATCACAATATGTGGAATCAAAAGAGCTAGTATCCAAACTCAGCTTCTTGCCCTTGGGTGAGTCATTTATCAATTTCTTCATTTTTGAGGCAGAAATAGCAAAATTCGGATTTTCGACTGTGTGGGAAGTCGCTTCCCCTAACCCCTACGTTGTTCAAGTGTCTACCATATGTACGTATATGTGTAGACTCTGTATGTGTATATATGTATAATCATTAAATACATATATATATTTAGTCATTCACGGATGGGTCTAGTTTCCCAGCAGAAGTATAGTTTACAGATTGAGTTATTTTTGTTTTGTAATCAGGAAAACAATTTTGTTTCTAATATAAAAAGCACACCATGTTTGCTGGGAGAATTTTAAATCATATCCAGATGTGAATGCCTCCTAAAACACCAGAGATAACCACTGTTAACAGTTTTCCCAAATGTTTTGCATTGTATGCTGACATACAAATCTTAATTTTATTTAATCAAAATAGGATTATGTTATACATTTTATTCTGCATCTGCCTTTATTTATTTTGCATCTTGCCTTTTTTACTTAATTTTTGCACATTTTCCCCATCTGTCTTTGTAGACCTGTCAGAATTATTTTATGGCTATATAGTCTTCTGTATCTGGGTGGATGATAACTGATTTAATCAGTCGGCTCTTGTTACTCCAGGACCCTTTAACAAAGGAATTTGGACTTTGGGTAGTCATATAAATGGAAAAAACTGTCACGTGTCACACCTGTGTTTGTTTGGCTGACTCAACTCCTGTCTGGGAGTGTGGCCACCGGGCCAGTGTCCAGTTTGTTCACTAGCTGACATGTAGGTAGCAACAGGTTATGGGGAGAGAGCACACAGAAGACTGTTTTCCTTTGGTGCCAAACTGCTGCTTCTCATGCAAGATGTAGAAATAAAATTATTTACTTTGAATTGTTTCTTGAAATGACTCTGGCCCACCTGGAAAGCATTTGCAGAACAGCTGTGTTCTGCGAAGTTTAAGGAAAGCAGTCTCCACGTTTGTTTCGTGACTAACCTCTTTTTCACAGACACGAACTGCAGAAGGTACTTAAAATTAGACTTTCTAAATTAATTTGGTTTTGGTTAATTGGAATATTTGTTCATCTAATAGAGTAAGTTGGGTAACACTAGTGACAGCTGAAGGTCTTTTAATGTTTGGCAGAAACAGGACACTTAAAAATATGTAGTTTAAAACTTCTTGGGACTTCCTGGTGGCTCAGTGGTTAAGAATCTGCTTGCCAATGCAGGAGACACGGGTTTGAGCCCTGGTCCGGGAAGATCCCACATGCCACGGAGAAGCTAAGCCCGTGTGCCACGACTACTGAGCCTGAGCTCTAGAGCCCGTGAGCCACAACTACTGACGCCCATGCGCCTAGAGCCCGTGCTCCGCAACAAGGGAAGCCACCGCAATGAGAAGCCTGCGCATCGCAACGAAGAGTAGCCCCGACTCGACGTAACTAAAGAAAGCCCGTGCGCAGCAACAAAGACTCAACACAGCCAAAAATTAATTAATTGATTAATTTAATTTAATTAAAAATTAAGCAAAAAACTTCCTAAAGCGTGAAGTATACACCTAAAGCAGCGCTGCCGAAATGTCCGTGTAAAGCACAGATTGCGGTACTGCAGGTCTGAGGGGCTGAGGGTGTGTGTTTCTAACAAGCTCCTCCTGGGTGCTGCTGTGCCCACCTGTGCTTTGAGTGGCAGGAACTGGGAGTTTTATCCCTTTCCAGGTTTTGGTAATTCTTCCTATTGGCTTGGGACTTTTTTTTTTTAACTCACACGTCCCTCTTTCAGAGTTTGGATTATGATCGCTGTATCAATGACCCTTACCTGGAGGTTTTGGAGACCATGGATAATAAGGTGAGTCCTTTATTGATCTCTTGGGACCAAGTAGGTCTTAGGACAGCTTCTTTTTCTGTTCTAAATAGTCAAGTAAATTTCTTTACCCCTTGGCCTCTTAACCCTTTTCATGAGATATCTGCATTTATTACTTAGTCGTTCAACCTGCCAACCAGAGTGCCCGCTGTCAGTGCTCCTGGCCCGGCCTTTAGCGTTCTTCAGTCTTGCTTTGTAAAGCACCTGCCACCCCAGACATCATCACCGTGCTTGCTGTCCATATGGAATTTAGTCTAAAACTGGTTGGCTGAGATGTATTCCCTCCCTGCTGTCATCATAAGCCTGCAATAAACGGATCATTTCTTTCCTTTGTGAACAGAAAGGTCGCAGGTATGAGGCGGTGAAGTGGATGATGGTGTTTGCCATTGGAGTCTGCACAGGGCTGGTGAGCAGGCGGGGCGTGGGGAGACGATGGGCCAAGGGGCGGAGGGGGTCAGAGGGCAAGCTCCAGCCGGCGAATAAGTTGTTCGTTTTTATAACAGAGACTGCCTTACCCCCCCCCACTCCTTTTTTTAAGATCAGAATCCTGACACTTTTTCATACGTCTCTTGCCACGCAACTCTGATGCCCTTTAAAGCACGCAAAGGCTTTTTGAAACTGCGTTTGGAAAGAGCGGAGCAGGCCCTCACACACGTCTGTACTGTTCCTCTCCAAGCACCAGTGGTCTTCCTTGGTCTCCGATCTTTTTTACCATCCTTTTCCCTCTGTGCTTTAACTCTCCTTCTGACAACTTAGCTGCACCCCTTTCTTTTGTGCTTGGAGGGGCCGTGGCGCCAGGCTCAGGTGGGACCCTCCTGTAGCCACAGTGATTAAGGAAAGGCTGTTCACGTGTGGCCTGTTGGTAACATTGGTGCAGGTGACCAGCGAGAACAGGCAGTGGGGGGAAGGGGCGGTGCCTCAAGGGGAGTGCCTGTGACAGCGGGGAGACCTGGGTGACCGCCCACGTGCTCTTCACAGGTGGGTCTCTTCGTGGACTTCTTTGTACGGCTCTTCACCCAGCTCAAGTTCGGAGTGGTGCAGGCGTGTATCCTTTTCACGGGTCTTGGTGTTTCCGGACGTCAGCAGTTGCTGACTCTGCTTTCCTGTCTAGAAGTGAGTTTAACAGCAGACGTGATCTTTGAAGAGCTACGTATTAGCCACTTGGGTTTGAGGTTTTTCATTATCATCGAAGGACATGAGAGGAAGACTTTAATAGAAAGGTGCTCATGTTCATGGTTAGTAAGACCTGAAGCACAGATGCCTATTTTCCCTGATCGATCTATGAATTCATTGTAGTTCCAATGGAAATTCCAGTAGATTGTTGCTGGAACTCGAAAAGTCTCTTCCTAAATTTGTGTGGAATAGTAAAGAGCCCAAAGTAGCTGAGACAGTTTTGAACAACAGACAGGGGAATAGCCATACTAAATGTCAAGACATATAATTTAAGATACAGTCATTGAAACAGTATCATATTGGTGCGGGAATACCCAATTAGACCAGTGGGAAATAATAGAGAAGCAGAAACTGGCCCACACACATATAGAGATGTGGTGACTGACAGAGTTAGTGTTATAAATTAGGAAGGATGGATTAGTTAATAAAAGATGTTGGGACATCAGTTATCCACCTGGAAAAATACAAAATTAGATTCTTTGTACTATAAATTAATTCCAGATGGACTGAAGATGTCAATAGGTGAAACAAAACTTGAAGAGACGATGTAATGTTGAGAGTACAGAATAATTTCTAAGGACTCCAGGAGGCACAGAGTGAAGGGGAAAAGATCAATAAACTTGACCACATCAAAGTAAATATTCTATTTATACACACACAAAAAAACCCCAAACAACAATAAAACACCATAACTAAAAAACAAGTTTACAGCCTAGGAGAGGTTGTTCCCGTGCATTTAAGAGACAAATAATTAGTATCCAGAATAGAGGGAGAACTGCAGCTCAGTAAGAAAGAAGTCCAAACAGCCCAATAGAAAAGCAAGCAAAGGATGTGAACAGGCAATTCTCAGAAGAGGAAAATTAGCCGATAAATAAACCTGTGGAAAAGTGCTCACCTCACCACCAGCAGGGAAATGAAAATCAAATACATAGGAAGGTGCACCTTCCTAACTCCTGAGTTTCTGTTCTAAATGTGGCCCTCAGACATGCACAGAGATGTTCATTGCAGCTCTGTGATGGCAAAGGATTGAAATCCCACCAAATGGGAGAGTGGGAAAATTGATGTTCACATGATATAGTTTTATGTAGAAGTCAAAGTAAATGAACCAGAGCTTTTCCATCAACATGACTAATTCTCAGAAAGCCTTGAGGGAGAGGAAAAAGGCAGCTGTAGAATGTGCATCAAGTGCAATGCCATCGTTTTAATTTTAGAAGCACCTAGAACAATGTGGATGCACATGGAAACTTGCAGGGGAGGATGCGCAAGAGTTTCAGCTTAGTGGTTTCTTCCAGGAGAGAGGGAGGGAAACAGAAAGGGTTTTGTTGTTGTCGTCGTTGTTTTTAATGGTATCTAATGTTTTCATTTAAAAAAAATACCTGGAGCAAATGTGGCATAACACTGAGATTTGTCAAGGCATGGGCTGTGGGAGTACAGGTGTCTGTACCTTACCTCTCATAATGTTTGAAGTATTTCATAGTTTAAAAATGGTTCCTAACGTAGGAGACATCTCAGGCAGTTGTGTTTTTTTTTAAGTTTATATACGGAGAACAGGAGGGTGTGCAGTAAGCAGCCACCGTGCTTCAGAAGAGGAGAAGCTGCCTCACTTCAAGTGACGGTAGGACCGCCCCAGCTAGCGGGCACGGTTTCCTTAACCCCATGTCTGTAGCGGTGGAGGAGTGCAGCCAGAAAGGCTGCCTCGCCCTGTCCCTCCTTGAACTCTTGGGTTTCAACTTGACTTTCGTCTTCTTCGCGAGCCTTCTTGTCCTAATTGAGGTGAGGTGGTGGGGTGTCGCCTTTTTGCTCATGAGGTTTTGCTCTCATTTTCTCCATCTCCATTTTCGAAATGTCAAGAAACTGATTTAGACTTCGAATATAGATTCCCGTAGAAAAAGTGGTCTCTCGTTCACTTAGAGATGTTTTCTGAAAGTGGTTTCAGCCTCTGGTGAGATTAAAGAGGAACAATCTAGATGAGAAGGTTGGTTTTCGACCTTGGTAGCACGTTAGAAATAACCTGGGGAACGGTAAAAATGACTTTAAATAACTTTAAAGTACTTCAAACTTAAATGCTTTAAACTTCAAAAGACTTTAAAAGTGACTGATACCCAGCTTAGACGAATGAGGTAAGACTCTCCGGTAGTGAAGGAGGGCATCGATTGTTGAAAGGCCCCCCAGGTGATGCTGAATCACCAGGAACTTGCTAGAAATGCATCAGACCTACTGAGTCAGAAGCCCGGGGGGCAGGGGCAGCCTCTGGTTTCACAGGCCCATGGGGGGCAGGGGGGTGGGTGCTGCTCTGGTGAAGAGGGTCAGTTCGCCCTCTTTGGTGAGGCTGTCCAGGGTGAACCGTAGACCCAGTGGAGTCTGAGTTTCTGGGTGTACCTGCTCTCCCCATCAGCCAGTGGCAGCGGGTTCTGGGATACCCGAGATCAAATGCTATCTGAATGGTGTGAAGGTGCCCGGAATCGTGCGTCTCCGGACCCTGCTCTGCAAAGTCTTTGGAGTGCTGTTCAGTGTGGCTGGAGGTAAGGAGGGTCTTTTCTGACCTTTATCCTTGAAGCGTTCAGGGGACGAAGATGACAAGAAGCATCACGTGTGTACACTGAGTAGGTTCGGATTTGAAGGCCCCGGCCTCAAACAGGTTTCTGCACTGTTTGTTGATGGGTTATTTTTTAAATACAGATGCTCTGAATTAGTTACCATTCAGAGATATCTGACCAGCACACCACTGAGTCTTGAAGTAGAATGAATGTCTAATTGGTTTGTGGAGTTGGCTTTTAGCAAAGTCAGCAAGTTTTTGTGCCAGATAATAAATATTTTATACTTCGTGGGCCAAGAGGCAAGAAAAGAAGCTATTAGGTAGGTGCTTAAACTTACATGACCGCTTAAAATGTATCCATGTGAGAATGTAAAGACCATTCTGAGCTCTCTCAGGCTGTATAAAAACAGGCAGCAAGGCCGTCTTGGCCCACAGGCTATGGTTTGCTGACCCCCGATGAAGAATTTCAAGATTATTTTCTCCTGTTTGATGGGAATTTGACTCACCCTTTCTCTTACAAAGTCATAGGATCATCTTTGTTTTATAGTTGTCAAGAGAAAGGTCTATGTAACAAAGGTCTCCTGACCCAGACCGTTCTGTGCTCACTGATGGCCTCCCCCTTTTCCACCTGTTCCAGGGCTCTTCGTGGGGAAGGAAGGCCCCATGATCCACAGTGGAGCAGTGGTAGGGGCTGGCCTCCCGCAGGTAAGGGTTGATGGTCTGCGGGGGCGGGTTACCCCTGCGAGTGGGCCTCCTGCACAGGGGCGTGTCTGTGGTTGAATTTGGAAAAAATCCATCGGGAGCATCCCAACACGGCTTCGGAATCTGCTGTCCCTTTGGGTTGACGAGAAAACGATATGGTCTGACTCCCAGGAGAGCAGGTAGCTGGTACCTCGAGGCTTTGACGAGGCCCTGCTGAGTCCTAGGAGCAGGAATGGGACAGAGAGAAAGTCTGTTCAAATGAAAGTCACCCGGTGCTCCCACAGCCTTTGCCGAGCACGTCCACGCAGGGTGGCTTTGTGGAGCGTCTCGGGAGAGGCTGGAAGCCTTGGCTGAGATGGTCTCAGGCGCAGGTCTATGCTGATTCCTTTGGAAGCAAGGCGGGAGTAGCAGCTGCTGTTCATTAGCGTTAGGTGCTGTCCGGGCCAGACTCTCATATACTGGCTCCTTTAAAGCCACCTCAAGGGTGGAGTTGCCCTTATCATCTTCTTTCTGAGATGAGGAGCTGAGGCTTAGGGAGGCCAAGGAGCTCGCTCAGGACCCCAGGCTCCCGTGCTCACGGGCTGGTCCACGTGGAGAAGTCTCAGTTCCCTATGAACTGTCGCTTACGGACGTTTACGTCTCATGTTCTAAGGGGAGGGAGTTGCTGTGCGGCGGCCTGAGATTTTGTCGAGCAGGTTACGAGTTGGCCCCCTTGGCCCTTCCTCGGTGACTCTGCCCCATGACGTCTGCAGCAGCTTTCAGTTCCGCCTAACCCTTTGCTCAGCAATTTCCCCTTTTCCTATTGGACTCGCTATGTACAAAATGCAGTTTCTGAGGGACCTAGAAATTGGGGGGCAGGAAAAGCAGTTCCTCCCCAAAGCCGCCTCTCTTCCCATCTGCTGCCCCGGACTCCTTCTCGCAGTCCCTGCCCAGGCACGCTCAGGCTACAGGGACTCCCCGGCGCTGTGGATGCCTGCAGCTTCGGGCCCCTCTCTGACTTTGTTTTCTCTTGTTCTAGTTTCAGAGCCTCTCTTTACGGAAGATCCAGTTTAACTTCCCCTATTTTCGAAGTGACAGGTATGGAAAGGTTGGAAATTGGGGTGTTTTTTGGAAAAAACAAGCCGTTCATTTACTGCCACTGAGACCCTACAGTTGCTCTAGTCCGGCTCACACTCTCCCCTGCTGGGCGGGCTGCGTGCAGAACCCGACCATCCAGAAGGAGGTGGGCTTTGAATTATTCTTCTGAAGATTAGGAGCACAAGGGCCAAGCAGGCATCATGGCTTCCATTTTGTCGTAACGTAGGGCCTCTAGAAGCATCTCAGACAACGAAGAATGTGGTCCAAGATCGAACATACGACCAGGGAAGTCCACAGGCATATTATCAAGGATGGAGTTTATTTGCTTGGTCAGCCGCGTCTCGGGTTTGGAAGGCTGCTTCTGGGCACTCTTCAGCCCGTGGGATTTGCGTGTGTTACTGACCTGCACACCTGGCAAGGCCCTTGCAGTCAGGGGCCCAGGGGCCGGATTGCGGTCCGCCTTCTCGCCTCAGCGTTCCTGCCGGTCACTGTCACCTGCCCCTCTGCTCACAGCCACACTTGTACGTTTTCTCTGGTGCTGAGCTTTCTGGAAGGAAGGTCTGATGAGCCAGTGGCTCAGCGGTGCCACCAGAACCCTCCAGCCTGCCTCCTGAGAATCCATGTTGAGAGTCAACGGACGTCAGGGAGTCCCCCCACCTGGCGGAGCTCCTCTGGGGAGAGCGTTTGGCTCATAGGTGAACTGCTTTGGCTGCCGAGTTGCCTCCCCAGAGACCTGCCCTTCATGAGCCCTGACTGTTCGTGGGTCTCGAGATGTTAAAATGTCAGTGCATAAGGAAGTGAAAACTTGCCTTTCGCAGCCTGAGGGCTGTTTCTCAGATAAACCGTCTCTCTTTTCTGTCCTCAGAGACAAGCGGGATTTCGTATCAGCAGGGGCGGCCGCTGGAGTCGCTGCAGCTTTCGGGGCCCCCATTGGGGGTACCTTGTTCAGTCTGGAGGAGGGCTCGTCCTTCTGGAACCAAGGGCTCACGTGGAAAGTGGTGAGGAAGACCTTCCCCTGAGCTTAACCACACCCCCCAGATTTAAACTGGACACCTCTTACCCGTTACATTTACCAGTAGTTTTTTTTTTCCTCTTTTACTGTTTACCAGAGTCATACTTTAAATACAGTTACAGATGTCTGGAGCAGAAAAGGTATACCATGCAAACACTAACCAAAATAAGGCTGGTGTAGTAGTTTCTTAACGTTAAAGGAGACTTTGAGACAAGGGGAATTACCAAAGTGAATGAGGGACGTTTCACGGTGATAAAAGGCTCGATTTAATCGATAGTTTTAGTTAACCTGTGCTTCTGATGAGACCAAGAGAGTTGACGTTACTGGAAACTCCTTTGCTCTAGACACCCATAACCTCCAAACTGTGGACTTTTCTGTACTTCCCATATTAGCACTCTTCCCATCCTTAGTCAAGCTGCTGCTCTTCTCTCCTGACGAACCATCCGACCCGATAGGTGAGACCGGCTGTGGTCCTGATGTGAACCCCCGTCTCCTGCCTCAGGGGAGCACGTTCTTCCTCTGGTGTTTACTGTTCCTTTTTTGGCACAGGGTCTGGTGCATAGTAGGCTGTAAATGAATAGTCCTTCACAAAAGGCTGAATGAAAACTCCTAATAGCCTGATTTCCAACTTCTCACACTTGTGGTGTATCTACTGCCGTGGTCACCAGGGCCCTGTGTCCAGACCTGGAGTTGGCCGGTCTCTGTGCGGAGCAGGAGGTTGGTGGGGACACGTCTGGGAGGAGGCAGGACCTGTCGCTATCGAGTGTTCTTGTTTTTTCACCTATCCCCTAGCTCTTTTGCTCCATGTCTGCCACCTTCACCCTCAACTTCTTCCGTTCTGGGATTCAGTTTGGAAGTTGGGGTTCCTTCCAGCTCCCTGGATTGCTGAACTTTGGCGAGTTTAAGGTACGTTTTGTCCTTGCCCCCCAAATTTCTTTCTTGACCCGTGAAAATTGCTCTTAAGTGCCAGAGAGAAGCTGTCAGAAGGGTAGGTGCGTCCCTGCCCCTGTCGTCTCCCGCATGCCCTGTGCTCAGTGTGGGCGGGATTCCAGCACTGCTTTGGCTCTCGTAGGGAGAAGGCAGGATCGCTTCTCGTCTCTGTCTTTTTCTGCTCCTGTCCCTTCCTGTTCTCATGGGCACTCTGGTTTTTCTCTCTCCCTCCCTTGCCCCTTCTCTCAGTGCTCTGACTCTGATAAAAAATGTCATCTCTGGACAGCTATGGACTTGGGTTTCTTCGTCGTGATGGGGGTCGTTGGGGGCCTCCTGGGAGCCACATTCAACTGTCTGAACAAGAGACTTGCGAAGTACCGTATGCGAAACGTGCACCCGAAACCTAAGCTCGTCAGGTACCCACGCAGTCACCTCCCCTCCTGCCGTGGCCCCCAGGCCCTGTGTAGACCAGGCCATCTCTCCCGGGGAATGGACCCCACTTCCCACACCAGCTTTCATGTCATGTCTAAGACTGAAAATGGAAACCTGTTTGTCAGATGGGCCAAAAGACTGAGGCTGAGCTTAACTTATATCAGAGCCACTGGCTCACTCCCAGCCTCTCTGGACTTGGCCGCCAGGACGCATGGCAAAGTCAGTATTGGCCCTGCGAGGGGTGCACTCTCACTAGACTCTCGCCCCAGGACTTAAAACGGAAGGCCGTTCATTCCTCGGAGAGAGATGATGTGGCCGCAGCAGCCCACGTTACTGGCTGCCCACTTTTTACGTGGAAATTGCTGGAATGCAGCGAGTCACTGATAAATTCTGCTCACGTGCTAACAGCAGGGGCTGCTGTGCGTGCTCTTGGGGGAAAGGAGGGCTGGAGGTAGGCAGTTTTTGAGGTCCCAGGACCAGGTGACTTTTTATCCACAGTAACGGCTGCGCTTTGCCTCCTAGAGTCTTGGAGAGCCTCTTGGTGTCTCTGGTGACCACCGTGGTGGTGTTTGTGGCCTCCATGGTGTTAGGAGAATGCCGACAGATGTCTTCCGCAAGTCAAGTTGGTAATGACTCCTTCGCACTCCAGGTAACCCTGGTGCACCTGCTACCTTTGTCCTACACACGCGAAACAGAAGAATCCGGAAATGTATGGCTTGCCTCAGTTTAGAGCTAATAGACGTGTTGGGTTCATTGTTCCACACCTGATTCAGATTGCCCGGGGTGGGGCGGGCGTTGTAGTAGTCTTGTACCTAAGAGAGGATGTGCACCAAACTTTCTCTTTCTCACTTTTGTGAACAGTCCTGGCTCTCATAGAGGGAACTCCTCTCCCTCTCTCTCCCCACCCGTCCCCCTCCCTCCTTCCTTCCCTCCCTCTCTCTCTTTGTTGAACAAAACTAATTGGAAACAGACGTTCAGGATGCTGACTGTCTGCTTCTCCTCCGAGCCTCAGTTTACTCTTTGACCCCCCCCACCCCTGAAAGGTGCACGCCAGCCTCACCCTCGGGATGTAAGAGGCACCCCTCAGACGGGAGAAAGGAGTGCCTGCCTCAGGGCACACGGTGGTCCTGGCTCGTCCTGCATCTTCTAGTTTTTCTGGGTTTAGGCCATTTACTGGCATGCCTCCTCTTTGCATTTCTCCTTTTCCTTTCCTAGGAGTATGTGATGTTTTCTAGCACCTTTCCCCGAAAGAGCCGGTTGAGTGAGGTAGGCATTGGAGCTTACTGTACCCTGTGTTTTTCAGTCCAGTCCGGTGGGTCTGAGAGCCGGTCTCTAGGGTGGAGGCTGGAGGTTCTCTAAGTACATGTCTTGTTGCCTCCGGGGAGCCACTCGAGTCCCTCTGAGCCCCTTTGGGCTTTTGTCTTGAGTGGCTGCCTCTTCCTTGTCCCCAGGAACAGTCAGTGAACGGCTAGAATGTACTAGGTCAGAGGTCAGAGGTCAGCAAACTGCGGTCCATGGTTTTTACATTTTTAAAGCATTGGGGGAAAAAAAAAAAAGAAGGACGTGTGACAGAGACTGTATGTGACCTGCACAGCCTAAAATATTAACTGTCTGGCTCTTCACAGGAAATGTTTGTTGATCCCTGTTACTGGCTATTCCCCAAGGCCACCTCTTACAAGACCAATGTTTTCCAAAGTGTGTTCTAAGGAACATTGATACACGTGATTCAAGAGCAAACAAATGGAAAAGGATTCTGTGGTCAGATGGGTTAACCAGAGCTGAGTAGGTTTCTTTAATACAGGATTTCTCAGGGCCTTTAAAGTTCCAGTAAGTGTTAGGAATGTTTGGAATGTTCGTAGTGTGCCAGGTGTTCTACTAAGCACTGTACATACATGACCTCATTTAGTCCTTACCATTGCCACGTTGGCTAGTATTGTCCCCATTTTACAGATGAAAAAACTGAGGCAAACTGAGGCCTTGCCCGAGATCACCCAGCTAGTAATATATAGCATGAGGTGGGTATTATTCCCATTTCATAGATGAGGAAACGGAAGCTTCACAAAATTAAAGACCTTTCCCAAGGTCACTAGAGGGTGGCAGTGTGAGAGTCAAATCCACCTGATCATGGAGCCTGTTCTCTGCTTTTCACAGATACACCGATTTCCAGCAAGTGCTGTGATACTTCTGTATGCGTTTGACCACAGGACTCTTTCCAGAGCACCTTCAGGACTAGGTTCCTCCAGGCATAGTTTGGGAAACACTGCATGTGCTGGTGATTAAGCTGTCGCCTCAGCTTGTCCCCCCTTCACTGTTCCGCACACGCGTCTCCTTTGCCAGCTCCTCCCTGCCAGGTTCTGCTGATAGGGGGCGCTCTCCTGTCTCCTACAGCAGCCTTCATCCGGCCGTGTTGCCCAGCCAGGTCCACCTGGTAGGGTTATACAAACCCATCACCTGGTATTGTTACAGGGTCCACATAAGGGCATCTTTACAGTGTCATTAATATCGATAGAATGGAATCCAGGAAAAGTCTGCTTAGTTAACTTTGCAGGAAGCACTCTTTAATTGTTTGCCCAGTGAGAGGTGTGAGGTCTGCCCCCTGTGCTCCTTGTACATCGCCAACCAGAAAACAGATACCCTCGCCCTATAACGAGTCCAGCAGTGCCCGGAGCTCATCTGCTCACACAAAACGGTGAAGAGAATGAGAGGGCTGGGATGTGGAGAAGTAATCTCTCCTCCCAGCTTGGGTTTTGTGCAGCCAGGAGCGCGGTGTCTGCATCGGGCCTCATGTACATGGGTTTTCTTCTGCAGCAAACTCGGGTGGAGGCTTTTTCCATTTGGGACAAAGTTGGGGCGTTAGGTCAGGCCGTGCCCTGGACTCTCCTCCGCAGACGCCTGTCCACTCCCGGCCACTTGTCGGTCCCCTGCCTCGTCCTCCACCATCCATGGTGCTCTGGGGCCAGGCTTCCCGCAGTACCACTGACAAAATTAGCCCTGGGAGAGGAGGCAGAGCCAGACCATGGTGAACCCTAAGTGTAGTTACGTTTTTGTTATGAATGTGCATGAACGGGGCCCTCCTCCTGATTCTTTCTTTCTCAAAACGCAAGGAATACACCGTATCACGGTTGGCTGCTCTTGGGGATCGATCTTTTTTCTGCTGCCTGTTTAATTTACGGGTAAAGCTTGCAAACCAGACTCTTTCGACCTCGCTGGAGACATCCCACTTGAAGTCTCAGATGCCCTCCTCAGGGGCCCTTATTTGACTTTCTGATTCCTTTTTCTTAGGTCACATCAGAAGAAGTGAATTCCAGCATCAAGACCTTTTTTTGTCCCAATGAGACCTACAATGACATGGCCACACTCTTTTTCAACTCCCAGGAGTCTGGCATCCTTCAGCTTTTCCACCAGGATAGTGAGTATCCGGGAGGGCGGGGTTTGGGGCAGGAAACAAATGGTTACTCCTCTGTGAGACAGAGCCAGGCTTGCCCTTCATTCTAAGCGAGAACAGGGCTTTTCGTTGGTAATGCCAACCCAGACAAAATTGGGGTGTTTGCCTCCGGTGCTGGAGGTGAACCGGTCAGGGTGCAGAAGGACCTGGTGGGAGCCAACGCAGTCTGGTGGGCCTTGGCAGGCATCTTAGCGGGACTCAGGTCGGTCTGTTCTGGCTTTGCAGGTACTTTTAGCCCCATCACTTTGGCGTTGTTCTTCGTCCTCTATTTCGTGCTTGCGTGTTGGACTTACGGCATTTCTGTTCCAAGCGGCCTTTTTGTGCCTTCCCTGCTATGTGGAGCTGCTTTTGGACGTTTAGTTGCCAACGTTCTCAAAAGGTACCGCGTGTGTGTGTGTGTGCGCATGCGCCTGAGCGTGCACTTGAGTACGTATGCACAAGTGTGCAAATCATAACTCCCTCCCGCACCCCCAGTGTGATTCTAAGGCGTGTTCTTGGTTTCTTTCTTCCCCAGCTACATTGGATTGGGCCATATCTATTCGGGAACCTTTGCCCTGATTGGCGCTGCGGCTTTCTTGGGCGGGGTCGTCCGTATGAGCATCAGTCTCACGGTCATCCTGATTGAGTCCACCAGCGAGATCACGTACGGCCTCCCCATCATGGTCACCCTGATGGTGAGCACGCCCCCCGTCCAGGCCTCCTTCAGGTTCGGGGCCACGTTCCCCCACAGCAGCCTCTTTTCAAGTCTTTGCTTTGTGTTTCAGGTGGCCAAATGGACAGGGGACTTTTTCAATAAGGGCATTTATGACATCCACGTGGGCCTGCGAGGCGTGCCGCTTCTAGAATGGGAGACGGAGGTGGAAATGGACAAGTAAGGCCAGAATTTCTCATCATGTCCTAGTTCCAGAATTTACAGACTTTAGGGCCCAGGAATGTTTGTATTAGGTAGGAAACGGTAATTCAGATTCTTGGGTTGGAAGAAGGTAAGTAACAACAGCAAGGTCCTTCCAACAGCAAGCACGTCTGTACCCAAGTGTGTTCGGGATGGTGGAGCGGCCCTGTGCAGCTGGGGACTGGGGCGGGCAGGGCCGCTTCGGGGATGGTTCGGCCGCTGTGGCATTCCGGTTAAATAGGAAGTGTTATGATTGAGTGTTTAAATTCAGGCTCCAAGCCCTGTGAGTGAGAACTAGCTGCCTCGTGTGTGCCCAGCGAGGTGTCGTCCTATCAGCAGTGATTCCTCTGGGCATAATCACCAGCTTATCCATCAGCCGACAGATAGTTCAGGCCTCCCGTCTCTGGGATCGTGCAAGGTGCTTAAAGTCTAACGTAGGGGTCAGCCAACTTCTGGAAAGGGCCAGATAGTAAATATTTGCAGGCCATGTGCTCTCTGTCCTGCCGCTTTAGTGTAGAAGCAGCCACAGACAACATGTAAACGAGCGAGCGTGACCAGATTGGACCTGTGGGTGACGGTTGCCATCCCTGGTCTAAAGGGACGCCCAGACATTGTAATTCCAGTATAATTAGCAGTTCGGTGGTGATACTGGCATGTGCCATGGGGTGCTGAGGAGCGATGGCCAAACCCCTGAGCAACTGGATGAGGTTTGTGGAGGGCGGACATTCATATTGAGCTGAGGGTCTTGGCCCACACATCTGACAGAGCAAGGAAGGGCATTCCAGGCACAGGGAACAGCATGTGCGAAGGGGACGGAACACACCAAGGAACGGGTGTGTTCCAGGAACTGCTAGAGATGGTTCAGAAAAGGGGCCCAGGTGGTCCAGGCAGTGCAGGAGAGGCAGCGCAGCTCCATCATGGCTTGCTCTCGGTGCCGTGGACTCTGTCGTGAGTGCGGACCGCTTCCCTCCTTCCCCCAGACTGCGAGCCAGTGACATCATGGAGCCCAACCTGACCTATGTCTACCCGCACACCCGCATCCAGTCTCTGGTCAGCATCCTGCGCACCACTGTCCACCACGCCTTCCCAGTGGTCACGGAGAACCGGGGCAATGAGAAGGAGTTCATGAAGGGCAACCAGCTCATCAGTAACAACATCAAATACAAGGTAAAGGAAACGGCCCCGGAGGAGAGGTGGGCGATGGACAAGTGGTTCCCTGCTGCCCACAGTGATGCCGTGCTTGTCACACCCCGTAGATGGGGTGGCCCCGGTTGGCTCTTGTGAAAGTCAGCACTCTTTTCATTGCACGCGACAGTGAGTGTGGACTGGACAGTGAGTATAGACTACGCAGTGAGTAAGGACTGTGTTAGGCCGTCAGGACGTGTGTTCATTCCCACTGCAGCAAGCACGTGGATAGATTGTTGTTTTAAACATCAGTCTTGAGTATTCGGTGCAGGTTGTATCGGGGAGGGTTCTGAGTTGCCAACAATGGACTTTGACCTACTTAAGAAAGAAAAAAGTCCATTGGGAACTGCAGGATGGACAGGAAAGCTGAGGCACCAGGAGCAGTGCACTCTGGGCGAGCAGGTGGCTGGTGGCCCCTCTGCAGGTACGAGGAGGCACCTGCGCTGAGGGAGAGTCCCACTGCCTCACTTGCGTCATGTGCCCACCCTTGGCTTCGGAGGCTGGGGGGCACGTCAGTTGATAGGACCGCCAAGACGTGACGTAGGAGCATTGAGATGCTGTCCCCAGATCAAAGGAGGAGGGGTGTTGGGCCGGCAAAAACCTTGGGCTCCAACAGGCTCCTTTGAATCACAAGCCCCTGAGCCGCTGTGAAGGTTTCTTGCAGTTCGGCATAGGCCTGTGCTTTTGACCCGCACTGTCACCCACATCCTCACCTGAGTGGGTGCTGGCGCGCCCGCGCTAGCTGGCCGTCGTCACCGCCCCTCCCGCCCACAGAAGTGCAGCATCCTCACCCGCGCCGGTGAGCAGCGCAGACGGAGCCAGTCCATGAAGTCCTACCCATCCAGCGAGCTGCGGAACGTGTGCGACGAGCACGTGACCTCCGAGGACCCGGGCGAGAAGGAGGACCTCCTGCAGCAGATGCTCGAGCGGAGGTGAGGGAGCGTGGCCGCCTGCGGG
This sequence comes from Pseudorca crassidens, assembly GCF_039906515.1. Taxonomy (NCBI): domain Eukaryota; kingdom Metazoa; phylum Chordata; class Mammalia; order Artiodactyla; family Delphinidae; genus Pseudorca; species Pseudorca crassidens. The sequence continues at coordinate 9,097,070 of NC_090297.1, forward strand.
GCCGTCAGCCCCTCGCCCGCCCGCCGGGGCTGTCCGGGGGGCTTGGGGGAGGGGGTCGGGGACGTGGACGGGAAGTGATCCTGCTGAGGGTGTCCTAGGCAGCGTCTGGTTTCTGTATAACAGATACACTCCCTACCCCAACCTATACCCTGACCAGTCCCCAAGCGAAGACTGGACCATGGAGGAGCGCTTCCGCCCACTGACCTTCCACGGCCTGATCCTGCGCTCGCAGCTCGTCACCCTGCTTGTCCGAGGAGTTTGTTATTCTGAAAACCAGTCGGTGAGTCTCCTTTCTTGTCCCCACCAGGATTCTGGAAGGCACGAGGGTGGCAGGAGCACAGTCCGTGCACCTGCCGTCCAGTGGTGTGTGTGGCCGCGTGGCCCCGCTGCAGGCAGGGTCCCTGCGCTGAGCCCGAGCAGAGCTGTGAGTTGCCCTCCGGCGCCTCTTCCCGTAGTTCCTCCCCCGGGGCTGAGTGTCCTTCTGGCCGGTGCGCTCTTAATATAGTTTCTGCCTTTAATGTCTGCCGTGAATGAACTTTGTTACATGTGTCATCCAGAGAAATACCCTTCTTCTCATCGATTCCCCTGTAGTTTTCTTTTTTCTCTTTGTTTTTTGTCGAGATAGCAGGCATGGGTGGGCTGTGTTCAAAGTGGTCCCTATAGCGACCTGGGACACACTTGACCCCTTCAGATGGAGCCTGAAAAAGTCACCCAGAGGACTAGTTTCCAAACTGACTCTCCTGCTTTGGGTCTTGCCTGTGGGCAGCCAGCTGAGGTCACTCGTGGTCTCACTGGCCTGCAGAAGAGAAGCTCTCATGGGCAGGACAGAAAAGGTCATGGGTGGAGAGGCTCAGACTTGGGGGTGTGGCCTGTGGGGAGGCCCAGCCCTGCTGGAATGGGGGAAAGGTCACGTGTGGAGCACAGGGGACAGGGAATTTGGAGGCATGAAGTGGGCCAGACTACACAGGGCCTGCACACAGGAGCCGCCAGAGCTGGCCCGAGTCAGCGGTGGACGGGGAGGGCTGTGTGCAGAGGGGAGTTAAGGGGAGGAGAGCGGGGCAGGGCAGTGACTAGCACCTGTGCTTCCTGTGCCCCGCTCGAGAGCTGGTAGTGGCGGCCCAGCTGCCTGCTGACGGTCAGCAGCAGTGAGAGCTGAGGGAAAGTCCAGAAGACTCAGAATGCAGGAGGAGTCGCGAGGCTCCCGTGTGAGTCTCCTGTGGCTGCCATTTCCAGTCGCCGCAAACTGGGTGACTTCAAACAACAGCAGGGTATCCTTTCAGAGTTCTCAGGCCACAGGACAAGACGCAGGTGTCGGCAGGGCCGTGCTTCCTCCGGAGGCGCCTTCCTCGTTTGTGGTGGGCGCCAGCGGTCCTCGGCCTGCCTCGATTGGAGGCTCCCCACTCACGTCTGCCTCCTCGTCACCCACTCTCTCCCTGTGTGTCCTCTCCTCTCTCATAAGGACAGCAGTCATTGGGTTTAGAGCCCACCCTACTCCAATATGACCTCATCTTAACTTGGTTCCATCCACAAAGGCCTTGTTTCCAATGAGGCCACGTTCACAGGTACCAGGCGTTGGACGTATCTTTTGGGGTGACACAAGTCACCCCACACAGCTACTATTAGTTAGCACTTTTCTCGAGAATAGCTCAGGTCTGCTTTACAGATGAAAGGGAAGTTCAGAGAGATTAGGGGACTGGCCCAGGGAGACACAGCTGGGAATTCGCGGAGAGCTGGCTGTGCAGCACCTGCTCTGGCCCCGCCCCGCCCCCCTCTCAGACGCAGAGGGAGGGGGTCTCTAAAGGTGACCCTGCCAGTTGCCGCGTTCGGTGCGAGGACTGTCTCGGTTGGGGTTGCAGAGCGCCAGCCAGCCGCGCCTCTCCTACGCTGAGATGGCCGAGGATTACCCGCGGTACCCTGACATCCACGACCTGGACCTGACCCTGCTGAACCCGCGCATGATCGTGGTGAGACGGGCTTCCCTTGGGGACGGGGCCAGGCACGGAGGCCGAGGGCCTGTCTTGCGTGGACCGCTGCTCGTCTGCACGGTTGGCATCTGATCCTGGCCGGGCAGGACAGGCCACAGGTCCCCTGTGTTGTCTCCTCTGCAGGACGTCACCCCGTACATGAACCCGGCGCCCTTCACTGTTTCCCCCAACACCCACGTCTCCCAAGTTTTCAACCTGTTCAGAACGATGGGCCTGCGGCACTTGCCCGTGGTGAATGCGGTGGGAGAGGTGAGCGTAAGGGCACGTAAGTGCGCGTGTGCCTGCGGCCGCATCTTCTAGAAGGGACCCTCTAAGGGCAGTGCTGCCGGGGAGGCGGGGCCTCTCACCCAGGAAGGAGCAGCAGAATCCCGCAGGGAGGCTTCTCAGACCCGACCTGCTCTGTGGCTCCCCACCGGGGGTGAGGGGCCCAGGGGTGGAGAGGGAGACTGCGGTAGCTTCGGGAACCTTCCCCTTTGCCTCCGGGGTGTTTCTTCTACGCCGTCTCCTGTGTGGCCGGCAGATGTCGCCAGCGTCTCACCGGTCTTCCCTCTGAGGCCCAGAAGCGCTTAGGGCCTTGTCTGTCCTGAAACCTTCCTCTTCACCCTTGACCTGATGGCGCCTTCTTGAGGAGGGGGTCAGTTCCCCCCGTTATGGGAATTTGTAGCAGTAAATGAGGGAGTTTCAGACAAAATACTTGGAGAGTTTTGAAAAGTAAAATACCTAGTAATTATTGCTACAGATTTTCCCATTGTTTTCTCTTTCTTAGAACTCCATTGTTTTTCTTATTCCACAAACATTGGTGTTTGTAGGAAAATATGAAAATATAGATAGGCAGGAAAAAGAAATGCCAAACCCTGATCTCTGTAGAGGCAGCCATGTTAACTTTTCAAAGTATATCTTGTTTTTTCCTCTGTGTCTAGACATAGAGGTTTTATATGTCAAGGTTTAGTGAAGATGTTAATACTATTTATCCTGTTTAATACCTTAATTTTTCAGTTAATCTATAGGAAATGACTTTCCACAGCAGAGAGTGTTCACTTGGGATACTTTGACAGCTCGGGAGCATTCCGTCGCGTGGCAGTCCGGTCTCTCATTCAGTTGTCCTCTGTTGTGCAATATCTAGTCAAATTTCACCATTAACGGTCACCTGTTTGAGGCTTTCGGTGGGTGTCGCCTCGTTGCCCTCCAGGAAGTGACGCCCCTCCAAAGTGAGGGTCACAGCAGGCCCTCCGACGGCACGGCGTGTCCTTACACGGATTTAGTGGCAGGGAGTCAAATCGTGTTCCTTGAAACACAGCCGCGCTGACAGTTCTAACGCAGTTTATGGTGTGGGACACCCACCTCAGTGACAGCTGTGAGTCACTGCGATGGCTGTGGAAAATACCCGTTTGGGGAAGACTCTGGTTCTCTGGACTCTCATGCTCTGCTGTGCGTCTGTCACTGGCTTGGCGGAGGAGGCCGGGTGTTCCCCACACAAAGCAGTTCTGTGGTTCTCTGGGTACCAGCTGGGCGTCCTAAACTCAGCTCGGCCCTGGTGCTGTCTGCTGGGGGTGGCGTCGGGTCCCTCGGATTGAGGGCTCGGCCCCACAAGACTGTTCATCACATCCGCCTTCCCCCCCACTTCAGTTGTCAACGGAAAGTCCAGGTTGTCACCTGTGCTCCTGACTGACTGGCTGTAAATAGGAGGTTCCCATGACCCCCTGCTCACAGAACTCCGGAAAACAGTTACTTATATCCTTTTATAATAAACGATAATTTAGTAACCCCGGAACGGCCGGATGGAGGAGATACACCGGGCAAGGGATGTGGGATGGGGAAGGGGTGCCCAGCTCTGCATCCTCTCTGGTACCACCTAGCACCTTACGTGTTCACCAGCCTGGACGTTCTCCAGACCCTGTAGCTCAGGGATTTTAATAGAGGCTTCATGACATAGGCATGATTGATTACATCATTGGCCATTGGTGCTCGATTCAACCTCCAGCCCTCCCCTCCCACAGCGAGGGGGTGGTGGGAATGAAAGTTCCAATCTTCTAGTCACACACTTGGTTCCCTGGGAAACCAGCCTCCATCCTTAAAGGGCTTTCTAAAAGTTACTTCATTAACATAAACGCTGGGGTGGTTGAAAGGGGCTTGTTAGGAATAATAAGGCACCCTTATTACTCATCACTTAGCAAGTGCCAAGAGTTTTGAGAGCTTTGTGCCAGGAGCTAGGACAAAGTCCAAATATGTGTTACTATAAATCCCAGGTGGCTCTGAAAGATGGTATTTCTGCGCTGGAGCAGGGGTCACCGCCGCTCAGAAGCCTTGCCTGGGCTCTGCGTCTTGCACAGGCACACCAAGCAGGCTGCGTGTGCTGGCTGAGAAGCTAGAGAGCGTGGGCCCTGTTTAAAAAGACATTCACCTTCAGATTCTAGCCGGCCCAACTAAAACCGTTGGGAGCTGAATTCATCCCACTGGCCTCCAGCTTGCGATCGCGAGTTGTGTCTTTATCTCATTCCCATCTAGAAATTAGGTGGCCTTTTTTTTAAAAATAAATTTATTTATTTATTTATTTTTGGGTGTGTTGGGTCTTCGTTTCTGTGAGAGGGCTTTCTGTAGTGGCGGCGAGCCGGGGCCACTCTTCATCACGGTGCGCGGGGCCTCTCACTGTCGCGGCCTCTCTTGTTGCGGAGCACAAGCTCCAGACGCGCAGGCTCAGTAGTTGTGACTCACAGGCTTAGCTGCTCCGTGGCATGTGGGATCTTCCCAGACCAGGGCTCGAACCCGTGTCCCCTGCATTGGCAGGCGGACTCTCAACCACTGGGCCACCAGAGAAGCCCTAGGTGGCCTTTGAAATGAGTGTCTTGATCACGTTGTCAGGCCTGTCCCCGTCCTTCCAGGACCTGATTCTGGCCCTGCCGTTTATGGAGACGGGCCAGGCAAGCTCTGTCCACTCCTGTCCCTCATGTTCTCGTCCCAGTGGGGTTCACTCTGCAGGTGACTTGGGTCTGTTTTTGCTTCGTCCTAGATCGTTGGGGTCATCACACGGCACAACCTGACACGTGAGTTTCTGCAGGCACGGCTGCGGCAGCACTACCAGACCCTATGACGGCCCAGCTCGGCCTCGCCGCCACGTGCCAGCCCGTCCTCTCCAGGAGCTGCAGCTCGGGCTCCGCCGCCATGGCTGGCCAGGAAGATTCCCAGTCGCCCGCTGGCTTGGAAAGCCTGCAATCATCGAACACTTCGCCGTCAGAGCTCCTGGGGGTGGTGTCAAGCCATCAGGGTCTGGACTTGTGTGACCTCAGCCAGTGTCTTCCCGTTTCCTGCCCCCTGCGCGCCCCCATCCAGTGCTGGCACAGGCCCCAGCCCCTCCTCCCCACTAGCACCAGGACCAGAAGGGAAGTCAGGCCTCACCCACTGGCGGGGGCGCTCGGAGCAGGTTCCCCACCACCTCTTTGCTCCTTTCCTAGGGAACCCAGCTGTTGCCTTAAACCATCATGGGAGGGACCTTGACCGAGGCAAACACTGGGTGGAATGCCAGTTGCAGAATTCAGTCAATTACTAAATTGAGGAATTGGGCCCTGAGGAAACTACGCCTGTTTCAGGGAGGCCCACCTTCACTGGGACTCTTAAGTTGACATCTTGAGCAGTTCATTTTGAGGGAGGTTCTGCTTCTGGGTGTGAGCTGGTGCTCTGGTCTCGCTGCTGTGCTGTGAGTCTAGAGCCCTAGAAGCACAAAGCATTCAAACCCCGCTAATAGTTCCTGAACAGTAACTCTGACAGTAGGGTTAGATTCACATCTGCCCTAGGTTTCAGCATTTCAGCTTCCTCTCCATTTTCCAAATTACCCGTGGTCTCCGAGTGCCACGTTTTTACCCTGGTCCTTTTCTTCTCCATGGAATTACTAAACTTTCCTTAGGTTTTACCTGGATCTTCCTGGTGAAGCAACCCCAGCGCAGAGGATCTTGGCATCACCCCTAAAAGCAGGGCACCCCTAGATAAAACTGCTTCACTTGACTCTGGGCAATGGTGCAGTTCAGAAGATGGAAAGGAGTGAATCCTGAGCCAGGTCCACTCACAGGTACACGACGTGGCTTAAAAAGCCAGAGTGTGACAGTACAGCAGATGTTTATTCGAGGAAGAGGGTGTCTGCCCTTCGCGAGCACTTCTCACTGGCCTCCTGCTGGCCATCCGCAGCCTACCGAGCGGCTCAGCAGTGGAAACTTCAGGAGGGGTTAACAGCGGGGAGAGGGAGGTGGCTCCTGCCAGCACGTGCCCCGGGGTTTTAACATCAAGCAGAGGAAGCCTCCCTCCCTTTCAGTGACTTAGTTTCCCTTTGGGCTGGTTGGTCCTCTCTGAACAGGCACCCAAAGGCATTTGCGCTTACTTTCCTCTTGTGCTCTCTACACGTTTAGCAACATCTTAGGCCCATCGTGCAACCATGTGGCAGATGTGCTCTGAGGGTCAAGGTGGCATTCATTTGCATTACGTTAGTTGTTTGTTTGTTTGTTTTTTAATCATGGAATTTGCCTGAGGATGTCAGTGCCAGGCCTCAGCAACACAGTTCTCTCCCCTCAGCCTCCCGACTTCTGTTGCCGCCTTTAAGCCTGGGGAGTGGGTGTCCGCCCGGCTTTGCTGGCTCAGGTCTTGTGCTCCACGCACTCTAGGGAACAACTCCACCTACGCCGGGGGGCTGTGTCAGCATCATTGCCAATGACTCTGGCCCCTCCATTCCTCCATTTTCTTAATCTCTTTGACCAAGATTACTTCGACCTATAAAATTTTCAACTTCCTTGGGTGCACTTGACTTATGAAACACAGATGAAACTCCCAGTAAGTAGTTCGGGAACTCACAAGGACCAAAGGGCAAGCCCTTCTAAATGTGATTGCGTTCAACCAGCTGCCGGTATTTTAAGGTAGCATTCGGAACTTGACCGCGTTATTTCTTCCTTTTATTGAGAAGGAAACCAATGCCCAAGTCAGGCGAGTGGCATGACCGCCCATACCAGGAACCTGCTTTCCTCTTCCCTCTCCTTTCCTCTCCTGAAATTGGTAGCACTGAGGTCCTGCTTGAGGATCTCCCACCTCCAGAGGGCGGGGTCGCAGGCTGCTGGCTTCCTGAACACCCTGGGTGAGTGGTGTCGGGATTTATGCCTCCTGCACAGCACGTCGTGTTTAAGGCACCAGATATTTTGTTCCCTTCAGTGTAGCCCAGAGATAGACGGCAGAGAGCAAACGCCTCCCTCCCCCAGAACGGACTGGACGGCCACCAAGGAGGACCCAAACCCAGCCCCTCTGGGAAGGCACGTTATTTCCTGTCCTCTCCTGGTATCTTGCCCTTTCCAGACAAGCCCAGAGACAAGCGGGGCTCCACTTGTAACAAAATAACTGTAAGCCTCCCTCCTTTGATTTCTGTTAGTTAGAAATCTGCATCTCAACATCCCGCGTGTTGCCAGCCTGATCACCTCCCAGTGAACCTGGCACCTGGATAAACAGAAACCCTCAGGGGCTGGGGCTGGGGTTGGCTAGAGATGGTTTCCTGTTTCCCTGGCCGAGGTGATGGGGGAGGGGGCCAAGAGTCCCCACCCGACTGGGGGACCTTTGTGCTCTGGGGGACGATTTGCTTGTGACCTTGTTTAACTAACAGTTCCGGACAGGAATGGACACTTGTATACTTGACCCAGCTGACCATATGACATTTCTGATGCAAAATTACGCACTGACACGGCCCTGAGGGGGCAAGAAAGCCTCCGGAAAGGCCAGCAGCGCCCTCCCAGGCCTCCTGCAGTGTTGATGTGCAGTATTGCCCCACGGCTCGTGGACCTTGGTCACTTCAACAGTAGCAGCTTCCTTTCTGTTTGCACTGTTTGTTTATGTGGTAATGTTAGCTAATTCTACTGTGTATATAAATTGTATTTTTTTTTAATTTGTAAAATTCTATTCTTATTTGAACTCTTGGAACTTGGAAGTTCTCACTGTAACTGTAACATGTCAGAATAAAACGTCTTCATCTCCATCATCCTCTTGTCTCCACCGTGCACTTTCTTTAGAGTGGTACATACTTGGTTTTCATTTCACTCCCTCTCTCTCTCTAATACGTAAAAGTTGCACAGCTGGGGAAGGGGTTTATAGTCTCAGGTCTTTTTCTGTAGCTCTCCCAGCAGGACTCTTCATCCGCAGGGGGCCACTCACCACCTTAGTATAAGAACCAGTTTAGTCCTGAGGACCTTAGCAAAAACCACCGGTGTCCCCGTCTCCTGTTCCCCCTTCACATCGATGCTGTTGGGCCTAGTTTGCAGGTCGTTTCCTCCTATAAAGCCACCTGTCCTTCCAGCCTTTCCTTCCCGCAGCAGTCGGTGGAGAAGCCATTCGGTTCCTGTTGGTGTTGCGTTTAGGAGGCTGCCCCACAGGCAGCTTTCCCCGATGTCCAACCAGAACAAATGGACCTGGGGCTGGGCCTGAGGACGTTTAGCCCTTGCAGCCAGCTTCCGTCGCTGCCACCTGCCATGGCTCTTTGCTCACGTTTTGTTTCGCCGGAAACGTGATGTTCTTGGTCTCCAGTTGTCCTGCCTCTCGTTGCCACTCCACAGTGGCAAACGGTCTCAGTCGGCTCAGGTCCCTCCGCCCATCCCCCCTTCCGCCCACCCCCACCCCCACCCCACCCCCGTCCACCCATCCCCGAGGGTCCTCTAAGTTCCAGGGGCGTCTCTTGTGCCTTACGGTATTTGGCACGTTCAGTGAATTCCATTGGCGAGCACCCGCTGTGTCACTGCGACACTCTGGCAGTGAGCCCAGGTCCCCACTCCTCTCCTCTCAGCAGCTCCCACTCCCCCAGTGCCGGACCTCAGGAGCCGGCTTTGGACAGACCCTTCTTCCTTGCTCTCCACCCTCCTGGTCCTTGTTAGTCCTCTGTTCTTGGCTTTCCACCCTCTGCGTTCAGAGTCCACGTAAGGAACATCTTTATGAGAAGTGGTTACCTTACTGTTCTTTCCCCACCTCCCTCTCTAACCATCAATTCACTCCTGGCCTCCCCTTCCCTCTACAAGGAGCACGTTGCTGATTTATTTCCTCTTTTCTCAATTTCTGTACCAGACCAAGAGAATTTGACCGACATTTATAGAGCACCCAAAGTGCCACGTGCTGCAGGGGCTGCTGAAGGGGCATTGACCCTCCAGGAGCTTGCAGTTCAGGGACACAGACGCAGTTGCATACCAAGACAAATTGTGGTCTATGATAATAGCTATATGATAGTTATAAAATGCTGCCAGTGAAGAGCTTCATTTGTCCTGGGCATGTGGTGTCAGGGGAGGCTTCAGGGAAGAAGTGGCATTCTCAATGAGCCTTGAGAAATGAGCAAAACGGTCTCAAGGGCTCTGGACAGAGGGCATTCTAGGTGGAAGGAACAGCGTGAATAAGGGCGTGGGGAAGCGAAGGTGGAAGGTTGTCGGAGGAGTGTTGTAGAATCTGATCCGAAGAGTGTGGTGTCGGGGTAACGGCTGGGAAAATTGGTCAGAGCCCTGCTTCATGTTGCAGGTGAACTCAGGGCCTGGTACTTTCTGCTTTGGGCAGCACCCTTTTCAGAAGCAGATACAAAAAAACTTCTCCAGTGGCTCCCACCTTAGTAAAACCTACAAGTCCAAACACCTTGGACCTGAATTTAGGAAAGCCAATGGCTAATTTTTAAATTTAGTGCCCAAAAGTCACATAAACGTGAAGTTTGTCAGCACAGCAAACATTTTCTTTCTTCACTTTGCTCAGCTTTTAAACCCAAATATCCTGCCTACTCTTCTTCAGATTAAAAGTGCAATTCATTCAGCTGGCGCACTACCTCTCAAAAGGTGTCAGAGAAGAGTTAGTGCCCTTATTTTACATATATGCCTCTAAAAATAATAATAATAACAGTAACGAAAAAACACTAAGTGTACAAAAAGTGTCATATTGAGTACAAGCTACGTTCGATGTAACCAGAAGAAAAGCCCAGATGTTTGTAAGTTTTCTTTTCAATAAATAAGTGCCCTGAATGTGAGCAAATCTGAATATAAAGATAAATGCCCTTTTGGTCTCCAGGGGCTTTTTCAGGATCCATGGTGAGGCTGCAGTATGAGTGAGAGCAAGTTGAGAGCTGTGGTTTGAGACCTGACCTCTACACACACACACACACACACACACACACACACACACACACACACACACACACACACACACCCCGTGCTCACGGAGGGAGAAATGAAAGGAAGCCGAAGTTGTCCAAACCCATAGAATGTACACCACCAAGAGTGAACTCGATGTGAACTATGGACGTTAAGTGATCATGATGTGTCATTGCAGGTTCATCCATGGTAACAAATGTCCCACTCTGGCAGGGATGTTGATAATGGAGGAGGATGTACACGTGGGACAGACAGGGATATGTGGGAAATCTCTACTTCCTGTTCAATTTTGCTGTGAACCTCTAACTGCTCCCCAAAATAAGTTTGTTATTTTTTTAAAAAAGGAGGAAGAAAAGAACTGAGCATTATTCTCTTTGACAAAAGGTAAAATGACAAGGACTATCAGGCTGAACTCCCTTCCCCAGGAAATGAAAGAAATCACACCAAGCCTCCAGCTTCTGTCCGTGGTGCTGAAGTTTATTCATTTTCAAACCGATGTCAGTAACAGGTGATTAAAATTTAACGCATGGGTGGGAGAAGTGGAGAAGCCACAACTAAACCACTTTATCTACATTTAGCATAAAATGTGAGAAATGTTGACAGGAGGCTGATGTTTGAATAGGACACTCGTCACAACTCAACCTGATGGCAATGAGATGGGACAAAGTTGAATGAGAGATCCCAGGGGGTGAGGGTCTCTTGAAGTCTGCCGGGGGCCTGGCCCGCCTCTTCCTCCCTGGCCGTTATCTTCGGTACTACAAAGAGAGCAGAGACATGTTTGACTTGGTGACCTGCCTCCACTGGAGAAAGTCAGTTTCATAGGACCGTGCTCCCTTCCCACCAGCCCCCGCTCCAGCTTGACGACCCTCTGAGTTCCACGAACTGGTAAACAAATTGCCCATTAGAAACTAGTAAAAGTCAATCCTGGTAAATTCCCATCCTTCGGGATCTGACAGTTCCTCGAGGGCCATGAACTGCCCATCAGCGGTACACAGGTGACTTGGCCCCGTGAACATATTAAGTTCCCGGTGCTCCTAGCAGTGACTTCTTTTCCTCTTAGCATTTTCTCAGCAGACTGTAGCTGAGGATGGTATCATGGTTCTGAGACTCATGGGGCACCTACCCAGTTGGGACAGAAATTTCAAAGGGAATAAGCTTCTGTGCTGTTCCCTTTCCTGCTGAAGGCGTCCCCTGGTGGTATTCTTTCACAAGGTTTGAACCTCAACAAAACCACAATTTCCTTCCCGCCCACCCCATTTCCATCCGCAGTTCCTCTTACCCGGAAGCTGTTGCAGCCCAGTCCGCTCTGGGCTCCAATCCTGTCCATCCTGCCCCCGAAGCAGCTGGACCTCCGCAGGCTCCGAGGGGCAGCGAGCAGCGCCCTCAGCTTGCTGTTCAGGAGGGCAGATCTATCGGAGGGTTCCCAGGGGCCACGCCCAAGGGCACCCCCATCTCTCTGGGCTGGGTGGACCTCCCCGGTCCAGGGAGGCACCTCAGAAAGGGGGCTGAGAGGGACCCCAGCTTCCTCATTCTGATCGCTTAGTACTTGTTGAGGCATAGCCTCATCTTCTAAAGGCATCTTGTCCTCCAAATGGTCCAGCAAGTTCTTTACAAAAGGAAAACAGGGAAAGGGAGACGTCTCACTGCCTGGCACAGCATCACAAAGCCCCCTCATCCCAGACCGTGCCCCTTTCCTGGCCCTACCTTGAAATCCATCAGGTCTGCGTTGGACACAGAGCCATACACGGGGTTCGCTCCGGTTTGCCCTGGGAGCTGAAACGCCAGAAAGAGGAGGAAGCTCGCGGCGATGGTGGCGGAGCCCATGCTGGCGTCAGTCAAGGGGTGGTCTGGTGCTTGCTGACTCTTCTCTCTGCTTTCCCACCCGTGGCCTTCCTCCGTCTCCGTCTCCCAGCTGCCCTGCGCCTCCTCTTTTTATAGCCCCTTGGCTCTCTGAGAGCACAAGAGGGATGGAACCCTCCCCATTCTGTCACTTGCAGCGATAAAGCAGCTGAGCGAGGAGCCAGCAGAAGATGCCCTTTTAAAGTTATCAGTCCAGCCAGCTCGTCACAGCCCCTCTGCCTTGAGCAGCTCCAACGAGCCCGGGACCCCCAGCTGCAGGAGCCACATTCTTGTTGATTTGCCTCAAGAGGTTCCCACTTCAAAGGTGTGAGAAGAGCAAAAAAGAGTCCTTGGTTATCTCACAGCGATGCCTCAGGCTTCTTTCTCATCAGCAGCCGGACCCACACGGGGAAGCAGAGGGTGACGGTTGGCCGGTGCCCAGCTCCCCCGTTGGTTTGCGGCTCAGCTGTCAGGGACTCCAAATAAGGGCGGGAGGGGAGGAAATGGCAGGCAGCCGGCAGCTCAGCTCAGGACAAATTAGTCCAGATGCTCGAGCTGGCCTCGTACCTGACTCATCGGCAGCGAGGGCAGACCTCTCCCTCCACAGGGCTGTCCTGACACCTGGCTGTCACTCTCAGTGGTCAGGTGAAGAGGGAGTTATTTTTTAGCATACTAAGTCAGAACCAAATGTGACAAATTGTCCCAAGAACTCCACTCCTAAATAGAAACACAAGAAAAGTTTTGGGAACGCGATCATTCCTCTGCAGAGCTCCCCCGCTTCACCGCACGGCTCCCCCCAAGGAGCTGGGGGAGATTGGCGCTAAGAGGATACCAGCATTTTCATTTATAGAAGTTTGCTGCTTCTCAGACTCTGGTTTGAAGCTTGTAATGCCTCACATCTCGCCGGGAAAGCTCCCGGGGAGAAGTTGGCTGCTGGAGCGAGGTGGGATGCAGCTGTGACCCATGGAATTTCCCTTAATGCCTCCCATGTCCTTCTCCAAGGCCAGGCAAGGGATGAGCCACTGAAGCTGCCATTTTCCTGGTCCCCAAAAGAGAAGTACCAGGCAGCGAGCCTGTCCACATGTAATGAGTGGCCTCCACTTACTAAGCACTGGACTTAACGCTCTACACTCTTCAATGTAATGTATCCGGGGGAAACACTACACTTGAAGGGATGAGAGCCCCGCATTGCAGCCCCAAACAAGCCAAACTGCATACATCTTTGGGGCCTTATTCTCCTCATCCGTGAGGCTCATAAGAGCTATTAATATGTGAACGTAGTTTGAAGTGTGAATTGCTATATATTTGCACGATGCTCACAATGGTTGTCCTTACTGGTTGGTTGGAATGTGCCGGGTACCGTGCTGAGAGCTTTAGACGGATTCTTTCCTTTTCATCACCAGCCCCAGAAGGTGGGTAGTATTGTCCCCATTCATAGAGGGACAGAACTGAGACTGGGAGCATCTGTCACTTGCCCCATGTCACTCGGCAGAACCAGGACTCGGACCCCAGGTCTGACGCCAACGCCTGTACTCTCCACCCACTTCCCAGATCCCGCTGCTTCTTTGCACGAAGGTTCCTTAACAAGCCCTTTAGTCTCAGTTCCTGATTAAACACCACCCTAATCCCAGCCTCTCAGGTTGCCTCTGAGCACCTCCTCGCCTTCCCCCTGCCCTGGGACTGAGCTTTGCGTGCTTGGCAAGTCTGCAAGTATGCGGACTATCTCAGGAAAGCACCACATCCAAGCCCCATGACCTATTTACACACCTAACGTGTTTCAATCTACCCCGTAGAAGCTCAGGAAATGTGGGTGGAATGACAGCTCTGTCCTGGCCGGACCCTCCCCCAACTGTGCTCACTCCTGGGCTGATCAGAGAGAGAGGCTGTTACGCAGTGAAAAGGCAGGAAATCCGGGCATTACGGGGCCAGGGGTCATGAGGGGTGTTTGGGGGGGTTTTATTCTAAAGGAGAAGAGATTTGGGTTGGCCAAACTCAACTTGAAATCTGAAATGAGCGCAATTCTGAGTAGGAGCGCTGGGGGCAAAGAACCGCTCTATCCTGAAGAGTCTCTGGAATGTGCTCACAGTTTAATAGCTGGGGTGGCAGTGTTATTATTAGCAAAGAGAATTCAGTGAGCAGTCACCCTGGGGGAACTGATGCTCCGCGCTGCGTGCGTCACACAGCCTGTCTCCTGGAGATACCCTTTGAGACAGACCTTTGATGCAGGCAAGACTTCCAGAAGGGCATCGTGGCGGGTGGCCTCTGCCACGGCTTGGCCTCTGGGGGCTGATGCGGTTCCTGCGTCCTGAGCCACTTCTGAAGTCTGTTGGTGGCCCAAGGAAAAGTGGAAATCCCGTCCAAGGTTCCAGAAGGAGAATTTCAGAATTTTCCCAGTTCCCTTTATTAAAGTTACATTTCGTCTTCCAGAGTGAAACTAGAGTGGGGCACGAGTGTCATTTGTTGAGTTTCTTCTATTGTTTTGGGGTTTTTGTGGAAGGTGGGTGGCAAAAAAAAGAATACTTAGGTTTATTGCCCTGACTTTGTATAGGACCAGCGCCACCCCCTGCACTAACAGGGCCCAGGGCAAACAGATAATCCCCAAACACACTTACCGCCCAACCCTCTTAAAGCCTTTGACTCGTCCCTGAAATGGAAAATGCCTTGACGTACAGTTTCTCTTCATTTTCGTGCCCCTGTTCCACTTCGGGGGGTATGTGTGGAGGAGTTAATAGTTAATGGGATGTTTAGAAGCCAGCCTGTGGGAGTGAGAGAGAAGAAAAGCAAAGGTACAGAAGACCAGGCCCACCCTCCACCTCCACCTCTCGCAGTAGCTGAAAAATCAAAAGGCTTTATTTCCTTGTCACTGGAAAGAAGTCATCTTAGTCATATGGTGGAACAAATGCTGCAGGCGGGTGGGAGGATCCAGAATGCGTAACTCCAGCTTCTAGCCGAGTTTGGTTTCATCACTCTCCGTGGGGATGCTGTGGGCTGCCTCGGGGAGCCATGAGGGCCCAGCAACGTCACATGTGGGCAGAACTGGTGTGAAAAACCCATCACATTCATGGGACAAGTCTGTTAGACCTAAATAGCCTAAAGCAGAAGCCCCAGTTGGGAGAAGTTGGTAGGACATTGGTGCGTATTTAGGAATGATTGCTTTGGACTTTGAAAACGACGTTCTGTTTCTCTGGTGCAACATGGAGGTCACTGAGACTGGAATTTGGGGGCAGCTTCCCCAGGAAAAAAGGCCCAAGATGAGTTGATTTGCTAAAGCTTATGAGGGTTCTAGTTCAAGGGAAGTAAGAGTGAGGAGCAAAGGGAAGTGAGATAGTGTATTAGTCAACAACTGCTGCGTGACAAATTACCCCAAACCTTAGCAACTATACATCTATTATCTAATAGTTCCTGTGGACCAGGAATCTGGCTCTGCTTTAGCTGGGTGCCCCTTGTTCAGAGCTCACACAGGCTACAGTTAAGATGTTGGCCGGGGCTGCGGTCATCTCAAGGCTTGGCTGGGGGTCTGCTTTCAAGCTCACTCATGTGTCTGTTGGCAGGTCTTCAGGTTCACACTGACTGTTGGCTGCAGATGTCAGTTCCTTACTGCGTGGACTTCTCCACAGAGATGCCGCTGACTTCCTTTAGGTACAGAGGGAAACATTATGTAAGCCATCATCTCTCTGTAACCTAATCTTAGATGTGGTACCCCATCATTTCTGTTGTACTGTGTTCATTAGAAGTGAGCCATAATGTCCAGCCATACTCAGAGGGAGGGGATTACCAAGGGGTGAATACCAGGAGATGAGCATCAATGGGGGCCATCTCAGAGGCTGCCCACCACAGGTAAGGAAAGAGAAAGAGCAAATATAAAGCGATATGTTACCAAGCTGGTCACAGCTTTGCAAAAACAGCTTAGTGGTTGGTTGGTCAGCTGGTTGGACGTGCTGCACATCTCCAGAGAGCTCTGTGGAACCCAGCACCTTTGAACAGTCTACAAAGAGAGAAAAGGATGAGGGCACTGCATTAGATCCCTAGGGCTGCTGTAACCAAGTACCATAAACTGGGTATCTTAAAACAACAGGAGTGTATTGTCTCACAGTTCTGAAAGCTAGAGTCTGAAATCAAGGGGTCAGCAGGGCCAGGCTCCCTCCACAACCTGTAAGGAAGGATCCTTCCTTGTCTCTTGCAGCTTCTGGAAGCTGTCGGCAATCTTTGGCATTCCTTGACTTGTACATGCATCCCTCCAATCTCTGTCTCTGTCATCATATGACCGTCTTCCCTCTCTGTGTTTCTCTCTTTTCTTCTTATAAAGACACTAATCATATTGGAATAGGAGCCCACCCTACTCAAGTATGACCTCATCTCAACTAATTACATCCACAATGACCGTGATTCACAAACACCCCCTCCAGCGTACCACCCAAGGACATACATGAGGGCCCACCCCTGCACCTTGCCCTCCCTAGGGGCCTCACAGGGAGGGGGAGTCACTCGCTGGCTAAGGCATGAAGGTTCTGCTCTCTCCCCCGATGCAGGAAGAACCAGATGGAGGAGTTCAGGGCAGGGAGGCCAGTTAGGAAGCTGGTGTGCCAATATGAGTGGTGAGGGAAGGAAGGAGGAGTGGACATGGTACTTGCCTGGGTGGTCCAGCCAAAGAACGGAGTCAAGGAAGATTCCAAGGGCTGAAGTCATCAAGGGTGGAGCCCTGGGAGAAGGTTTACTCATTCGGGAGTGTCATAGTTTGGGTTCTCCTGAATCTGAGACAAGTATTCAAGCAAAGTAGTTTATTTTGGAGATAATCCCAGGAAATACTGGCAGGAGGGTGGGGAAGTGACCAGGGAGAGAAGGAGTTTAGCTGCACGGATCACCGTGGGCAGTTGCAGCTTAATCCCAAGCCCCCCCCCACAGAGAAATCCAGTAACCAGTGAAAGATACACACCACCTGTGAACAGAGGGCTCTCTTGGTGTTGACTGAGTGTTGTTCCTGGTCCGTGTCAATTCCCCAGCACTTCCTGCCTGCCCACAGGAAGTGGACTCTGGCTGCCAGAGAAAGTCCTCGGGCAGGAAAGTACAGTGCTGCTGGATGAAATTAGGGCTCGTGTGCACTGAAGCAGCAAGGGCAGGGGCTGTACTTGGCAGTGCCAGAGACAAGACACTGCGGGCACAAGGGTGGGAGCCAAGGTCCCATGGCTGAGATGTTCCAGGATGCCCAGGCAGCTGTATGGAGCCTGGCTCCTGACCCCACAGGAGGAACGGGCCACTTAGTAGAAAAGCACTGATCGCATGAAAAATCCTACAGAGACAGGGATAGAAGGTTGAGAACTGCAACACGAACAAAGACAAATGGCCAAGTTCATGACTTTGTTTACACCTGGTTCTGCATGAGGAAAGAATGCACTTTTCTTTCTTGCCACAAATCATTCTCAGAAGAGTCAAAGCTGGGAATTCCTTGGCCGTCCAGTGGTTAGGACTCTGTGCTCTCACTGCTGAGGGCCTGGGCTCGATCCTTGGTTGGGGAACTAAGGTCCCAGGTCCCACAAGGCGCACGACGTGGCCAAAAAAAAAGTCAAAGCTGCCACGAGAGGGATGGAGAGGGGAATGCAGCATCAGTGACATGAGATGTAGCGTTCAGGCCCAACACTGTCCTGACTTCAGTAACCTCAAAACTGGAGACCCAGCAAAGCCAGTCTACCCTCTACCGAAGCTCCTTCCAGCTGTGAAGCCGTGGGCTAGGCATCCTTGGGCCTGTGTCCACCAACATGTCTTTCTGGGTAGATTCCAGTGACAAGGATCCATGGAGACATGTAATCTGGCAGCTTCTTTGGAGGACGAGCTTGATAATAGGAAAGTCAGGGAGGACAAGGCCATGGCTATAGCTACATGGGGATGTGTCTGAAGGGGCCAGGGTCACAGGTGAGGGAGGGCTGGTTCTAAAGGGCACCCATAGATGATGCATGTGCCACAGCACTGCCCCAAACACCAAACACAGGGGGAGCTCAATGAGATGTCACTTCATTGGGTACATCAGGCCACCCACTCCCCATCCTCCAGAAGACATATTTGCTTCCTTCACAGTTTGTTTTGGGGTTCTCTCTCCTGGACTTTTGCTTGGGGAAAAGGTTCAAGTAACAGGATATATCTGTATCATACATACAGACTCCACTGCCTGGGCCCTACTTATGGAAGAGCTGGACTTAGCTGGAAGAATTCTGAAGTGCTGGCTGGGTTTGTAGAGTGGGCATTCTGGGAGGAGGTCTGTCTTCATCACCTGAGCAGGGGGAGAAAGTTGCCAATACGCAGCAGCCCCAAATGGGGAACTGAGTGATGCCATTAAGAGGGGGAACTTCCAACCCACCAGCAAGCCTAATTCACTGGCTTGGGAAAGGTTGGGTTGTGCAGTGGTTAGGGGCCTGGCTGCTGGACCAGTATGCGTGGGCTTGAATCCTGGCTCTGCCACTTACTAACTGCGGGACCTGAGAAAGTCACATTACCTCTCTGTGCCTCGATTTCCCCATCTGTAAAATGAAGGATAATAAGAGTCCTTCCTGCATAGTTGTTGCAAGGACTAATATGAATTCATGGAACTGGGCCTGGTACATAGTGAGGTCTTTATAAATGTTAACTGTGCTAATTACTCATTACTGTCCTGGGTCAAAAACATTAGGCAGGGCTTCCCTGGTGGCGCAGTGGTTGAGAGTCCGCCTGCCAATGCAGGGGACATGGGTTCGTGCCCCAGTCCAGGAAGATCCCACATGCCGTGGAGCGGCTGTGCCCGTGAGCCATGGCCGCTGAGCCTGCGCATCCAGAGCCTGTGCTCCGCAGAGGGAGAACTCACAGCAGTGAGAGGCCCGCGTAGCACAAACAAAACAAAACAAAACAAAACAACACAAAAAAAACATTAGGCAAAGATGGCTCACAGTTTTATTGGAAAATAAGTTGGTCCTAAAACCTTACCTTCAAAATCTGAATCTCATTAGATATGTCTAACGCACACTGGGTTAAAATGAGAAATAACACGAAGACCCACCACTTCTCTTTCCCTCTCACTCAAAGAAACATCAGATGAGAACAGCAGAAAAGCCATACGAGAGTCCCGTGGATCTCTGCTCAAACCTCAGTGTTGGCACTTAGCAGCTGAATGCTTTCAGGTAAGATGCTTCCCTTTTCTGGGTCTCAGTTTTCTCATCCATAAAGAGGGGATAATAATAGTCCTGTCCTCCTGCAGAGCTGGGATCGTAAAAGGCATTCTAGGCAAAGGAAACGGCATGAGCTGAAGCCTGGGAGCCTGAAAGCAGGAGAGAGCTCTGCAGCATGACCTGGGATGCCTAGAACCCAAGATGCAGGGGAAGGAGGACCCTGAGAGGAGAGGGCAGTGACCTCTACCAGGACTCCCTGCTGATTAAGGCAACACAGTAGGATTCTAGTGCTTGTCTCCTTTTCTGCCTTGGAATAAAGGTCTTCTCCCTCTAAGGCAGAGAGGAAGTGAAGACGTGGGGCCCCGAAGGAAGGCACCCTGAAATGCTGGGCCTCTTTCAGGCACTTCTAAACTTATGGGCTCAGGAAATGAAAATGCTATTAAACTCAGGGTTTAGGAGCCGCCTTTCCAGGATGACATCAGGAATTGAAGACTTGCACCTGAGGTTTGGGGCAGATGGAGGGCTCACCCCCATCAGGAATGTAAATAAGCTGGCATATCTCCTTCTCTCACTCTCTTTCCCTCTCTCTCTCACACACACACACACGCACACACACACCACACACACACCCACAAAGCGCCCCCAATCTCTGAGAGCTTCTGGAAATGACAAATACAGGGAGAGGGCCTCTAATGGCAGAATTCCAGGCAAAGGGAAGGCTACTGTCAAGGGGCAGATACCTTGACACACACCCTCATGTCACAGGAATACATCAGGGCCCATTCAACTCCCAGGGGGGAACTGCCGGCCTCTGAAAAGTAGTTTCTGGGAAGTGCCTCAAGTGCTTGAGGTATTTAGAGACTTTTCAGAGCATGAAAAGCCCTTAAAGCAAAGCAGCCACCCCCCCCCACCCCCCCAACTGTTTGACCAGCCCTTGAAGCTGTGTCCCCGCCCCACCATTAGGACATCTTTGGGATCTTCAAGAAAACACAGGGTTTGACTGTTCTTCAATGACGGATTATTTTTTAGAACACTGAGACAAATCAATTTCAAAGGAAAAAGCTATAATATTGACTTTATTTCATCATGGAAAATTTGTGCTCAAAGATAAGAACCATCTCATATAAAAAAACCAAATAAATAAATAAATAAGTAAAAATAAATAGGAGTTGCTTCAAAGGGGAGCAGGGGGTTGAGGGAGAATCGGATGCCGCCAGGACCTTCTCTTAATACCTCCTCAGCACTGTGTGGGGAAGAGAGAGAGTGATGATTACATTTGGGCGGGAGGCAGGCAGGACCTGAGCTCCCCCTCACCATGTGCCACCTTCAGTCCATCTGGATGTCTGAGGCTTTGGAATACTCTACCTCCCTGGACCTTGCTTTCCTCGTTGTAAACTGGGGATTGCTGTCCCCCTGGTGATCTTGCCCTCTGCCCTTGCAGCTCTAGACAGTTCAGGGGAAACCAGGAGGAAAATGTTTAATACTCTTTCTGCGCCAAGAAGGGGCTGCCAAGGCAATTGACCGAATTACACGGATGTAATTCATGGGATGACCGAGTTACATCCTAAGGTGATTCTGCCCCTTTTGGTAAGAGAGGCAGGAGGGGGTTAGAAGGTGGGTGGGAACTCACAGGCATGGTAATGAATGTTGTCAAAATTTAATATTTCCAGAAAGGCGCTCCTTGACCCTGAGGACTGACGGCAAGAAAGAGTGATATCCAGGTGTCCTTTGCTCAAAGTTTGGTCCCGAGACTTCAAACCCAGAAAGGCGGCACGCGGTGGGAATGGGGGTGGGTGCTCACCATTGCAGCCCAGGCCGCTGAGGGAGCCGATCCGGTCCAGCCTCCGCCCAAAGCAGCCGGAGTCGCGCATCATCCTGGGGCTTCGTATTCCCCGCAGGGCCTGGAGGACGCTGTTACCGGGCCCGAGGAGCCCCGCGGGGGCGGCCGCCCGGGTCTCCCAGGCTTCTGCGAGGCCGTGGCCCTGCTGAAGGGGGTCTAGGTCCATCTGCTCGGCCTGCAGCTCCAAGACCCTGCCTCGTAGACGGCCCAGCAGTTCCTGCGATGGGTGGGGGAGGCGGAGCCTCAGGAACCCGCACCTGGGCCCAGCCGCTCTCGATGGCGCCAAGGCAAACCGACCGCCTTGGGGACGGGGGTCCCCGCACCCAGCCTCGCCGCTTTCTCACTCTCTTATCACTAATTCCCAGGGGAGGGTGGGGACCTCTTGGGACGGTGGGTGGGGGTAGGTGGGGACCCGTTAATTGCTGCTGTCGGTGCCCTCCCGGCGAGCCGGGTTTACGCAGTTCGGCAGCGCTCACCTGTATCCCGCGCAGTTCCGAGGCCGGGCCGGGGCCACCTAGCGGGTAGGAACGACAGCGTGGCAGCGACAGGTGCAAAAACAGAAGGAGCATGAGCGCCCGGGGCAGCGTCGTCTGGGGGTCCATGTCGTTGGAGGGGCGGAGAGAGGTTGCCGCCGCTGCCGCTGCGCTGGGTCCCGGTTCACGTCTCACCCGCTGGGTCCTCGGGCAACGGCGGCCTTTTATCCCCCGTCCTGAGAGCCGGGCCGGCCCTGCCCCTCTGGGTTATCTCTGATTTATCGGCGCGTTCCGGCCCGGCCCGCTGAGCTCAGGGCGGGGGAATGCACCTCTCCGCGAGGAGGGGTGGAGGCCGGGGAGAGCAGGCCTTGTATAGAAATGGGCCTGGCCGACAACGGGAGCGCGCGGCGGGGGGGAGTTGGCGGGGTTGGGTAGACACCGCTATAGGTCCTTTGCCTCTCGCTTCCCCCTTTCCTGCAAAAACCCCGGGGCCTTAGAGTGTCTCTTTTCTCGTTCCTCCCCCCCGCATTCCTGGAGAGGGCAGAGGGAACCCCAGCGATCAGAGGCCCGACGCAACTGCCGGGCGCACGGGGTGACTCAGAGAAATCACAGACCCAGCCGCCACCCCCGTGCCGCAGCGCGTCTTCCCTCCCCGCCTGTAACTCTCCGCACCTTGCTCGGCGGCGGGTCTTCCGGGCGCTCTGACCGCTGTCCGTGGTTCTGATCGCTCTGAGCCAACAACGCAAGAGGACTCGCTCTCCTCAACGTGGGTCTTGCCAGAAAGACAAGCGTGGGGCAGGGGCAAGAGACGTCTGAGACCCCTCTCCGCCCTCTCACAACCTCCTGCACTAGGATGCTAATTCTCCAGTGTCACCTGATTAAAAGTCTGGGTATGACAAGGAACTTCTGGAATGCTGACCCTTCTTCCATCCCTTAAAGTGTAGAGCTGATTTGACAGGAATTTTGAGAGGCAAGGCCCAGAGATGAAGTCATTCAGGAATGCTTCTATCACAGCTCCCGCAGGTGCCAACACCTCCTCTCTCCCACCAAGCCAACATAACGGAAAAAACAAGGATGACTGGAAGACGGTTATCTATTTGGTGGGACACTAAGGGTGTGAAGGAGTGCCTTCCACAAGGCCTCCTTCACCTGGTCGGCCATGATCTCATTCCCATTCGCAGGTGGTCTGCGCCTCCTGTCTGCGATTACAAAAGGGCCTCCATAGAAAAATGGCCCTGGGAAGAGACACTGCAGATTAAATCCCCCCTAAAGTGTGCATGACTGATGTCACCACCCCTACCAGATAACTTGTGCTGAGAAGCAGCAGGATGAGGGGGCAGCATGGTTTAGGAAAGGAAATGTGTCATGACGGAAGTGGAGAAAGAGGCAGCAAAGGGCAGAAGCTGAGACTTCTAAGCAAACCTGGCCTGAAAAATAGCATCTTCCAGGTATTGAGTGAGAAAATTGTTATTGTAGTTCTTCACTTTTCAGATAAGAAAACTGAGCTCAGAGAAATTCATCTGCTTTCTTTTCTTTTTTACATCTAAATTGATTTTTAACTTGTTTTTTTTTTTTTTATATATACGCGGGCCTCTCACTGTTGTGGCCTCTCCCGTTGCCGAGCACAGGCTCCGGACATGCAAGCTCAGCGGCCATGGCTCATGGGCCCGGCCGCTCCGCGGCATGTGGGATCCTCCCAGACCGGGTCACGAACCCGTGTCCCCTGCATCGGCAGGCGGACTCTCAACCACTGCGCCACCAGGGAAGCCCCAGCACCTTGATTTTAACCCAATGAAATACATATTAGACTTTAGATCTCCAGAACTGTACGAAAATAAATTTGTGTTATTTGAAGCCCCTAGGTTCAGGGTAATTTGTTTCAGTAGCAATGGGAAACTACTACAACATATGTAAAATCCTGAGCACAGTGCTTGGCACTTAATGACCCTCCCCCATAAAGGGGGCTGTGGCGGCAGTGTTGGTTCTCTCCAGCATCAGACCCTAGGTAGGGGGTGCTGGGTGCTGGCCGTGCTGGCTACAAAGGAAGAAGGAAGACCCTCACTTCGCTCAGCAAGTCTTCATTGAAGGTCTGGGCTCACAGTGGTCTGCAGTCCAGTCCCTGGGATCAAATTGCCTGGATTCAATCCCACCTCAGTCTTTTGCTACTCAAGCAAGTTGCTTCATCTCTCATGGTTTTTCATGTCCACCTCATAGGGTTGCTGTGAGATGAAATGGGACTGTGCAGGTAAAACTAAGCTTTCTGGGCTTCCCTGGTGGCGCAGTGGTTGAGAATCTGCCTGCTAATGCAGGGGACACAGGTTCGAGCCCTGGTCTGGGAGGATCCCACACGCCGCAGATCAGCTAGGCCCGTGAGCCACAACTACTGAGCCTGCGCGTCTGGAGCCTGTGCTCCGCAACAAGAGAGGCCGCGATAGTGAGAGGCCTGCGCACCGCGATGTAGAGTGGCCCCCGCTTGCCACAACTAGGGAAAGCCCTCGCACAGAAACGAAGATGCAACACAGCAAAAATTAATTAATTAATTAATAAACTCCTACCCCCAACATCTTCTGTAAAAAAAAAAAAAAAAAATGTGCACACTCCTTATGCAAAAAAACAAACAAAAAAAACCATTAAGCTTTCTGCTGGGAGGTGGGGATGCAGAGTGGACAAGACAAATCCCACCTTTGAGGAGCATACAGTGTAGGGAGAGAAACAGACACAGTCACAGGCCCCTAGGGTGACGTGGTGACTGATCCAGCACGGAGACCTGGGTGCTCTGGGAACATGGCAGGAACACTCCGTTGAGGAGAGAGCTTCCTGGAGAAGGTGGTTCTGGGCTAATGCTTTGAGGGATAAGAATGAATCAGCCATGACAGGGAAGATGAGGAGTGTTCTGGGCAAAGCTGGGGGACTGGTTAACTGCTCAACTACAGCCCCCAGTGTCTTAGTCCATTCAGGTTGCTGTAATAGAATAACTACCGTAGATTGGATGGATGAAACAACAAAAATTTATTTCTTTTAGTTCTGGAAACTGGGAAATATAAGATCAAGGTGCTGGCAGATTCAGTGTCTGGTGAGAGCCCCCTTCCTCATTCATAAGCTTTCTTTTCACTGTAACCTCACATGGTAGAAGGGGTGAGAGAGCTCCCTGGGGTCTCATTTATAAGGGCACTAATCCTATTCATGAGGGCTCCACCATTACACTGGGGGTTAGGTTTCAACATGTGAATTTTGTGGGGGACACAGACATTCAGTCTATAGCACCTAGGCTCTTGGCAGAAGAAAGATGCAGGGAAGGAAATGTTTGGGGCAATTGGGCCTGTCAGGTAGAATGGCCCAGCTGCAATTGTACTGCAGCTTCCCTTCTCACCCCATCTCTAGCCCAGCCCTGGGCAGCTATGGGGTAGCAAAGAGGAAGCAAGGAGCACTGCCCCAGGAGTCAGCTGGTGGCCAACCTCTGCCCACTGCTGTCTCACTGAGTGGCTTTATGCAAGTCCTTTCTCTGCCCTGGCACTCTCTTTCCCCTGTGTAGAAAGAAGGAATTAGACAAGGAATTCTCCCAGCCACAAAAGTGTTCTTATAGTCAACTGCCCCTAGTTCATGGTTAGGTCTGCTTGCCAGCTTCCAGCCCCCAGTAATACCTCCGTCTTCTGTGACCCTTAGACCTTCTCCAAAAGCCAGAAACCACCTGCAGAGGGACATCAGATCCTTCACAGCTGTGATAGGCGCGTGTGTGTGTGTGTGTGTGTGTGTGTGTGTGTGTGTGCGTGCTCGGGGTCCTTTAGAAACCAGTCTGAGTGTGTGGATCTTCTCTGCTCTTGAAGTGAATCTCTAGACTGATGGTTAACAGAGGAAGGTCTGAGTTTGGCAGCCTGAAAGAAAAGAGCTATTAACTCTTCCCACCTCATGTGCAGCCTCGCCAGCAATATTCAAAGCATCTGACTAGAGTGGAGGGGTTGCGTATGTGTTGCAGGGTAATAGTGTCTCTCTCTCTCTCTCTCTTTTTCTTTTCTTTCCTCTCTCCTTCACATTGCTACAACCTCATAAGGAAAAAAGAATTCTGAAAGGGTCACCTTATCCCTTCCACCACTTCCAAAAAGTATAGTACTCATTATTTGTCCCCATAGCTGACATCCTAGTGACATCATTGGGGCCCCTGGACTCAGCAATGCTTGAAGTCAGTCTGCTTTGGCCTCTTTGGTTATGTGAACTTATAAATATTCCCCCCTTTTTTGCCTAGACCAATTTAAGTTAGATTTCTATCACTTCTGTCTCAAAGATTCCTAACCGACACAGTCCCCGAAAGAAACGGCATGCCTTTCTTTTAGAAATGTATCTTGAGAACAAAATATCTCAGCCCTTGGTAACAGCCCAAGGTCTAGAGCCTTTGCAGACAAAACTGCTGAGCACTGTCTAATTTAAATCTCTCCTCTTGTAATGTGAGTTTATCCCCATAGTCAGACAGAAAACATAAAACATGTTCAATAACTTACCAAAAGGCTAGAAAGTCAGAGCTGGATCAGCTGGTGGGAGAGATGCAGGAGGAAGGATGAGAGGTACACTTCAGAATACACATCCTACAGGAGCTCTGTCCTGGCACAGTGGGGATAGATGGAGGAATTAGAAGGTCCAAAGCCTGGCTTCAAGTTGCTTACAGTCTAAATGGGCAGACAGACCTCCCCCTTCAGCAGGCTGAAGAGGGCTCCTTAAGAAGCAGGGCTAAGGACACATGTTGACCTCCCACCCACCAGCAGACATCTGTGCAGCCTGTGATGCTGAGCCAGAGACACCATGGGAAAGTGGTCCTTCTGCCTCCTGAGGCGGTTCCCTCCCAAGGTCCTCCTGATCCAGGAATCTCGCCTCCTTCCTGCAGGAGAAGAGACAAAGGACTACCTCAGCTCAGAGCCAGGAGCCTGGAAATGGGTGTGAGATTGCTCTCTGACCCTGCTAATCCAGTAGAGACACAGGGTCTGCATTCAGTGTCCTCCAGGGATGCTGCTCTTAACCTCAAAGGGCGGGGATGGGGGCATTGGCTTCACTCAG
The DNA here is from genome assembly GCF_039906515.1 of Pseudorca crassidens. Taxonomy (NCBI): domain Eukaryota; kingdom Metazoa; phylum Chordata; class Mammalia; order Artiodactyla; family Delphinidae; genus Pseudorca; species Pseudorca crassidens. The sequence continues at coordinate 9,123,509 of NC_090297.1, forward strand.
CCTGTCTGGTTTGAGTGGCTCAGGGTCACCAACTAAAGGACTGGTTTGGGCTCCAGGGGGAACAGCCATGTCGGGGAGCCCCTGGAGGGATGCTCCATGGCCCATCCTGGCTGACTGGGGGAAAGCAGCTGACCTCAGAGGGAGGAGCTGACCATGGACAGGCTTGTGCCCTGTGCCCAGCTGCGAGAGTCTGTCCCCACGCCTGGCACTCCCTAATTAAACGTCTCCTATCTAGACTGGCCGGGAGAGAGAGCATTAATGATATCCACCTGAGGCCAGGTGCCAACTCTGGGGCTCTCCCACAAGCGGAATCCCTGCTGGCGCAGCTCAGCCCAGTAGACTGGGGCTCACATACACTAAAAGGTTAGTCCCTAGTTGTCTGAAATTCAGGTTTAACTGGGCGTCCTATAGTTTTACGTGCTCAGCCTGGCAGCACTAGACGGGGAGTGGAGGGTGGGGCTTGCGCGCTTCTCCCTTGCACGGGGTTCTTCTGTCCGCAGGTACTGGAGGTGGGAATCAGAGTGAGCGGGGCATCCCCCAAATTTCATTAGCGCCTGCACCCCGTTCCACCTGGCGGCCCTTGGGTACCCGGTGCCTGCCTTCACTGCGAGGGTCCCCCGCAGCTCGCCCTCAAAGGCGCTGACATCCCACGTTTGGCCACCTCGCGGCCCCCCGGGGCGGGGACAGCGCGGCCCTTGGCTCAGAGGGTCAAGAGGGTCGTGCCCAGTGGCGCCGAACCCCAGTCCCAGCGGCTAATTACCGCCGCGGCAGCTGCAACGCACCTCCCCTACTCGTGGTCATCATCGTTCCGCAGGCTCCCCCCACCCCATCCCTCCCCCTGTATCAGAGGAAAGAGCACAGGCTCACGACCCCAACCCCTGATGCGAGTCCTGTCTGGTCACTGAGCTTCCGGCTCTGTGGAAGCCGCATCCCACGGGGGCCTCATTCTCCACACCCAGCCTGCGGAGGTGGGGCTGAGGGATGGGTGAGGTTTTAGCACCAACCTACCCTCGGCTCTAAGAGATACCGCTGTGCCACCTCGAGCAAGTCACGAACCTCTCTGTGCCGCTGCTTCCCCTTCTGTAAAATGGGAACAATATGGTCCTGTGTGAGGAGCAAAGGGATTAACCCGCATACAGCGCTTGGGAGAGCGCCACGCAGGTACCAGCTCTAAGAAATTCTGTCTGCTCTGCTGGTTGTTTTTTTCTTTTTTTTTTACATAAATTTATTTATTTTTGGCTGTGTTGGATCTTTGTTACTGCACTCGGCCTTTCTCTAGTTGTGGAGGGCGGGGGCTATTCTTCGTTGCGATGCTCAGGCTTCTCATTACGGTGGCTTCTCTTGTCGCAGAGCATGGGCTCTAGGCACGCGGGCTTCGGTAGTTGTGGCTCGCGGGCTCTAGTGCACAGGCTCAGTAGTTGTGGCGCACGGGCTTAGTTGCTCCGCAGCAGACCAGACCAGGGATCGAACCCGTGACCCCTGCATTGGTAGATGGATTCTTAAACACTGTGGCACGAGGGAAGTCCTGCTGGTTGTTTTCTAATCTCTGCACCCTGTGCTTCCCGCAGCTCAATCTTAGATAAGGGCACTTGGAGCCTCCATCCTGTCCTTGCCAGAAAGACTGTGGAATCTCTCCCTAGAGATCTTTCACATTAGGACTTGACATCTTCACCATCAAACATTTATTAAACTAACTGCGTGTGGCATATGTTTGGCCCTTGGTCCTGAGGGGCTCCTTTTGCAAGCGAGCATTCTCTAAAACTTCTGTAGTCAAACAGCTTAACGTCTTCTCAGAACTTTCTGCTCAGCATCAGATCAGGGCGGAGTTTGCTTTTCCCACACACTTAGTTCACCATCACCTTCTTGCCTGGGACAGGGTTACACTCCCACTGGGCAAAGGAAATGTTTGGGTAAGAGCGGGATAAAGAATAGGATGCAGTTTAAGTTCATCCCTCCCTTAAACCCACCCCAGGGGGACTTCCCTGGTGGTGCAGTGGTTAAGAATCTGCCTGCCAATGCAGGGGACACGGGTTCCAGCCCTGGTCCAGGAAGATCACACATGCCGCGGAGCAACTAAGCCCGTGCACCACAACTACTGAGCTTGCGCTCTAGAGTCCTCGAGCCACAACTACTGAGCCCGTGCACCACAACTACTGAAACCCATGCACCTAGAGCCTGTGACGCGACAAGAGAAGCCACGGCAATGAGATGCCCGCGCACTGCAACAAAGAGTAGCCCCCACTCGCCCCAACTAGAGAAAGCCGGCGCGCAGCAATGAAGACCCAACACAGCCAAAAATAAATAAATAAACTTATTAAAAAAAAAAAAAAAAACCACCCTGGGTCAGGTCAGCCCCCGAAAAACAGGAGCTGCTGTTGCTGAAAGGAATCTCTGGCCATCACCGCCCCCCAGCTCTCTTCTTCCTCCTCTCCCCAGTGCATCTCCACCCTTGCCCTGGAAAAGGTAGCCTCTGGCCTCTCTCCTCATTTTACAGATGGGAAAACAGAGGCCCGGAAAGATAAAGGTCCCTACCCAGGGTCACACGGGAAGGCAGTGATTCAACTGTGAGATGGGCAAAAGGCCTGTATCTGCCATTCAGGGGGGCTATAGGAATGCATGGACCTGTCTATACCACAAACACATCACACCACGTGACATCCACACTCCCAGTGTACTGAAGGCTTTCTAAGGCCAGCTGCTTTTTATTTTGAGCTAATTTCCAACTTATAAGAAAGATTGGGATTGACATATATACACTAATATGTAAAAAATGGATAACTAATAAGAACCTGCTGTATAAAAAATATATTAAAAAAAAGTTCCGAGAATAATTCAGAGAAGTCCCACATACCCCTTACTCAGATAAAACCAGTATTTAATATTTTGCCACATTTATTTTCTCTCTCCCAGGTTAGGTAAAATATAACACCTAACACACAGGCAACTGAAGAAAAAGTAGATAAGTTAGACTTCATCAAAATCTTAAAATTTCATGCATCAAAGGACACTATCAAGAAAATGTGAAAATATTTGTGAATCGTATATTTAAATGTCCAGAATATATAAAGAACTCTTACAATTCAACAATAAAAACACAGGGCTTCCCTGGTGGTGCACTGGTTAAGAATCCATCTGCCAATGCAGGGGACACGGGTTCAATCCCTGGTCTGGGAAGATCCCACATGCCGTGGAGTAACTAAACCTGTGTGCCACAACTACTGGGCCCGCATGCTACAACTACTGAAGCCAGGGCGCCTAGAGCCCGTGCTCGGCAACAAGAGAAGCCACTGCAATGAAGAGTAGCTCCTGCTCACCACAACTAGAGAAAGCCATGTGCAGCAACAAAGACCCAATGCAGCCAAAAATAAATAAATAAAATAAATAAATTTTTTTAAAAAGAAAAAATTACAAAAAAATAAAAACACAAATAACCCAATTTTCTTTTAATGGGCAAAGGATTTTGAATAGATATTTCCCCAAAGACAATATACATATTATGCAAATCAAAACCACAGTGAGATACCACTTTATGCACTAAGATGGCTATAATTTTTTAAAATAAATTATTTATTTATTTATTTTGGGCTGCACTGGGTCTTTGTTGCTGTGTGCGGGCTTTTCTCTAGTTGCGCCGAGCAGAGGCTACTCTTCGTTGTGGTGCACAGGCTTCTCATTGCGGTGGCTTCTCTTGTTGCGGAGCACGGGCTCTAGGCACACAGGCTTCAGTAGTTGTGGCATGCGGGCTCAGTAGTTGTGGCTCGTGGACTCTAGAGCGCAGGCTCAATAGTTGTGGCACACGGGCTTAGCTGCTCCGCAGCATGTGAGATCTTCCCGGACCAGGGCTCAAACCCGTATCCCCTGCATTGGCAGGCGGATTCTTAACCACTGCGCCACCAGGGAAGCCCTATAATTTTTTAAAAAGAAAAATAACAAGGGTTGACAAGGATGTGCAGAAATTAGAGCCCTCTTACGTGGCTAATGGGAATGGAAAATGATGCAGCTCCTTTGGAAAACACTATGGTGGCTCCCCAAAAAGTTTAACATAGAGTTACCACATGACCTAGTAATTCTACTCCTAATCATATACCCTGGAAAAATGAAAATATGTCCATACAAAAACTTGTATACAAATGTTTATAGCAGCTTTTTTTTTTTAGGTAACATCTACAAAAGAAAAAATTTTTTTAACATCTTTATTGGAGTATAATTGCTTTACAATGGTGTGTTAGTTTCTGCTTTATAACAAAGTGAATCAGCTATACATATACATATATCCCCCTATCTCCTCCCTCTTGCGTCTCCCTCCCACCCTCCCTATCCCACCCTTCTAGGTGTTCACAAAGCACCGAGTTGATCTCCCTGTGCTAGGCGGCTGGCAGTTTTATCATAGCTAAAAAGTGGAAACAATTCACATGTCCATCAACAGATGAATGGATAAACAAAACATAGCATAGCCATACAGGAATATTATCTACTCATAAAAGAATAAAGTACTGATACTTGCTACAACATAAATGAACCTTGAAAATATCATGCTAAATGAAAGAGGCAGACACAAGAGACCGCATATTATGTAATTCTATTTATATGAAATGTTCAGAATAGGCAAATCCATGGAGACAGGAGACTAGTGGTTGCCAGAGACTGAAAGAAGAGGGTGAACAGGGAATAGTTGGTAATGGGAGCAGAGTTTCTTTCCGGGGTGATGCGAATGTTCTGGAACTAGTCACGATGGTTGCACATCCTTATGGATATTCTAAATGTATGGTTAAATTTTTGGATATGAATTATATCAGTAAAAACAATGGAAAATTTCCTTTAATTTTCTGTGTTCTGAAACAATGAATGGAGCCTTGGGACTATCTTGACTCTAAAGTTGTGGTAGGATTTCTCCCATGAAACAATATGGGACTGGTTTTTTGTTTGTTTTCTGTTTTGTTTTTTTGGTGTTTTGGGTTTTTTGCAGGGGTAGTTTGTAGAAAAGTTTTTCTGCCTCTTCTATAGAAATAGGTCTATTTAAAATTTCAATTTATCTCAGTCGCAGTTAATCTTGGAAAACCGCATTTCCCTAATAATTGATCTATTCATCTAGGTTTTCATATTAATGTGCATTGAAATGTACAAATAGTGTCTTTTGATATATTAAACTTCCTCTCTATTGATTGGTACTATTCTTCCACCCATATCCCAAACTTTGTTCTAGTTTTTCTCTGCATATAAATATTTTAAATGCTCACCATCAGCTTTTCAACCTAGGTTTTCCCAATTACCTCTTGGTTAGATCAAGTTAACTGTCTAGCAGATTTCTCCAAAAGGGCACCTGTTAACTATATTCGTTGATTTCAAAACTGTTCTTCAATACCCTTTATACCTGAAGGACAACTTGACTAGACAGAAGGTTCTTGACTCACACTTTATTTCCTTGAGTCTCTTGAAAATGTCGCTCTGTCTGCTGTTGCCTTGCTTTGTACGTTGCTCTTGGGATGTCTGATCATAGCCTAATTTATTACCCTCATAAATAATTCAGTGTATTATTTTAGCCTGAGTGACCTGATGATTTTTTCTAATAATTTTATCAGTAACTGTCTTGGAGTTGATGGTCTCAGGTCAATTCTCAGTTTTTTGGAAATCTAAGTTTTCTTTTATTTCAGGAAGATTTTCTCGCATTATGGTTTTAAATATTAATCATGGTGCATTGTTTTGTTTTTATTTTCAGGAGCTACAATTATCTCTATGTTAGACTTTCTTTGCCCATCTCAATTTCAACCACTTTTTCCCTTTTTACTTTTTTGTTTCATTCTCTCTCTCTCTCTCCTTTCTTCAATGTGTTTTTTAAATATTCATCTGAATCTATCTGCTTCTGGGCATCTTGTTATTTATTCTTCATTTCTAATATGATTTTGTCTTTATATTCAATGTCTTTCCTGAATTCAAGCAACTTTCACTGCATTTCTTCCTGTTTTGTGTCCATTTTTCTTCTTAGTTTTTATATTTTATTGCAGGGTTTTAAAGTCTGTATAAATCAAGATTAATTTTTCATATTCCTGGGTATTATGTGGACAGATTCTTAGTTCAAAAACACACTTTATGTCAGTATTGTGCAGTTTTTAAATGGATGTTGGTAGCGGGATGGGGGAAGGAACAGGGGTTGGCACATCTTGTTTCTCTTTAGTTTCTATAAGATCCTTAATTTCCCCTCTGTATTAGTTTGCTCAGGCTGCCATGACAGAGTACAGGAAGACCTGGGAGATATTGTGGGTTCAGTTCCAGACCACAGCAATGAAGCGAATATTGCAATAAAACAAGTCACACAGATTTTTTGGTGTTCCAGTGCGTATAAAAGTTACGTTTACACTATACCGTCATCTATTAAGTGTTCAATAGCATTATGTCTTTTAAAATGTACATACTTTAATTAAAAAATACTTTATTGCTAAAAAAAATGCTAACCATCATCTGAGTCTTCAGCAAGTCATAATCTACTTGGAGTAGTAACATCAAAGATCACTGATCAGATATCGCTGTAACAAATAACAGAGTAATGAAAATAGTTTGAAATATTGTGAGAATTACCAAAAAGTGACACAGAAACACAAAGTGAGCAAACGCTGTTGAAAAAATGGCTCCAATAGACTTGCTCAACACAGGTTTGCCACAAACCTTCAATTTATATAAAACACAGTATCTGTGAAGCACAGTAAAATGAGGTATGTTTGTACCACAGACTCAGTGGCTCAAACAACAGAAACTTATTTTCTCCCAGTTCTGGAGGCTGGAAGCCTGAGATCACGGTGTCTGCAGGGTGAGTTTCTTTCTTTTCTTTTTTTTTTAACATTTTTACTGGAGTATAATTACTTTACATTGTTGTGTTAGTTGCTGCCGTATAACAAAGTGAATCAGCTATGCGTATACATATATCCCCATATCCCCTCCCTCTTGTGTCTCCCTCCCACCCTCCCTATCCCACCCCTCTAGGTGGTCACAAAGCACCGAGCTGATCTCCCTGTGCTATGCGGCTGCTTCCCAATAGCTATCTATTTTACATTTGGTAATGTATATATGTCAGTGTCACTCTCCCACTTCGTCTCAGCTTACCCTTCCCCCTCCCTGTGTCCTCAAGTCCATTCTCTACATCTGTGTCTTTATTCCTGTCCTGCCCCTAGGTTCTTCAGACCCATTTGGGGTTTTTTTAAGATTCCATATACATGTGTTAGCATACCATATTTGTTTTTCTCTTTCTGACTTACTTCACTCTGTATGACAGATTCTAAGTCCATCCATCTCACTACAAATAGCTCAATTTCCTTTCTTTTTATGGCTAATATTCCACTGTATATATGTGCCACATCTTCTTTATCTATTCATTCATCGATGGACACTTAGGTTGCTTCCATGTCCTGGCCATTGTAAATAGTGCTGCAATGAACATTGTGGTACATGACTCTTTTTTTTTTATTTGTGCGGTATGTGGGCCTCTCACTGTTGTGGCCTCTCCCGTTGCGGAGCACAGGCTCCGGACGCGCAGGTTCAGCGGCCATGGCCCACGGGCCCAGCCACTCCGCGGCATGTGGGATCTTCCCGGACCGGGACACGAACTCGTGTCCCCTGCATTGGCAGGTAGACTCTCAACCACTGCGCCACCAGGGAAGCCCACGTGACTCTTTTTGAATTATAGTTTTCTCAGGGTATATGCCCAGTAGTGGGATTGCTGGGTCATATGGTAGTTCTATTTTTAGTTTTTTAAGGAACTCCCATACTGTTCTCCATAGTGGCTGCATCAAGTTACATTCAGGGTGGGTTACTTTTGAGGTCCTCCCTCTTTGGCTTGTAGATGGCCGTCTTCTCCCTGCATCTTCACATGGTCTTTGCCTGTGCATATCTGTGTCCTAATTTCCTCTTCTTATAAGGATACCAGTCCTATTCGATTAGTCCCACCTGAGTGACCTCATTTTAGTTTAATCACCCCTTTAAAGACCCTATCTCCAAATGCAGTCACATTCTGAGGTACTTGGGGTTAGGACTTCAAAATACGAATTTTGAGGGGACACAGTTCAACCCTAACACCCCCTTACTTCCCTCTAGTCACTGCCGCGTCTCCAAGGGCCATTTCTCTATCGTTTTGTTACCTTTTGCTGCATAACAACGCCCCCCCCCACAGAATATAGGGGCTTAAAATAACCATCATTTTATTGTGTCTCCTGGTCCTAGGGGTTGATGAGGCTCCGCTTCCCTGCTCTCACTTGAGGTGCCTCAAAGGGTTATCCTCAGATGATGGCTGAGGCGACAGGAATTCCCTGGCGGTCCAGTGGTTAAGACTCCGTGCTTCCACGGCAGAGGGTGTGGGTTCGATCCCCAGTCCCTAGTCAGGGAACTAAAATTCCGCCTGCCGTGCAGCAGGAACAACAACAACAAAAAAAGATGATGGCTGAGATGAGTGGTCTGAAGACTTCATTCACTGCTGTTAGCTGAGCTGGAGCGGCTGGAATAAGGAGGCCAGCCGAGTCCATCTCCCTCCCCGTGTGGCCACCTTGAGCTTTCCCAGCAGTAGTGGTTTTCCCCACAGCAAGTGGTCCCAAGGTGGAAGCTGCCAGTCTTCTGATAAGCTAGGCCTGGATGGTGTGTCCTCCATCATTTTCTATTGGTTAAAACAGTCACAGACCCCCTCAGATGTAAGGAGAAATGGATTCCACCTCCCAGTGGGGGTTATGAATTGAACTGTGTCGCCTCAGAATTTAATCTCCAGTACTTCAGAATATGATCCTATTTGGAAATAGGATCAGAATATGATCCTATTTGGAAATAGGGTCTTTACAGAGAAAATCAAGTTAAAATGAAATCATTCACGGGGACCCTAATCCAATATGACAGGTGTCCTTATAAAAAGGGGAAATTTGGACACAGAGACGTGTAGAGGGAAGAGGAGGTGAAGAGTTGCAGCCACCTATATACAAGCCAAGAAGAGTCTGGAGCAGACCCTTTCCTCACAGGCCTCAGAGGGAACCCACCCTGCCAACACTTTGATTCTGGACTTCCAGCCTCCAGACCTGTGAAACAATGGACTTCCGTTGCTTAAGCCCCGATCTATGATACTTCGTTACAGCAGCCCCAGCAAACTAATACAACGGGAGAGAGGCACGCATCTATAGGAAGGGCAGGAATTGATGGCGAGCATCTTGCAGATAAGCCACCATGTCTGTTAATGGGATTCTCTCCCAAAAGCACTGCTTTATCGAAGCTGCCACCTTTTTTTTTTTTTTTTTTTACTGTACGCGGGCCTCTCACTGTTGTGGCCTCTCCCGTTGCGGAGCACAGGCTCCGGACGCGCAGGCTTAGTGGCCACGGCTCACGGGCCCAGCGGCTCCGCGGCATGTGGGATCTTCCCGGACCGGGGCACGAATCCGCGTCCCCTGCATCGGCAGGCAGACTCTCAACCACTGCGCCACCAGGGAAGCCCAAAGCTGCCACCTTTGACCTACTCACTTTCAAGCCCCTTCCCTGTAGTTGATGCCGTGAACCACAAGGTCCCAGACCAAGATCAGTATTTGGACACACAGCTGGACTTACTCCTTCTAGGAACAACTCTGTCTACACTTTGTCCATGAGCTCTGCTGTCCTCCCCCTTCCTGTCCTCCTCTTTTTACTGAATCTTTTAAGCCTCCCTCCTCCGCTGTCCCCAACCACAGATTTACAAGGGCAAAGTAGCTCTGCTGGAATTTGGTGTTTGGGGCTTACAGGTAAGTTTCAGTTCGTTGAGTTCTCTGTCTCCTAATAATGTTGAAGAAGTGGGTCACGTGTGGTTGTATGTGCGTCCTTTGTAGACCTTACGTAGGAGAGGATGTGTGCAGGGGTGTGGATGCGGGCGCTCACTGGTAAGCTTGCCAGTATGCTTTAGAGGTGTTGACTGAGTTCATCTATTTGATGGCTACGTTTTCCTGATAAACTATAGCTGCCTTTTGTGCTGGAAATCTTCACTGTGCCCCTGTGGAGCTTCCCGGCATCCTTCACTCTGCTCAGTGCCCCAGGAGGCCGACTTTTATGGACTGGCCTACATGCCCTCTGGCTTCGTGTTGGATCCACCCGGTGGTGGAGGCAGCAAAATATCCCAGGGAGTAAGACTAGAGAGGGAGGCCATGGTATGTTGTCTGCCAGCTCCAGCTGCCCCGTCTCTTAGGGTTGGCACCCCCCTCCCCCTCCCCCCCTCTCGGTCTCAGGCTGCTTCCAGCTTAGGTGGGGTGGTCCAGACACTGCTGCTTCCCCTGGACGCTATTCTCCGTGGTTCCTCTGTGTGCAGGCCTTTTTTTTTTTTAAATTTACTATTTTTAAAAAATTTTTTATTGAAATAGAGTTGATTTACAATGTTGTGTTAGTTTCAGGTGTATAGCAAAGTGATTCAGTTTTATATAGATAGATTCTTTTCCATTATAGTTTATTACAAGATATTGAGTAGAGTTCCCTGTGCTATACAGTAGGTCCTTGTTGGTTATCCATTTTATATATAGTAGTGTGTGTATGTTCATCCCCAACTCCTAATTTATCCCTCTCCCCCTCCCCTTTGGTAACCATAAATTTCTTTTCCATGTCTGTGAGTCTATTTCTGTTTTGTAAATAAATTCATTTGTTTCATATTTTAGATTCCACATATAAAGGATATCATATGGTATTTGTCTTTCTGTTTCTGACTTACTTCACTTAGTATGATCATCTCTGGGTCCATCCATGTTGCTGCACATGGCATTATTTCATTCTTTTGTATGGCTAATATTCCATTGTATATATGTACCACCTCTTCTTTATCCATTCCTCTGTGGATGGACACTTAGTTTGCTTCCATGTCTTGGCTATTGTAAATAGTGCTTGTGTGCAGGCCTTTATACTCTGTGTCCACACCTTCATACACTGCCCCCTCCTTTTTTTTTTTTTTTGGCCACGGCACGTGGCATATGAGATCTTAGATTCCCGACCAGGGATGGAACCCACGCCCCCTGCATTGGAAGTGTGGAGTCTTAACCACTGGACTGCCAGGGAAGTCCCAAGAGCCCCCTTTATTAAACCTCCTGGAATTATTCTAAGTCGGCTGCTTTCTGCTACCACCCTCACGGATACCCTTTATCTTCATCGCCATCATCATCACATAATGTTTTTGACCTTGGATGCTTATTCCTCCTGGTTACAGCTGCTGTACCTGCTCTTCAGACAAGTCTCACAGCCCGTCCAGGTCAGGGCTGATTCAGCTGAGTCCTCTGTGTGACGGGGAGGAAGACACCCCAGGCCCGAAAATGGGGCAGAAGAAGCCAGGACAGTCACAAGGTCCTGCGAGGAACTTATTTTAAGGCAGCCCTTTGGCCTGTCACCTGCTCTCAGCCACCATCTCCCACAAGGTTTCTAGGACCTGAAGGCTCGGAGGGTGACGGGTGACACACATACTTTGTACCAAGCTCTCCTCCCTGGGCTGGCAGGCTCTGGCCAACACCTCCCAGGAAACCACACTCTCTTCCTGCTGGACGGGGCTGGTGGGGGCTTGGTGGCACTAGATCGCCGCAGGTCAGGAGTGACGGGCCAGTCTCAAGTTCTGTCCAGGACAGAGCAAGCCCAGCAGACGGCTTCCTGACAAGGGCGGGAAGGGCAGGCCAGGCAGCCGGGCCATTCAGAGGTGAGAAGCCACTCGCTCTCTTTTTATAGCAGCTGCGTTTAAACTGGGCACAGTTCTCACTCACTCATTCATTCAACAAACATTCATGGAATGTCTGCTTTCTTCTGGGTGTGGAGGATACAACAATGGACAAAACAGACAAAAGCCTTGTCTTTGGGAAGATGATGGGGTTTGGGGGAGTTTTTGTTTGTTTGTTTTGTTTTGTTTTGGCCGCTCCAAGCAGCATGTAGGATCTTAATTCCCAGACCAGGGATTGAACCCATGCCCCCTGCGCTGGAAGCGTGGAGTCTTAACAACTGGACCACCAGAGAAGTCCTGGAAGCTTATGTTCTAATAGAAGGAGATAGACCAAAACAACCAAATAACTATGGACCTCCCTGGTGGCACAGTGGTTAAAAATCCTCCTGCCAATGCAGGGGACACAGGTTTGAGCCCTGGTCCGGGAAGATCCCACATGCTGCAGAGCAACTAAGCCCGGGCGCCACAACTACTGAGCCTGCACTCTAGGGCCCGCGAGCCACAACTACTGAGCCCATGCGCCTAGAGCCCGTGCTCCACAACAAGAGAAGCCACTGCAATGAGAAGCCCATGCACCACAATGAAGAGTAGCCCCCACTGGCCACAACTAGAGAAAACCTGCGTGCAGCCAAAAATAAAAATAAATAAATTTTAAAAAAACTAAATAACTGAAATATTTAGTATATTAGAAGGTGATAATTCTAAGGAGGAAAATAAAGCAGAGAAGAGGGACGGCTGTGTTAGGGGTTGTTGAGTTGTTAGCAGGAAGCTCAGGAAGAACTCATCAGGGCGGTGATATTGGAGCAAAGACTTAAAGGAGGTGAAGAGGGTGCCCCAATGATATTTACAGGAAGAGTGGGTCAGGCAGCCTTACAGTGTGTTGGAATGTCCACGAATGACAAAGAGGCCAGCATTAGGGAGTGGAGTGGGTGAGAAAAGAGAGACAGGAAATGAGCTCAGAGAGGTGGTGAGGGCTGGACAGAGCAGAGCCTTCTGGTTAGGACTTAGGCTAAATTTATTCCGAGTAAGATGGGGCCAATGGGGTGTTTAAGGCCAAAGAGGGATGCTCTCTGACTCATGATTTCACACTCAGTGTGGCCCTGCCTGTTCCAAAGAGCCGGCCCCAAGGACCTCTTCTGCTTCTTTTCCATCCTCCTCAGAGGTCTGGGTCCCAGCCCCATGGGGCCCCTCCTCCAAACTTCTAGTTTTAATCATTTCAACCCTTCGTTACTCCGGTCCGGGGGCACAGCTTCTTCTTGTCTCCCTCCTTGACACCCAGTGTTCTCTTAATTTTTCAGGTTTTCATGCCTAATTAACATTTTTATATGTTAAATTCTTGCTGTTAAAATAACTGGAGTGGCAACAGTTTCAGCTGGCCCCTGGCTGTACCCTCGATGGTGGACCTTCCACTGTGAACAAGACCCAATCTCTAGCTTTGAGGATGACTTGAAGGTGATGAGAGAAAACGCCTTCCCTCATGTTCACTGCAGCATGAGTTTCCCAGGGCTGCCAAAATAAGGTACCACCAATTCCTCAGCTTGAAACAACAGAAATCGATTCTCTCACCATTCTTAGAAACCAGAAGTCCAAAGGCAAGGTGTTGGCTGGGTCTCGCTCCCTCTGAAGTTTCTAGGGGAGGATCCTTCCTGGCCTCTTCCAGCTTCTGGCGGCTCCAGGCGTTCATTCCTTGGCTTATGGCGACATCCCTCCAATCTCTGCCTCTGGCTTCACATCACCTTCTCCCCTCTGGGTCTCTGAGTCTCAAATCACCTTCTCTTTTTCTTTTATAAGGACACCTGTCATTGGCTTGAGAGCCTACCCCATATCCAGAATGATCTCATCTCAAGACCCTTTTCCCAAGTAAGGTCACATTTGCAGGTTCCAGGGGCTGGGACACAGACATACCTTTCTGGAGGCCACCATTCAACCCTTTACAACCCTCCATGCCCCACTGCCCACTGTTGGTCTTATTGCCCCCAGCTCTCTGCTCATCTTTACCCAGACTTCCTACCCAGTCTCCTGAGTCCCTCCACAGTTTGGCCCATCTCACTTTCCACTTTTCTTCTCTGCAGCACAAGCTGCTCCCTTGAACTGACTGACAGACAGGCCCTGAGTCCCCCGGCCCTTCACAATGACTTGGACAGCTCAGCTTGGTGTCATGTTCACCATGACCCTGGCTTTGACCCTGCCATTCACACCCCACCCCTCACCTTTCTTTAGCTTTGCTTCCTCCCACCCTGTTCCTCCCAGAGACCGGTATGGACCTCTATGGACAGGCTCCTCACACAGGAGCATAATTCCTTATCCATGGCTTGTCTGATTCCCCCGCTGGGGTGGGAGCTGCACAAGATATGAGTCAGGTGCACAAGGAATGGCTGGTGCAGGGCTGGACACATGGAAGGGGCCTCGCCAGACACGTGACGACTGAATGATGCATATATATGTTTACTTTTCTTTTTGCATTTACATCTTTTAATCCATGTGTGTCTGTATTTTTTAAACAACTTTATTTGAATGTAATTCACATGCCATACGATTCATCCATTTAAAGTGTATCATTCAACAGCTTTAAGTATATTCGCAGACATATGCAACCATCATCACAGACAATTTTAGAACTTTTTCATCACCTCAGAGAAACCCCAGGCCCTTTAGCCATTATCCCCTACGCCCCGTCATCACCTCTAGCCCTAAACAACCACTAATCTTTCTGTCTCCATAGATTTGCCTATTCTGAATATTTCATATGAATGGAATCATAAGCTCTGTGACCCCTTGTGGTAGGTTTCTTTCACTTAGCGTAATGTTTTCAAAGTTCATCCACGTTGTAGCATTATATATCAGTACTTCACTCCTTTTTGTAGTCAAATAATATTCCATCGTGTGGACATATCACGTTTTGTTTATTTTGTTCATTCATTCGTCCACAGATGAACATTTGAGTTGCCTCCCCCTTAGGCTATTATGAATAATACTGCCATGAACCTCCATGTACAAGTTTCTTTGTGGACCTACGTTTTCGCCTCTCTCAGTTATATACCTAGGAGTGGAATTGGTGAGTCACACAGTAATGCTCATTCAATTGTTTGAGGAATTCATATATATAATTACATATAATATTCATGTATAATTTTAATTTACTTCTCTGTGTTTCCAAAGAGCTGTCATATTTATCTTTTTAAATGGCTGTTCTATAGTTCTCTGAGTTTAATATTCGGAATATAATGAACTATTTTCTAATTTGATAGCGTGTAGATTTTTTTTGTTAGTTTCAATAATGCTGCTATAAGAGTCTTTAACTAAGTAGGCTTTTTGTCCTTTTAGATTAGGGTTCCTCAACCTCAGTTCTATAGACATTTGGGGCCAGATAATCCTTTGTTGGGGTTGGGGGACTGTCCATGTGTGGTAGAGTACTCAGCAGCAACCCCGGTCTCTACCCACTTACCCAAATTGTGACAGCCAAAACTGTCTCCAGCCGTTGCCAGATGTCCTCTGGGGGCAAAATTGCACCTTACTGAGAGCCACGGTCTTAGATATTTTACTCAAGATAAACGCCCAAGAATGAGATTCACTGAGTTAGAGGCCAAGAGCCTGTTCATGGATCTCGATGCCAGCCAGCGGCCGGCCCTCCAGCCCGTCACGGCCTCTTCACGAGGGTCAGGAGAATGGGGTCAGGGATCCTCACGGACACCTGTGAAAGAGCAGACCTTGCACACGGGGCCAAGAGTGGCTTCCCACTGCTGCTCGCACACCTGCAGGGGGCACCTTTCACACTGAAGCCCCTGGGAAGGGCTGCGCGGGGCACGCATACAGGCAGACACTGTTCATTCAGCATAAGATGTAAACACAGTGCCTCTAACTCGGTGGCCTCATTGTCAAGAATAAGCACACGGTGGCTTAGATCCTGCAGACGCTCTGGAAGCAGATCAGGGGAGGGAGGGAAGGAGCAGAGAATGGAGAGAGCAGGAGAGGAGGAGGGAGACAGCCCAGCCTGGAGGGTCACACTCATGAATGGTGTTGGGGGGGCCCACACGTGAGGACGAGCTCATGAATGGCCGTCCCGGAACGTCCACATGAGGGATATTAATAGAGCCGTTCCGGGAGAGGACACCCTGTGCTGGGCAGGGTCAGACGCAGGAGCAGGGCTGGGTGTGCAGGAAGCAGGCCCTGTGACAGCCCCACTGTGGGAAGTAGGGGAGGCGCTGGCAGGGCACTGATGTCGCCCTGGCTGGCTCTTCTCCCGATGCTACTCCCCAGGGAAGGTGGCCATCCCCATGCGGGCTAGCTGCATCCTCCTGGACGTGGCCGGGACCTGGAGCCATGCTCCCGCATTTAAAAGACTGCGTAGAGCAATGAGAGAGACCGGGAAGACAGCCAGGGTATGACAGGAAAATCAGAAAGGGGCATTGCACTGGGCTGAACAGTGTCTCCTAAAATTCATTCCACCCAGAACCTCAGAATGTGACCTTATTTGGAAATAGGATCTTTGCAGATGTAATTAGTTAAGATGAGATCGTAATGGACTAGAATGGGCCCTAAATCCAACGTGACTGGTGTCCGCATAAGAAGAGGAGAGACACAGATACAGACAGACATGCAGGGAGAAAGCCATGTAAAATCAGAGGCAGAGATTGGAGCCATGTGTCTACAAACCAAGGAACACCAACGATTTCCTGCAAACACCAGAAGCTGGAAGAGCCTCGAGCCTTTGGAGAGAGCGTGGCCCTGCCGACACCTTGACCTCTGCCTTCCAGTTTCTAGAACTGTGATAGCATGAATTTCTGTTGTTTTAAGCCACCCAGTTTGTGATATTTTGTTGCAGCAGCCCCAAGAAAGGACACGGGCATC
Source organism: Pseudorca crassidens (assembly GCF_039906515.1). Taxonomy (NCBI): domain Eukaryota; kingdom Metazoa; phylum Chordata; class Mammalia; order Artiodactyla; family Delphinidae; genus Pseudorca; species Pseudorca crassidens. The sequence continues at coordinate 9,140,025 of NC_090297.1, forward strand.
TTGTATTTGCAAAGCGTCTTTGGTCTGGGCTCCCGCGTCCTTAGGTTTATGCCTTAGGTCTCTGGCGGACTTAGCCTTTAATGGGACAACACAGTACAGCAAGGCAGAGTTTAGGGTCCAGGAGCCAGCCTGCCAGCATTCAGATTTCAGTGCCCACCCTTACTAGATTGAATCTCAAAAGAGGGCCACATGATCCTCCACCCTCCATGCTCTCCTCCCATTGAAAAGTGGGTCCATGTTCCCTCCTCTTGAACCTGGACAGGCTTGTGACTATGGCAGAAGTAAAGCTCTGTGACTTCTCAGGCTGGGTCATAAAATGTTGAAGGAGTTTCTGCTTTGCTTGCCCAGCAGAACACTTGCACTGGAGGCCTGAGCGGCTGTGTAAGGAGTCCGACAGCCCCGAGACTGCCTGCCATGTTGTGAGGAAGCTCAAACTAGCCTGATACCAATCAGAATTCTTGGCCTTCCCCAATCAATAGAAATTGATAAGAGGCCAGACAAGAAATTCAGGCAAGGCTTTATTGAGGCCCCTGCTGCAGCAGGGAGGAGAAAAAACGAGTAACAATTTCCCTTGCTCACTCCCTGAGGTGGGGGCCAGCTGCTTCCTTATATGGCATGAGGGTAGGGGTGTGTCCAGGGGTGGGGCTGGAGAGGTGGTTTGGGTGTTTTGCCCGCCCCTTTGGTGGTGGTGTGTGCAGGGAGCACGCGCAGTACCCTGCTTTTGCTCCTGACACCCGATTTTTGCTCCCAGCTCTTCAGAAGTGGCAGTTGGGTTATTATTATTATTTTTTTGGTCTTTTTGTATCTTGTTGTCCATAATTTGCCCCAACTGTGCATGCATGCAGTTATTTTTAGTCCCTTATAGTTTCTCTGTATTTTGTTGCTCAAGGAGACGTTTGCCCAGGTGCAAGCTCGGCAGCAGAACGGTCCCAGGTCCCAGGTCCCAGCCTGTCTCAAGCCCACCTGGAAAAGCCCTGAGGCCACATGAGGAGAGAGAAATGCCCTGGCTTAGCCCAGAAAACAACGCCCTTATAAAGGATTTAAACTTCCCAAAGGCGCAAACTCTCTCTCTGAGTTTGCCCGTGCGTCTTTCCGCATGTACTTTGCTTTCCCAATAAACTTTTTACCTTTCTCTTTACCTTCTGCCTCCTTGCCTGAATTCTTCCTTGACAAGGCAGGCAAGAACTGGGGATTTAGGCCCTAGCTGCTGGCCTCTGTGGTCTAGTGGTTAGGACTCCTGGTCAGGGAACTGTGGTCTCGCTTCCAGCTACTGCTCGCTGCCCCTTACTGCTGCACGCGTCCGAAATCGCCAAGAACTAGTTAACATTTACTGAGCACGTCCCACAGGCTCTGACCAGTTCTACACGCCAAAGGGAAGCATCTCACTCACGGGAGGAGGAAGTGGGCAGAGCCCAGCTTTGCAGGACAGATCAGGGAGGCGGCGGGGTGGGGGAAGAGGTTCGGATTTTGTCCTGGGGCATCTTCCCCACCCTTCTCTCACTCACCTCCTCCGGCCTCTGTCTAATGCGCCCCAACACGTCCCACCCCTTTTAAAATAATTTAACTTGTTTTAGTAAGCAGGCATCAGCTTTGAAACTGTACACACAAGTTGAAGTCTTTGAAGACAAGAAAAGCAGGAAACAAAGCAAGTCCTCTGCTCATCTCTCTTTATCCTTGCCATTCTCTCCTCTCCTGTCCTGTCCCTGCAATGTGCACCTTCTGCCCTGTAGTGGGAACCCGAGGCTGAGCTGCGCCCCGCTGGGCCGGGCTCCTGGCTGTCAGCACCTGCGGCCAGCAGGATTGTTGCAAACTCTGTCACTCTAACGGCTGATAAAGCCCCACGACCCGCTCGCCTGCAGCCTGGGCTTATAGTCCTGATAAGTTGGGCCTGTCAGCACTGTGTCCACACCTACTCCTGGCCCAGCCTCTGCGAGCCCACCCCTGCTCTGGGCTTCCTGCTGCCTGTTTACAGCCAAGCCCTGGCCACCGTGCCTAGGCCAGGCCCCAGTCACCTTGAGATGACCCCAGGGAGCCAGGCTTGCAGCCTCAGGATCAGGAAGGACAGTTTGCTCAGGACATGGAGTGGGTCCTCCGTGCTGGAGGTATTCTGTCCCCAGTGCTGTTCAGATCCCTACTTGCAGACTGGTCTGTGTGGGATTCTGATTGTACAGGGAGGTGCAGAAGCATCCTGGCCCTTCCTAAGGCAGCCAGCTAGACCAGGGCTGTGGTCTTGACCCCAGAAAGACTTGGCAATGTCCAAGACGTTACTGGTCGTCATAACTAGGGAGGGGGTACTACCTGCTTCTAGTGGGTAAAGGCCAGGGACGCTGCTAAGCGCCCTACGGTGTATAGGACAGCCCCCCAAGAAAGAATTTTCTGGCCACAAATACCAACAGTGTTGAGACTGAGAAACCCTGAGCTGGACAACACAGAGGCAAGCCTGGAAGTTGGACCTCCAAATGCCTCACCCAGAGATGCAAAAGCCAAGTCCACGCACTGCCTGGGAGCCTGGACCAGAGCAGGGCAGGGATCCTACCCTCAGGTACGAAATGCCTCGGGGAAAGGCCAACAAACTACCGCAACATCTCCCCAGGGCTGGCTCCCCACGGCGCCAGGCCCCGCCCTTCCCTCAGGCATCAGATTCAGGTACAGCCTGACTAGCAGCCCCTTGGCGGATCTCATCCTAGGAAGGACACAAGAAATAACAGTGGCTGTTTTCCTGAGCACCGACTATGATCTGGGCGCTGTGTTTCTAAACAGCAGCTCTGCGATGGAGGGATTATTACCAACCCCATATTACACATAAGGAAACTGAGGTTCAGAGCTGATATCTGATTCACCCAAGGTCACTGTCATGGTCATGTTGAAGTCCCAAACCCCAGTACCTCAGAATCACCTTATTTGGAAGTCTTTACAGAGATAATCAAATGTAAATGAGGTCTTTAGGGTGGGTCCTAATCCAATAGGATTGCCGTCCTCAAAAAAAGGAAAAATTTGTGCAGAGACATGCACACATTCAAACCTAAAGGCAGAGACCAGGGTGACGCATCTACAAGCGAGGAATGCCAGAAATTGCCAGGAAACCACCAAAAGCCAGGGGAGACACGACAGACCCTCCCTCGCAGCCCTCAGAAGGCATTAACCCTGCTGACACCGTGATCTTGGACTTCTAGCCTCCAGAACTGTGCGACAAGAAACTTCTGTTGTTTCAGCCACCCAGTCTGTGGTGCTTTGTACAGCAGCCCTTAGCAGACTAATACAGTCACACAGCTCCTAGGGGTGGGTCCACCGTGGAGCTCAGACCTGTCCAACTGCAGGCAGCCTCTGACCATGTTTCCATTACTTCTTCTGGGGCAGGTGCCCTAGCATTCGGCAGGTCCCTTGAAGTAAGGCTACAGTTTCCAGAAGTTTCATTGGGTTGCTGCTCGTAACCGTTTTTTTAAAATAAGTTCTTGTGTTTTATTTAATTAATTATTTTTTTTTTTTTTTTTTGCTTTATTGGGTCTTTGTTGCTGTGTGCAGGCTTTCTCTAGTTGCGGCGAATGGGGGCTACTCTTTGCTGTGGTGCGCAGTCTTTTCATCGCGGTGGCTTCTCTTGCTGCGGAGCACGGGCTCTAGGCACACGGGCTTCAGTAGTTGTGGCTCGCGGGCTCTAGAGTGCAGGCTCAGTAGTTGTGGCACACGGGCCTAGTTGCTCCATGGCATGTGGGGTCTTCCCGGACCAGGGCTTGAACCCGTGTCCCTGAACTGGCAGGCGAATTCTTAACCACTGCGCCACCAGCGAACTCCCTCATTAACATTTTTAACATAACTCTGCTAAATAACATACAATCACTGTAAGTATCACCACCCCAGGCTGCTTGCAGCACGATGGTTTTTACTGTAATGAATAATTCGTCAGGACCATGTGATTCGTAGGAACACTAGTAGGTGAGTCATTGGGAGTAGAACTTGGACTCTGGAGGTCTGAATGACACACGCAGGTCCAAATCCCAGTTCTACCACCCACCAACAGTATGCTCTTAGGCAAACCTCTCAGGATCTTCCAGCCTCGGTTTTCCCAGTCTGTAAAATGGGTGTAAAAAGAGTGTCTGCCCTATGGAGTTTTCCTGATGATTGAGTGACATCATGCTTGTGAACTGCTCAGCACAATTCTTGACACATCGTACTCCCTGAGTAACTAGCTGCTATCGTGATTATTACTATTAGTACGACTCTATCGTATGGTCCCAGGAAGACCGAGAGACGTGGCTGTTGACGATGACTGAATTTCATCTCTGGGTCCCCTGCCCCGTTTCCCAGTGCTCTGCCATGTTTCTCAGAGCTGGGCCTAAGAAGACCTTGGAGATTCAGGATCGAGGTGCTGGGGCCCGCCCAGCACACTTTTCTTCACACGGTTCCCAGAGGAAGTCACATGGTGATCACACACAGAGCATGAAGTGCTGTCAGCAGCTCTGCCGCGTTCCAGGAATTCTTTAGCCGTGTGGGACCCAGGGGAGTGTGTAGTCTGATGCGAGCCTGGGCTGCCATCACACAGGATGGCTTTGCCCCCGCACAGAATAACCTGCCCCCATATGGTACATCGTTCTCCCATCCCACATCCCAGCAAGAGTCCCAGCCAGGCCCAGGCTGCTCCCACCAGAACCTGTTACCAGAGGGACCGTACTTGCCGTCCTGGTAGGGAGGACAGTCAATGCCTTGTGCCCTTAAGAGATCCTCCGGGGCCTCCTGCTTCCAGGAGACAGGCTGGGTCCTCTCCCACCCCCGGGACTCAACAAACATCCATGCACACTGACCATGATCCTGACACTCTGTCGAGCAAAAGGGACCCCCCAAATGTCCCCAGTTTCAAGGAATTTGTAGTCAAGAAAGAGGGAAAGACCAATACAGTTTTTGTTGTATTTTACTTTGCTACGTTATTAAATGCAAAGTTTCCGGCCAAAACCCAGAAATAAGTGATAGAAAAAAAAAACAAGGAGAAGTCCCCACACCATAGAATAAAATAAGTGATAGAAAAAAACAAGGAGAAGTCCCCACACCATAGAATAAAATAAGTGATAGAAAAAAACAAGGAGAAGTCCCCACACCATAGAATAAAATAAGTGATAGAAAAAAACAAGGAGAAGTCCCCACACCATAGAATAAAATAAGTGATAGAAAAAAACAAGGAGAAGTCCCCACACCATAGAATAAAAACTGGGAACACAGGCTGGTGTAGGGGACAGAGTGGGGATGAGGAGGTCATAGCAGATGACCGGTCTTCTGTTTTCTTTAATTTTACTGTTTGAGAAAAAGTAACACATGTTCACAGTAATAAAAAGGAAATCAGGGACTTCCCTGGTGGTCCAGTGGGTAAGACTTCGCGCTCCCAATGCAGAGAGCCTGGGTTCGATTCCTGGTTTGGGAACCAGATCCCACACGCATGCCACAACTAAGAAGCCCACATGCTGCAACTAAAGATTGCAAGTGCCACAACTGAGACCCAGCGCAGCCAAAATAAATAAGTAAACAAATAAATATTTTTTAAAAAAGGAAATCAAACTTTTGAAAAGGATGCATCTCTTCCGATTTCATGCCTCATTTCTACTCCCCTCCCGGACACGCCCTCATCAATTTCTTCCATCTCCTTCCACGGATATCTCATCCACACATGAGCGCACACGTCTGTGTCTAATTGTGCTCCAGCATTTTGCATTTTTCTGCTTTTTTACTTAAATGATTAAGCTACACAATTACTAGTTATCAAATTATCTTAGAGATGATTCTATATGATCATATATAGACCTAATGGCATAACCATGTAACCTAAGGTCCAAACCAGGATGCTTTTGCGCATGAAACAGGTGGAATTATACCAGGTGATGGACGTCAACCGGACAGCCTGGACAACTGTGTTTTAGAAGGAGCCGTGAGCAAGGTCCAGCTAAAACCAAGTTGAACAGAGATCCGTGAATGAACACATCGTTTCTGAGTGTTTCACGTATTTCCAAGCAGGCGACAGGAGGCCTGGGGGTGGGACACACCTCAAGCCAGGCTCTGGGTCCCCCCAGTCTCTGAGCCACCAGTCCTCACATCTGAGAGACGCCTGGGGGAGACGGTGCGGGTTCAGAGGGGAACTGGGCTGGCCGGTAAGTGACAAGTCTCCGCCGTGGGTAAGCCCTGTGGACACTGCCGCAGCCCCTGTTCCAGCTGCGCCCTCCCCCGACGTCCCCTTCAGGCCTCCCTCGGGGCACCCATCCTCCTTCACCCAAGCAGCTGGCCTGCAGAAGGACACAGCCACTTCCCTGACTTCTAGAGCCCTGTTGTCCAAGAGAGACCAGGGCACTGCCCTCTCAGGTTCCATGGCAGCTCGACTACAGGTGTTTTCGAGCAGCTACTCTGTGCCAGGCACTGGGGTCACAGAAGTAAGCAGCTCTGTAGCTCAGTTTCCACGGGGCTCCCATCCCAGTGGGGCCACAAGCAACGGGCCTGATGAGTATTAGCACAGGGGCCAGGGTCACAGAGAGAAAGGAGCTTTGACCTGGGGTCAGGTCTGGGCAAGCCTTTCTGAGGAAGTGACATTGAAATTGAGAGTACGAGGCTCAGCAGGGCAAGAAGAGGTGGGCAGGCCTCATCAAAGGAACCTGGCAAGCTAGGGAATGGGACAGAGGCCATGTGGCTAGGAGTGGGGTGAGAGGTAGGCAGGGCTGGACCTCGTGGGCCTTTTAGACCCAAGGGCTGCGAGCAATCGTTAAAGGAATCCAGACAGGTACGGTGACAGGATCTAATGTGCCACCTTCCCTGCTCGAGAAAACAACTTGGGACAAGAGCAAAGGCAAATGACAAAGTCCTGGACCCCAGGCCAGGGCGCTGGGGAGGGAGCGAGAAAAGGCATCTCAGAGCCTGAGGCCCACGAAGCCTCACCCCCAGCTTCCTCGGCAGCCACGTCCATGAAGACTGAGGGGAAGCCCAGGGACCAAAGAAGGAGACAAGGAAAGAAAGCCCAGTGCAGTGGGCTTCCCTGGCCTGGAGGCCCAGGCCCCGCACTGGCTCCCACTCTCAGCCCAGGCCTGGGAGCCCCAGCTCCAAGACGGTCGCTTCTTCTGAGCAACCCCCAATCTCCCTCCCACACACCCCCCCACCCCCGGAATGGAGCAGAAAGAACGCACAGAAGGCAAAGGGACAGTCACGAAAGGAAAAATGCAGCCTGGAGGGCCAGACGGCGCCGGGACTGGGGGGCTGTGCCCCCTCCCTTCCCGCGCACCGGGCGCAGACAGGAAGTGGTTGGAACCAGCTCCATTCTGCAGGCAGTGCAGCTGGGGGAGAGGTGTCCTGACCACTGGCCATCGGGCGGTGCCATTGGTCCCACAGGCTGACCTCACTGCCCAGGCCCGCGGAGCCCTTCCTGGGGTCACATTCCGCGCTGAAGAGCCCCTCTCCAAGGCCTTGGTTGGCGCCAATGTCTTTTTAGGAACCAAGGGTCTAATTTTAGTGTCCCAGCCTTCGACACCTTCCCGAAATAGCTCCCTGTTTTCCCTCCTGTCCCTGCGCCTTCCTTGGAGAAGGTGAACCCCCTGCGTCCCCGTGATTCGGGCTGGTGAGTGCAGGCCCACAGCCTTGTATGGGTCTCGGTGGAGGGACTCATGTCCCGGTGGCCTGTTCCCGGTGACCCGACCCAGAGGGCTCTCCTCAAGCAGGGCAGCTCAGCGCCCACCAGGTCACGGGTCCCACACTCAGGGGCCAAGCTTTGAAATGATCACCTATAGGAGCCAGCTGGGTAGTGGAAGGAGGGAAACAAGCCAGGTGACAAAGAGGACCTGACCTTTGACCTAGGTGTTGAGGATGTCACAGGGCTGTGGGGACGCAGAGAAACTTGTCTGAAAGAGCAGCTCAGCCTGCCTGAGCGCTGTCTTGAGAGGGGCACCTCTGTTGTCAGATGCCGAAGTAAATTCAAAATCTTCTGTAAAAACCTGATTTTTTAATCTTGGCCCAAAGTTATTATTATTATTATTTTTACTGCTGAGAGCTTCTAACAAAACATGTCTGCAGGCCATATCCACCTATGGAGAGGGCTGAGGAGGCAGCATTTGCTGTGAGATTACGCTTTTCTTGTTTACAAAGTACATTGTCTTGTGTAATTGTCACTGGGCAGGTCTGCCGTGTCCATCTGACAGATTAGGGAAACTGAGGCCCACACGAGTGAAGCACTTGGCAAGTGTCACACGGCAGTGGCAGAAGAAGGACTCAAACTCAGGTCTCTCTGGTTCCCAAGGGATGCAGGCTGTGTAGAGAGGGAAGGGGCGCAGCTGCCTGTACGAATGGGGGTGACTGCACTTTTGCACAGCTGAACCCACCCTGTTACCTGAGCCCCCAGTTCCCTGCTCTCAGCACCCCGAGAAGAGCTAAAGGCGGAGATAAGGTTGTCGAGGTGCTGATGGGGCATGTGACGCGAAGATCTTCGCAGCTTCAAAGATGGCCCTCACCCTCCCCATCTGGCTGGAGGAATGCAGAAGAGAAGGTCAGGTGATGGACAGGGCGTCCGTGATGGGCAGATTCCAGTGTCAATCCCAGGGGCTCCATGCTGAGACCTGCCTCACTTCCAGGGCCACCTCCCCATCCGTGGGTTTCCTGGGTCTGACCAGCCCTGGTTCCTCGCCTTCCAGAGGGTCCTACATCGCTGGGTATTGCCTGCCTCTTGGGATCCCACAGCCCTGAGATCCCAGGTGCCTTCCATTGGACTCATCCATTCCATAAGACAGGAGCAAACACGTTTGCTGTGAATCCTGTCCTTGAGACCAGATGGCATCTCTGGTGCCCTGAAGGAGACCCCAGAGAAGCTACTTGGGGCCCCACCAGCTCAACTCACCAATACGAGAGGCCCCAGCCTCTGAACGCCCAAGACACAAACACTTCAGAAACACCTGTTTCCCTGGCTCTGGACTCGTGGCTCTCTGCCCACTCCTCCCCAGGGTAATCACTCACTGCCGGTGCCCCGGGCGAGGGTCTGTCACGGGTCCCGTCACTCTCCTGCTCTCCTCGCTGGGGGCTCCGGTCGACCCCTGACATCCTGCTCTCCCTGCTGGGAAACATGCCCTAAGAACCACGGGTTTACCAGTGTGGCCGACCCAGCCTTTCCAAGGGAACTAAACTGAATCCCCACCTCTAGGACTGGGTTTTGTTGTTTTTTAAAGAACTCCCTGATCTTTTATTATATTTTAACTTCACGTGTTAACATTATGATGTGTGCCTTGCCAGGCTTTTTCTAGAAAGCGATGATTTTTGAAGTAGCATTTTCCCTCCAGCCTGTTGTGAAAGAAACAAGAGTTACTGGAAAATCAAGGTGATGCACCCAGGTCTCCCAAAGTGGAGGCAGACGCTAGTGTGGCCGTTAGTGGGCTTGAGGAAGCAGTTTCTGGGACTTTCCTTGCCTGGCCCCTCAATTCTCTCTTAGCAGGAACCCAGTTCTATACTGGCTCAGGGGACAGCATAGAGTAGTAAGAAATGCAGGCCCATGCTGGGCTCTGACTGCCGGCAGGGTCACCCACACGAGGCCTGCAGATGGAGAGAGAACCAATACTTGCCGACGACCTGTAGCGATGTGGTGCTTTTGTATGCTGACGCATTTAATCCTGATGCTAACCTGAGCATTTTTACCCCATTTGACTGGTGACTAAACTGAGGCTCAGAGAGCTGAAGCAAGTTGCCCACAGTCACACAGCCCTTAACATCAGAGCTGGGATTTGAACTGAGGTCTCTGTAACTGCAAGCTCTATGCCTTTTCAGGGCACCGGGCATGACTCTTAGGGGAGACAGGGTGAGTTTGGCTCTGAGCGCTACGCAGCTGATCCCAGACCAGAAGGGAGACAAGCCCTCCTGCACTTTCTAGGAATGCCCATACAAGGACAAAAATTTCATATGAGAGTTTCCCTGCCTGGTCTGCTGGCCTGGGGCTGAGCCACTGCCCTGGGTTCCCACATCTGGCCCGCCTGCTGCTTCCCGAAGCAAGGGCGGAACGGGCAGTGTCACCCAGGTGAAGAGAGGCCTTTCAGCGCCACCTGCTGGAGATACTGTAGCAGCATCTCCAGCGGACCCTGCATCCCCAGAGCATGTCATCATCCCTGGCCACTTGAGGGAATTGAGGGTGAGATATGAAGGAAGGCAGGGAGCAGGGCCAGGCTGCCTCTCAGGAGATTAGTCCTATACTTACTTGACCCTATAAACAGGTGTGGGTATTCCTCCTGCCAGAACCTCAGAAAGCTGCACCTGGAGCTCAAGGTAGGTGCCTGACCTTGCAAGGATAGATGGATGGATGGATGGATGGATGGATGGATGGACGGACGGATGATAGATGGAGGCGTGTCAGCTGCTGAGGGCCAGGCTAGGAGGAAGGTTGGCTAATTGTTGTATCATGGAACAAGGCAATTTTCTGAACAATGCCCTGGCTGTTTGAGTCCAGAGAGATTGGACAGGCCAGCTGGAGCCTCATGTCATCTCTATTTCTGATCAGCCTGAAATTTTCACAACAATCATGACTATTAATGAGCCTGTGGCCACTGCCACTATAAACCTCCCCTATCTTCCCTCTCCCAGCCTAAGTGTCCACAGAGCTTCCGCTGAGGGTTGTCTGGGGTGACTGGCCTCAGGAACCTAGGAGAAGCAGGCAGCTCAGCCCTAGGGAGGGAAAGGAAGAGATCCAGGCTGTTCCCCACAGCTAACATCTATCAAGCATGTCCTTTGTGTCAAATCCTGTGTCCACACACAACACACAGGGTCACATGGACCATGGCTGTGACCAGTGAGGGAGGGACGCTCGTAACCAGAGTCGTAACCATCAGCGTCCACAACCCTCTGCCTAGATGAAGGTCTCCAGGACCCAGTCCTCCTGACCACCTTCCACTGTTCAGGCCACAAAAGGAGAGGCATGGTTGGAGTGTTAAGCAGGCAGCCTCCAGAGCCAGACAGTCTGTCCTGGTCATCACCGATCAGCAGTGTGATCCTGAGCAAGTTACTTAACCTCTCTGAGCCCCACTTTCCCTGTCTCTGATATAGAGGTTGTGACGGCACATACCCAGGGCTCCTGATCCCCCAGCTGGCACAGCCAAGAGTCAATTCTGACTGGTGACCGTGTCATGTGGTTGTTACATTATTTTTCTATTATAAAAATGTCAAACATCATAAAAGTGGAGAACATACTATATAAGAATCCCCACAAATATATCATCATCATTCTACCATATATCACCTGATCCTTGTGTTAGTGCTAAAGCATTATACACGTAGAAAATGTTCTTACTGAAAGAAACATACAGAAAGTAGCCATCTTGGTGGATTTTTCAGTGAATCAGATCAAAATATAGACCATTTCCAGCCACCCCACCTCCACCCTGAAGTCCCTCTCATGGCCCTTCCCAGACATGGGTAATCACCATTCTGACTTCTGTCATCATTGATTAGTGTTACCTATTGGGGGAATTTATAAAAATGGAATCACCAGTGTATACTCTTTTGTGCCTGTCTTCTTATTTTCGACATCAAGTTGGGAAGATTCATCCACATAGTCATGTGTTCTGTGGTTCTGTCTCGCTGTGTTTACATTTATGAATGTATCACAATTTATCCATTCTAATGTTCGCGGACATTTGGGATTTTTTTTTTTTAAAGAGAAAGGTGAATATATGATCCAATTTTTTTTTAATTTTATTTATTTAGTTAGTTTTGGCTGCGTTGGGTCTTCGTTTCTGTGCGAGGGCTTTCTCTAGTTGCAGCGAGCGGGGGCCACTCTTCATCGAGGTGCGCGGGCCTCTCACTGTTGTGGCCTCTCTTGTTGCAGAGCACAGGCTCCAGACGCGCAGGCTCAGTACTTGTGGCTCACAGGCCTAGTTGCTCCGCGGCATGTGGGATCTTCCCAGACCAGGGCTCGAACCCATGTCCCTTGCATTGGCAGGCAGATTCTCAACCACTGCGCCACCAGGGAAGCCCCCATTTGGGATGTTTTATGTTATAATTCTGCTGTAGATGTTCTTGTCCATGTCTTTTGGTACATATGTATACACACACTTTTTTTTGGTTATGCACCTAGGAGTGGAAACACTGGATCATAGGACATGTACATGTCCAGCCTCATTAGATGCTTCCATGTAGTTTTTCTTTTATATAAATTTATTTTATTTATTTATTTTTGGCTGCGTTGGGTCTTCAGTGCTGTGCACAGGCTTTCTCTAGCTGCGGTGAGGGAGGCCTACTCTTCGTTGTGGTGTGTGGGCCTCTCATTTTGGTGGCTTCTCCTGTTGTGGAGCACGGGCTCCAGGTGCACGGGCTTCAGCAGTTGTGGCACGTGGGCTCAGCAGTTGTGGCTCGCGGGCTCTAGAGCGCAGGCTCAGTAGTTGTGGCACACGGGCTTCAGTAGTTGTGGCTCGCGGGCTCTAGAGCGTAGGCTCAGTAGCTGTGGCGCATGGGCTTAAGTTGCTCCGCGGCATGTGGGATCTTCCCGGACCAGGGCTCAAACCCACATCCCCTGCATTGGCAGGTGGATTCTTAACCACTGCGTCACGAGGGAAGCCAGTGGTGGTTTACCTTTTAACTCTCTTAATGATGTCTAAGCAGATCTTAACTTTAATGTAGTCCAGTTTATTGCTCTTTTCCTTTATGCAAAAGTGTTTTTAGACTCCTGTTTGAGAAATCTTTCAAGGTCATGAAATCCTCTCCTAGTTTTTCTTTTCCAAGATTTATTGTTTTACCTTGACTTGTAAGTCTATGGTCCACTTGGAATTGGTCTCTGTGTATAGTGTAAGACAGGTGTCAAGTTTCTTTTTCTCCATTTGGATGTCCAGTTGATACAGCACCATCTATTAAAAAATAACATTAGGGCTTCCCTGGTGGCGCAGTGGTTGGGAGTCCACCTGCCGATGCAGGGGACGTGGGTTTGAGCCCTGGTCCGGGAAGATCCCACATGCCATGGAGTGGCTGGGCCCGTGAGCCATGGCCGCTGGGCCTGCACGTCCGGAGCCTGTGCTCCGCAACGGGAGAGGCCGCAACAGTGAGAGGCCCGCGTACCGCAAAATAAATAAATAAATAAATAAAAATAACATTAGCTGACTAATATATGGGACTCTTGTACATCAGGTGACTGTATATACGTGGCTCTATTTCTGGACTTACTATTTTGTTCCATTTGACCATCTTTGCACCAATACCACACTATTTTAATATCTGTTGGTGATAATAACTTTAACATAAACAGCTTTATTTTAGCCAATACCATAGTCCTCACCAACATTTGGAGAAGTAGGTATTTTTACTTTTAGCTATTCTAAAGGGTGGTATTTCACTGTGGTTTAATTTTCACTGTCCTGATGAGAGATGATGTTGAGCACCTTTTACGTGCTTACTGGGCATTCATGTATCTTCTTTGGGGAGGTGTCCATCCAAGCCTTTTGCCCATTTTTTCTTGGGTTCTGTTTTTCTACATGGATTTCTGGGATTTCCTTATATAGTCTGCATACAAGTCCTTTTCTAGATGGATGTGTTATGGATATTATCACCCTGTCCGCAGCTTGCTTTTTCATTTTCTTATTTTCATTTTCATTGACCTAATGAGCAGAAGTTTCACTGTTGGTGGAATGCGAACTATCTATTTTCTTTTCTATTTAATGCTTTTGCTTATCTCTAGAAGTAGTTTTGCCTATGCCAAGGTCATGAAGATATTCTATGTTTTCTTCTGGAAATGTTATGGTTATACTTTTTATAGTTAAGTGTATGACCTATATTAATCCCCACTTCGGGGTTAATTTGCTCTTCTTTTTCTAGCTTCTTAAGATGGAAGAATATTTATTTTTAAACGTTTCATTTAAAGCTACAAAATTCCTTCTAAGGACTACTTTAGCTTCATCCCACAAGTTTTGATGTGTTCGTTTTTATTATCACTGACATTGCAAAATAGCTCTTAATTTCCCTTTTGATTTCTTCTTTGGACCATGGGTTATTTAGAAGGATAGTGTTTAATTATCTAATAGTTAGGGCTTTTCTAGATAAGTTATTTGTTTTGATTTCTAATTTAATTCTCTTGTGGTCAGACAACATATTCTGTAAGATTTTAGTCCTCTTCCTTTAGTTCTGTCAGTTTTTGCTTCACTGCACTTTGAAACTCTGTTATTAGGTGAATAATCATTTAGGATTATGTCTTCCAAATAAATTGACCCTTTTATCATTATGAACTATCTTACTTATCTTTGGTAATATTCCACGTCTTAAAATATACATTGTTTCATATTACTACAACCACACAAGCTTTATAATGCTTACTAAGGCGTAATTTTCCATCCTTTTCGTTTCAACTATTTGTGTCCTCATCTTTGAAGTGTATTACTTACAGCAGCACAAAGCTGAGTCTTGCTGTTTTTATCCTATTGGATAACCTCTGGCCTTTACTTGGAAGATTTCATTCATTTAGATGTAATGTGATGACTGATAAGGTTGAGTTTAAGTCTACCATCTTGCTATTTGTTTTCTATTTATTCTATTTCTATTTATTCTATTTCTATTTATTCTATTTCTATTTATTTCTATTTCTATTTATTCTTCTTCTTTGTTGCTCTTTTCCTGACTTCTTTTAGGCTAATTGAAGAATTTTACATTCCACCTTATTTCTTTTACTAGTTTTTTAACTATACCTTTTTATATTGCTTTAGGGATTATAATATGCATTCTTGATTTTCCAGAGTGTACCTAGAATAAATACTTTACCACTTCAGGTAAAAAGTAAATACTTTAAAACAGTATAATTCCATTTAACCTCCTCCTTTGCACTATCAATGTTATATTCTACCTATGTTATAAACTCCCAAATACAAAATCACTATTTTTGTTTCAGACAGTAGTCTTTTAGAGAGATTAAGGAAATTAAAGATAGTTTTATATTTAGCCATGTGTTTACCATTTCTGGTGCTCTCCATTCCATGAATGTCAGTTTCCACCTTGTATCATTCCTTTCAGCCTGAAGTACTTGCTTTAGAATATCTTGTCATGCAGTTCTGCTGGAGACCGATTGTCTCAACTCTTTTCCTGTGTGTCTGAAACAGTCTTTATTTCACTCCTGTATTTGAAGGATATCTTAGCTGGACATAGAATTTTACATTCACAGTTTTTTTTTTTTCTTTCAGCACTTTAATGTGGGCATTCCATTGTCTTCTAGCTTCTGTTGTTTCTGATGAGAAGACAGTCATCAGTCTATATTCAAATTCCCCCAGTTATCTCCAAAATGACTTTTTATCATTGTTTAGTTCAAATCAAGATCCAAAAAGGACCCTCATATTGCATTTTGTAATTATGGATTTTTTTACTCCCTTTTAATCAATGGCTTTTGTTTCCTGACACCGTGTGTATGACTGTGTGTGAGTGTGTGTGTGTGTGTGTGTGATTTTTGAAGGACTGGATCAATTGTCCTAAGGAATGTCCTCATAGTGAATGTGTCTGAATTCTCCCCTCATGGTAGGTACTTCTTCCTCCAAATTTAATTTGTCCCTATATCCCCTAAGCTTCTTGTAACCTGGACATCAGCTCTGCAAGCCTGATTAGATTCAGGTGTGTCATTTTTATATTGTCTGACATTAATTATATTGAACAAAATCTCTCCATCTCCCTCACAGGGTTGGCAGGGGGATTAAAGGATCATAAAGCGTTTCTCAGCACCTACCTTAGAGCAAGTGAACATAAATGTTAGCTAGTGTCATTATTATCATTCAGTCAGTTATGCCACTGGTTATGCTACTGACAGCCCGCTGGTTAAATCCAGACTACAGATGTATCTGGTCTTATTTTTTAGTTTTGAATTAATCTCCAATGTTTTTTTTAAAGATTTGATTATTATTTATTTATTTTTGGCTGCGTCAGATCTTAGTTGCAGCATGCGGGATCTTCATTGAGGCATGCAGGATATTTCGTCGCAGCACCTGGGCTTCTTTCTAGCTGTGGTGTGCAGGTTTTCTCTTCTCTGGTTGTGGTGCGCAGGCTCCAGTGATCATGGGCTCTGTAGTTGTGGCGCGTGGGTTCTGGAGCTCATGGGTTCTGTCGTTTGTGACACACAGTCTCTCTAGTTGTGGCGTGTGAGCTCAGTAGTTGTGGCACTCGGGTTTACCGGCCCCGCGGCACGTGGGATCTTAGTTCCCTGGTCAGGGATCCAACCTGCGTTCCCTGCATTGGAAGGCGGATTCTTTAACACTGGATCACCAGGGAAGTCCCTCTCAATACTTTTTTAAGTACTGGAAATTTTATATAAAATTCTAAATTTATGGCTTCTCTGGGAAAATGAGAAGTGACAACACTCGGTCTCTCTTTCTGCATAGCCTTGATCAGCTGGAGCTAAAGTGCGGATGCTTCCCTCAGAGGGGTCCCACTCACCCCAGTTGGTAGTCATTGCCTCTCAGTCTATGTGGGTTTGTAATTCCTGGTCCAAGCTCACCCCGTCTCTTGTCTAAAGAGCTGGGACCATTTCTGAGGTCCTTTTCCTGTAGTTTCAGTACTCTGATCTTCAGAAAGGCTGTGACTGCCACTGCTGAGAAGAGTTCCATTTCAATTCAGCAGATATTCACTGAGTCCTTTAACCACTCAATTAAAACAACAAAAGCCATTCTCAGCAACCATTCTGTCAATAACCCAGGGCTCTCCAAAGGGTTCTACAATTACTCTCAAGGGCAAGTGAGCTAACCCTTGGGAAAAAAATTTGACTCCATGCTTGTGCTAAAAAATGGACAAACCTACCAGTGGACCAAAGGTGGGGAAATAGGAAGGACTTGCTATGATTCATGTAATTCATTCCTGTGTATAAAGTAAGACCAAGATAGAAGTGGCGTGAGCATCATGGTGGCGTGAGATGCTCTCTTTGTCTCTCCCCTTCAATCTACACACAGAGGAGGTGGAACTGGGAGAACAGTGGAAATGACACCTGCAGTCCCAGACTCCCAGCTGTGGCAGCTGAGTCTGCAGCCCCAGACAACCCAGTGGCAAGAGGGGCGGTGGTGCACACAACTCCAGCCTCCTGGCTATAGCAGCTCCCACGGCCACAGATAGCTGGGCAGCAGTGAGGGCTGTGAACCCATCTCTCTGGCTGTAGAGGCATCCATGACTCTGACCCCGTCCCCACCCACCGCGGTGAAGCCTGAACCCGACGGACAAGGTATATGCAACCCTGACTCCCCGCTCCTTCCCCTTTCAACTGCAGTGTAGCCTGCAACTCAGGAGGTCCTGGACTAAGCACCTACCATTCTGGTGCCCCAGACGGTGATGCCAGTGACACCAGCAGCAGCAAGGCGCCGACAACCCTTAGAGGCACAAGCAGCACTAATGATGGCACTAGGTGACACCTACGACAGAGGCAGTGGAGGGTGGAAAGTGCTGACTCTCAAATATAACCAGAGGGAGCGCCGCTAAGAGAACCCAAAAAAAGTGTGCTATAGCGCCACCTACTGGAAAACTAAAGAAAAGCCTCTAATTTCTAATCCATTGAATTGTTAGAATGAATTTTTTTTAAAAAGCTTTACTTAAAAAAGAAAGGTATTCATTACTTCAAATGTGTCAGCAGAGGGACAACTCATCAAGTACCATGAATAAGCACAGTAACTCTATGTCACGAAAAGAAAATGACAATTCTCCAGAAAGCAAACGTAACGCCACAGAATATTGTGATCTACCTGATAAAAAACATGTTCAAGGGCTTGTCTGGTAACGCAGTGGTTAAGAATCCGCCTGCAATCCACCAGGGGAGGGATAGGTTGACATCCACCCACCAGGAAGCCTGAAGTTGCTCAGAAACTACCAAAGCGTAGACAAAGCGGGTGGCAGCGTGGTACCAGGGCACCACACCACTTGGGGGCAGCTGCCACTGCCAGGCCTGGAGCAGGAATGTCAGGGCCACCACGGCAGCCAAGTCAGGGCCGGTCTTCAGAGCTGCGAGCAATTCCTTCTGGTCTTTCAGGAGCCGAAGCAGCTCAGAGATGGCACCTGAGAAGAGCAAGCTGGGCTCAGGGACCTGACTCCAAGGGCACGCTGGGGTGCCTGCTGCCGTCTCCACGTGTTGCTTGCAGACTAAGCCTGATCTCCCCTCACACTAGGCATGGTGGGCACATATCCTGCCCAGTTCCCCCTGACAGAGGGCCTCCATCTTCTGAGCATCAACCTGTCCAGGACCAGGGCTCA
The DNA here is from genome assembly GCF_039906515.1 of Pseudorca crassidens. Classification (NCBI taxonomy): domain Eukaryota; kingdom Metazoa; phylum Chordata; class Mammalia; order Artiodactyla; family Delphinidae; genus Pseudorca; species Pseudorca crassidens. The sequence continues at coordinate 9,158,193 of NC_090297.1, forward strand.
GCATCGCCCAGGGCGTCCCAGCAGCAGAGGGCTTGCTCTGCTTGGAGGAAGCAGATCAGCAAGGCTCGGAGGACGTGCCTGCAGGACAGAGCCCCCAGTGGCCTGGTCCATGGCTGCCATTGGCTAACGCAGGTCCAATATGACAGCCCCCATCAAGGCCACCGGAGAAACTGCACAGGTGGCCAGAATCCTCCACATCTGGCTGGCTCCAGAGATGAAAAGGAGGCACTGGGGATGGAAAGCCCCACCGACACGCCCAGGGATGTGCTGCTGGACACCTCAATGAGGCCAGGGGTCCAGGAGTGGAAGGAGGGGGAGCTAACAATTTTACAGGAGTTTCCAGGGAGGACAAGGATTCATGGGAAAGTCAAGGTCCCGCATGAGAGTCAGCAGGGGTCCTGGACCCAGAACTATATCCAAGGTGATGGCCCTGACCAAGGTATATTTCCTCATCTGCAAATCCCTAATGATGACAACAGTTATCCCATTAAGCCATGAGAATTAAATGAAAGGATGTGGGTAGAGCCCATGGGAGGGGCTCAATAAATGGGAATATTTAGATTATGACTGAGGGAGGGTAGAGTCATGGTTAGGGGCATGGACTCTGGAGAGACTCTCCTGGGTTCAAATCCAGGCTCTGCTACTTACTACCTGTGGGCTTTCACCCCTCTGTGCCTGTTTCCTCATTTGTTTGTTTGTTTGTTTGTTAGTTAATATTTATTTATTTGGCTGCATCGGGTCTTAGTAGCAACATGCAGGATCTTTCATTGCAGCGTGTGGGCTCTTTGTTGCGGCGCATGGACTTCTCTCTAGTTGTGGCGCCTGAGCTCAGTAGTTGTGGCACGCAGCCTTAGTTGCCCCGCGGCATGTGGGATATTAGTTCCCCGACCAGGGATCGAACCCATGTCCTCTGCATTGAAAGGCAGATTCTTTACCACTGCACCACCAGGGAGGTCCCCCGGTTTCTCAGACGTAAAGTGAGGATGGTAAGAATAGTGACAAACACATAGGATTGATTTAAGGATTATAAGAGTGAAAATAACTAAAGATAATTAACACTCATATGGTCATCCCAGTATCAGCTCTCATTCTCTCTCGATCTGAGGGTGATTACCAGCAACAGATTTCTAATACTAGCCCTTCCCTTTCTCAAGCCATCTTCTGAAAACTGCAGAGGAATTCTTTTATCTATGACTAAACCGAATATCAGTAGGAAAGTAAATCTACTAGAGTCACAGCATGCACTCCCAAGCCAAGGCAAAACGATGGAAGTTCCCTGAAGTTTTTGGTTTGCCCACTCTATCGCTGTGGATGATGGGAAGTTAACTGCGTTAGTAGGCGGGAGCTTGGGTGGGTGCCGGGAGTGAGAAAGCAATGAAGCAGGAGGAAGCCGCCTTCTCCTGGATGCCCAGGGTCTAAGCCCAACTGGGAGAAGCGCAGGGGCAGCTACGGAAGGAGGGCTCCCCCCACCCCTTCCCTCACACCCAGCAGCGCAAGGTTCAGTCCAGAGACTTGAATTCTGCAGATTCAGGGACCACCTGGGGTGAGGGCTTCATCTAATTATCTGCAGCCAGCAAGTCTACGGGAGGGCTGACTGGGGGGATCTTGGCTGGTCCATATTCTGGCTCAGAGCCCTGTGGAAGCCGGGGAGAGCGTGGAAACTGGTCGAGGCTGCGCTTGAAAAGGGGGACACCTCTGGGAAGGACCAGGGAGGTTGGAGGCTCAAGGACTCCAGCCTCTCACCTGCTCTGGGCTCGGCTTCCCCTTAGGGTGTCCCTGACGCCCTCCTCTTCCCTCCGTTCCTCCTTCCTTGCCTCCCTCCCCGTCAGGCAGTGGAGACCCTTCGTTTCTGTCTAGGCTGGGCCAAGCGTGTCGGGGAGAGCGGGTCCTCCCCTGCTCTGACTCGAAACAGCACACCTGTCTTGGCCGCGGGGCGGTGGAAAATGAGGACCTGTCTGGATCCGAGGGCGGCTCCTGTCCACGGTGCTGAAATGCGGCAACCGCTACAGGCCCGGCCAAAGCATCTGCCCTGCGCGCTCCCGGAGGCGCCCTGCCCTCCATGAAGCCCCCGAGTAGGATTTGTGGTGCGGTGTTCATGGCTCTTCTCTCAGCCTCTGTCCTTACGTGATCAAATCCTGCTTTCTGTCCCCTAAAATTGTCCCTAGTGCTTCCTGGGGATCTCTCTGGGCAGACATCACAGGCTGGCCCGTTTGCTCATTATTTGCACCTTTGTCTTACACTCCACGCCACCTCCCAACTCTGTCCCCCACTGTCTTTTTGGGGGGACATTGACGTTTCCCACCCTTAACCAGGCTTTTTTTCTGATTATAAAAGTAACTCTTGGGGCTTCCTTGGTGAGGCAGTGGATGAGAGTCCGCCTGCCAATGCAGGCGACACGGATTCGTGCTCCGGTCCGGAAAGATCCCACATGCGCGGAGCGGCTGGGCCCATGAGCCATGGCCGCTGAGCCTGCGCGTCCGGAGCCTGTGCTCCGCAACGGGAGAGGCCACACAGTGAGAAGCCCGCGTACACAGTGAGAAGCCCGCGTACCGGGGGGGAAAAAAAAAAAACAAAAGTAACTCTTGGGACTTCCCTGGTGGTGCAGTGGTTAAGACTCTGCGGTCCCAATGCAGGGGGCCTGGGTTCGACCCCTGGTCAGGGAACTAGATCCCACATGCATGCTGCGACTAAGAGTTCGCATGCCACAACTAAGGAGCCCCCGTGCTGCTACTGAGGAGGCTGCCTGCCGCAACTAAGACCCAGTGTGACCAAATGGATAAATAAATAATTTCTTTAAAAAAGATCATGTTATTAAAAAAAACCCTCTTATTTATTGCTGGGAATAAATTATTTATTATTAATATTTTTATGTTTACTCTTAAGCCTTTTATAGGCACACACGTCTTTTTTTCTACCTAACTGGAATATACTTTTGTATCTTTCTTTTCTACCAAATAAATTGTAAACATATTCATATGTCATTATACATTCTTTGGAGAAAAACATTTTAATGGCTTCAAAATAGTCCAGTTTATGGAGCTACCACAATTTAGTTAATTGCTTATTGCTAGATGTTCATATCACTTCCAATTTTATTTTCATTGTAAAAAGTGCATTTTTCCACACGTATATTTTTCTACATTTCTGTTCCCTTAAAATATATTCCCAAATGTGAAATTGTTGACTTGAAGTACATGAACTTTTTTTTTCTTTTTTTTTTTTTTTTTTTGCGGTACGCGGGCCTTTCCCTGCTGTGGCCTCTCCCATTGCGGAGCACAGGCTCCGGACATGCAGGCTCAGCGGCCATGGCTCACGGGCCCAGCCGCTCCGCGGCATGTGGGATCCTCCCGGACCGGGGCACAAACCCGTGTCCCCTGCATCGGCAGGCGGACTCTCAACCACTGCGCCACCAGGGAAGCCCATGAACTTTTAAAATACTCTTTTTAAGACTCTTGATAACCAAGTGAAATTCTTTTTTTAAATTTATTTATTTATTTATGGCTGTGTTGGGTCTTTGTTGCTGCACGTGGGCTTTCTCTAGTTGCGGATTCTTAACCACTGCGCTATCAGGGAAGCCCACCTGTGCTTTCTTTTTTTTTTTTTTTTTTTTGCGGTACGCGGGCCTCTCACTGTTGTGGCCTCTCCCGCTGCGGAGCACAGGCTCCGGACGTGCAGGCTCAGCGGCCATGGCTCACGGGCCCAGCCGCTCCGGGGCATGTGGGACCTTCCCGGACCAGGGCACGAACCCGCGTCCCCTGCATCGGCAGGCGGACTCTCAACCACTGCGCCACCAGGGAAGCCCCCACCTGTGCTTTCTTAATAGCCATTTTCTCTACCAGTTGTTGACTGCAAGGCCTTGGGTGAGCTACTTCATGTCTCTGTTCAAACGCTTTTTCTGCATCTATTGATATGATGATGTGATGGACTAAATGAATTGATTTTCAAATATTGAACCAGTCTTGCATACCTGGGATAAATCCCACTTGGTTGTGGTGTATAATTCTTTTTATATATTGTGGGATTCAATTTGCTATTTTTTTAATATTTATTTTTTATTATTATTATTTTTTGGTTGTGCCGGGTCTTACTTGCGGCAGGTGGGCTCCTTAGTTTCAGCTTGTGGGCTCCTTAGTTGTGACATGTGGGCTTCTTAGTTGTGGCATGCGAACTCTTAGTTGTGGCACGCATGTGGGATCTAGTTCCCTGACCAGAGATCAAACCTGGGCCCCCTGCATTGGGAGCATGGAGTCTTAACCATTGCACCACGAGGGAAGTCCCAATTTGCTATTATTTTGTTGAGGATTTTTGCATCTATATTGATGAGACATACTTGCCTATAGTTTTCTTTTCTTGTAATGTCTTTGTCTGGTTTTAGTATTAGGGTAATTCTAGCCTCATAGAATGAACTAGGAAGAATTCTCATCTATCCTCTGAAAAAAATTGTAGAGAATTGGTATAATTTCTTCCTTAAATGTTTGGTAGAAGTCACCAGTGAATGTATCTGTGCCCTGTGCTTTCTGCTTTGGAAGGTTATTAATTATTGATTCCATTTCTTTAATAAATATAGACCTATTCAGATTGTCTATTTCTTCTTGTGCAATTTTGGAGGATTGTATCTTTCAAAGAATAGGTTCATTTCATCTAGGTTATCAAATTTGTGAGCACAGAGTTATTTATAATATTCCTTTATTATCCTTTTAATGTCCAAGGATAAAAGGAACTGTAGTGGTGTCAAAAAATAGGATGTCTCATCCCCCAGTTTCTTTCAGTATTGGACTGGGAGTCCTGGTTAGTGCAATATGATGAAAAGGAAATTAAAGGTATACAGATTTGAGAATTCCCTAGCAGTCCAGTGGTTAGGACTCCGTGCTTTCGCTGCCGAGGGCAAGGATTCAATCCCTGGTCAGGGAATTAAGATCCCACAAGCCGTGCAGCATGGCCGAAAAAAAAAAAAAAAAAAAAAAGGTATACAGATTTGGAATGAATAAATAAAACTGTCCTTTTCCACAGATGACATGATTATCTATGAAGAAAATCCAAATTTTTTTTTTTTTTTTTTGCGGTACGCGGGCCTCTCACTGCTGTGGCCTCTCCCGTTGCGGAACACAGGCTCTGGACGCGCAGGCTCAGCGGCCGTGACTCACAGGCCCAGCCGCTCTGCGGCGTGTGGGATCTTCCCAGACCGGGACACAAACCCGTGTCCCCTGCATCGGCAGGGAGACCCTCAACCACTGCGCCACCAGGGAAGCCCCCAAATAATTTTTTTAAAAAAACACCTCCTGGAACTGAAAAGCAATTATAACAAGGTTGTGGGATAAAAGGTAAATATATTGATACAAAAGTCAATCAATTTCCTATATGCCAGCAATGAACAAGTGGAATCTGAAATTAAAAACACATTACCATCAAGAGAAAGAGAAGATAAGACACAGATTTGGGGAGAATATTTGCAAAAGACATATCTGACAAAGAACTATTATCCAATATATACAAAGAACTCTTCAAACACAATAAGAAAACAACCCCACGGGCAACAAAAACAGACAAGTAGGACTACATCAAACTAAAAAGTTTCTGCATAGCAAAGGAAGCAATCAACAGAGTGAGAAGGCAACCTACAGAATGGGAGAAAATATTTGCAAATTGTATATGTATTATAAGGAATTAATATCCAAAATGTATAAGGAACTCCTATAACTCAATGGCAAAAAAACAAAAAAGATAAAAAATGAGCAAAGGACTTGAATAGACATTTCTCTAAAAATATACCAATGGCCAACAGGGGTATGAAAAGATGCTCAACATCTCTAATTAGGGAAATACAAATCAAAACCACAATGTGTGGGACTTCCCTGGCGGTACAGCGGTTAAGGCTCTGTGCTTCCAATGCAGGGGGTGAGGGTTCCATCCCTGGCTGGGGAACAAAGATCCCACATGCTGCGCAGTGAGGCCAAAAAAAAAAAAAAAAAAACAACAATAACCCACAATGTGATGTTATCGCACACCTATTTGGATGGCTATCATCAAAAAATAAGAAGTGTTGGCAATGAAAAACTGGAACCCTTTTACACTGTTGGTGGAAATGTAAAATGGTGCAGGCACTATGGGAAACAGGATGGAGGTTCCTTAAAAAATTAAAAAGTAATAGTATCATATGTTCCAGCAATCCCATTTCTGGGTATTTATCAAAAGAATTGAAATCAAGATATCAAAGAGTTATACACACTCCCACGTTCATGGCAGCATTATTCACAATAGCCAAAATGTGTAAACAACATAAATGTCCACTGATGGATGAATAGATAAAGAAATGTGGCATATCCACACAATGGAATATTACGCAGCCTTTAAAAAGAAGGAAATCCTGCTAAATGTAACAACATGGCTGACCCTTAAGGACATTATGCTAAGCGAAATGAGTCAGTCATTGAATAATTCCTGTTATGTGAAGTATCTAATATAGTCAAATTCATGGAAGCAGAGAGTAGAATGGTGGTTGCTAGGGGTTGGGGGAAGGAGACATGGGGAGTTGTTATTCAATGGGTATAATATTTCCTTGTGCAGGATGAATAACTTCTAGAGATCTGCTGAGTAGCATTTTGCCTATAGTTTAAGTGTATTGTACACTTAAAATGTTTTAAAAGAGTGTATCTCACATTAACTGTTCCTACTGCAATAGAAAGAAAGAGAGAGAGAGAAAAGGAAGGAAGGAAGGGGAGGAAGAAAAAGAAAGAAAAGAGAAAGAAAGAAAGAGAAAAGAAAGAAAACGAACATTCAGATTAAAAAATGGGCAAGACTTGAAAGACACCTCACCAAAGAAGACATACAGACAGAAAGTAAGCATATGAAAAGATGTTCAACATCATACGTCATCAGAGTTGCAAATTAAAACAAAGAAATATCACTACGACCTATTAAAATGGTCAAAATTCAGAACACTGACAACACCAAATGATGTTGAGGATGTGGAGCAACAGGAACTCTCATTCGTCATTGGTGGTCATGTAAAATTTTACACACACTTCGGAAGTCAGTTTGGGAGTTTCTTACAGAACTAAATAAAGTCTTACCATGTGATCCAGCAGCTGCACTCCTTGTGGTCTACCCAAAGGAGGTAAGAACTTATTTCCACACAAAAGTCTTCATGTGAGTGTTTATAGCAGCTTTATTCATAGTTGCCAAAATCTGGAAGTAACCAAGATGTTTAAATAAACCATGGTACATCTGACAATGGAATATTATTCGGCACTACAAAGAAATGAGCTAGCAAGCCATTAAAAGACATGGAAGAAACTTAAATGCACATTGTTAAGTTTAAAAAAGTCCATCTGAAAGTCTACCTCCTGCAAAATTCCAACTGTATGACATCGTGGAAAAGGAAAAACTATAGAGACAGTAAAAAGATCAGTGGTTGCCAGGGGTTAAGGAGGAAGGAGGGATGAATGGGTGGAGCACAGGGGATTTTTAGGGTGGTAAAACCACTCTGTATGATACTACAATGGTAGATAAGTGTCCTTATACTTTTGTCAAAGCCCATAGAATATACAACACCAAGAGTGAGCCCTGATGTAAACCAGGGGTTTTCGATGGTAATGATGTGTCAATGTAGGTTCATAGATCATAACAAACGTGCCACTCTGCTTGGAGACGTTGGTAGTGGGGAAGGTTGCAGGGAGGTGGGCAAGGATCTACAGGAACTCTCCGTACTTCCTGCTCAGTTTTGCTGTGAGCCTAAAACTGCTCTAAAAAATAAAGTTTGTTAATTTTTAAAAATCTAACGAAACAATTTCACACCAATAAATTTAAGAACATAGACAAAATGGATACATTTCTAGAAAAATATGAAGTGCTGAAACTGGCATAAGAAAAATTAATACATTTCTGTACATTAATAGCCAATTAAAAAATTGATATGAGAATCAAAAACCTTCCATCCCCAAAGCCTCAAGCCAAAATGGTCATAGATAAGTTCTACCAAACTTTTCAGGAGTATTTATCTCCTATCTTATACCAGCTGTTCCAGTCATTTGGAAAAATACAAAATTATATTCATACCTGACACCATACACCAGAATAAACTTCAAACACACCAAAGATCTAAATGTTTAAAAAAATGAAACCATATAAGTACTAGAAGAAAATATGAGCGAATTCTTTTTATAATATGCATGAGGAAGCCCTTTCTAACTATGACTCAAAACCTAGAAAAAAATAAATGATTGATAATTTGACTCCATCTTTAAAAAAATACTTTTGCTCCGCAAAAATGAAAAACAGAAAGAAAATATTAGCAACTTACCTGGCAGATAGAGGACTAATATCCTTAAATATAAAGAACTCTTTAAAATTACTGGGAAAATCTTTCCTTTCTGCGATATGCAGCTGCAAGATGGTAGTGCAGGTTTCCAAGAAAAATTAACTGAAAACGCACACAAAAAGAGGTAGACAAATGGCCCTTAAACATACGGAAAGATGCTCACGGTTACTTTAAGAAAGAGAAATGAAAATTAAAACTATATTGGGGGACTTCCCTGGTGGCGCAGTGGTTAAGAATCCGCCTGACAGTTCAAGCGACATGGGTTCGACCCCTGGTCCGGGAAGATCCCACATGCCACGGAGCAACTAAGCCCGTGCGCCACAACTACTGAGCCTGCACTCTAGAGCCCACGAGCCACAACTACTGAAACCAGCGCATCTAGAACCCATGCTCCACAACAAGAGAAGCCACCGCAATGAGAAGCCCGCGCACCGCAACCAAGGGTAGCCCCTGCTCGCCGCAGCTACAGAAAGCCGGCGCGCAGCAACGAAGACCCAACGCAGCCAAAAATAAATAAATAAATAAATTTAAAAAAATAAATAAATAAAATAAAGGCCTTTCTATCACTTAAAAAATGTATGGAATCTAAAAGATTAAAAAAAAAAAGACATCAAGATACCATTTCTCACCTATTAAATGGGCAGAACTTCTCGACAATGTCCTATCGGCAGCTCCTAGTGGCCACCTGCACTTCTTGGCTCATGGTCCCTTCCTCCATCTTCAGAGCACATCACTGCAATCTCTGTTTCTACGTTCTCCTGTTCTGTGGTCAAATCCCACTCTGATGCCTCCTTAAAAGGACCATCTCAAGATGTTTAGTGTAAGCACATCTGCAAAGTCTCTTTTGCCATATAAGGGATTAGGACCTAGGTATCATTGGGGGCCATCTTTCAGCCTCCCACACACACTACTGTCCATTCTAGAGCCAAAATCAGGGTACAGGGATTGGAAGATGTAATGGAAGCTGCTAATTTTCTACCTTGAGCCGCTTGCCCTACTTTTACCTGGGCACTGTGGTGTACTCAAAAAATGGGTTGTGAGACTTCCCTGGTGGCGCAGTGCTTAAGAATCCGCCTGCCAATGCAGGGGACACGGGTTTGAGCCCTGGTCCGGGAAGATCCCACATGCCGCAGAGCAACTAAGCCCCTGCACCACAACTACTGGGCCTGAGCTCTAGAGCCCGTGAGCCACAACTACTGAAGCCGGCATGCCTAGAGCCCGTGCTCCGTAACAAGAGAAGCCACCGCAATGAGAAGCCCGCGCACCTCAACGAAGAGTAGCCCCCGCTCGCTGCAACTAGAGAAAGCCCATGCGCAGCAACAAAGGCCCAATGCAGCCAAAAATTTAAATAAATAAATAAATGAATAATTTAAAAATGGGTTGTTATACAACAGATAAAATGCATGACCTGGAACTAGGTCTACAGATATACCCACACAAATAAATATTGAAAACATAAATGTTGCATGAAAAAGGCATGTTGCAGAAAGATGGATCAAATATATTATAAATCTGAATTTTAAAAACACAAGATCAAAGCTTTTTGTGTTTGGAGGACCCACCTCAGCTTTACTGGAGAGGAAGCAAATGCAGGTTTCAACTGTATAAAAACAGACCTAAAGCATATTTGGAGAAATGTTGACATCTCTTAAATTCAGGTGTCAGATGCACTTTCATTGGTTACAATTTTCTGTGGAGTTAGAAGTATTTCATGATTTTTTTTTTGGTACTATTGTTGTTAATTTGTTTCCGCTTTATTGATGTATAATTGACAAATAAAATTGTAAGATATTTAAAGTGTATGTTGCATTAATTTAAAATACATATACATTACTAAAGGATTTCTCCCATCCAGTTAATTAACAAATCTATCAACTTACATATTTATATTTTCTTGCATGTGTGAGAACATTTAAGTTCTACTCTCTTAGCAAATTTCCATTATACAGTACAGTGTTATCAACTATAGTCACATGTTATACCTTATTTTTTTTACAGCTGAAAGTTTATAACCTTTTACCGAACTCTCCCTATTTCCCCCACCTCCCAGCCCTGGCAACCACTTTCTACTCTCTGTTTCTATGAGTTTGATTTTTTTTTTAAGATTCCACATATAAATGATACCATGCAGTGTGTATTATATCTGTCTGTCTCTGATTGGCTTATGTCACTTATCATAATGCCTTCAAGTCTCACCCATGCTGTTGTAAATGGGAAGATTTCACTCTTCTTTATGTCTGAGTAGTACTCCACTATCTATCTATCTATCTATTCCATTATATATATATATATATATATATATATATATATAAAACACATCCTTTTTATCCATTCATCTGTTGGTGGACACTTAGGTTGTTTCCATGTCTTGGCTATTGTAATAATGCTGTGATGAACATAACGGTGTATATATCTTTTCAAATTAGTGATTTAGCCTTCCTCAGGTAAATACCCAGAAGTGGAATTGCTGGGTCATGTGGTAGTTTTCATTTTAATTTTTTGATATAATTTTGGCCTCTCCTCCTACCTCTTTGGAGCAGGTCCTCAGGGCTGTCTGAGGAGCTATTTCCCAGGCTGTAGTCCTCAGTAAGGTCCCTGAATAACGCTGAAAACCACAACTCTTTTTGTTTTTTGGTTTTGGGGTTGTTTTGGCCGCGCCGTATGTGGGATCTTAGTTCCCCTGAAAATCGCAACCCTCAATTGTGCATTTTTCATTGTGTTGACAAGGGGAAGATACTGACCAGCTGGTAGATTTGGGGGTGGGAAGATAAGGCTCCTGTTCTCTCAGTGAAACCCTTGGGAGGTCATGGGCTGAGAGTGAGTCAGGGATGGGGGGCATGAAGGTGAGAGGAGAAAGTTTAAAAGGAGCATACTGGGGGTTGGACAGCCAGAGAAATGTCCAAAAAAACTGAGGCCCTCCTTCGAGTTTTGCTCAATTGTCTGATATTTCCAGCAGTTCAGCCGCCCCAGAGCAGATGCTGAAAAGGCAGAGGGTGGGGTATTCCCAGCTGAGGAAGTTGGAGGGAACTTGGGGCAGGCAGAAGGAGGTGGATGGAGGAACGGGCTCCATCAACGCCAGTCTTTGGGGTGGAGGGATCACCATGCTCCCCCTTCCCTCCTTTCCTTCTGCTACCTAGGGCTTGGGGTCCTTCCTCTAACCTGAAGTCAGCTACTGCCCCCTCCCCATTTCCCACCCCACCCTCATCTATTGTTTTTCTTTTTAAAATTTTTATTGAAGTATAGTTGATTTTCCATGTTGTTTAATTTCTGCTGTACATCAAAGCGACTCAGTTATATATATATATATATTCTTGTTCATCTTCTTTTCCATTATGGTTTACCACAGGATATTGGATATAGTTCCCTGTGCTGTACAGTAGGACCTTGTTTACTTCCCCTCTCCTGCATCTTCATTCTCTCCCTCTGCGCTGCCTCCTCCCCAGCGAAGTTTGAACCCCTTTAACACTTTCCTGATGTCAAAGAAAGAAAAAGTCCTCCTCTAACCTCACACCCCTTCCGGCCGGTCTCTCTGGAGCCTTCACTCTTCACCCCACTCACTCCCTCATCAGCTCCCCACAGTGGGGCTTCTAACACTTCCACTCCCTGAAAACGCCTCTGGTCAAGGTCATGACTTCTGTCCCGTGACATCCACTGGCCTTTACAGTCCCCACCTTAATTGACCTCTGGTGGACATTTGACACAACTGACTGCTCCCTTCTGCCCTTGATTTCTCGGTGGTCCCCAGTCCTGGTCTTCCTTCTGCCTCCCTGGTCTCTTCCTAATGACCTTCACATGTTTCTCCTGCTGCATCAACTCCCCTCAATGCCACCATCCCCTAAGGATCTCCCTAGAATGTTTTCTCTCCTCGACTTTGACCCTTTCCCAGGCCTTGTCCCCCATCCAGGCCACCGTATTTCTCTCTGCTTTAATTCTCAGGCTCCTAATTTGCTTCCCCAAACCTCCTTGCTTTCCAACAATAGCCACACTTTAACCAGAGTGGTTGTCCAACAGTGTTTCTCAACCCAGCCGGCATCACACTCACCTGGAGGGCTTGTTAAAACCCAGCTGCTGGGCCCCACTCTCAGAGTTTCAGATTCAGTGGGTCTTGGAGTAGGACCCAAGAACCTGCATCTCTAACACATACCCAGGTGACACTGATCTGCTGGTCCCAGGACCACTGTGTTAAAAAGCTAATCTGATCATGTATTCATTTTTAAAGCTCTTCACTGCCTCCCCACTGTCCTCAGGGTAAATCCAAGCTCTTAGCTGGCACTGATGGCCATCTGGTTACTTGCCCTCTCAGCACTGTGCCTCCCTGCCCGGAATACCCTCACCACCCGGCTCCTGTTCTGCCCAGATGTCATCTTCTGTTAACAGTGCTCATCACTGACACCTGGCTCCCCATCACACTGAGCACTCCTTGAAGATGAAATATTACGGTTATCACTCTATCCCTAGAGGCCGGCACGGGGTTGAACACAGTGTTCAATAAATTTTTGTTGAATGAATGAAGATAATTATTTCAAGCTTTTAAATTATTTTATTTTATTCTATTTTATTATATTTAACTCCAAGAGAAATTTTTACTTGTAATGCCACCTATAAAACAGACTTTTTCTAGCTGGATCAGCCTCAGCTCTCTATCCCTGTTAAGTCTCGCCTCCGTTCTGTCCCCTGGCGGTAGTCTCGGTCCCAGCACAAGATGAATGAACTATTTGAGGTATTTCCGGAAACCGGAGAGTAAAGACTGCGGTTTTAATTTGCATATCCAGAATGCATTGCACCCAGGACAAACTTTCGACTAAAAATGACTCGATTCTCCTTCTTTCTTTAATTATTTTTTCCTAGAAGTGAGAATTCTTTCATAGAATTGTCTGAGAAAAAAGCAGATATTAATAGCTCTTTCAGTTAAATAATCACCATTACTGTGTTAGGGGTAGCAGTTACCCGAGGAATGCGTGCCGCCCACAGAAAGGTATACTCTGGTTTCTCTTCAGATCGTATAAATCTTTCGCCTTTTACTAAAGATTTCCGTGGAGAGGAACAATTCTGAGTTTGTACCCAATTTTTTGAGGTCTTGCGTTTTGCAAGGCCAACGATAACGTTTAAAAACAGATTATCAGTTTTGGGTGTTCTCGTTGGAGTGCGATGTTTAACTTCGCGCACCATGTTTGTTTTTCAGAGAGAAGTTTGTTGTGGTTTTTTAGACTGCTGCCGTTTTTGAAAACGTTATTTTCGGTCTCCATCATGGGAGTAAACGCTGTCAACCTACTTAAAACAAAAGGACCGAACTACGGAGAGTGGAGTAGTTGCTGTTGTTAAAGTGGAAGGGGTGTAGTTTATTCGTATTCTTTGGTTGCTTTTTCGGTGCCAAGTGCGGCCCGCGGTGGGAGAATTTCTTAAACTGTGGCGTGCAAGTTTTGGCGCTCCGGGATTTAATAATGGTGGTCAGTGGGCATAGTTCCCCCGCATTATGCAGAATCATAGTTTCGCGACCACGAACCTAGACGCCGTCCCCCGAATTAAAAGAGAGATTCTTAACCGTTGGACCGTGAAGGAAATCTTTAAAATTTTTTCTTCAGAAAAAATTTAAGCGTGGATTCATTGTTTCTTCTAGAGCGTAAGTATCGTTGTTTTATTCTGTTGAGGTAATTTAGGTTTAGAACAGAAACTCTACTATGCGAAAAATACCACTCAAGAAAGACGTTTGATCACGGTTACAACGAATTTGATAGAACCCGAACGGAAGTGAATATTTTAACCGATCACAGTGGCCAGAATTCAACTTTCTGAGCCCGCATAACTGCAAAGCAGGCTGGGAAATGTAGTTTTTTCTCCAGGCAGCCATGACGTTTGCGAGATCCTAGGAGGGAGGAAGTGAATATGCGGAAAGAAAACTAGCAGCGTCTGCCCAGTAAAGAAAGGAGGGAATCCATCCGCACGTTTCCTTCTTGCAAGTTCCTTTGTTGAGTTTCGTGTTCCTGCCTTCCAGGTTTCTACCTGTGGCCAGATCTCCCATACATGTACAAGAAACCTCTCGGAGGCTGTCATGCGGCTGTGGGGATCACCCCTTCCCAGGCCCTTTTGAATGTTCTCTTGTGTAGAAAACCAGAATCCCAGGCTCAGGCAGTTGTCCTCCGTCTACCCCTGCCCCACTGGCGCGGGTAGCTTTCTTGTCCCCCTAGAAGAAGCGCTGCTTTTCTCACGACGAGGTCTGGTCAGTGAGAACGAAATACTGGTGACAGTGCTTTCTTGGGCTCTGAAGACCGAGTGTTCATCCAAAGTAGGGGTTCTAACATTTTTGTTGTTCACCTTCGGCAAAAGCAACGATCCAGAGTAACGAGCACGCCGAGCAGCCAGAGAGCTAGATATTATATGTCTCCGGGTGAAAGAGTGCGCTGCTCCCATGAAATTGTCTGGCCGGGGAAAATCGAACTTGAGTTCGCTGAAGACTAGATCTGACCACTAATTGACAGAAGAGCAGAACACAGTCGAGCTTGTCTGCATCTCTGCGGGGATGGACGCAATCAGCAAAGCCCTGGCTGCGAGGAGCTTTTCAGGGCGAACCATCAGATTTTTTCAACAAATAAATTACAAGAAGAAATGAGAGAGGGAGATAAAAAGGGAATCTATAGGTTAAAAGAGTTAAAAGAACCCATCTTACCAAGCAGAACTTACTGGGATTCCGGTTTAAACAAACACTATTTTCAGAACTTATTACATTTATGAGATGTCTTCATTTTTCAATCTGACCAGATATTTGATGATATTAAGGAATTACTGAAGAGTTTGGGGTACGATTACCATATTGTGGTAATGATTTTTGTTTTAACCTCCTTATACTTAGAAGTAGCTAAAGCAATATCTACAATATAAAGTTTTTTGGGGGGTGGGGCACACCGCACAGCTTGTGGGATCTTGGTTTTCTGACCGGGGATGGAATCCACGCCTGCAGCAGGGAGAGCATGGAGTCCTAACCACTGGACTGCCAGTGAATTCCCCGGAAATATCTACAGATGAAATGATATCATATCTTGGATTTGCTTCAAAAGAATGAGTGCAAAGAAAAAGCCCCACCCCCCCCCAAATAAAAAGAACAAAGACAAAAATAAAATTTTGTTTACGTGATGGTTGTTGGACTTGGTAACCAGCACACGGAGGTTCTTTATACTATTACGTCTACTTTTGTGAATGTTAAACATTACTCATAATTTAAAAGTTTTGAATATATTTTATTTATTTATTTATTGTTTTTTTGGCCGCACCGCTCGGCTTGTGAGATCCTAGTTCCCGGACCAGGGATCGAACCCAGGCCCCCTACAGTGGAAGCATGGAGTCCTAACCACTGGACCGCCAGGGAATTCCCTGAATACATCTTAAAAACAACTTTGCGGTTGGTAACATATGCACTTCTTTATTAATAGATCAAATATTGGTATCTAGTGGGAAGTCTCATGACTACCAGCATTTAAAAGTCACGATGAACGTGAGCAATATTTCAAGATGCCTGCCACCACCGGGCGCGTCATGACTGCATCTGTGATTTCTATTTGTGACAATGATGCAAATGTCAAAGTTAATCATGGAAGGAGATGCTGAATTTCAGTTGGAGGTTAGCGAAAATAAAGATTTCTTCCAATCCAATTTCGCAGACCCCCTGACTTCTGTTCAGGGACCCAAGGTTTAGAAGTCCTGATCTGCATTCCCTTGCCTCTAGGCACATAATACAAACAATTCCCCCTTGTATGGGGAGAAGGTTTTGAATTTATCAAAGCACCTTCACACAAGAGTCATTTATTTCATGGGAATTCCTAACCATCTTTCTGAAGTTGGAAGGTGTTACTAGACCCATTTTACAGGTGGGAACATAGAGCGTAACACATAACCCACTTGTTTGAGGTTACAGAATGATAATGACAGAGCTGGAGACAGAACCCAGGTCCCCTAACTCCCAGCCCACTCCCCACTCTTTCGCATCAAGCTCCCAGCTCCAGAAATGCTGCTTAGTTAACTTTTCTTGAAGTTTTCTTTTGAGAGACGCCACAGCCTTTCTCCTGAGCTCACCTGTCCTCCGTTTGGTCATCTCTCAGGACCCCCTTGAACAGCCACATTGATTCCTGTGGTGCTCGCGGGCAACCAGGAGCTCTGATTTCCAGCACTCTCCTTCACATACTAGCAGAGGTGATAATTAACCTGCCACTGGGAGAGTGTCAATCCTGCAAGGTGGTCAGTGACCTCTGGCAAGTCTCTTTCACTGTGTCTCAGTTTCTACTTTTGTAAAACAGGATGATGAACTGTCGTCCTTGGTTTTGGAGGAAGCTGTAAAATTGGCTAAAATTATGACAGTAACTAGGGGAGAGTAAGTGATTCATCCTCCGGAGAAATTATTACCCGTAATGTTATCATTGCCATGAGTTAGGGCCAGAGCCCACCTATACCTTGCCTTTACAGGTCAATGAGGTGGAACCATAAATCCCAACTCTCTAAGCTTATTACCTACTTTACTTCCCTTCCTGGATTCTATGCTCCAGACAAACTGAAGTATTACTGTCCATTGCCTCTCAAACTTCCCCATTTCTGTATGTCTACTCGTGCTCTGCCCACTGCCTGGACGGTCCTCTCCCACACCTTGACCTAGGATGTGGGATCTTAGTTCCCTGACCAGGGATCAAACCCAT
The DNA here is from genome assembly GCF_039906515.1 of Pseudorca crassidens. Classification (NCBI taxonomy): domain Eukaryota; kingdom Metazoa; phylum Chordata; class Mammalia; order Artiodactyla; family Delphinidae; genus Pseudorca; species Pseudorca crassidens. Next base: position 9,175,188 of record NC_090297.1, read on the forward strand.
GTGCCCTGCAGTGGAAGCGCAGAGTCTTAACCACTGGACCGCCAGGGAAATCCCAAAGATTCACAATGAACATTTACTGAGTCAAATGATTTATTTGAAGCTTCCATCAGCCTAAGTCCAGAGGAGAGGCTCCCAGGAAGCACGATTATGAGACTAGGTAGCTTGTTCACGGAGAGGCTGCTTGCTCAGCTCAGCTGAGATGGGCCTCCTTTCTGCAAGGGGAGCAAGTGCCCCTCAGCAAGTGAGGGGATCCACCCAATCACCAGACCCCTAAGCCGATGGCCGGAGGTCAGACCACTGCTGCTTCTTGGGGGTGGGGTGGGGGGCTGAAAACAAGACCCCAAAGTGCAGGTTATCTTGTTCTTAAGGGTTTTTTTTAAAAGGTCAGGAATCCTTTTAAGAATCTGAGGAAAGCTACAGAAACTCTCCTCATGAAAAAAAAAAGTACATACATTTTGCAATTCCAGGGGTTCACAGGTCACTTGAAGCCAGGTTACGGACACTTGAGCAAAAAAAACTCTAAGGTTTTTTTAATCTAAGACCCTGCAAATGTCTGGATTTTTGGCTTCTTATCACCCTTGAAGAGTTCCATTCCTCCACTGGAAGAATATGACTGTCTTAGTCCGTTTGGGCTCCTACAGCAGAATACCACACACCAGGTGGCTTATGAACAACAGAAATCTATTTCTCACAGTTCTGGGGGCTAGAAGGCTGAGATCAGCATGCCGGCGTGGTCGGGTTCTGATGAGAGCCCTCTTCTGGGCTGGAGATAGCTGTCGTCTCTGTGTCCTCACACGGCAGGGAGAGGACTAGAGAGCTCCCTGGGGTCTCTTGTATAATGGCACTGATACCATTCATAAGGGCTCCACCCTCATGATCTATTCACCTCCCAGAGGCCCCACCTCCCCTAACCTTGGGGGTTAGGCTTCAACATGTGAATCAGCCCGTAACAACGCCCACAGGAGAATCCAACTTCCTCCTGGAAAAGCCCTCCAGAGGAGCCACAGACCTCCTGGTTAGTGTCTTAACCCGAAGCAAAACTTGTGTTCAGGTAGTTTATTTAGGAAGAGATCCCAGGGGACAGCAGAGGGAGGCTGGGGGAGGGTAAAATGGAGGGAGGGAAATCGAATCAAGGGTGTCTTCCCAAGTTCTTCGCCACTGTGGGCAGTGGGGGGCCTGATCTTGCCGTCTGAGGAGCCGTGTAGAATGTGTCACAGAACTGTCTGCCCAGGGGATGGCGGAGGGAGCACTGGTCCACTGGCTCCACCTCTCATGGGAGAATGGCTGCCCCTAGCAGCGATATCCTTGGCCTGCTTTGAGGCTACACACATGCTGAGTGCCGAGCAGCTTCCTGAAGGTCAGAGAGAAGGTGAGGTCAGATGCTGCCAGGGACCCGCACCTGGAAAGAGCTGGTGGCTGCAACCACGGCAGGAGTGAAAGGTGGCCTGAGAGGACATGAGATGGGGCATGAGAGGCCAAGGTGCCCGTAGGTTTTCAGGGAGTTAATACATTTCCAAACCAACTTTTCAGCTGTTGGGAACTGCTGGGTAGTATGCAATTCCATACCAGGTGTCTACCCCTGAAAAGCAACTTGACCAAGCCTCTTTGCGCATCCAGCCCAAGAAGAGAGCTCCAGTGCATTACCGGACCGTGAGAGGCAGACCCACTAGAGTTAGTGGATGGCCTGCTCCCAACTGAGGCTGAACTGGAGGCACTGCAGAGGCTCACGGCAGACGCCCAGCAGCTTTCAGAGTGGGCTGATGTCATCCCAGAGGGCAGGAGCAAATGCATTACCCACCCCATCCTGTGGGAGCCATCAGAGGAGTGTGTGGGGAGAGAGCATGGGCAGAAACAGAGTGTAGGGACTGAGAGAGAGGCTGGGCTGACAGTGAGCCCCAGTTTGCATCCCAGCCTGGGCTGCTCGGCCTTGAGCACATTTCCTCATCTCTCAAATTGGGATCTTAACCCTTAGCAACCTCCTCCCTGCATGAGGCCGTGTTGATGTAAAATACGTAACACACGTGCTCGCTTCAATGACCTATGATTCGCAAGTGTTCGTCTACTGAAATTCTAGTCGTTGGCTCGGTATTCTCCAGGCACAGGTACATGGGTTCATGTTTACATGTATGGGAGCCCACACCATGCCTGGTTCCAAGTTAACAGGGTGAGTGGGAGCCCTGAAGCGCTGCTCCTGTGGTCAAGTAACTTCCAGTTGAACGCAATGACTAGAGGGCATGTCACGCCAGACACCACAGCCCACCACACCCCGCCGCCAGCCAAGGGCCCCTGGCCATAAGGGTGAGGCACCCCCAGGGCAGGAGTGGAAGGCGCACAGGACTGGAGCGACAGCAGCAAAACCAGAGCAACTCGTAGAAGAGCCTGAAACCCTTGTGTACTTTCTCTCCCAGCCACCTGCGGGGGCCGGACACTCGGCAACTTGGCAAGCAAACCAGGCTTCCTGGTGAGCCAGGGTGCTCAAAACGCCCATCTGGGAAGCCAGGGAAACCACCAAGACACTGAGGGTGATGGTCCACACTCAGCCCGGCCCCTCTTTGCTCCATTCTCCCCACAAAGGAAGGACTCAGACCTTAGCTTCGAGAACAATCTGCAGGAGGCCCACTCAGGGTTTTTCCTGCCCCCGGTCCTATGGGCAGCAAAACCGGGGCAGGCAACTCTCTTTAGGGCAGGCAGGGGGAGAGGCACTGCAGCAGGAAGGGGCCAGGGTAATGCTCCTCGAGCAGCCCACTCAGCTGGGACATGCAGCAATCCCCCAGGTGGGCAGCACGGGGGCCACCTCCACAGCCTCTGAGTGGGCTCCTCTGAAGAGGAGAGGACGTGGGAAAAGTATACTGTCACCACGGCGGGGCCTTTGCTTCGGACTCCACCCAAAAGCCTGGTGACCGAGGAAGGTCCGATGTCTCCAGAGGTCTCAACCACACGCAAACCGGTCGTGGAGGTTTGAAAGAGATTTATTTAAAAACAGAACACAAAAAAAAGCTTTGGTATTCCAAAACCCAACAATCATCGATCACTAGAAAGTTAAACACCTCCCCTAAAGCCCAGAGGTACAAAACCACAGATCTCCATAGGCTCACGATGAGAAAGACGCAGTGTGCAAACCCGAGGGTGACGGAGACCCACTCCTTCACGCAGGCGGCGTGCGGGCCTCCAAACCTCCCGAGGTGGTGCATATTGGAAATCATTGCCAAGATTCCCTACCGAGAGTGGATGCAAAAGCCATCCAGCAAAATCTCAACAATAAATTAAAAATTCATTCAAGAAAGAACACATTAAATTAGGAAAAGAACACATTTTTTCCTAGACAAGAGTCTTTTCAAAAGAGGGTCTATTTCCTGGGACAGAAGAAAGGGGGAAAGTGGAAAGAGTGAATTCAATTTCAAGTATTTTCCATATAGGTTCACTTTATTGAGTCGAAAGCTTACAAAAGGTCCACCAGCCCCGCCCCTCCCGCTCCCTGATGCAAACTCCTGAACATCCACGCGCACTTCCGAGTCACTGGTGTCCCCCAACAAGGCACAAAAGGCTGGGTGCTTTCAAAGGATCCCTTGTTCGCAGCAGCAGGACTTTCAGTGCTGGGTGTCTTGTGCAAGTGGCGACTGAAAGCAGGACTGATGCCACTCAGACACTGGGATCTTCCTGTTCAATCAACAAGACAGGTCGTTACTGCTCACGCCAACCCCGGTGGACAGCTACAGAAATCTCAAGGGAAGCAGGCGATGGAGACACCCTGCTGGCACCCCACCCAGGCTCCGAGCCCACCTTGCTGACAGCACTTGGCCCAGGGGCGGGCTAGAGCTGCCACAGACTCGGGGGCCCAGGCGCCTCCTTAGGCGGGTGCGGCGAGTTCACGGGCTCTGCTCTGGCCAGGCCCGGCTGGAGCTCAGACCTGCCTCTGGCCCTTCTCCCACTCCTTCAGGTCAAGTGCTACTTCCTTCTCCAAACCAGAAGCCACAGAGCCCCTCTCTCCTGAGTCCGGGCTCTTTAAAGAGTGGGAGCACAGAGCTGGAGCTTAACGTACCCTCCACCCCACTACACTAAACTCGGGACAGAACGCGAGGCCAGGGCCCCGGGCTCTGGAGGCGCAGTGGCTTTATACCTTACTCCTGAAGAGGGGTTTGGCGCCAGGCCCACAGTACTCGTTGTAGATGAGCTTGAATAGGAAGAGGTGGAAGAGGGTGATGAGGGAGGCCACGCTGAACCAGAAGAGGAAGGGCAGCCCGGGGTCCTGCTGGGCCATGTGCTCGTCGTGGGCCAGGATGGCCTTGAGGTGCAGCGTGTGCCGCAGGTCCTGCAGGTGCGTGAGGTCAGTGGAGATGTAGAGCAGCGGCGTGATGGGCTGCGTCACCATGACCGAGAAGGTGTGGCCCTGGGGCGCCGAGGTCAGCTCCACAGGCTCGTCCAGGCAGCCCGCTTCGCAGGCGTAGATCTTGACGAGCTGGCCGCGGGACTCCACAGACACGTGCAGGTACGGCTTGCCCTCGGGGTCCGCGAGCACGGCCAGGTTGATGTGGTCATTCTTGTAGCGGATGCCATGCAGGGCGTAGCTGTTGTGCAGCACGTCGGGGTCAGCCTGGAACTGGAGGTGGTTCTCGGTGAACTGCAGGCCGCCGAAGCTGAGCACCATGCCCTGCAGGATGCCCGGGGCGCCCGCCCGCACCAGCCCCTTGCAGCCGCGCTTCTGCAGGGTCAGCCTCCACAGGTCCCAGAGCTGCAGGATCTGCTGGATGGAGGACAGGCGGCCCGGCCAGAGGTTCCCAGCGTGCATGGTGGCGTGGCCGCTGAAGCAGTGATCTTCATAGTTGAGTGTCGACTCCATCTGGTCTCGCTCCCTGTGGCTCAGGTCGGGGCTGAGCAGTGGCGCGGGGGAGCAGGAAAGCATGTAGTACAGCGTCAGGTTCACGGTCAGGCCTGATGGAGTGTGAGCATCGGTGATCTTCTTCATTTCCACACCTGCAACACCACAGAGGTTGTACATTAAGGAGGAACGGCATGGCCAAGAGGCTGAGGTTATGAAACAAAGATCAAGAGCAGCAGAGACACGAAGCTTTTGTCCTCAGGGATGAAAACAGCAGCTCCAGTCTCCCACAAGTACGGGAGAGCAGCATTGCCTGGCTTCCTCACGTGACCACCTTGAGCCCTCTGGGCCTGAAACTGAAAATCCCGCCAGTGGGGCTCCTGCCAGAGCCCAGAAGAACACAGATTTAGCCAAGCCTAGGGCGCCAAGTCAAAAGGCCAGTTCCCCGACTCCAAGAACTGTCACAACGCCCTGGCCAGTCGTGGGCTGCTTCTCTCTCACCGGGCCTGCAGCTTTAAACAACATCTGAGCGCAGGACCGCACAGACTTGTATGAGCTCTAGACTCAGACAGCTCACCGCCCACATGGTGTCTCAAGCTGGATGTCTGACAGGCGTTTGGGAACGGACAAGGTTTGAATCCTTCCAGCCCCACGCTAATCCTTCCCTAAATCACCTCCAGACACCCGCTGGAGCCCTCCCCCCAAATCCAGGAGTCACCTCAAGTTCTCACTCCCCACAGCCAGTCCACAGAACGCCCAGTGGCTCCAGCTGCAAAAGTTTCCGACTCATCCACCCCTGCTTCCACGGTCGCAGCGCTGGTCCCAGCCACCGTCCTCTCAGCTGGGCTCCTGCCAAAACCTCCTATGTGGTCTCCACACTCTACTTCCCCCTCTCCCCCACACTGTCTACACTCTGACACAGCAGCACCGCGACCTTTAAAAACGTGCACCAGATAGTGCCTCCGCCCTGCCTCCCATCTCACTTAGAATAAAATTCACTGTCCTCACCAAGGCCCCAAGGTAAACCCTCTGGCCACTGCCACCCTCCCCTTGCTCACTACCTGCCAGCCACAGTGGCCACTCAACCAAGCCCGCCCCTGCCTCAGGGCCTCTGCCCTGCTGGCTCCCTCCAGACCACCACACAGCGCTTCCTCTAGCTGTGTAGGCCTCAGCTTCTGCAATTCCTGCTCACAGAGGCCTGCCCGACAGCGGAGCTACACACTCTTAGCCCCACCCACTGCAGTCACTCACCCCCAAGCACATATTTTTATCTTTTCTCCTTATAACGCTTGAGCCTAAAAAGCTATCTCGCTTTTTTAATCCAAATTTTCGCTTTCTAATATCTGTCTTCCGCCCGCCCAGAATTTAAGAACCATGAGAACCGGAACTTTGTTCTGTTTGCTTCCGTATGCCCCACGTGAAGAACACTTTCTGGCAGAAGCATTCGATAAATACTTGACTAAATTAAAGGCTCTTTGAGCAACTATGTTTAAGGATTTAGACAACTAGAACTCTGGAAACCAAAATCTCTTAATCTCTCTCTCCTCTACACTAGGATTTCCTTTTCTTAAGCAGTCAAGGGGGCGAAGGAGTTTTCATTTGACAGGAGCATCCCACCTGCTGAAGAGATTCCACTACCCCCGCCCCCCATGAAAAAGCTGCAGCCACAACAGCGAGGCCACAGCTCAGGCTAGCGGGAGTCATGTCAGGAAGCCCATGCCTGTCACCAGCCAGAAATGTGGGGAACTGAGTTAAGAACCCCGGGATCGGGCTTCCCTCGTGGCTCAGTGGTTAAGAATCCACCTGCCAATGCAAGGAACACGGGTTCGAGCCCTGGTCTGGGAAGATCCCACATGCCGCGGAGTAACTAAGCCCGTGCACCACAACCACTGAGCCTGTGCTCTAGAGCCTGCGTGCCACAACTACTGAGCGCATGTGTCACAACTACTGAAGCCCGCGTGTCTAGAGCCCGTGCTCACAACAAGAGAAACCCGTGCACCGCAATGAAGGTAGCCCCCCACTCACCACAACTAGAGAAAGCATCCGCGCAGCAGCGAAGACCCAATGCAGCCCAAAATAAATAAATACATTAAAAAAAAAAAAAAAGAATCCCGGGATCGGCCAGGCCTCTGACCTCCCAAACCACGCTGCTCAAATGAGGCTTCAGCCACAAGAACGAATAACAGTAAGATCTGCCCTTTGCACTCCTCTTTCACGACCATCTCATAAAAGTCCTCTGAGGTACGTGCTACTGTTATTATTGAACACAAGCCCAGAGAGAGTAGGGTTCAAGGTCACACAGCTACTAAGTGGTGGAGCAAGAGTCAGCCCCAAATCAAACGCCAAGCCCAAGTTTGAACTATGCCGGGACCCCGCCCTTCAGTGTCACCTCTGCAGACTCTGCAGGGGCATCTCCAGGATGGACCGTGCTCACCCTGGTGCAAGGTGTGGACGGTGGACCAAGCACTCGCCAGGCCTCACCTGGGCTGAAGAGCTGGGCCCAGAGGCGCTGGTGGTCCTGAAGCAGCTCCGCCGCCGGCATCTCCAAGAGCTCCAGCATTTCCTTCCGTGCCAAGTCCTGGAGCACCTTGAGCTCCTTGCCTGCTTTGCTTTTGAGCACCTGGGGGTTAAGAGGGCCAGAGACGTGCACCACCCACAGCACAGTCTCGTCCAGTTGCGTCTTGGGAGCCACTTGGAGACGGTTCACTAACTTCTTGGCGGCCACCACCAGCAGGTGCACCAGCCCCGTGGGAAAAGGCGGGGACCGGCCCGAGTAGAGGAGGAACTGATGGTCTCCGACCTTCTCCAGGGTGCTGGTGAAGGCCTTGGGGACCGGGCCGGCAGTGGGCCCGACAGTCTGCAGCGCGGCCACGCGTTCTGTGGGGTTGTTGAGCTGGATGCGCTGCAGATAGACGTGGGGTCGGCCCCGGTGCGCCAGAAAGTCCTCTTGCAGCAGCACGCAGTCTCGGCCGGATCCCGTGACGAGGCCGGAGGCCGAGGCGGGGCCCGGGCCGGCGGCCGCAGGGCCGGGACCCGGAGTCCCGAGCTGCAGGCAGCGCACCCGCCGCAGCAGCCCTTCCCGCAGCAGCAACACTGACTCTCCAGCTTCAGAGAGCGCGCTCAGCGGGCGCAGCTGCACGAAGGGCACGAAGTCCGGCGCCACGGCGGGCTCCCGCTCCCCAGGGGTCACCCACAGCCGGTTGGCGACCACGTCCAGGGCCAGGAAGCCGTTGGCCACCAGGGCCGGCACTCCGGGGCCCAGTGGTACAGCCTCGCCCCGCTCCCGCAGGCCGCGCCACGCGCGGGTGGCTGCCTCCAGACAGGCAGAGGGCTCGGCGGCGCCCGGCTCGCCGCGGGGCCAGGGCAACAGCTGCAGACCGCCCGCCGCCTGCCGCGCCCCGGAGCCCGCGAACCACAGAAGCAGCACCAGGAGGCCGAGCAGGCAGAGTAGGCGGCGGGCCCAGCTGCTCGACAGCAGTCCCGGCAGCCCCTTAAGCCGCTGCTGCAGCCACATCGGGCCGCCAGGCGCGGGCGCGGCGCGGGGGCGGCCGCCGGGCCCGCCGCCCAGCCCACCGGCCCGGCCGCCCGCGCCTCACTCCCGGGCCCGGACCGCGGCGCCCACCCCAGCCCCCGTCACAGGCGCCGCGGCAGCCGCCACAGATGCTCCCTCCTCCTTCTCGGTTGCCTCCGGCCGTCAAACGACGCGGGCCGTCAAGCGCCACCTACTCTTTTGCGACAGATGGAAAAGGGGAGGGCGGAGGGAGGGGAGAGGGGCGGGCCCGGGAGAAGGAGGCGCGGCCACAGCGAGGAGGGGGCGGGCACCGCCGGGGTTTGACCACCAGTTCTCGGGCCTGAAAAGTCAAGTGCAGAAGAGGAGAGGGGTCTGCGGAGGACTGGAAGCGGCCAATTCATGGGAACTTAAAACAGAAACGAAAAAACCAACCGCGCTAGCCAACCCGAACACGTGTTGTGCCCCATTCGCTACTAATGGATTCAACAGCCCCAAGATTTTTAAAAAATAATTTTAAAACTTTTTTTCTGTAAAAATGATCCTCACTGCAAAAAAAAAAAAAAAGACTTAGTACAGAATAGTACCCCCAAAAAAAAGAAAGAAAGAAAGAAAGAAAAAGAAAAGTAAGCACTGTCAACCAGACTTCCTAGGATATATTTTGTTGACGACTCTTCCAGACCTGTCTGGCTGCATGTACAGCATATAGGACACAAATCAGGCCCAGGACTGTCCATTTCTCTACTACACCAAGTGGTCTTCTTGATGTCAACCGTGAGTCTTAATTTATTAAATAACATAAAACACTAAAGTCTCATGCTTTGAAAATGCTGTTAAATTCTGTATTATCAATGCAAAAGACAAATTTTGTTTCTGGGGAAAAAATTCAATCTGAGCACAGGGGCAGACAATGGGGCGATTGTTTCCACTTTAGTTTCAGGACATTCCAAAGCCAGACAGTGCTTCCCAGTTGTTGAAAATTAAATGGTCATTTGAGGTGGCTTCTTGTGGGCTGTGAGCAGACACATGTGTGTTTGCCAAGTCTTAGGGCCAGCACCCTATAAGAAGGCAGCTGTCCAGGTGATCCTACAGTATGCTTACCTTCTTTGTTTTCTTTTTTAAGATCATTATCAAAACATACACACAAAATTCTTAATTTCCACCAGGATTTCACAAACCCCACAGAATAACTTCATGGATGTGCAGGAATCCATAACCTACAGTTAGAGAGATAGGATCCATCCAAGCTCCTCAGGGAGGCAGAAACACTTGGGAGGCACAGTGAGATGAGAGCAAAGGACTAAACCAGGCTTGATCCCACCTGTGAAATGGGAATGACCAGAGAAACTGCCTCTCAGGTTTCTGAGGAATAAGTAAGTTAATACAGGCAAAGCAAGCAAGGTACATGACATGGGGTAAGTACACGGTAAATGTAAACCCACATAATTATTTTTCGCTATTATGAATGTCTGTGTAATAGACATATATAGGCCTACTTTTGAGACTGTTTCTGGGGGAGCAATTCCTGGAAGTAGATTCCTACGTTAAAGAGAAGGTTCATGCTGGTGCTCTTAACTCCCTTACCACTCTCAAACACCCCAGGGGAGGGAATCACAGCCCACCATCAGCAACATAGCCACAACAAAGCCAGGAGGTCAAGAGTAAGGACAATGGCACGAGGCTGCCTGGGTTTTGAATCTTGGCCTTGCCCCTTGCTAGCAAGTCAGCTAACTTCCTTGGGCCTTGGTTTCTCCATCCATAAAATGGGGATCATGAGACAGAGTAGGATTGCTCTGAGACTTAAGTTAGATAAACAAGTTAAACATTTAGCATACTGCCTGGCTTAAAATAACCGTTCATTATTTTATTTATTTTTACTAGGAAACAGGAAACACATGTACATGACACAAAATTCAACATATATGAAAGGGTGAAGAGTGGCCATTAAGTCTTCCTCTTTCCTGGAGTCCTAGCTAGTCAGTTCCTCTTCCCAGATGCAACCACTGCTTCCTGTTCCTTGGGTGCTCTTCCAGAAATTCTATTCACTTACAGATATATAGCCATATAGACAGAGACCTATATTTTTCCCTTCACAGAAATTGTAGCATATTATATACTCTTGCATATTACTTTTTTTTTTTTTTTTTGCAGTACGCGGGCCTCTCACTGTTGTGGCCTCTCCCGTTGCGGAGCACAGGCTCTGGACGCGCAGGCTCAGCGGCCATGGCTCTCGGGCCCAGCTGCTCCGCGGCATGTGGGATCTTCCCGGACCAGGGCACAAACCCGTGTCCCCTGCATTGGCAGGCGGACTCTCAACCACTGCGCCATCAGGGAAGCCCTTGCATATTACTTTTTTCATTTAAGGGAACAGCTTGGAAATTCCATTGTTATTATTATCATCATCATCATCATCAAAGGGGGTAGGTGCCAGTGGGACTAGCTGATGGGTGTAAACAGGGAGGAGGCTGAGAATCGGCTGGCAGCAGAGAACGTGGCTGTCCACTGAGGCCATCGCTCCTCCTCGGGTCAAGAAAGGAAATGGTAAAAATGGAGAAAAGCAGAGGATGAGAGGGAGAAAACCCCCTTGTGACACCAGACCACTACCCTCCAGTCCAGCTATCCTTTCTGCTTCCCAGAAAAGCAGAGTCCTGTGCCTTTAACTGTGCACAACAGGTGCAGCACTTACCCTGAGTAACATCTAGGCAGCAGCCACCCCTGGTTAAAGAGACAAGTCCTCCTTTTGGATGAAGCTTGGACCGATTTCAAGTTCCAGCAATTTGGTGAAGGGTGGCAGGTAGGCTTCACCAGGATGAATCCTTTCTCCAGGGGCGGCCAGCAGCCTCCCAGATTGATCCCCCCTCCCGATTTGCAATGACTCTGGGAACTCTACTGCGCAAGGATTTTTTTCCCGTCCATAGTATGCCACCATTGAGGTTCTCTTGGGCCCGAGCAAAAGGGAAGTTAGAGCCGGTTTCCAAAGTCGCCTCCCTTACTGTGGTCCCCCATCAGCTGTGTGACTTTGAGGAAGTTGCTTCACATCTCTGAGCCCCGGTTTCCTTATTTCACAAATGGGGGCAATACTGCCTAACTGGCAGGGCTGTGGGGAACATGGCATAAGCCAGAGCTTTGAAAATTGAGTCACTCAACACATGCTCCTCTTCCCCTCTGCTTATCCCTCCATTTCCTCCTCAAAGGAGTTGGAATTTCAGTCTGCATCCTCCTGAATTCAAAAACATCCGGTGGATTCTGGCACCATGTCCTGTCCCCAGCTGCAGAAACTCCCCGCCCTAGGTCCCAGGTCCCAACTGGATGGCAGCCCTGGATTGCACTCCTGCCTCTTCCCTTTACTTGCCTTTCAAATTTGAGCTTGCTCTTGGGTCCCCCTGGGCCTTACTTCTACCATCTTTACCATGAGTAAATCTCTGTTCAGTGAGATAATTTCCCAGGTTCGCAGGGATTGTACCTATCGTCTAAAAAGAACATGTGTTGGCTTTGTTTGGGTTGTACAAATAGTATATATTCATTGTAAAATGATTGTAAAAACAATGAAAAATATAAATAAGAAGATAAAAACTACCTGGCAAGAACACACACACACACACACACATTCCCACAAGTTGGAAATAATGACTGTAAATATTTGGCTGTCATTTTCTTTTAGCATCATCTCTATGCATTGTACCTGTAAGGATATATTTTTGCTGAGTGGGGTCATACAGTATATACTGCTTTTCCCATGTAACGTCATGTCGGTAGTGCATTACCCTGGCTGAATCAGTCTTAAGAGTACTGCCGATTTCTCTTTTCCCCAGGACCTAGCACGGCCTGCTTTATGTTGTTCATTGATAATCATGACATTCCTCCCCCCTCTGCCCTTTCCCCCTGTGGGTGGGGAACCCCCTGCCCACCCAGGGTTGTACCCACTACCCACTCCTCTGGAGCCTAACCTGCTGGAAAGGATCTCCCTTTGAGGGTCTCTTCCAAGGATGAAAATTGTTGTTGTTGTTTTCCCAGAGATGGCTGCCCCTAGCTGACATCTGCTCCAGGAACCCTTGTTCTAGAAACGCTTGAGTTGTGTTTTGAAGACCCACATCTGTGAAGAGACCCTAAACAACTTCTTTCTTCCTTCCTTCCTTCCTTCCTTCCTTCCTTCCTTCCTTCCTTCCTTCCTCCTTCTTTCATCCCTCCTTCCCTCCCTCCCTCCCTTTCTTCTCTCTCTCTCTCATTCATTCATTCATCCATTCATTCAACAATGTGACCTCAGGAACAAGACCTTCCTTGTCTCAGAGGTTCCCTTTGCCTCCCAGGGACAAAAAGGCAGATTAAGTGAGTCCCTTTTTGCGGGGCGGGGATGCACTTTCTGCACTTGCAGCAGCCAGGAGGGTCTTGGCAGGCGTGTGGATGCCTCTGAACACATTCCTGCCAGGCCTCGCCCGCTCCAGGCTCAGAGCCTCATGCCCAGGGCTTTGGACAAGGGCGAATGAAATCTGAATAGCTGAGATTTACTGAGGGCTTATCGAGGGGCTGTTCTAAGGGCACTGCAGGTAACAATGTCATTAACCCGTGCAAGGCCCAACGCATAGATACCATTATAAACCCCACTTTCCAGAGAGGAAACCGAGGGTCACGTTTATCGATACCATCAAGGCTTGGCGCGGGGTCCGGGGTATAGAAATTGTTGCCTCGCCCCCGTCTCCCCTCCTCTTTCCGGTCGGAGTGAAGCTCCCCGGAGACGGGAGGGAGGAGGCCGGCGGCGGAAGGACCCGGGAGCCGCAGGGACGGGCCCGCAGGGAGCTGCCCAGACTTGGAGAGGCGGCGGGTTCGGGCGAGTCTGCAGGAAACCCTTCCCCCCGGCAGCACGGCGCGACACCGCCCCCGGGGCGGGCCCAGTGCGTGGCAGCGGGATCGTCGACCCCGTCGGGAAGTTTCCAGCCTGCGAGCGAGCGCCGCTGGACACGCCGGACGTTCCCAGACACGGACCATGCGGCTCCAGCTGCTCCTGGCCCCGCTGGGCTGGCTGCTCCTTGTCGAAACGAAGGGTGATGCCAAGCCGGAGGGTGAGGGCTCCGGGCCGGGGGCGGGAGGGGGGATCCGGGGCCGGAGGTGGAGTGGGGGGGATGGGGGCAGGTGGGCTGGTCTGGGGGCTGCCTCCGTTAGGACCGGCCTGTAGGGGAGGCCTGGGCTTCCCGAGGGGTTCTGGGTTCAGGCCAGTTGTCCACTGACTCAGTGGTGACTTGGACAAGGCACTTCCCCTTTTAGGGTTGCGTTTCCCACTTTCGGGCAGCTGGAGGGGAGGAACGGCCCAAGTCCCGTTCATTACCCAGAGGGGCAAATAATAATAGCACTCATAATAATAAGGCCATAATAATAAGGACGATAACTACGTTTGTGGGGCACTGGCTATGAGTCAGACGTCGATTAAGCAGGACCCTAACCTTCAGAAGTGCATCCTTCTGTCATTTCCATTTTCTAGCTGGGAAAACTGAGTCTCCAGAGATGATTCACTTGCCCAAGGTCACACCGCTTGTGGGCTTTGAAATCAGGATTCACACCTAGGCCTCATAACTATGGAGTGCGGGGCACCTGGGGGGGGTGGGAGACAGAAGGGGTGGCTCACATCACAGAGCCGTTTGTACTTTCACCCGTGTCCTCAGTGGTCTGCTCTGCCCCTTCCAGGTGGGTCTTACTCTCTCTGGGTTGCACATGAGGAAACTGAGGCCCAGACAGGTGTAGTGACTGCCCAGGGGGATCCAGCTTTGGAGCGGTGGGTCTCAGATCTGCTGGACTCCGGGTCTAGTGCTTTTTCTACAACCCCAAGGCAGATTGGATTTCAAAGTGTGTCCCACTATCCTGAGCGGGGGCTGCTCTCCTCCCCAGCCCTCCCTGGACCACCTGCAGGGCCGCCCAGTCAGCATCTGAGAGCCCCAGGAGGACACAGACCACTGGCAGTCCCAGCGAAGCAGAGCCAGACTGACCACACCCTCCATCAGCCCCCGTTCCCCTTGGCCCACTCTTCTAGGGAAACTGGGAACCAGAGTGGGGCAGGATGGTAGTTTAGCAGACCCTCGGGCCAGGAAAAGGGATAGGAACCACCATTTCTTGAGTACTTCCTTTGTGCCAGGTTCTGCCCAAGGCCACGCGTCTCCCGTGGTAAAACAGTGGTGCTTAATCTCCACGAGGCTTGCTGTTCTAGCCTGCAAAACAGGTGTGATGATACCTGCGTCCTAGAGCTCTTGACAAGGATTCCGTGGGATGAGGCCTGTTGGTGAGAGTTCAGCTCAATGCCCAGCCCATAAAGGCATTTTCTTTCTTGGCCCAGCGCTGCCAGCTTTCCTGGAGTATCCCAGCAGGGCAGTAAGACAGGTCAAAAAATACAGTGAGGGAGGTGCTAAGCACAGGGCTGGGCTGGTGGTGTGTGCAGAGGTCCTGTGGCCTGGGTCCAGTTGCTGGCTTTTTTCCCCCTGGGCCTCTCTTCCCTCTGCTTTTGCTGATGTAGGCTCCCTCCACCCCAGACCATCCCAGGAGAAAAACTCCAGCTGCCCAGGGAGGTGATGAAGCCCGGGAGGTGAGTGGGAGGGACCAAATTGATGACAAGGCTTCAGGTGCCCTGACCCCTAGCAGGTGACGGGAGGGGACAGAGTAGACACAAGGCAGCCCCCACAGAGGGTACAGGATTCAGGGTGTTGCTGAGATAATCCAGGTAAAGCACCTAGTAGATAGTAAGCGGGTCCCCAGGCATGTGGCGAAAGTCAGGCCGCTCTCAAGTTTGAGGCCCTGTGCTTCCCTTGCTCCATTCAGACCCTTTTGATACATAAGGAATCATTGGCCTCATTTTACAGATAGGAAGACTGAGACCCTAAACGGTTAAACACCTGGTCTCAGGTTGCCACAGCTGATTGGAAGTGGCATCATTGACTGGGACTCAGACCCTCTGCTCATTCCTGCTGACCCCCAGCTCCAGATGGGGGGGCAGGTGTTGCCGGGAGATACACAGATAGAAAGAGGGACTGTTGTCCCTTTCAGCGTGCTCCCAATCTGAGGGAGGACACAGAGCTCCTCACCCCAGTGGACGCCCAGTCTGATGGGGGAGACACAGCCCTCTGCTCCCAGAGAGCCCTGTGCCTGAGGGAGGAGACAGTGCCCTGTGCTGGGGGGCCCCCAGACTGATGTGGGGGAAAGAAAAAGGCCTTCAACAAAGCGGCATCCAAACAAGCAAATTTGCACAGAGCTGAGGGGGTGGGAGAGTCCAGGAGCAACATGGTCCGTCCTTCTTTTTTTTTTTTTTTTTTTTTGCGGTACGCGGGCCTCTCACTGTTGTGGCCTCTCCCGTTGCGGAGCACAGGCTCCGGACGCGCAGGCCCAGCGGCCACGGCTCACGGGCCCAGCCGCTCCGCGGTACGCGGGATCCTCCCGGACCGGGGCACGAACCCACGTCCCCCGCATCGGCAGGCGGACTCCCAACCACTGTGCCACCAGGGAAGCCCCCGTCCTTCTTTTTGTAGTTGCTTCTGGCTGAGACCCCCTGTCTCCCTGGGCCCATGCCTTTCCCTGCAGGCCTTCATCTGGCCACGGAGAGGGAAGGAGCAGCCTGAGCCTGATGGCCGCTGAGACCTGAGACTCCAGGGATGCCGGTTGGTCTTGGGTGGGAGCTTCAGGTTGTGCTGTTCCGCCGCAGGAAATGGAGAAGCAGGCAGACCCAGCTGGCTGTGTGTGTGTCAGGGCGGGGGAGTCTCAGGAGCCCTGAGGTGGCAGAAATGAGTGGGAGGCCAGACCTGGGGAAGAGGCAGGGCTGGCTCCAGCCCTGGGAATCCCCATCTCCTGGCTTCCGTTCCAGCCCCAGGTGGGTGTGGGGGATGGGAGAGGAGCTTCATTCATTCCCGCCTCCCCAGAGAGCAGCCTGGGTGTGTCATGACCGTGCCTAGGGAGCCAAGGCCACACGCTGACCATCCACCCCCTTGCCTGGACCGGCACTGCTTGGGGAGAGGAGGTGGCATCTGAGGGAGCACAGCCGAACAGGGCCTGAGTCCTCAGCCTTCTCTTAGGATCCCAGAGAGATGTCTGCACTCCCCGCACGGCCCCCGTGCCCCCCCCCACTCCCCGTCATTCTCACTCTCAGGAAGGCGGCTCCTCTCCTTCCCTGCCCCCCAGGGCAGCACTTTAATTCCCTGACCAGGGATTGAACCCGGGCCCTTGTCAGTAAAAGTGCAGAGTCCTAACCACTCCTGGACCGCCAAAGAATTCCCTGGTACTATTGTTATTACTCCCATTTTACAGATAAGAAAACAGAGGCACAGAGAGGCTAAATTACTGTCCCAGCAATCTGTGGCAGTTTGCCACTCCACTCTGCTCTCTGGTTTGTCTCTGCTGACCCTGGATCATGGGTCATCCATCTGGGGAAACCACTGCTGGACTTTGAGCAGCGGGTCAGGGGGACCAAGAGCCCTGTATGTCGGGCCTCATGTGGGCCCTGGCCTCAGCCCAAGGCAGCTGGCTGGGCCAGACAGAAGCAGGTGGGCGGGGCCCTGGGCCACGTTGTCACCCTGTAGGCTGCCCAGAGCTCTGGCTGTGCAGTGAGTTGGGAAGAGACCTCATCCAGTGACTGGAGCGGGTGCCCACACTGGGGAGGCCTGAGAGAAGGTGGCTGGAAATGCTGGATTCAGTCTACAGCTGGGATTCCCAGCATTCCGGGATGTTGGACAGGGAAACAGTGTGGTGAAGGGCACGGGCATTTGGAATTCCAGCTCGTTTCCTTCTCCCTTCGAGGTCTTGTGACCTCGAGGTTATATAGCCTCTCTGTGCCTCAGTTTCCTCACCTGTAGAAGGGGGGGTAGAAATATCACCTACCGCACAGGGTGTTGATGGTTAAATTTGATAACGAATGTAACACGCTTCACAAGGTGCATGGCACCTAGAAAAGACTCAACAGTGCTAGCGCTTACTAGTCA
This sequence comes from Pseudorca crassidens, assembly GCF_039906515.1. NCBI lineage: Eukaryota > Metazoa > Chordata > Mammalia > Artiodactyla > Delphinidae > Pseudorca > Pseudorca crassidens. Next base: position 9,192,457 of record NC_090297.1, read on the forward strand.
TCTCCACAGGGCTCCTGAAGGCCAGACACTGCACCTGAGGCCCAAGTCACACTCACTCCGAGTCCTGGGGAGGGGGAGGGACACCAAGGAAATAGAGACCACCCTGGCCTGGCAAAGGGAGAAGCAGGTTTGTACTGGTACTTCACCTACTGTGCACACGGAGACTTCACGGGCCGAGGACTGACTGGGTAAGGGGATGAGATTGAGGAGGGCTTCCTGGAGGAAGTGGCCTGGGGCCTTTTCAGGGGAAGGAGCAAGTTTTGCAGGCAGGACAAAGGAATGGGGTGCTGGCTGGATTCAGCAACGCAGTTTCATGGCGGTGTTGAGGGGTGATGCCAGGGTCCCTTAGGGGAGGGGCCTGCCTTGAGTTCTCTTGTTGTGAACCACCTCCCAGGCCCCTGCATTGGAGCCCAGAGTCAGAGGACCAAGGGATGGGTTGGACCAGCGGTTTCTAAACGTGGCTGACATCAGAAATCACCAGGGGAATGTAGGACAAATCCAGACTCCTGGGTCCATCTCAGATCTGTGGTCCTGGGGCCCAGGAATGTGGATTTCACAGCCTCCCTTGTGATGCCGATATGCAGGCAGGTTTGGGGCCCTCAGCACTGGGGGATTGTGGGGTCCTTGGCCAGGAGAGTGGGCGTTGTGTTGCCCAAGGAACCCAGGATTTGTTAAGGCACCATTGCAAGCACCTGGCAGGAAAACTGAGTGGAGACAGGCTGGGCAGGAGGAAGGGGGCATGGCCTGAGCTGGACACTCTCATTAGACAGATGGAGATGGACGCCTGGCCACATCCCAGGCCTGAGCGGTGCATGCAGAGGTGAAGAGAGGGGATTCTGGGTCCGGGTATCTGGGTCCAAATCATGGTGCTGCCACTTCGTGGCTCCCTTGGGCAGGTTACCGTGTCTGAGTCTTGGGTTCCTCACTTCTCCTCCCCCACTTCCTGACTTCAGGAGCCCTGGTCCAATGGAGAATCCAGAATCTCACATAGATACACACGCTGGCTTTTTCCATCCATGAAATGTGACACTCTTCCTGTCCCCAGCAGCCCCTGTTGTCGACAAGAGGGCCTCAGAGCTGGGGCTCTGGCTCTCCTTGCCTGAGGGCAGACTTAACCATCCTGGCAGGAGCTGGGGGGAGCCCTTCCCCAAGTGTGAGCAGCACCCCTCTTTCCTGGACCCCAGGGTCAGATGGTGAGGTCTCCCCTCTCCGTATCTGCCTAATGAATCCACCCGCTTCTGCCCCAGGTCTCTGGACCCACCTGCAGCAGATTCTTGCCAATCCTGGCTGGGCCACCTGGCACCAACCCCTTGCTCTGGGACCAGCAGCCTGCCCCTCGGCTCAGCCAGCTCTGTCAGGCTGGACTCCTTTGTTCTTTTAGCCCAGGCTCCTCCTGACTTCCTGGGGAGGTCGAGGTGGGAGGGCCTTACCTGCCTGTGCTGGCCTGGCCACTTGGTGAGTCTGTTCACCCAGAAAAGTGTTAAGACCTGGACCCCAGGGAAGTAAGGCTCACCTAGTGAAACAATGATGGGCGCTGCAAAGTGGGGTCCTGCCCTCTGCCCAGAGAGAGGTCAGGAGAAATCCAAGAAGGCTTCATAGAGGTGGTGGCAGGGAAGAAGTATCACTGGCCCTGGGACCTGGAGGAAGGTTAGAGAAAGAGCAGAGAGAGGAAGCCCTAGCAGGAGGGAGGAGCCCAGCCAGGAGGAGGGCCCACTCAATGGAGGGAATGAGTGTGTCACCAGGCCAATCAACGGGGGCCTTGAATGCCAGAGCAAGGCATTTACCTCTCAGTAATAAGCACCAATAATAGCTTAGTGTGTGCCAGTATCCCAACAAGGATTTTACAGGCCTGATCTCATTTAATTAGTCCAGCAGCCCTGGGAAGTAGGTACTACTACTATCCCTATTTTACAAGGGGGAAACCAGCTCAGAAGGGTCAAGGACTTTCCCAAGGTCACACAGTTGGTAAGGAGCAGAGCTAGGAGCCTAACCAGGCCAGCTACAGGGAATTTTTTTTTTTTGTTTCTCCTGTGCAGCGCAGCATGTGGGATCTCAGGTCCCCGACCAGGGATTGAACCAGGGCCTCAGCAGTGAAAGCCCGAAATCCTAACCACTAGGCCACCAGGGGACTCCCAGAGCCTTCACTTCTCGTAGAACACAGCCTTAAAGTATGGTCTGGGAGGTGCTTCTTCACGGCTCCCAGAAATGGCATCTGGGAGTGTTTTCAGCAGGTTCTGTTGCAGAGGTGAAGCCACACTACAGAGCCCAGAGAGGTCCCTTGTTAAAAAGGTAGCATAGCCGCTCTGGCCAAAGGCCAGGATTTCAAGTCAGTTTCCACTGCAGGCCAGCTCTTATTGGTTCTCACAGTGTTGGGAGAATCCAAGGCCAAGTGAGGCTCAGCAAGAAAGTCTGTTGGGATTGATTAGCAATGTCTGCCCTGAGTGCGGGCATGGAGAGCTGTGATTGTTGCCAGGCTAATGTCTGATATTGGCCAGAGAGGTCCTCCTGTTGTTCAGCATTCAGAGCGAATCCTTTCCTCTGCTCCTAAATCCAGAGAGACCCAGTCTCACAATGCAAGGTGCAGACACTTCTGCTCTGGGTACTTCCTGCCACATTGGTCAGTTACCAGATGAACGGAGCCCTGAAGGAGAATTGGGAGACCCAGGTTATGTCCCAGCTCTGTCATTAACCAGCTGAGTAGTCTTAGGTGTGTCTCTTCCTATCTGGGCCCTGGGCCCTTGTCTATAATGGGTTGACATGAAGATACGTCCTGTGGGATTTGACACATCCCGCTGGGCACGGTCATCCATTCCTGCTGTCACCTCTCTTCATCCTTCATTCCCTTCTCTGTCCCTAGACAACCTTTTGGTCCTCACGGTGGCCACAAAGGAGACCGAGGGGTTCCGACGCTTCAAGCGCTCAGCTCAGTTCTTCAACTACAAGATCCAGGTGAGGGGCTCCCCAGGTGGGGCAGAGATAGCCGAGGGGTGGTGGGAGAGTCCAGGAGCTGGATGTCTGCCTTTCCCAAACTGACTTGGGCCCAAAGGGAAAAGTAAGATGGGAAGAACATAAGCAAAGTCTAGGAGGTGCTGGAGATAGAGGGTGTGGGGAAGGTGAGACTCGAGAGGTATGTGGGCGTACTCATGTTAGTGCATAAGACTCACCTGGGGACCTGTGGCTAGTTTAGAGGGTAGGGCCTGGGGATCAGCATTTCCACAAGGCCTCCCAGGTGATTTGGAGATGCCCTTGTTTATACAGATATCTTACCTGTATAAACACTGCTGTAAAGAAACACAAGCTAACGCCATGTCCATTAGTGGCATGGATTTCATGTCCTGTGCGTGCAGTCTGTGGGGCTGAGCCCTGCAGGGAGAGATTCCTCCATTTCACTGAGTGTGCTGAGTGCCTCCTTGTGTCAGGTGCCGTGGTTGGCACTGGGGACAGAATGATGGACGAGACAGACCAGGGCACTGCCTACACAGCTTGCAGTGTAGTGGCTTTAAGCCAGAAAGAAAGTGTATTAGTTTGTGGCTTCCCTGGTGGTGCAGTGGTTAAGAATTTGCCTGCCAATGGAGGGGACAGGGGTTCGAGCCCTAGTCCAGGAAGATCCCACATGCCGAGGAGCAACTAAGCCCGTGCGCCACAACTACTGGAGCCTGCGCACCTAGAGCCCATGCTTCGCAACAAGAGAAGCCACTGCAATGAGAAGCCCGCGTACCACAATGAAGAGTAGCCCCCGCTCACCACAACTAGAGAAAGCCCGTGTGCAGGAACAAAGACCCAATGAAGCCAAAAATAAATAAATAAAATAAATAAATTTTAAAAAATTCATTATAAGAAAGTGTATTAGTTTACATAAATGGGGCTTGAGGCAGCGGGTTGCTTCAGGCATAGCTGGATCTAGGAGTTCAAGCAGCATGGTAAGGGCCTTGTCTTTCCATCTCTAGGCCCTGTTTGTTTTCATTTGCAGACATGCTCTCTCTACATGGTAGCAGGATGACCACCAGCCATAGACCCACATGCCCCAGCTTCACAACCTCAGCAGAACAAGACAACCTTTCCTTACTTTTAACAGAACAGTCCCAGGGAAGACTCTGATAGGCCCTACTTGGGTTACATGCTCAAACTCATGGCTCTGGGAGAGATGGGAGACTCTGATTGGCCAGCCATGGTCACATGACCACACCAGGAGCCTGCTCAGCCCCACATATGTCTTAGAATGGTTTCCCACGGGGAGGGGAGGAGGTGCTGGACACAGACAGAAGCACAGATGTGCACTGCCCAGGTGGGGTTGGAAATTGAGCTGGCCAGATCTTTTCTTTACCAAAAGCTCATGTTAAGGGGCCTTTCTCTGCAGGCGCTGGGGCTGGGGGAGGACTGGCATGGGGAGAAGGAGATGTCGGCAGGTGGAGGGCTGAAGGTTCGACTACTGAAGAAAGCCCTGGAGAAGCACTCAGACAAGGAGAACCTGGTCATTCTCTTCACAGACAGGTAGGCAGCTGAGAGGTAGAGGAATATTCTAGAATGAGGTCCTGCCAGGACATCAGGGATGAGGGGGGTTACTCTAGTTAAGGTTGCCTGCAGTTTTAAGGGGTCTGTGAACCCCAGAAAAGACCCATGTCCACTCTTGGTGAAAAGATGGTTGGGGGACCTGCCCAGGTATGGTGAGCTATGCTTTGAGTGTGAGATGGGCACAGATTATGGGGACCACGTCTCTGCCCAGGAAGGGGGTGGAAACATGGTGGGCAGGGGCAAAGGCAACAGAGCAGATCTATTTCCCAGACGTGGCCTGGGGCTGGCGTGGGAGGAGGGGGGGAGCCTTGATCCCTGGTCTCCTCCTGCCTGTACCCTCCTGAGCCCCTGCCTCCCTCTCCCCCGCCCCGCTCTCCCGCGCCCCTTCTCCTCCCTGTTCACCTCTGCCCTGCCCTGTCTTCTCCCGGCTCTGGCCATAGCTACGACGTGGTGTTTGCCTCGGGGCCCCGAGAGCTCCTGAAGAAGTTCCGGCAGGCCAGGAGCCAAGTGGTCTTCTCTGCCGAGGAGCTCATCTACCCAGACCGCAGGCTGGAGGCCAAGTACCCGGTGGTATCTGACGGCAAGAGGTTCCTGGGCTCTGGAGGTGAGGGGCCCGGGTGCAGAGTGTGTGGCAGGCTGGGCAGGCTCCAGAGGGGTCCGTCTGCTGCCCGGGTGCGGATCCCCCCCGGCTTGACATCCCATGCGGATGGCTCACGGGTCCTGAATGCAGAATGACCTCAGTAGAACTCCTGATTTTTTAACCCTTAAATCAGCTTCTCTGCAATCTTCCTTGTCTCATTCAATAGCCCCCCATCTGCACAGGGCAAAACAGGGAGTCGGGAGTCACCCCTGATTCCTCCCTTGCCTTCCCGCACCTCAGTCCATCAGCAAGTCACGCCACTTCCAGTTCAAAAGATCCCTGGAATCTGCCCTCTCATGTCCACGCCCCTTGCCGCTGCCTCATGGGGCCCCTGGCATAGGCAGTAGTCTCCTAACTGATCTGCCAGCCTCCACCCTCGCCCCTTCCAGTCCATCCTCTACCCAGCAGCCGGATGCGAGTCTGCACACATCACTCAGTGACTTCCTACTGCACGGAGAATAAAATCCATATTTTATTTTGGATTCCTCTGTCCAGCCATGGAAGGGGGATCCGCCCCCAGGGACCACGTTTCCCCATTGGCCAAGAGAGTTAGCACAGTCCAGATGGCCTGGCCCTGGCCCAGGGGTAGAGGTGTCCCCTAGGGCAGGGCCCTCCCTGGCTGCCCACCTTCTCCCTTTTCTCTTCCCTTCTCACCAGTCTGCACTGTAGCCTGGGGTCTGTGTGGGCCTTACCCTCTAAGCCCTCCTGTACTTTGTGACCTTGGCTCAGCCTCTGCCCTTCTCTGGGTCAAGTTTCTCAGATAACTGTAGAAAAGGGGCTCCAAGCCTATGCCCCACCAGCCCTGCTCTCCTGGGCTTCTGGTCTAATTCATTTATTCACCACCTGTGTGGTGCCCAGGACCTGAGCTGGTGCAGCTTAATGGACAGCACTGATTTTTCTCTCTGGGCTCAGTGGGAACTTGTCACCAAGTGGCATTAACTGGCAGGCTGTTTCCAACCTGTAGACATCACCTCTTCTCAATCCAGGAGGGCTTCTGAGAGGAGGCGGGGCTTATGGGTAAGGAAGAGGGAGTTGGATGAGAGGGGAGGCTGGGAAGAGGCCCCTGGCTTAGAGGCCGGAAGCTAAGTGTCTGTCTCTGTGTGTCCCCCACCCCCAGGCTTCATCGGTTATGCCCCCAACCTCAGCAAACTGGTGGCCGAGTGGGAGGGTCAGGACAGTGACAGTGACCAGCTCTTTTACACCAAGATCTTCTTGGACCCGGAGAAGAGGGTAAGAGGCAGTGGGTGGGACTGTGGGATCTTGACGCTGGATTCCCCCAGACCAGGCGGCACTGGGAGCAGCCCTTGCCCCCCAGGCCTGACCCCCTGGGTTGGGCATTGACACTCCATTTATCTATTCTTCGATTCACTCATTTTTTCAGCAGGTATTTATTGAGTGCCTGTGGTGTGTGAGACACTGTCAGGTGTAGGGCAGGGATATGGCAATGAACAAGACAGTTGGGGTCTCTGCCCTCGTGGACCTTCAAGCTGGGGACACAGGGAATTTACAGGTGGTGAGGATGGTCATGAAAGGAACTGACAGGCTGAGCCGCCCCTGCCCAACCCTACCTGGAGGGTTTCTAGGGGGCTGATGTGATCTTGGCTGGACTGGGCCCCAGAAGCTAGGCCTCTCAGCCTGTCTCAAGGCAGGGATCATTGGGGAATTCCCTGGTGGTCCAGGGGATAGGACTCTGAACTTTCATTGCCGAGCATGCGGGTTCAGTCCCTGGTTGGGGAACTAAGATCCCTCAAGCCACGTGGCAAGGCCAAAAAAAGAAAAGCAGAGATCATTGAGGGGAGTGGAGGCAGTAGAACTGGGCCAGTGTAGCCCCAAAGCCAGCCGGTGTCCTCTGGGCAGGCAGGAAATTTAGGGAGCCCTTGAGGGGCGTCAGTATTCCTGGATTCTTCCCTGCTTACCCGCACAACCCCTGTTTATTCTGTGCTGCGTGATGTAGGGTAACTCACTTTCCCTCTTTGGGCCTCGATTTTGGTTATCCATGAAATAATGAAATGAAGCAATTGGACTTGTGCAGTGGAAACTATGAACTTGATCTTTAGTTAGCTCAGTCCTTGCTCCTCCTTCCCCTTTGCCTCCAGTGACATTGCTAGCAGAAGCCCATGGTCTAAAACAAAACAGTGGAGCTGTTCTCTGTGGGATGAAGGCTGAGCCTAGAGTGTCACTTGGCCTGGCCTAGGGCTCCATGAGACACAGTCAGATCTCGAAGAGGCAGCATTATGCAGTGAACGTGGACCTCAGGGCCAGGCTGCCAGGCTCAGATGCCAGCTTAGCCAATTACTAAGTGTGTGACCTTGAGCAAGTTATCCAACCTCTCTGTGCCTTGTTTGTTTTTTTAAATTTTTATTTATTTATTTACTTACTTATTTGGCTGCGTTGGGTCTTCACTGCTGCACACGGGCTTTCTCTAGTTGCGGCGAGCGGGGGCTACCCTTCGTTGCGGTGCGCGGGCTTCTCATTGCCGTGGCTTCTCTTATTGTGGAGCACGGGCTCTAGGCACGTGGGCTCCAGTAGTTGTGGCACGCGGGCTCAGTAGTTGTGGCTTGTGGGCTCTAGAGCGCAGGCTCAGTAGTTGTGGCACACGGGCTTAGTTGCTCCGCGGCATGTGGGATCTTCAAGGGTGTTGTGTGGATTAAATTAATGTACATATAATACTTAGGATGTGATTGGCACACAGTAAAGTGCTAAACAAGCATTTGTTGTTACTATGGTGGTTGTAGTAGTTGAACCAGCTGTTTCCTTGGATTCCTTCCAGTTCTGAGAGTCCCTGGTTCTCTATGAATAGAGCCACTAGACTAGTAGATCCCAGGGGCTTGGCCACTGGCTGGCCTTCCCAAGGCTCCCAGCTGCCCTGATGTGACAGGGCGAAGTGGGTGTGGGGAAAGGAAGTGGCAGAAGTGGGAGGACAGATTCCCCACACTGGGTGATGGAGCCTTGTCCTCTGCCAGGGCCTGTCCCTGCTGCAGCCTGGTGCCCTCTTTCCTGCAGGAGGGGATCAACATCACCCTGGACCACCGTTGCCGTATCTTCCAGAATCTGGATGGAGCCTTGGGTGAGCAGCCCTGACAGGGAGGGGGATCCTGAGAGGAGTGGTAAGGAGATGAGGATTCCAGGCAGGGCCTGAGCCGAGGAGGTTCCTCTCGGGTTGTTGTGCTGGGATGTCGCCCACCTCATCCCCAGGTCCCCAGAGACCACCTGGATGTCCTCTGGGGGCAGAGCTGTGTCTCTCTAGGGGTGGAGAAAGGAGAGCTAAGAGGTCATTCCAGAGAGCCTGCCGGACACCAGGGCTCAGCCTGGGAGGAGCTGGGTGATGCGCTCAGCGGGTACCTGATCCCTGCCCTGCATAACTGGTCTTTAGAGGTGAGCCTGCTTCACCTCCTTCCCCTGCCCTCCCACCTCCCAGGTGAAGACTTCCTGGGCTGGGGGCAGGGAGTTGATGGATGGCTTCGGAAGCAGAGAGGCCACCTGGCCCTTGAAACCACAAATGCTCTTGGCCTGGTCCCGTCGGTGGCTGGCGATGACATTGCTTTGCCACTATCTTGCTGGGTGACCTCAGGCAAGACACACACACACACCCCTCAGGCCTCAGTTTTCCCATGCTTAGAAAAGAGAATTTGGACCAGATCATTGATTGGTGATTTAATGGGGTAAATGGACCCCTTTGAGAATCTGAGGAGAGCTCCGGCTCCCCTCCCAGGGAGGTGCAGCAGCATGGCACGCTTTGGCCTGTGGGTTCTGGGAGTTTGTGGACCTATGTTAAGAAGCTGGGCCCAGACCACCTCTTAGGTGGATCGGGAGCTTGCACAGAGGGGCTCCCATCACATGATCACCTACCACAAAAGGCCTCCCAGCCCAGCGTCTTCTCAGGCCTCTGGGAAAAGGCCCTTCTGCCTTTTATAACTGTCAGGCAAGGCAGCGTCCTACCCGCACTGACCAGGTCAGAGCTAGGGTATTGGGACCCTATTGCAGGGGCTTTCTCCACCGGGACAGGATCTGTCCCTGCCCGACCCAGGCCTCCCTGCTGGTTGAACTGCACCTGGAGCTGGGATGTTTCAGGTCTTTGCTTGCTCCCATCCTCTGCTTCTGGCTCTAATAAGTAATCATAACAAACAGTAGGGGTTGCCATGGATTCCATGCCTACCACGTGCCAGGCGTGGTGCTAAGTGCTCGCAGGACACGGAATCCTCCCACTCTAACCCCCATTTTACAGATGAGGAAACTGAGGCTCAGAGAGGTGAAGTGACTAGCCCAGGGCCTCACTGGGGGAGGCTTCGAATTCTAGCCCATCCTGTGAGCCCTGGAGCTTGGCCTGTGGGCCTGATGCTGGACACGTCTCTGCTCTCTGCCCCCACAGATGAGGTGGTGCTCAAGTTTGAAATGGGCCAAGTGAGAGCAAGGAACCTGGCTTACGACACCCTCCCAGTCCTGATTCATGGCAATGGGCCTACCAAGGTAGGGAGGGGCCCCAGCTCCCGGGGGAGAGTGGGATGGGGGTCCAGAATCCCAATTGTGCTCCCACTGTGACACCACAGCTTCTCCTTGGGGTCAGGGCCACCCACCTGGGACCCACTCATCGCCTCTGACCTCACATCTGAGTTCAGTATGGTGCCTTCTCTCCTTACTGTGGTGGTTGGTGATGCCCTGTCCATCTCTGCTGGACCACAAAGGAGGCTCCTGTCCGTATCCAGGCCCAGACTGGGCTGCCCTGAGTCATCTGTACTCTGCCACTCCCGGGCAGGCTTGTTTCTACATTCAACAAACATCGATTGAATGTTTGTAGCAGGGCCTGAGGACTCGCCAGCCCTGAACAGGACAGACTGTTCCCTGTGCTCCCAGAGCTACAGAAGGGGCGGGGGAGCAGGCCAGACCCAACTGGACCCTGGGGAACGGGCCCCTGGATCACAGCACATTTCTTGGAGTGTGGTCCTTGACCACCCTCGTCGGAATCACGTGGACGGAGGGGAAGGAGAGGGTGTTCAAATGCAGATTTCCTGATGCCACCCAAGAGCTGCTCATTTGGAATGTCTGCAGGGGTGGGGCTCAGGAATCTGCATTTTCCAAGCTCCCAGGAGATCCAAAGATGAAGAAGCACCAGAGCGCTGAGTCCTCCCTCGGCCCTCCCTCAGAGCAGCTTTGGTGATCTCCAGGGGGACGGACATGCTCTCCAAGTCCCACCCCAAATAAAGCCACATTTCTGTCCCCTTAGGGGAGGCTGGGGTGCAGGCCCACAAGGGGCCCAGGGAGATGTGCCTTGTTGGTTGGAGGGGGCGGGGGGGCTGAGCCTGTTTCCTCTCAGACCCCTCGTCTCCCCACAGCTGCAGCTGAACTACCTGGGCAACTACATCCCACGCTTCTGGACCTTTGAGACGGGATGTGCTGTGTGTGATGAGGGCCTGCGCAGCCTCAAGGGCATCGGGGTGAGGCTGCTGGACCCCGGGGTTCCGTCCCTCGGGGAGGAGAGGATGGTGGATTCTGGAGACTCTGTTGTCTTTGGTGGGAGGTAAAGGGGTCACCTCCCTGTCTGGGGTTCCATCCTCCCCCGCCTCACCTATGCACCTCCTCCTGGAAACCGTCTCAAACTACACGCTCCAGCTTCCCCCAGATGCCTACGTTCCGGTTTCTTCTGCCTGGTCCTTCGGGTACTCCTGCAGCCTTCTCCCCATCCCACAAAACTTACTCCTCATTTAAGGCCCACCTCAGACCCCATGCCAGCCAAGCCCTCCCGACGGCGTGCCGTCAACCTGTCCTCGCTCCAAGTCTGGGCTCACGCTGCTCTCGTCCCCGGCAGGGACGGCCTCCTGCTGCTTCCCTGCCAGTCCCTGCCTCTGCCATCTGCACATCCTGCTCGGAGCGCCCCGTCCCAGGCCCCTTTCCTGCTAAGTCCGCAAGCGTCTGCCTGTGGTCCAGATCCCTCAGGCCATCCTCGGGGCTCAGCGGTGGCGCGGTGGCTGGACATCAACGGACTCTTGTGCCGCCCTCTCCCCTTGCAGGATGAAGCTCTGCCCATGGTCCTGGTTGGCGTGTTCATCGAACAGCCCACGCCGTTCCTGTCCCTGTTCTTCCAGCGTCTCCTGCGCCTCCACTACCCCCGGAAACGGCTGCGGCTTTTCATTCACAGCCATGTGAGTAACAGGCACTTGGTGGGGTCGCCGTGTGGCTTGGGTCAAGGGCTCAGCCTCACAAGACGCCCTGAGACCTCTGAGGAAGTGACTGAACGAGGGTTGTCTGGGCCAAACGGAAGTGGGCAGTGGGCTGTATCCCCAGTCGCTGGGTTCACTCGGGAGTCAGACTGGCCGGGTTTGAACCCCAACATCACTGCTTATATTAGCTGTGTGACCTTGGGCATGTTATTCAACCTCTCTGGGCTTCAGTTTTCTCATCTCTTAGGTCTATTAGATAGGGATAATGTTAGAGCAGGCCACGTAGAATTGCTGCAAGGGTTAAACAAGTTGCATAGTAGGTGCTCTCAGCTGATGTCATTGTCATTGTTTCCCTTCCTGGTCCAGGCTGTCTTTCCTGATTTGACCTGGTGATGGTCAAATTGGTTTTCATTCTTTGAGTACCTTCTGAGGAATCGGGGAGGGCCTGGAGGCCTGCTACTTTGTGGCTCGCAGGGCTAGCTCCCTCCCTTGCCTGCCTCTCCTTCCCAGCCAGATAAAGTCCCACCTCTCAGCTTTTGCTGAGAGAAGCCAGATACGCTCTCCAAATTCTACCTGCTGTTTAGGCTCCTTGCCTTCCCTAGAGTCTTCTCAGCTGCCCCGTCTAGGGCCACCCCTTTCCGAGACCTCTCGGCCCTGACTGCCTGCACCCCACCCCCAGGGACCTGTGATTCCCCCACTCAGCTCAGCTCTGCGTGGGTCACAGACATTCATTCAACTGTGCCACCTGGAAACAGGACGAGGGTGTAGGCCCTGCCCTTGGGAGGCTCCCAGCTTCCCTGGAGACATCAAACCTCACACGCATGAACTGTGACTTTGTATAGAAAAAGAGAACTGTTCCAGGCAGTCTTTGAGGACCTGCTTTGTGCTCTGCCTTGTTGAGTCCTTGCAGTGACCCCGTGAGGGAGGCATGATCACCTTCCCATTTTACAGAGGAGGAAACTGAAGCTGAGACGGGTGAAGTGACTTGTCCAAGTCCATGCAGCGAATCAGAGCAGAGCTGGGTTTCTCTCTGGGCGCTGGGCTTGTCTCTAAACACCCCGCCCCTTCCGCTTCCCGGTGCAGGGGCCCCAGGTATAAACTGGCTCTCAGAGTGCGCTTTGAAGATCGTCTGGAGCATTTTACAGCAAAGCAGACCCCCCGGGCCACACCCTGGCCCAGCAGAGTCAGCGACTATGGGTGTGTGGCTTGTGGGGTGAGGGGCACTGTCCTGGTGACAGAGGCTCTTAAGAGGCCTGTGGGCCTGGCCTGGTCAGAGGAGGATGGTCCGAGGATGGCCAGGAAGGGCACTCCAGGCAGAAGGTCTGGTGTGGGCAGAGTTCTGGGGATAGGAAAGCAGATGGCCAGGGATGCTCCAGGAATGATGGAGAGCAGCTTGCAGTAGCAGAAGGTGCTGTGGTCCCTGGGGTGAAGCCTCATCCTCACCCTCCATCCCCTCACCCCCAGGAGCAGCAACATAAGACTCAGGTGGAGCAGTTCCTGGCAGAGCATGGCAGCGAGTACCTGTCTGTGAAACTGCTGGGCCCCGAGGTGCGGGTGGCGAACGCGGACGCCAGGAACATGGGCGTGTGAGTTGGGGGTCACGGCAGAGGGGCTGCAGTATCAGGAGCACCAGGCGGGGAGACAGGTTCAGAAGGCTGTGTGGTCTCCAGCAAGTCCTGCCCCTCTCTGGGCCTCAGTGTTCCCATCTCTCAAATGGGGAAATAGTTGAGCCAACCTCGGTGCTCCTGGGAGGGGCTGAGCACTGTCAATTGGATTCAGGAAGCAAATGAGAGAAAGAGGAAGGACTGGAGGCCCAGAGTAGATAAGTGCTGACAATAGAGAAACAATCTCTGATTTTTTTTCCTTTATCATTAAAACAAACAAGTAATTTGTGTTGACTATAAAAGAATTAGAAAGTCCAGATCCGAGACTGGCAAACGTTTTATAAAGGACTAGCTAGTAAGTCTGTGTAAATTGGCTTTGTGGGCTCAGCCGTGACCACTCAGCCCGGCTATTGGAGCATGAATGAGCGTGGCAGCGCTCCAATAACATTTTATTTATCAACACTGAAATTTGAATTTCATAGGATTTTCACATGACTTCTTTTGATTTTTGTTTTCCCCAACCATTTAAAAATGTAAAACTGTTCTTACAGAGTTGTGGGATGGGGTGGGGAGGGATGGATTGGGAGTTTGGGATTAGCAGATGCAAGCTATTATCTATAAGATGGATAAACAACAAGGTCCTACGGCTTCCCTGGTGGCGCAGTGGTTGAGAGTCCGCCCGCGGACGCGGGGGACACGGGTTCGTGCCCCAGTCCGGGAAGATCCCACGTGCTGTGGAGCGGCTGGGCCCGTGAGCCACGCCCGCTGAGCCTGCACGTCCGGAGCCTGTGCTCCGCAACCGGAGAGGCCACAACAGTGAGAGGCCCGCCTACCGCAAAACAAACAAACAAAAACAACAAGGTCCTACTGTATAGTACAGGGAACTATATTCAATATCCTGCAATAAACCATAATGGAAAAGAATATGAAAAAGAATGTGTGTGTGTGTGTGTGTGTGTGTATATATATATATATATATATATATATAACTGAATCACTTTGCTGTACAGCAGAAATTAACACAACATTGTAAATCAACTATACTTCAATAAAATAAATTAAAAAAACACAACAAACCGTTCTTAGCTCACGAGCTAACCAGGCAGTGGGCTAGATTTGGACTGTGGCCCGTAGTTTGCTGAGCCCAGCACCAGATAAACAAAAAAAACATAGATTTTTTTTTTTTTATGTAACTATTGTTGACTTACAATATTGTGTTAATTTCAGGTGTACAGCTTCAGATTCCTTTCCATTATAGGTTATTATAAGATATCGAATATCGTTCTCTGTGCTGGAGAGTAAATCCTTATTTTTTATTTTATATGTAGTGGTTTGTATCTGTTAATCCCATACTCCTGATCTATCTCTCCCCCTCCCCTTTCCCCTTTGGTAACCATAAGTTTGTTTTCTATGTCTGTGAGTCTATTTCTGTTTTGTAAATAAGTTGGTTTGTATTACTTTTTTAGAATCCATGCATAAGTGATATCACATTTGTCTTTCTCTGTCTGACTTACTTTACTTAGTATGAGATTTTTAAGGCTTTGGGTACAAGTTGTCAAACTCTCCTCCAGAAAGGCAGAAACAGTTTACCCACAGCCCCGGGCAGTGTAGGCACCTGTCTGTGGGCCTGCTCTCGCCAGTAGCAAGGTTTTCAGGGCACTAGACACCACTTGCCAGGCTCTGGGCCTTGTCTTGACAGCTCCGTAGCCCAGGGGTTGTGTCTCAAAGTTGGGAGGGACCTGGAGGTGGCTGGTCCCAACCTGCAGCAGGGCCGGCCTGAACTCCCTAAAGACCCTTGGCTGGTACCTGGTGATCGTAGATATGGGCAATGGTTGGGGACTGCAGCCTGAGGGTAGCTCTGGGATCCTGGGTGGGGAGGTTGGTGCCAGAACCCTGTCCCCGCTGACCCTGTGTCCCCCTCCCTGCAGGGACTTGTGCCGGCAGGACCGTGGCTGCACCTACTACTTCAGCATAGATGCCGATGTGGCCCTGACCGAGCCCAAAACCCTGCAGCTGCTAATCGAACAGAACAAGTGAGGCTTGGGTGGGCTGTGCCTGCTGGAACAGCAGGCCCTCGGAGCCAGGGCTCACGATGTCCCTGGGCCTGGGCCTGGGCCTGGGGTGGGAGCCCCTCCCCTGTCTTTCTCCTCCTCCCCCGCCTTGGCCTCACCTATGACCCCAGGCTTTTCCCAGCCTGGCTACCTTGGTCTAGGACGTTCCCCACCTCCCGGCCACAAGCCCCAGCCTCACCCCCCCACTCCCATCCCCCCAACCCGCCCCCCCCAGCCTTTCCTGGCTGCCCTGTGGGAGGGAGCTGGCACCAGATGGGCCAGACCCAGCTCCAGGCCCTACCCTAGGGAGGTGCTTGCAGGGTGAAGGCACTGTCCCTCCCCTTCCCCATACCTGGGTCTGCCCCAACCTCCCCGTGGCAGAGGGACTCCCTCTGAGGTGCTTCCTTCCCCAGGAATGTCATCGCCCCGTTGATGACCCGCCACGGGAGGCTGTGGTCGAACTTCTGGGGGGCACTGAGTGCAGATGGCTACTACGCCCGCTCCGAGGACTACGTGGACATTGTGCAGGGACGGCGTGTGTGAGTACCTGCAGGACGGGGGGCACCCTCATCTGTTTCCCTCCCTAGTATTCCTGTCCTGTTGCTGTCAAATTCCTGTTTAACTGAAGAAAGGAAGACTGCAGTCAGACACACAGAAGGACTTTCTGATTGTCATCCTGGGCCCATGTGCCCAGGGTGGGGGAATCAAATCACCACCATCGTGCCCTCCCAGCCTGTGACTGCCCCTTTCCTCCTCCCCCTGACCCCCAGACTATGACCCCTCGCCATCGCCTGTGGCCCCCTCCATCTTCCTTTCTCTCCTTTAGCGGCGTCTGGAACGTGCCCTACATCTCAAACATCTACCTGATCAAGGGCAGTGCCCTGCGGGCTGAGCTGCAGGAGATGGACCTATTCCACCACAGCAAGCTGGACCCGGACATGGCCTTCTGTGCCAATATCCGGCAGCAGGTTAGCCCGGGCTGGGCAGTCAGAAGAGGCCCTGTTGACAGGGAAGATGGGCCACCTTGTCACCATAGGCCCTGCAGCTTCTGAGATCCCAGCAGGGCTGCTTCAAGGCTGCCAGGCCCTGGTGGGGGCACTTGGGGCCCCGGGCATGAGGGCTGGTCCTCGGGATCTGCAGGATCATTTTTTTCACACCACCTGTTTTCACACCACCTCTTTTATTTACATTTTCGACAGAGCCTAAAGAAAACTTTCTACCTAAAACTTTCCACCTTTACACCAAGTAATGTGCCCGAGATGCCCTTATCCTATCCCCGTGCCCCACCCAATATTATTTTGTGGTTATTTTAAAGACTATAACGGCAGGGTAATGTTTCCCCTGTGCCCACAACTTACTCCAGGATCAGAACACCATCCTTTTCTTTTGCACATTCATTCTTTCATTCCTGTTCAGTCCTCCAGGAAGTCTTCCTTGATTGCAACCCCAGTGTCAGGCCTCATCCAGGCACTGGGGAGATGAGGTGAACTCAAATTCGGTGGGCAGAGGAGGCTGCAGTCGTGCCCCCCCACCCCACCCCTGGGGGCGTGCAGGGGAGAGGGAGGGTCTCTTCCATCCGGCCCGTTCTCCCCAGGATGTGTTCCTGTTCCTGACCAACCGGCACGCCTTCGGCCACCTGCTGTCCCTGGACAGCTACCAAACCACCCACCTCCATAACGACCTCTGGGAGGTGTTCAGCAACCCCGAGGTGAGGCCCTTCGTGGGTGGGCAGGGGTGGGAGCGGAGGAGACCCCGGTGATCCTGTGGCCTGAGGAGCCTCCCTCTCACAGCCTGACCTTGGCTGGGACCCCAAGCCACCCCCACCCCCGCCGCCTCCCTCTGCCCCAGGGGCTTGTTGGGCAGGATTTCAGTGGGGAGAGGAGAATATCTCCAGAGGCAGCGCCGTCTGGTGGAGGAGGGCCCAGGAGTCAGAGGCCGCGGTTTGTGGTCCATCAGCTGTGACTTAGTTGAGCCTCTCCACCTTTGGAGCCTCGGTTATCTTAGCTCTAAAATGGGTGTACTGTCCCAGCCTGTCTCACCTCTGAGGGTGTTGTGATGACAGCATCCCTAGACGTTGCAAGCTTGTGGCTGATGTGGGCACATGTACATACCTGCAGGCAGACCTGTACACACACACACACACGTGTACACGCACATGCAGACACCCCCTCCTGCAGGCACACTTGTGGGCCCATCAGCTCACATGACCCAGTGGCACAGGCACATACCGGCTCCCCACCCCCCCCCCCCCGCCCCACCCCCCAGGGGGCTTGCGGGGCAGAACTCCATCTTGGAGCAGCGCATGCGGTGGAACAAGGGGTGAGCCCGAGCTGGCCCAGGCAGGCCCGAGAACCCCACCTCTCCCACTCCCCACAGGACTGGAAGGAGAAGTACATCCACGAGAACTACACCAAGGCCCTGGCAGGGAAGATGGTGGAGATGGTAAGGACTGGAGGCCGTTTGGGAACAAAGCTCCTGGATTCACATCCGGCACCTGCTGCAGGGAGGGGGACAGACAGCAGAGGAGCAAAGCCGGCTGACCCGGGCGGGGAGAAGGCACCTTTCTATGCTCTGGCACTGCTTGGGGTGAGGGAATGGACAGTGGGATGGGCCCCCTCCTCTTGCGGGCACTTTCCAACTGGAGTCTGCAGGGGCCTGGGGGTGCCTGACGCTTCCTCCCTGGCCTGAACAAGAAAGAAGAAAATATCCCCAAATGTGGTCTCAACTGTGGACCGTGGGCCTAGGATGAGAAACAAATGCTTCTCTGCTTCTCCCGGAGCCTGCGGGCCTCTGCTCCCTGGGGGCACTGGGGATACGCATGTCCCTTTCCTAGCCCAGGCTGCTTCTGGCTGAGAAGGGCCAGCTCTGAGCTCTGCTTCCTTCTCCCTTCAGCAGCTCACTGAGCCCCTGCTCCCTGGGGCCGCTGGTGGGGACATGGAGGGCCCACAGACTGGAGCGTGTGGGACCAGGCATAGACCACATGATGGGCCTTGCCTGTGATGGGTTCTGCAGAGGGCCATGGGGGCAGAGGGAGAATGTGGTGATGCCACTCTGGACCCTGTGACCGAGTCCCTGCCCTCCCCAGCCTTGCCCAGACGTCTACTGGTTCCCCATCTTCACGGAGACGGCCTGTGATGAGCTGGTGGGAGAAATGGAGCACTATGGCCAGTGGTCTCTGGGAGATAACAAGGTAGGGGTCCCAGGCGCCTGGACCGCGGCTGATGGGGGCCGCCCCTCCCACCATGCCTGCCCTCTGGGCTCTTTTCCTGGCAAGCCAGCCAAGCTCTCTGGGACTCTTGGAGATGGGGGCACTGGCAGGGGGGCCTGCAGGTACTGAGGAGTAGAGGGATTGAGAAATGGGATGGGGTGTTGGTCCTCAAGCTGCCACTGCCGCTGGGTGACTTTGAGCTACCTTAAGCTTCAATGGCAGGTTTTCCAGTTCCTGGTTTCTCATTAGAATGATGTAGCTTCCTTCCCCAGATGAGGCGTGGATGGAGATGGGGGAGGAATGAGCAAGTGTGGGACGCAGAAGAATTAGGAAGCGACAGCAGTGCCAAGTTCACCAGACAGCAGAAGCAAGGGGCATGGTGGATGTGACAGGCTGTGCACTCCCTGAAGGAGGGATTCATACCTGCACCCATCTTGGAAAGTTCAGGAACCATTTTTAAAGGCACATGAGCCCCTGGGCCTCTGTGCCTCAGAGACCAGCTAACCTTTGGGCTGGCAGCTTGACTAAGCAGTGGTTCTGGTTACTGCCTAATCTACATGCTTGGTGGCAGAGCTCATCTGCAGAACCCAGTAACTCACGTAGCCCGTGTGTGAGGTCTGGTGAACCCTTGTGCTCCACTGACCGGGCCAGTCCTGGGATGCTAGTGCCCCAGCTAACCTGTGGCCTTCTGCATTGGTTTCCTGTGCTGTGTAACAAATCACCAAGTTTATCAGCTTAAAACAACACCCATTTATTATCTCCCAGTTTCTGTGGGTCGGGAGTCCGGCTCGGGGCCTCGCAAGGCTGCAGTCATGGTATCAGCCAGGATTGGGGTCTCTTCTGAGGCCTGGGGTCCTTTTCCAAGCTCATGTGGCAGAACTCATTTCTTTGCAGGTGTAGAATTTCAGGCAGCTTGCTCCTTCCAGGCCAGCAGGACACAGAGTCTCCCTCTTCAAGATCCTCCTTGAAGGGCCCACCCAGGATGAGTTCCTTTTTGATTAACCCAAAGTCAATAGACTGCTTACATTAATTACATCTGCTCATCCCCTTCACTTTTGTCCTGTAACCTAACCTTATCCCATCGGGTTCACAGGTCAAAGGGAGAGGATTAGGCAGAGCCTGTACACCAGGGGGCTGGAATTCCAGCGGGGTGGCAGGGGGCCCATCTTAGAGTTCTGCTTACCACACTCTCCTTGGTCACTTCCAGGACAACCGCATCCAGGGTGGCTACGAAAACGTGCCGACCATAGACATCCACATGAACCAGATCAACTTTGAGCGGGAGTGGCACAAGTTCCTGGTGGAGTACATCGCCCCCATGACGGAGAAACTCTACCCGGGCTACTACACCAGGGTGGGCATGCCTGGGGTGCAGCCAGGATGAGGGCTTGGGGTGGAATGGCTGGGGCTTGTGGGCAGGAGGGTGTTCCTGGCTCGGGGGAGAAGTGATGGAATATTTGGTCTCCAGGAGTGAAGTCTCCTCCCATCAGGTGTGAGGCGGGGCCCTGGGAGGCATCTAGGGTAATGGAAGGCCCCTGGGCCTCTAGCCTCTGACTCACTCCTTTGCATCTTTCCCTGTGTACTTAAATCCTGCCTCAGTGACTCCTATGCTAGCCCACCAAACAAGCCCCCAGTTAGCTGGCCAGCGTGCCCATTCCTTCAGCTCCTCCGTCGTGTGTCTTTTGACTGTCTCTTTGGCTTTTGCACTCCTTCTCTCAGTCACCTCCTCTTTAAATGGTTTTCTCCAAATACCTGCTTTGAGTGTGCCTGGGCCTTACCCTCAAGGAATCACCAGCCAGGACGGGTCGTGAGGATTAAGTTCATTTCCTCCCTTCTTTTTCTCCCCTCCTGTCCTCTCCATCCTCTCTTTCTCCCTCTCTTCCCTCCTTTCCTCCATGTCCTCCCCTTCCTTCCCTTTCCTTCTTTTCCTTCCCTTCCTCCCCACATTTTAACTGAGAACCTTTTCTGTGCCACGCACTGGAGAACACAGCATAAACAGACTGCTCTCCCGGCTAACGTTCCAGCGATTGGATGAGGGGTCCCTTCTATGCACCCTTGCCTTTCCCGGCCTTCGGGGGCCTCTCTCTAACTCCACTTCTCTTGTCCCGCTTCCTCGACGCAGGCCCAGTTCGACCTGGCCTTTGTCGTCCGCTACAAGCCTGACGAGCAGCCCTCCCTGATGCCACACCATGACGCCTCCACCTTCACCATTAACATTGCCCTGAACCGGGCTGGGGTGGATTACGAGGTGAGTGAGGGCGGGCCGGGGGGAGGGCTGGCTGGGGAGTACTCACAGCGTGGTCGGGCAGAGGGGCCCAGGGTATGCCGGTGCCAGGGAACCCGAGAGACAGGATTCCAGGTCCATGGGGACAGCTTCTTGGAAGGGGTGGATTCAGAGCACAATTTGGTGGGAGGAAGAAGGCTTTGGACATAATAGAGCAGCAGCACAGGAGGACCAGGACCAGGCTGCCTGGACCTGGGTCCTGCCTCTCCCCTCACCAGCTCTCTGTAACATATAACCAGGCACGTTTCTTAGCATCTCAGTTTCCTCACGTCTTAGATGGGAAAACCTAGAGGGGCCCCCATAGAATGGTGAGAATTAAATGAGTTCATCCAGGTAATTGCTTACATGGACCCATAATGAGTACTCAAGGAATGATAGCTATTAGTAATCAAAAGCTTAGGGTTTTCATCATTCTTGAAAGTAAGATGCAGCTTTGGGAATGACAGGACAGAGTTAGTGCAGGTGCGGGGCACAAGCTAGAGGCCAGAGGGGAGGGCTGAGGAAACCAGGAAGACGTGAGGGTTTCGAAGGAGCAGTTGAGGGCCTCAGGGCCCCAGGGAAGGCCTCTAGGTGTGATCAACTAGGGAGCCAGCCATTCATTCATTCATTGACTCCTTAAGCTACTATTTTCTAAGAGCTTTTTGGGACTCGGTCCTGAGCAGGCACTGTGAAGGACACCCATAAAAACACCTATCATTTTTTTGAGAGTTTACAATGTATCAAGGTTCTCATAGGGGATGATGTTGCCCCCCTCCCTGGGGGGGACATTGGTAATACCTGAAGTTGTCACAACGCTGGGGGTGCTACTGGCATCTAGTGGGTAGAGGCCAGGAATGCCCAGGACACCCCCCGTAAGAAAGAATTATCTGGCCCATGGTGGTGATAGCTGTACAGCAGTGTGAAAGTACTTAATACCACTGTACACTTAAAAATGACTATGATGGTAAAGTTTATGTTACGTGTATTTATCCCAATTAAAAAAAAAACAAAACGGGGGGGAGAATTATCTGGCCCAAAATGTCCGTAGTGCTGAGGTTGAGAAACTGAGCCCTAAGCTCTTACTTGTATCATCTCATTTAATTCTTACCACCCTGTACAGTTTGATGCCCATTTTCCAGAAGGGGAAACTGAGGTTCAGGTTGGTCACAGAGTTAGTTGGCACTGCCCAGTGCTGCCTCCCTGCAAGGCCAGCGCTCTGGGTCCCTTGCTCTTTGCTGAGTGTCTTCCTTAGGCAGCTCGTGGCCATCGCTCTGCAAGGCATCCCCAGGCAGGCTGTGCTGAGAACCCCTTGGCTGTGATGGCTCAGATGGGAGAATGGGGGTAGTAGGGGAAGGGCCCAGCGTCCCATTGGGGAACTGGTGCTTCCTGTTGGGGAACTGACACCTCCTGTCTCCCAGGGCGGAGGCTGTCGGTTCCTGCGCTACAACTGCTCCGTCCGAGCCCCACGGAAGGGCTGGACTCTCATGCACCCCGGGCGACTCACGCACTACCACGAGGGGCTCCCCACCACCAAAGGCACCCGCTACATCGCAGTCTCCTTCGTCGATCCCTAATTGGCCCGGCCCGGCCACCACAGACCTTTTCCTCTTTGTCAACAACCGCTGCCCAGCAGCCTCTGGGACCTCGGGGTCCCAGGGAACCAGATCCAGCCTCCAGGCTCCTGACCTCTCATTGCTCTTGGAGCTGCCATCCGAGAGACTGGGCCACAGGCTAGAGGCAGAGCACACCTCCTTGGCTGGGACCTTCCTGGTGCTCTGGACACAGCCCCGGGAGAAACTGTTCACTTTCACTGCTTTGTAGCAACTCGTCCTTTCCCATCCCTCTTCCTGAAAAACCCAGTCCCACTTCCTCTGCTTCTTCCAAGGGGCAACACTTGAGCAGAAGAGGGGCTGACCCAGCTGCCCAGAGAGACTCTCGGGGTGAGAAGCCACGCCCCAGAGCTTCTCCCTGGCAGAGCCGCAGCCCCGAGGACTTCTGCTTCAAGCTTCAGGGTTGACACCGAGACCTGGATCAGACTCAAGTCCCCACCCTGACCGTGGGACTGCTGAAGCCCCATCCTCCCTGACTCCTATCATGAGAGCAAAACTCTGTCCCTTGGAGATGGTGACTCAGAAAACCTCCCGGGAGACAGGAAATGCACGGATGCCACAGCTCCATCCTCTACTTGACCTTTTCTGGGGGCGCAGAGCAGGGAGTGGTATGTCCAGACACTGCACTGCGTCACCCTGTCCTGAATGCCTCCAGAGAGAGGGACAGACAGAAACAGGAGAGTTTCTACTAAAGGTCATTCAAACCACTGAGTGGGAGATGCTGGGGCGGGTGGGTGTCTGCAGGGAGAAACTTTAACAGCTCACGATTGGCAAGGAAGGCCGGCCGTGGGTGACTTGGCATACTGGGTCAGGCAGATTGGGTGACTTGTGTTTCCCACACTCAGTCACATGTGATCTCCATGTCCTTTGTATATTCCATAAATCCTCCGTATAAGCCAGGCACTGCTACCTGGGGCACACTGTGTCATCTCTTAAGATCTGAATCTGGTGTCACCCTCCTCCGAAGCCTTCGCTGACCACCCTTCTTGCAAACATGAATGTCAGGGAACAGTGAACTTCTGCCCCACCGTACCCTGGGCAGATGTGTAGCACCAATAACACTTCAGGGCATTTATTAGTAACGAGCAGTAACCTCTATCCATCCCTGCTCTGGGCTGGGCATCGTGCATGTCAGGCCGGCTCCGCACGCAGTCCTCTGGGGTAGGGGCTAGCATCATCTTTTTATAGATGAGGAGATGTAGGCTTGGAGAAGCCAAGTGATTGGCCTAAAGTCACACAAGTGCTAAGGACAGGGATTTGAATATGATTTCAGCAGAAATCTGGTCCCTGTCCCCGCCCCCCTCCGCCCCAGGCATCCTGTAATCAGTGGTGAGGACAAAAAACCAAATGCAGTTCACTGTGGACCCAGTGTGGACGGGTGTGATAAGTGCCACAATGGTTGTAAGAACTGCTGTGGGGAACAGGAGGGACCAGCAGCGTGTGTAATAATGCTTCTCACCTGAGATGATTTTGCCCCCAAGGGCATCTGGCAATGTCTGAAGGGATTTGGGGTTGTCACACCCTGGGAACGGGGGTGGAATGCTGCTGGCACTAGTGAGTAGGGGCCGGGGACGCTCCTAAACATCCTGCAAGGCGTCCCTGCCCCCCAACAAAGAATTACCCAGCCCCAAATATCAGTAGTGCTGAGGCTGAGAAGCCTGCTAGCAGATGCCATTGAAGCTGGGCCTTGGAGGGGAAGGAGGTATCCAATAGGCAGAGACGCTCTTTAGGTCAAGGGCTAGAGCCGGGAAGGCACAGGTGGGATCTGAGAAGCAGGTTGGCTCGTGTGGGTGGGGTGGAGGGGGTCAGATTGCAAAACCCATTTTCCCCGGCTAAGGAGAGTTGGACTTAATTTAATTGGAGTCATTCAGGGGGTTTGCATATATATACTAAAGATAAGTTTTTAAAAAAAAATTTTAAAAATTGAAGTATAATTGATTTACAATGTTTCAGGTATATAGCAAAGTGATTCAGGTATATGTATATTCTTTTCCATTATAGGTTACTACAAGATATTGAATATAGTTCCCTGTGCTATACATTAGGTCTTTGTTGCTTATCTATTTTATTTACAGTAGTTGTGTACGTGTTAATCCCAAATCCCTAATTTATCCCTCCCCTCTAAAGATAAGTTTTTGTGTTTAAAAAACCCATGGTGACGGGCTTCCCTGGGGGCGCAGTGGTTGAGAGTCGGCCTGCTGATGCAGGGGACACGGGTTTGTGCCCCGGTCCGGGAAGATCCCATATGCTGCGGAGCAGCTAGGCCCGTGAGCCATGGCTGCTGAGCCTGTGCGTCCGGAGCCTGTGCTCCGCAACGGGAGAGGCCACAACAGTGAGAGGCCCGTGTACCGGTAAAAAAAAAACAACAACAAAAACAACAACAACAAAAAAACCCATGGTGGGGCCTCCCTGGTGGCGCAGTGGTTGAGAGTCCGCCTGCCGATGCAGGGGACACGGGTTCGTGCCCCAGTCCGGGAAGATCCCACATGCCGCGGAGCGGCTGGGCCCGTGAGCCATGGCTGCTGAGCCTGCGTGTCCAGAGCCTGTGCTCCACAACGGGAGAGGCCACAACAGTGAGAGGCCCGCGTACCGCAAAAAAAAACAATATGGTGAATTCAAACAGTGCAAATCTTAATCTCTTTCCCGTCTCTCACCCCTGGCTTCCCAGTTCTCCCCAGAAGTGACCATGCCTAATCAGTTTCTTGGGTGTCCTTTCTGAGATGGTCTGTGCTATACGTGTGTGTGTGTGTGTGTGTGTGTGTCTTAGGGTTGTTTTTCATTGTTAACCTTTTTCTGATTATAAATGCAATTCATGTCCACCGTGGAAAAGTTCATCAAAATAGAAACAGGTAATGTGGAAAAGATGTCCTGCGAATGCACCGCACCCCTGCCCTGCAGCCCCACAATCACACGACCAGCCAAGCTAGGGGAGCCTTGTTATTGGAGGCCTCACAGCTTGAGGCAGTGCTTCGGAGAGAAAGCAGGGTGCTGGGTGGACGGTCATACTAGAGGCTGGGGATGGATTCCAAGGCTCCTGCAGCAGCCCAGGCAAGTGGCCAACGCCTAGGCCAGAGCTCGCAGGAGGGAACGGACAGGACAGATGTTTGAGGGGGAGAACCTCCAGGCAGAATCTTGCCCTAACTTGGGCAAGATTCTGCTGAAGAAGGGAAATGGAATTCACTTCGTGCCCTTGGAGTATTGACAGTCCCCTTAGGGAGGCCAGGGAGCTTGGAGGAGGAAAACAGACAGCTGCTCTACAAGGCAGCAAGTACAGGCCCCCGTGTGTGCCACATCCAGAGGCCTGGCCACACCCTGAGGCAAGGTCTGAGTGTGGCCTCACAGTCTGGGGTCTGACTCTTAGGATGCGAGGCTACTAACTCACTTAGCACAGAAAGGGCGGGACAGCTACCTCTGACCAACCTCACTGGGAACTGATAAGCTGGTTGGTCCAGAGGCTAACGATTTGCTTCTTAAGGTGTCCGCAGGCAAGATTCTACCATGGTTATAAAGCAGTGCAGTCCAGTAGGAATAAAGTTGGCCTTCCTTATCCAAATACGTATTTGGATGTGGAGGAGCTGTTCTATGCCATTTTATATAAGGGACCTGAGCACTGAAGGATTTTGGTGTTCCAGGAGGGTCCTGGAACCAATCCCCTGTGGATACCAAGGTACAACTGAATAATGTGAACCATAAATCCTCATGTAGAGGAAAAACTCTATTGTTTTTCCTTATACTCCACACAATACTCCACTTAATGACACTTCTGGTCACCAAATGTGTCTGGGTTTTTCCCACACCAAGCAGTCCTCCAATTCTGAGTGAAAACAGAAAGGCTGTCTTGGGGATAGCATCAGATCCCATAGGTTAAGGGCTCAGTCCCACAAGACCGTCCCCACTTCAAATGCCAATTGCAAGTCCAGGTTGTCACCTGTGCTTCTGATGAACCATTTATAAATTTCAGATTCCCATGAGCCCCTCCTGAACCATTTATAAATTTCAGATTCCCATGAGCCCCTTAATTTAATTTAATTAATCAAATTAAAGTTTGATTAATTTACTAGAGTGGCTCAGAGAACTCAGGGAAACAGTTTACTTACTAGATTACTAGTTTATTATAAAGGGATACCACTTAGGAACAGCTAGATGGAAGAGATGCAGAGGACAAGGCATGTGGGAAGGAGTGAGGAGTTTCCATGCTCTTTCTTTTCTTTTTTTATAAACTTATTTATTTATTTTTGGCTGCATTGGGTCTTTGTTGCTGCGCGTGGGCTTTCTCCAGTTGCAGCGAGCAGGGGCTACTCTTCGTTGCGGTGCTCAGGCTTCTCATTGCAGTGGCTTCTCTTGTTGCGGAGCACGGGCTCTAGGCGCGCGGGCTTCAGCAGTTGTGGCTCGTGGGCTCTGGAGCGCAGGCTCAGTAGTTGTGGCGCACGGGCTTAGCTGCTCCGCGGCATGTGGGATCTTCCCGGACCAGGGCTCAAACCCATGTCGCTTGCACTGGCAGGCAGATTCTTAACCACTGAGCCACCAGGGAAGCCCGCCATGCTCTTTCTGGGCACGCCACCCTCCCAGCACCTCCACTTGTTTACCAGCCTGGAAGCTCTCTGGACCATAGTTCAGGGCTTTTTATGAGGACTTCATTACATAGGTGTTAAAACAGGCAGGTAGGGCTTCCCTGGTGGTGCAGTGGTTAAGAATCTGCCTGCCAATGCAGTGGACATGGGCTTGAGCCCTGGTCTGGGAAGATCCCACATGCCACGGAGCAACTGAGCCCAAGCACCACAACTACTGAAGCCCATGCCCCTAGAGCCCGTGCTCCACAACAAGAGAAGCCACCGCAATAGAAGCCCACGCACCGCAATGAAGAGTAGCTCCTGCTGGCCACAACTAGTGAAAGCCCACACGCAGCAACGAAGACCCAACGCAGCCAAAAATAAAATTAATTATTTTTTAAAAAATACACCAAAAAAACAGGCAGGTAGCTAGATGTGAGCAGAGAAAGGGGAGCACAGGCCAGATGGCAGGAAACCATGCATCTTGGGGTCCACAGGCAGACAGAGAAAAGCAGGAACCTCCAGACTGACAGGAAAGCACATATCCTGGGGTGGCAGACAAAGAAAGGCGGGAAAAGGTGGGAATCTCCGGTGTCCAGATGTAACCTTTTGCTCATTATGCTCTCATTACAATAAAAATTAGCCTTGCAGATAAGAAATACCCATCATACACTGGCGCCACGACACTTCCAATCAAGGGTTAAATAAAGACAAAAATCCCTCTTCCCCTCGGGAAGGTAGAGCTGGAATGAAAATCAGGGAACACGACCCCCAAGCCTTCCTTCTGCAATGAATATTCCGCCCCACATAACCGACTTGCCAAGAAAACTCGGGGCAGCCACTCACCTCTCTGCCCGCTCTCCCTTTGAGAGAGTACTTTTGCTTAAATAAATACTCAATTTACTTTCTTGACCTCCCTGTCTCATCTCTGAATTCTTTCTGCCATGGACAAGAACCTTTCTTTCACTGAGAATATAGGCATGGTTGATTAAGCCATCGGCCATTAGTGATCAAGTCAATCTCCAACTCCTCTCTCAGGAGGTTGAGAGGGGTGGTGAGGCTGAAAGTTGCAACCCTCTAATCACGTGGTTGGGTTCCCCTGGCAACCAGCCCCCATCTTTAGGAGTTTTCCAAAAGTTGTCTCATTAACACAAACTCAGGTGTGGTTGAAAGATGTGAATAACAAAAAGACACTCATTTCGCCTTTATTTGAATAGCTCTGAAACTGTTTCAGAAACTGAGGACAAAACTAAATATTATGACAAAAGATGCCCCTATGGCTCTTATATAGGTAATTACCAGGGCTTTAGGAGCTCTGCCAGGCACAGTAGACAAAGACCAAATATATAGTTCTTATTATAAACCACAATATCACAGCGAGCCACTTATGTAATTTTAGATTTTTTAGTAGCCACATTTTAAACAGTAAAATGGACAGGTGAAATTCATTTTAGTAATATATATTTTTTAACCCAATTTATCCAAAATACTATCATTTTACAATACAAAAATATCAATGAGATTGTTTACATTCCTTTTCTTACCGAGTCTTACACATCTCAGTTTGCACTGGCCACATTTCAGGAGCTCGTAGCACATATGGCTGGGGGGGTACCATACCTGAGAGCGCAGGCTTGGAGCCTTCCCTGCTGTTGTTGAGGCCATCAGGAGTCTGCTTATTGCGGTGTCCCAGTGCCTGGCACATAAGGAGGCCTAGTAAGCTGCCATATGTGAGCTGGGGTAATCTCCCCTCTGAGCCAACTGGGACCGCTGTGAAAGTCAAAACGATGTATGTTAGGTAGCCTGCTCAAGGACTGTTGCTGTTCTCACTTCCTCAAAGTCAATTGAAGGGCGGCAGGCCCAGGCTTGCTTCCTGTCTTACTCTTGAGAGCTCTTGTCTAAAATACCAAACGCAAGCTTGGATTCCAGAGCAGACAGGGTCCTTGGGGTCAGGCTCTGGGGCAACAAACGAAAGAGCGGGAACCTCTAATCTACGCCCTTGGTTTCTTTTCCCCTTGACAGCTCGTGGCCCCGCCCACCCCAGCCCTTACCGGCGCCTGGCGGAACTACAGCCCCCATGATGCAGCGGGAGACCCGAAATTTACGTCATCGGCTTGGGACGTCTGGGCGGTGAATAAGATCGCTGAGGCGCTTCTCCAGGCGCTGAGCCAGCTGACCCCTGACCCATAAGCGTTGGTAGGGTGGAAGCTGCTGAGCTCGGAGTCCAGCGACTCACTGGGACCAGAACGGCGAACCTGCGGCGGCTGGTGACGCGTGCGTCCTGCCTCCTCCTCCCGCCTGTTCTCGGGGGGCGCGTGTTGGTGACGTCGGGGTTATGATGGCCACCGGGAGGCCGGGAAGGTGAAGGTGAGAGAGCGAGCGCGTCGGGTGGTGGGGTCCGGCCCGGGCCAGCACGGCGAGTCCTGAGTACCCCGGCGTGGGCCTGTGAGACGCCGGGTTCCCGGGGGCTCAGGATCCGGGCCGGCGGACGTCCCCACGTTCCAGCCTCGCCGCCGGGCCCTAAGCGGCCCTGACAGGAGGGGGCGGGACGCGGGACTCGGGAGTGGGGTCCCCTAAGGCTTCTTATCACCCCCGCTTTCTCACCCTTCACCACCACATCCCACCCCTGCCCTTTCCCCATTTCTCATCCAGTTCTCTGTATTTGCCTGCACTTATTCAGCGCGAGAGGTGCCTACGTTCATCACCGTAGGCGCCCTGCTCTGACTTCCCCAAATTTGGGCATTTCTTGCTCTCGCACAGTTGTCTCTTGTTTGGCTTCTCAGTGGACGGTAAGCCTCCTTGAGGGCAGGGACTGTTTTTTATCCATCTCTACCTCTAGCGCCTAGCACACACACACACACACAGGGCAGACAGAAAATGTCGAATAATTAGCTGCTTGGATGCTTGAAGACAGAGTTGCCCATTCCCGTCTGTTTTAAGCCTTGATTGCCCTGTTTCTTTAATTTCTCTATTTACTCTCTTTCTCTCCTCCCAGACTGTCACCCTTCCCATCCCCAAGGGTCGGGTGAGGCAGCTTCCCATAATTGAAAATAAGTGAGCTTTACAATCAACGGGAGGTGATATCTCAGTTCCCAGCTTGGCCGCTTAACCAGCAGCCCATAAATCTCTTAAGTGTTCCAAGCGTCTCTTTGCATCATGGAATTGAGAATTAAGTAAGATATTTTACAACATCTGGTAGATAGAGGCTTTCAGTAAGTTCCACTTCTCTCTCTCAACTCCACCTTCCCGTCTCTAATCCTCAGTGCCACAGCCCTCAAGCCCAGTCCTTGACCTGGTTCTGCCCCCTCCTGTCACCCCTCTGGATGTGCCTTTACCAGGGTCCCTGCTTCTCACCAGCACACGTCTGAACACGTGTTTGTGCACACCCGGGCTTGGCCTCGCACCTGTGTGTTGCGTTTTTCCCCAGGGCACTTCCTCACATACCACCCCAATACCTCAGTGAGTAAGCTTCCCTCGGGGATGAGTTTGTTTGGCTCTTAAACCTGATTAGACTTCTTTGGCTTTTTTTTTTTTTCCTGCCCTGTTGACACGTCCCTTTTCCTTTCCAATAACTCAGAATTGGTGGAGTCAACACAATCAGTAGCCAACCTCAACCTGAGACAGGACAGAGGAGAACTCAGATTCTTTTCATCTTTTTGCCTCCAGCCATGTCCATGATGCCCACCCTGTGAAGGTCTCTCACCATCCATAAAGTAAGTGGGGTGGCTGTGACACCTGGCACCCTGGATCTGGGTGGAGGGGAAAGGGGTGTACTCTGCTGGCCATCCAGCAGCAAGTCTCTTGGATGGGGTCATCTCTGCGCGGAGCTGGAGCATTCCAACCCACGTTGGAAAGAACTGTAGTTCCTTTTACCTTTCATGGAGGATTTCACTGGTTGCCGAGAGAGCCCGGTTAAAGATTGACTGTTCAGAAAGTGACTGGGATCTCTGGGCTCCCGGAAGAATGAGTCTCTATCTCCCTCGTTTGTTCTCTGCTGTGCTGGCTCCTCCCTCCCCGTCTCTGCCCAGCAGAAGTTGGCCCGTTGGCTCCTTATCACAGCTCTTCTAAGAGTCTGCTCTGCCCCTTTACCCTGCATACTCTTTTGTTTCGGTTTCTCAGCTTTTCCTCTGTTCCAGTTGTGCCAGCAGACAGTCCGTGGATCCATTTTATTTTCCCTGCTAGGAGCTGCTCTGCATGAAACTGGGTGAAGAGGTGGTGTGGATTCAGGGACTGTGCCTGGGGTCCAGACACACCTTGTGGTGAATTTTGCTGTTGCTATCCCTATACCCAAGGCACTTAATCCTCCTTAACTAACAGCCTAGGTTGAGGCAGAGCTTTTCAGTACCTGGGAGTGCTAATAGCTGTTTAATTTTTTTTTTTTTTTGGCTGCATTATGTGAGATCTTAGTTCCCTGACCAGGGATTGAACCCATGCCCCCTGCATTGGGAGCATGGAGTCTTAACCACTGGACCGCCAGGGAAGTCCCTAACAGCAGTTTAGAATTGGGTTTGGTTCTGGTCTTAGGTTAATATCTGTTAATATTGTGCCCCCAGCACTTTTTTGGGGTGGGAGTGGGAAACTACTAGGATGAATGAAGCTTTTCCCAAAGTATGACCCACAGGGTTTTAAAAACTGTGACATAGAAGAAGGGTTTCTGCAGATAAATTTGTGAAATGCTGCGTTAAATACAGTTAAACAGGCCTTCCTTCCCAAAGTCTTTGCTGTGCTCGTGTACTCCAGTGGAGGGGGACTGTAGCATATAGTGTTTTACAGATTGATTCTGCTATGGGATCATTTTTGTCCACTGCAGTTCTGTGGACCACGCTTTGGGAAATGCTGCTGTAAACTCTCTGAAACCACGACCTCAGGAGCGCTTTGAGGCGGTCACAACAGCTTGAAGCGTGCCACGTAGTGTATAGCTGATACCGGAGCTCAACTCTGGCCCAGCTGTGCTTGGGGGACTGGCTGTGCCTGCCTGCTGTGAGCCCTGCGGTGAAGTAGGGGCTGTCAGGGCTTTCCAGAGGAGGAACAGGAACCAGCTGTTTCCCCCAGCTCTAGAAGCATAGGAAGCCAGCAGGTGGAACCCCAAGATAGCTGGGGCCCTATCTTGGCTTGTGTGTGTGTACTTGCAGCTGTGGTCCGTTTGTGCACGTACGTATGCCCAGCTTGCTCTTTGGAAGGATTACATTCTGGAATCTGAAAGATTTGTTTAACTCTCTTGACTCACTGAACTCCAAATAGTAGGAAACATACTTAGCCAAAGGCTGCTTTTTAAGAAAAAAGTAAATATACGTATTCCAGGATTGGAAGGGTAGGAAGGTAATCCCCTTTAGGGCATTCACTATCTCAAACGCTGTCTCTTACAGTTGTAGAGGAGGAAAGTAGAAATGGAAATAGGTCACTGCTGTGTATTAGAGACTGGCTTTCTAGAAGGTCACAGATTAGACAGGGAGAAAGTATGACGAAAAAAAAAGCCAAAAGTCTGGTAAGGTTGCACGGCCTCCACAGAGATGTCAAGGAAGGCTTCATGGAGGGGGTGACACTAGCGTTGGGTCTAGAAGGACAGGAGGAGTAGGCCAAATGGGTGAATAAGGAAAGAGGATTCCAGGCTGAAAGCAACATGTGTAACACGAACATGGAATCTCAGCTCAGGCACGAACAGAGGCAAAGAAAGCAGTTTGGAGGGGTTGGCGGTTCGGGACATGCAGCTGCAGGCTGGGTAATGTGAGAGCAGGGCAGCACCTGGATGGGCTGCACTCTGAGCAGACCAGGTAACCTGGAAGCACTAAGCTTTAACTAGTGTGTATGCTTTTAAATCTTGCATTTACTGAACACTAACGCCTTTGGTGTCATACCCTTTGGACTTGCA
Source organism: Pseudorca crassidens (assembly GCF_039906515.1). Classification (NCBI taxonomy): domain Eukaryota; kingdom Metazoa; phylum Chordata; class Mammalia; order Artiodactyla; family Delphinidae; genus Pseudorca; species Pseudorca crassidens. The sequence continues at coordinate 9,224,919 of NC_090297.1, forward strand.
AACAATGACCAGAATTTGAAAGCACTTGCTTCTAAAAGCCCAGCTGATCTGAGAACTTGCTGCCTGCAAGCAAGTCACTTCTGGGGTGGGGCACTGCGGAGCCTCACCCCTGAGCTGACCTGTGTCCTTGGTCCCCATGGCAGCCGTCAGGCAGCTGTGGGTGTGCTGGTGGAGGAGTTGCCTCTGCCCTCCCCTGAAGGCTGGCTATTCCAGGGGGAAGTCTTGTGATCTTGCTGGTGGAGTTTATTACTCTTGTTGTTTTATAACATGTAAAACTACCTTTGAGTTCGTGCCATGTCATCTTTAATCTTCTCATGGTCTACGTGATATCATGCTTGTACATGTGACGAATCCAAGCTTCTGAGGTTTAAACAGCCGAGACATTTACAGTCACGATTTGAACCCAGCTCTGTCTGATTCCAGAATCTATCTATAATGCTAGCTACATCATGCCATCCCAGACCCAGTTCTCCTTTCGGTGACTTTCCTCTTCTGCTTACACATATCCCCTGTTTCTCTAAGAGTCTTTCCTGCTGGGCCACAGTAAGCCTGATTTCAATGTACTCTCCTTTTCTGCTTTGGAGGAGCCAGTGGTATTTTCTTCCTAGTTCCCCTTCTCAGAGCTCTGCTGTCTTTCTTATTTCAGCCTTTGACACGTGGGCTCCATGCTTAGAAAATCTCCCAGCTGTGGTGTATTCCTGGGGAGGGGGACACACACTCACTTTCCTCTCTCATCTCCCCAGAAATCAGGAACAGCGCAAAATAATTGGTAGGTTTAGGCAAAACCTGTGGGTCCCCATTTCCCTGCGTGTCTCTCTTTCTGCCCACCCTTTGGGATGGTTAGTTCCTAAGGGCCACTTTTCAGTTATTATGCATTTGTTCCAGATGTTCTTTCTGCTTCTCAGGAACTGGTTCAGATGCTTTGGCAGTTTCTCGTGTATGTTCGCTTGTGGGCAGTGCGCTGTCATTTCCCAGCTAGAGCGAGTGCCGGGCCTGGTGGAGAGCGGCGTGATGAGGGTGGCTGGGGGAGAGGGGCCAACAAGAAATTGCTGGGTGTTGAGGAGGGCAGAACCGGGCACACACAGCTGTGCACACTCCCCTCATCCTCAGAAAGGCCTTTTCCCTGTGACTTCCCAGTGTCTGAGGGCTCTACTGAAGAAATGGCACTGTGCGAGCTGGGAACTCTGAGGAACGATCCAGGGATGCCCAGCCACATCTGGGGACCACCTTCTCTGGTCTGTCTCCCTCTTTTGACTTTGAGCAAAGATCTCTAGGGCTTTGGAGTTAAGCCTCATGGCCCCTCGCATGTTATTGCCATGTGAAGAAAAAGAGCCTGCAAAGATGTGCGTGTGATTGAATAAGAGCAGGAGAGCTACCCACACAAAAACAGACTGATGATAGGCAAATGTTAACAGTGGCTGTCACAGAATGGTGGGGTTGTGGATTTTTTTTTTCCTTTAGTTTCCACATTTTCTACAGTGTACACATTTAAAATGAAAGAGAACAGTAAACGTTTTTAAGTAAATTGTAGAAGTAGACCTCTCTCATTTGAAGATCACCCTTCCTTGCCATCCACTCCTTCACCCCTCCCCAGCAACCAAAAATAAAACCAAACACCAAAAACCTGTTAGGAATTAGGGCCATCAGGACTGGGCAGCAGAGTAGCCAGGGCAGGGTGGTGGGAGGGCCTGACCTTGAGTGTCACTATGCTGTCACTGCTTTCAATATTCAGCGCTTTTTCTCAGGGGGGTGATGTATAGGAAATAAGTGAAATTTCTGTCACTCTTTTCTGCATAAGGCTAGGAAGAGGGCTTCTCTGTGTGTTACCTTGTGGTTCCCCTCTGTCTCTCTCTGAAATGGGGAGGGCAGGCCTGTCCCTGTTCACCAGGCAGGGAACAGCCAGCGCTAGACCTGAGCTCAGGGCCCTGGGTGCCCACACTGTGTGACATGGAGACAGGCCCAAGTGGTCCCTTCCTACTCTTGAGGTGCTGGTTCTGATCTTGCTGTCCCTGATCTAGTCCTGGAGGGCCCAAGTTCAGGATGGACCCTCGAGCTGGTGCCTGTCCCCCTGCTGCACCCCGCTGCATGCCAGCAGAACGTCCTGAGCTGGGTGTCCCTGGGTTCGCTCACGTGTCTTCTTTCTCTTGCAGCGCAATGTCCCTGCTCTTCTCTCGATGCAACTCCATCATCACAGTCAAGAAGGATAAGAGACACATGGCTGAAGTGAATGCTTCCCCGCTCAAGCACTTTGTCACCGCCAAGAAGAAGATCAATGGCATTTTTGAGCAGCTGGGGGCCTACATCCAGGAGAGCGCCACTTTCCTTGAAGGTGAGACAGGCAACCCACTCAGCCAGGCCCACGCCTGTCAGCCTCAATATTTAGGTGGCAGGATTGGGGATGGGGAAGTACAGCACTGCTCTTAAGGAGCTCATGACCAGATGGGTTGTCACCTTCAGTGGTGCTCTGCTCTTGGAATCATGGAATTGGACTCCGGGGAGATTGGGCCAGGAAAACAAGAGACCTGTCATTGAAGAATTCTACGAACTCTGTTCCATTTAGTCACGAGGGGTAGGTGAATCGTCTCCTCATCTAAGAGACAAGCAGATTGAGGTTTTGAGAGTTGTTTGATACCTTGGAAGTGACACAGCGGCCTTTACCCGGGTGTCTCTGACTCCAAATCCCAGGTGTTTTCCTTGGCCCGGTCTGGCTGCCAGCAGTCCGGGCACTGTCCGGGTGTTGGTTGTTCCTGACCAGGGTGTTCTCTCACTGATATTTTTAGACAACAGGACTATGAATAAGAAACTTGTGTCACCAGTACCTTTTCCTCTAGTTACTAATCTGAGCCCAACCTCTAATCCCTGCTCTGTCAGCAGAGAAGGACTGGTTCCCAGGGCCCCACTAGTTCTGAGCACCAACTCCAGCCACTGGCTTCTCAGACTCCCTCTCTAGAAGGCACACCTTGGCTCTAGGTCCTGGGATTGTCAGTGAAGACCCAGTAGCTGAATCTTACCTGTCCTTGGTTTCCTCATTTGTGAAAGAGGGGCTCAGGTGAGACCAGGGGGTTCCAAATTCTAGTCTGCAGAACCCTAAAAGTTCAATGGGAACGCCCCTGGGACACACTGCTCTCCACTCTCTGCTTTCCACTGGAGCACCTTGGCTTCTGGCTGGGTTACATGTCAGGCTGCTACTTTAGCTCCCTTTAAAGAAGGGAAATAGTTCCAGTACTGTGGTGTACATGTTTGTCCCTCCATGTTCACATGTTGGAATCCTGAGGCCCAAAGTGTTGGTGTGAGGATGTAGGGCCTTTGGGAGGGGATTATGTCACGAGGGTGGAGCCCTCATGACTGAGATTAGTGCTCTTATAAAGGAGACCCCACAAAGCTCCCTCGCCCCCTTCCGCCACGTGAGGATACAACAGGAAATCTGCCACCTGGAAGAGGGCCCTCACCTGACCAGGCCGGCACCCTGATCCGAGACTTCCAGCCACCAGCACTGTGAGCAATACGTTTCTGTTGTGCCTAAGCCCCCAGTCATGGTGTTCTGTTCGAGCAGCCCAAATGGACTAAGCATGGACTCTATGCCCTGCCCTCAGCGTGGTGCTTGAAGCAGGAGAGGCGTTCCCGAAGTATTGGTTCCATTTAAAAATTTGAATTTCAGGGTTATAAGATTGGTGGTTGCAATTATTCCAGTTTATTATCGTTTGTTTAGCAATAGTTCTGGTGTGCCTGGCCCTGTGCCTGCAGAGATGGGACAGACCAGGCCCCTGTCCCGCCGGAGCCCAGACTAACCCTCTGTGATGCTCTGACTCACTCAGATGGTTCTGTGGACGAACACGTGCTTAATAATGAAGGTGTTTGTGTGATGGCATCAGGAGTGGGTGTTTTGGTTTCTCTTTTTGTGAAAATATGGAGCCTCTCGTATTGGCGGACTAGAAGGGAAAGCACTGGAGTGATCCTGAGATGTATTTGGGATTGTCCTGGCTAGCGAAGGGGTTGGCTACTGCCTTGGGACTGTTCTCTAAAGGGCAGGTAACAAGAGCTTGTTGGCCTACTGCCTGTTTCTTTTAAATGTAGCCACAGGCTTAAGAGCCAGCTTCCTCTGGGGCGCAGTCCAAAGGCCACACCCCGGTGCCCACATAAGGGAAGAATGTTGATGGGTCTGAGTAGCGGGTGACCAGTGGATGTGGGGAGGTCTTGTTGGTTTGCTCACTTCCTTTCGTGGCACCAGCTGCGGGGGAAACTCACTGGGCATCTCTGAAACGCGCTCGCCGTGCTCTGGATGCTGTGGGAGTGCTCTGCGTGCTGGGGCCTGTCAGCCCAGTGGTTCACAAGTGCCTTAGTCCGTTTGGGAGGCTGTGACAGATACCATAGACTCGGTGGCTTGTAAACAACAAACCTTTATTTCTCACAGTTCGGGAGGCTGGGAAGCCCAAGATCAAGGTAGCGGCAGATTTGGTGTCTGGCGAGGACCAGCTTCCTAGACTGCTGTCTTTTCTCTGTATCGTCACATGTAACCACACGGCAGGAGGGGCTGGCTAGCCCTTTGGGTCTCTTTTGTAAGGGCACTAATCCCAGGCATGGGGTCTCCATCTCTATACACAGTTGACTCGAATAACATGAGTTTGAACTGCGCGGATCCACTTATATGTGGATTGTTTTCAATAGCAAGTACTATATAGTAGTACAGAATCCAGGGGTGAATCTGGGGGTGCAGAGCCGTGGATGCGGGGGGCTGACCAAATTACATGCTGAGTTTTGACTGGGTGGAGAGTCGGCGCCCTAACCCCCGTGTTGTTCAGGGGTCAGCTGTACCATCATACCGTCATCACATGGGGGCACATAAACATTTAGTCCATTGCAGCAAGAGTGTGCTGAGGGGCAAACACCCGTCTGCTGTCCAGCCAGCTCGTGACCTTCCTCGCGCAAGTACTAGATGGGATGGGGTCAGGATCTTGCTCAGTTGCTCCCGTCTGTCATCGTACGTTATCCACCTGCCTGTCAAGGGCCCTGGGAAGAAGCAGTGCAGTGATCCTAGTATCTGTTTGCTTAGTGAACATTGTGTACCTGCTGAGCGCTGGGTGCTGGGATCAGACAGCTTGGCCTTCACATGGTAGGTGGTGCAGACAGGTGAGCTAGGCGGCTACCCTGTGGTGAGATAAGGGCTAAGATAGGAGAAGTACAGGGTGCTGTGGGAGCATAAACAAGGGGACCAGACTCAGGGGCGGTCAGGGCAGGCTAAGTGGGAAAGAGCCAGGCACCGTGAGGCGGTGCATTAGTTCTTCAGAGTGGGGGAGGGGCGTGGGGAAGCACTGAGCAAAGCCCAGAGCAGTGGCAGGTGTGGGGATGTGGTGAGGCAGCACGCGAGGCAGCGGGTGCCCAAGACCTGGCTGGAGCAGTGAGCGGGTCCAGAGCAGGCAGGGCCTCGTGAAAGTGCACAGGGACCCGGTCCCAATCCCAGCTCTGCCATCTGCTAACTCTGATGGGTACACGCCGTGGATTAAATGAGACCGTATTTGAAAAGTGATCAGGGGCTTCCCTGGTGGTGCAGTGGTTAAGAACCCACCTGCCAATACAGAGGACACGGGTTTGAGCCCTGATGTAGGAAGACCCCGCATACCGCGGAGCAACTAAGCCCCTGAGCCATAACTACTGAGCCCGCGCTCTAGAGCCCACGAGCCACAACTACTGAAGCCCACATGCCTAGAGTTCATGCTCCGCAACAAGAGAAGCCACCGCAATGAGAAGCCCATGCACCACAACAGAGTAGCCCCCACTCGCTGCAACTAGAGAAGGCCCACGTGCAGCAACGAAGACCCGACACAGCCAAAAATAAATAAATAAAAATTACAAAAAAAAAAAGAGAAGTAGTCAGAACAGTGTCTGGCATATAGTGAGAACTCGGTAAGTATTTGTTAAGTAAAAAACATATAACTTAATTAGGTACCTGCCCCCATTCTTAGCGATTTTGTGTTTTAATCCATTTAATCCTTTCAGTAGTCACATGAAGTAGGTACTGTTGTCATCTGTGTTTTAAGGGTGAGGAAACTAAGACCAGGAAGGTTCATTTGCCTGGGGTCACAAAGAGCCAGGAAGAGGTGAGAACCAGCACTTCTTGCACTGGGATTCAGGCAGACTTGCTCCCAAGCTGTGTTCTTTGTTTTCTGGCTGCGCGGCCTGCGGAATTTTAGACCTCCCACCAAGGATCGAACCCACACCCCCTGCAGTGGAAGCTTGGAGTCTTAACCACTGGACCGCCAGGGAAGCCCCCCAAGCCATGTTCTTCACTGCACTGCGGCCCACAGTAGGGAGTAGCAGGGAGCCGTGGTGGTGGACCCTGCCTTCCAGACTTGTGACTGTGGGACTCTGACCGTGGGGTGAGCCATTTTCAATCTCCGCCTCCAGACACCTACAGGAATGCGGAACTGGACCCTGTTACGACAGAAGAACAGGTTCTGGACGTCAGAGGTTACCTGTCCAAAGTGAGGGGCATCAGCGAGGTGCTGGCCCGGCGGCACATGAAAGTGGCTTTTTTTGGCCGGTGAGTCTCAAAGCCCTCATACCTTCTTTCTTCCCAGCGGGGGGCAGGCAGGGAGGCAGGCACTTTGTGTGGGATCACAGCCTGAGGGCCCCAAGGCAGAGAAGCAGCTGGCATGCTTCAGTGCTCTCCTTCTTATTTATTTTTAACTGTGGTTAAATACACATAACGTAACATTTACCATCTAACTATTCTTAAGCGTATGGTTCAGTTTCGTTAAATACATTCACGTTGTTGTACAACCATCACCACCGTCCATCTCCAGAACTTCTTCCCCTTGGAAAATTGAAACTCTGCCTGTTAAGTAACAACTCCCGTTCCCCTCTCCCCACCCCCCTGGCAACCACCATTCTCCTTCCTGTCTCTATGAGTCTGACTACTCGAGGTGCCTCAGGTAACTGGGATCACACAGTATTTGTCTTTTTGTGACTGGCTTCTTTCACTCAGCATAATGTCCTCTAGAATCATCCATGTTGCAGCATTTGTCAGAATACCTTCCTTTTTAAGGCTGAGCAATATTCCATTGTATGTATATACCATATCATGTTTATCCATTCATCCATGATGGACACTTGTTGCTTCCACTTTTTGGCTATTGTGAATAATGCTGCTATGAACGTGGGCGTACAAATATCTGTTTGAGACCCTGCTTTCAATTCTTTTGGGAATATACCCAGAGGTGGAATTGCTGGACCATATGATCATTCTGTTTAAAAATTTTTTTTCTTTTTGGCCGCGCTGCACGGCATGCGGGATCTTAGTTCCCCGATCAGGGATTGAACCCATGCCAACCTGTGCCCCCTACAGTGGAAGCTCAGAGTCCTAACCACTGGACTGCCAGGGAAATCCCCTGTTTTTAATTTTTTGAGGAACTACCCACCATATTGTTTTCCATAGCGACTGCACCATTTTAATTCCTACCAGCAGTGCACAGGGGTTCCAGTTTTTCCATATCCTCCCAATACTTGTTTTCTGTACTTTTGATAGTAGCCGTCCTAAAGGGTGTGAGGTGGTATCTCTTGTAGTTTCGATTCGCATTTTCCTAGTGATCAGTGATGTTGAGCAGCTTTTCATGTGTTAGTTGACCATTTGTATATCTTCCTTGGAGAAATGTCTATTCAAGTCCTTTGCCCACTTTTAAATTGGGTTGTTTGGGGGTTTTTTTAATGTCGTTTTGGTGTGGTTTTTTTGTTTTTTGTTTTTAAGTTGTAGGGGTTCTGGATTTAATTCCTTATCAGACATATGATTTGGAAATATTTTCTCTCATTCTATAGGTCGCCTTTTCACTCTGTTAACTGTCCTGTGACGCACAGAAATATTTTATTTTGATATAGTCCAATTTATGTATACTTTTTTGCCTATACTTTTGATGTCATATTTAAGAAATTGCCAAACCCAGTGTCATGAGGCTTTTCCCCTATGTTTTCTTCTAAGTGCTTTATATTTTTAGCCCTCAGATATCCTTCTTATTATACTTTGTGGTCTGGTAGGCACCTCTGGAATGTTTGCTACAGTACCAAGGACTTCTCCAGTTCTCGGTGGGCACTGACTGGGTGGCCTACACAGTGAACTCAGTTCTGACACGCTGCCTGGAGGTGGCGTCAGAACCCCCAGGTTAAGAGCCCGGTCCCCCAAGACGCCCCCGCTTCAGGTGCCATTCGGAAACCTGGGCGTCTGACCCACTGGCTATAGATCAGAGGTTCCCACGACCTCCTCCTCTTAATTTGCTAGAGCGGCTCACAGAGCTCAGGGGAACATTTACTTACATTTACTGGTTAGTATATAAGTATGGGATACTGTAAGGGATACAGGTGAAGAGGCACACAGGGTGAGGTCTGGGAGGGTCCTGAGCACAGGAGCGTCTGTCCCTGTGGAGCTGAGGTGCACTGCCTTCCACCCTGAAGCTCATCAGTTCTCATTGTTCAAGAGCTTTTGTGGAGCTTAATCCACAGCGCCCTCCTTCCTTTTCCTGGAGGTCAGTGGGTGGGGCTGAAAGTCCCAACCCTCTTATCACTTGGTCTTTCTGGTGACCAGCCCATCCTGAGGCTGCCTGGGGGCCCCACCTGAGTCACCTTACTAGCATAAACAGGTGTGCCCAACAGGGGCTCCTTATGAGTAACTGCAGACACTCCTGCCACTCAGGAAATTCCAAGGGTTTTAGGAGCTCTGTGCCAGGAACTGGGGACAAAGACCGAACATATTTTGTGTTATACCACAGCACCTTTAAAAAAAGTAAAGCCCAATACAGGAAAAAAAAAAGACACCCAGACGGTTGGGTGCTGTGCGCACAGTGGTAGCCTGAGGAATTGGCACTCTGCCACCCCTGCCCCTAATCACCTCGGGGTGGCCCTCACACCTCTGGGCTGACATTTTGCGTCCTCCCCTCAGAGGTGTGGCCCTGGCTTTGGTGAGCTGAAGAGATGAGTCTGCAGAGTAGAGCTGTTTTCAAGACCCAGAATGTCGGAAAGGGGTGTGATGGGCAAGAATGCTACAGTAATCTGCCCTGTAGCAGGCCCTTATCAGCTGGGACTGACAGGTGGGACTTCATGTTTGGGAGGAGCATGGTGGGAGAAGAGCGGCAAAATCGGCCTTTTGTAGAAAACCAGGGACTTTGGGTTCATTCAGCTAAGGTCACTTAGACTGAGGAAGACACCCTGGGGGTGAGTCAGTGGTTCCAAGTAGAAGAGGAGGAGTGGGTTGTCCCTCGGAGTCAGGTCATCTCCAGAGTGATGCTGAGAGCCTCAAGCTCGATGGTGGGCTCCCTTGAGGGCAGTGAGTGTCTGCGTGCCAGTGCCACACCGAGGGAGCCCCTCGTAGGCTGGTTTGCCGTGATGAACCGGGAGCACATCACAGACATGGGTCACGGTGTTTGTCCAGCATTTTCATAAACACAGAGAGCCCTCCCTCTCTGCCTGTCTGGGCACACGTCTCACTGTGGAGAACAAGACTTTGGACTTCCAGGCCGTAACTTCTTAGTGACAGCCTGAGACGCAGATAGTGGTAGCTTCACTGACAGCCGGGATTTCCTCGTAGGACGAGCAACGGGAAGAGCACTGTGATCAATGCCATGCTCTGGGACAAAGTGCTGCCCTCCGGGATCGGCCACACCACCAACTGCTTCCTGCGGGTGGAGGGCACGGATGGCCACGAGGCCTTCCTCCTCACGGAGGGCTCAGAGGAGAAGAGGAGTGTCAAGGTGAGGGGACAGCGCCGGCCCGGCTCTCAGCCCTGGGCATGCTGGTGGGTTAAATCTGGGCTTAGACCAACCAGCACATCCACTGTGCCAGGACCACTGGAAGCTCTAAGGAGAAGGCAGTGCCCTCCACTGCGGTAGAGTCTGGGAGGCCCTGTCCTAGCCTGGCTGCTTGGGAGTTGCGAGAGCTTCAGGGAGGGTCTGAAAGCTGGAGCGCCTGAAGTCGGGATTCATAGTCCTTGTGAATTGCTGGGCAGGCCTTTTCTCTTTGTGATGAAGAGCATATGTGCCTTGTTCTTTGGCGTGTTGCCAGAGAGCGATCCCTGCATTTGCTCTGTGATTCTGACACGTCAGCTCGGGGCTTGCGTGTTGTCATTTTTCTGAGAGCCAGCTGCATTCTTGGTTGGGGCCAGATGCTCATTTTGGTTCATAAAGAATTAATTAATGCAGAAAACCCTCAGTTTTAGGACAACATCCAAGAAAGAAACTCAAAAGAGGAGTGAAGAATAGTTGGTTCTTATTGACAGCTCCCAGCTCTTGACTTTTTATGTGTGAAATGAAAGAAAAAGGGGTAGCAGATCAGGCAGCAGTCTCAGGCCATCGTGCTGTGGCCACATGGCACTGGAAATCTCCACGCTGGAGGCTCTTCCTCAGCCCTGATCTTTTTTTCCCTTCTACCCCATCAGACTGTGAACCAGCTGGCCCACGCCCTTCACCAGGACGAGCAGCTGCATGCCGGCAGCCTGGTGAGTGTGATGTGGCCCAACTCCAAGTGTCCGCTTCTCAAAGATGACCTTGTGCTAATGGACAGGTAAGAGGGCAGGTGCCTCCCCAGGAGGTCCAAACTGGGAGGGCACGAGGTTTCCATTTCTGGATCATCCAGGCCAGGATCCCCTAGGTCCCGTTGTTGCTCTGCTTAAGTATTGCTTTTCAAACTGGCTCAACCAAATCTTCCTGCCTCTTGGATTTCCTCCAGGGTCTGGTTACTGTATCCCTGGGCAGGTGTCAGGGCCCTGAAGATGTCCCAGTGATGGCCTGTAAAGAGGGATAGGGAGGATGCTCAAAAGTTGGGAAGGTTCTCAGCCTCAGCCCAACATTAGTGTGTTTATTGGGGGCGGGGGGGTGGAGCTTGCGGTGGTGAGGTCCATGTTGTATTTTATTTTTCTCAAAGGAACACTTTGCTCCTGCTTTGTGGACAGGCTGTAACTATACCAAGAAGTGGGGTACTAGGGTGCTTGCCAGACTCACATAAATACAGAGCTTCACCTTAATTATATACCCCCAAAGTAAAATTCAGATCATTACGTTTTTATAAAAGTGATAGACGTGTATGGCAAAAACCACATTTTCAGAGTCTGGAAGGATATGAGATGAAAAGTAAAAATCCCTCCAATAAGGGCCAGGCCCAATTTCTCTCCCTTCTGTAGCTTTCTCCTCCTTTGCCTGGCTGCCTCAGGTCTGTTCAGAGCAGGAAGGATGGGGCCCATGGTCTGTGTGTCCGGTGACAGTTTATCCTTGTCGCCTCTAGCCCTGGCATCGATGTCACCACAGAGCTGGACAGCTGGATTGACAAATTTTGCCTGGACGCCGATGTGTTCGTGCTGGTGGCCAACTCAGAGTCCACCCTGATGCAGACGGTAACCCCTCCTCCACCTTTTCCCACACTCCGAGGACCCAGCTGAGTGGGCGGGCTGGCAGGGCCTCGGCTGGCACAGCTCCTCCCCCACTGAGGTCTTCCCCCCCCATCCAGGAAAAGCAGTTCTTCCACAAGGTGAGCGAGCGCTTGTCCCGCCCTAACATCTTCATCCTGAACAACCGCTGGGACGCGTCCGCCTCGGAGCCTGAGTACATGGAGGAGGTGGGTGCCTCTTTACCCAGCAGTTTGGGGAATGCTACCCCATGTGTCTACCCAGACCCTCTTTATGCTCTCCCAGGCCACATCCCTGAATGAATTTCAGCACCAAAGAAGTCCCGGGTGTTCCTTGGGGTCGCTGATGGCTTTAAAAATACCCCTTCGTGGGTGTTCCCTGGCGGTCCAGTGGTTAGGACTTAGTGCTTTCACTGCTGAGGCCCCAGGTTCAATCCCTGGTCAGGAAACTAAGATCCCACAAGCTGTGCAGTGTGGCAAAAACAAAACCAAACAAAAACAAACTGAAAAAACAAAAACAACTCTTTGGGACTTTCCTGGAGGTCCCGTGGTTAAGAATCTGTGCTTCCAGGGGCTTCCCCAGTGGCGCAGTGGTTGAGAGTCCGCCTGCCGATGCAGGGGACACGGGTTCGTGCCCCGGTCCGGGAAGATCCCACATGCCGTGGAGCGGCTGGGCCCGTGAGCCACGGCTGCTGAGCCTGCGCGTCCGGAGCCTGTGCTCCGCAACGGGAGAGGCCACAACAGTGAGAGGCCCGCATACCGCAAAAAAAAAAAAAGAAAAAAAAGAATCCACGCTTCCACTGCAGGGAGCACGGGTTCAATCCCTGGTCCGGGAACTAAGATCCTGCCTGCTGTGTGGTGCGGCAAAAAAACACAACAGCAACAAAACGCAAACCCTTCACTTCTCCCATTCGCTTTCCCGGACCCCTCTACTCTTCAAAAGGTTTCCTTCCAGGTCTGAGAAGCATCCCTACCACATTAGCTGCTGCACCCTTGCTTGCTCTCTTTATTTAGTTCATAAAGAATTAATCATTATAGAACAGGCTTAGCTTTAGAAAGACATCCAGGAAAGAAATTTAAAAGAGGAGTGAAGAATAATTGGTTCTTACCAACAGCTCAGAATGCTTTACTTTTTATGCGTGAAATGAAAGAAAAAGGAGTAACAGACAGGTGATATGGGGTGATGATAAAGCACGTAGTCAGCAGGCTGACACTGGGCAGTGTGACTGGTAAATTCCCTAATCCCTCCGGTAAATCCTCACCTGTGAGTTGGATATAATAGAGTTGTTGAGAGGATGAAATCTGTTAACTTTGAGAAAAGGCCTGGCATGTGGCAGGTGTCCACAAGAGGCTGTCATCACTTTTAAGTTCCAGTAGTAGAACCCTAGGGCTTCAGAGCTAGGAGGGATTTTGGGGTGCGGCCACTCATGTAATAAACGAGGCCCAGGGTAGACTCAGCTTGTCAGTACAGAGTCCAGGTGTAGGTTTCTTGACCAATCCCCCCCCCACCCAGGTTCCTTTCCTTCTGGGGCGCCAAAGTGAGACACTCTGTAGGCTCTAACAAGGCAATTTGGGGCACATGTAAGCATTTCATCTTGTTGATGCACCAGCTGTCTTTGACAGGCTGTACCCGAGGGAACCCCTGTGACGTGGGTTCTGGGGAGCCTGGTGGCTGGAGAACAGATGGTGGGAGATGGTCGCTGCATGTGTGTTTGTACCTTTTGAATCCTGAGCTGTGTTAACAGATTATCTGTGTTTTAGAAAAGAAGCAGTTGGGGGCCGCGGGCTCCATCAGGAGGGGCCCACCTGCACCCTGCCTGCTCACGTAACGCCCGTCTGCTTGGGCTCCAGGTACGGCGGCAGCACATGGAGCGCTGTACCAGCTTCCTGGTGGACGAGCTGGGCGTGGTGGATCGAGGCCAGGCTGGAGACCGCATCTTCTTTGTGTCTGCCAAGGAGGTGCTCAACGCCAGGATCCAGAAGGCCCAGGGCATGCCCGAAGGAGGTGACGATGGAACCAGCTTCTTGCTTTTCCCGAACATTTGAGTCTTTGGGTCTCATACTAAGTCAGCCAGTAGAAACAGTTCTGAGAACGAGGTGGTGAGAAGAGCCCTGAGTGAGAAGCTCTCGGCTGCGAGTTATTTCTCGACTAATGTGGTGCAATTCTCCTAGGGGGCGCTCTTGCAGAAGGCTTTCAAGTGAGGATGTTTGAGTTTCAGAATTTTGAGAGGAGATTTGAGGTGAGCACAAGCCTTTGATCCTGGTGTCTGGCGATTCTGTGCCTCCCCGGCTCTTTGCAGCCGTGTCCCTGGCAGTGGATGCCAGAGCCTGGCCCTTGGCCAGTGGCCTCTGCCCCCCTCTGTGCCTCTTGTGTGTTCCAGGAGTGCATCTCCCAGTCGGCTGTGAAGACCAAGTTTGAGCAGCACACAGTCCGGGCCAAGCAGATCGCGGAGGCTGTTCGCCTCATCATGGACTCTCTGCACATTGCGGCGCAGGAGCAGCGGTAAGAGCCCCGGAGGTGACAGGAGGGAGCGTGGCAGTGACCGCCTCACTGCGGCCTGGACCCAGCCCAGGGCCAGAGCCTGGCCGCCAGATTGGAGTCTCAGGGCTCCCTCCAGGCCCCATTCGAGCCACGAGGAGCAGCCTGGTGAGGAGGCCGTGGGGCGTCTGTCCGTCCCACCTGGCCTGTGCAGCGAGGCTCCGCACGAGCCCACGTTGGCGGCCTTGGGCCAGTGCTGCGCCGAGCACAGCAGCCGTTCTCAGAGTTGAAGCAGGACATACTTCTTAAAAATACCCTTTTTTTGGAGAAATTAAAATATAGGAAAGTACAGAGAATAGCATACCATGCTTCCATTGCACAGAATTGACAATATTTGCTATATTTTTAAGTTAAAGTAAAAGACATACGGCAGAAACTAACACAACATTGTATAGCAATTATACTCCAATAAAGATGTTAAAAAAAAAAACACAACAACAACACAGAAAAAAATGTTGAATACCCTTTGATTCTTCAGCCCCTGTCCCAGTGTCCCTCTGCCCACTCCTCAGAGGCAACTGCAATCGTGAATTTGGTGTGTAGTCCTGTCATTCACTAAGCAGTACTTTTTATGTAAGTTCTGAAGAATACATAACGTTGCTCTGCAAGTGCTTTAAATGTGCAGGTACGGGATCGCGCTGCACCTGGCTTCTCTTTCCACTCGGCATCGTTTTTACCCTTTGTCCTTGTTGACGCCTGTAGATGGAGTTTAGGACTGTTAGCTGCTGTGGAGTAGTCCATTGTGAATGCACCTCGTTTTCCCGTAGGTTGAGTTTTAGATTTCATTATTTTGCTATTGCAAACCCTGCTGCAGTGGATGCCAGTCTGTGTGTCCACTTGTGCACATCTGCAAGAGTCTAGCATTAATTCCTGGAGGTGGAAGTTTTCCTCCTAGGGTATATGCATTTCAGTTTTACTCAGTTTTACTTGTGGCTTTCTGAAACATCTGAACCCGTCCAAGGTCCCACCAGCAGTGTGTGCTGGAACTCCCATTTCCCTGACCCCATCAGTAATTCAGACTTGGGGAATTTGGCCAGGCTTCTGGGTAGTGTAGTACCTCTTTTTTCTTTTTCTTGATTATCCTAGTGATTTTTTTCTATATTAATTGGCAGAACTTGTTCTAAAGCCCCTGAAAGCTCCCTCCCCTGTCGGTCACCACCACATCTTCCAAATTTGGAAAACCTGAGTGAGTTGTCGGCGCCATCTCTCCCTCATACCTGGGAAGGGGAAGAGCAGGCGTCCGGGGATGTGCGTGGAGCTGCCAGGATCACCGCTGGGGCCCACACAGGCTTCCCCGCGTCACCTCTTGCTTCTCTGCTTAGTCGTGTGGGGACCTGCGTCGCGTAACCAGAGCTCGCTCTTTCAGGGTTTACTGCCTGGAAATGCGTGAAGAGCGGCAGGAGCGGCTGCGATTTATTGACAAGCAGCTGGAGCTCTTGGCGCAAGACTACAAACTGCGAATTAAGCAGATTACGGAGGAAGTTGAGAGGCAGGTGAGAGGCGGGAGAGGAAGCACACTGGGGAGATGCGGACTCCGAGTAGAGGCTGGGGAGCTAGAAAAGTGAAAACACAGACGTCCTATTCCTTGGGGGCTCCTCAGCCTTCCAGGAGGAAGTCGTGGCCCTGATTCAAGAATGTGGCGCCTCCCTGGGTTTGCTCTTCCATCGTGTGACCCTGGGCAAGTCCCCCCTCCTCTGGGCCTTCTCCTCCATATCTTACAGGAGTGTTTGGTCAGCCAGTCTCTCTACCTCAAAAACTTTTAATTCCGTAGATCAGCTGAGGACACTGCATGGGTGAGGGGACAGATATCCAGTGTGTTAGAGTCTGTTAGACTCTCTCCTGGTGCTGCGGAATTGAACCACGTTCCTCCTTGACGCTTACCAGCACGCTGCTTCTGCTGTAGGTGTCCACCGCGATGGCTGAGGAGATCCGGCGCCTCTCTGTGCTGGTGGATGAGTACCAGATGGACTTCCACCCTTCCCCAGTGGTCCTCAAGGTTTATAAGAATGTGAGTCGTTAAGTGGCAGGTGCTCTGGGCAGGGGCTCCCCTTATTCCCTGTTGGTTACTGGAAGGGATCACCAAGCAGACGGCGATTCAGCCCTGCTGCTCTGAGTCAGGGCCCCTCAGCCGGGGACACGAGCCCCGGGCTCCCATGTGGCCTGCCTGCCGCTGTCGCCTGGTGGGCCTGGGCTGACCAGCCTCGGATTTCCCTGTCCCTGGGCTCCCCAAAGGGAACCTCTGGCAGAGGGCGCCGCTTCCCTTCACCTCTCTTCTGGCTGCAGGAACTGCACCGCCATATAGAGGAAGGACTGGGCCGAAATATGTCGGACCGCTGCTCCACGGCCATCACCAGCTCCCTGCAGACCATGCAGCAGGAGATGATAGGTCAGTGCTGCGGGGGCCTCGGGACCTGGTCCCTGAGCTGCCCAAAGATCAGTTCCAGGCCAGTCTACAGAAGTAACGGCCTTTCCTTGTCTGTCACCTTTTATGATGAGTCAGCTCCATACCTTGGGGTTCTGGGCATGTGTCATGAGTTCATTCCACACATAGACGTGGGGGGGTCGGTCGTGGGGGAAGGGCGTCCTTTTTTAATTTTTTAAATAAATTTATTTATTTATTTTTGGCTGCGTTGGGTCTTTGTTGCTGCACGCGGGCTTTCTCTAGTTGCGGCGAGTGGGGGCCACTCCTCGCTGTGGTACGTGTGCTCCTCATTGCAGTGGCTTCTCCCGCTGTGGAGCACCGGCTCTAGGCATGCGGGCTTCAGTAGTTGTGGCTCGCGGGCTCTAGAGTGCAGGCTCAGCAGTTGTGGCGCATGGGCTTAGCTGCTCCACGGCACGTGGGATCTTCCCAGAGCAGGGCTCGAACCCGTGTCCCCTGCACTGGCAGGCGGATTCTTAACCACTGCGTCACCAGGGAGGTCCCCGTGGGGGTGTGTTGTGTTACCACCTGGAACTAGCAGAGGCTGAGAGCTCGGCCTGCTCCTTAAATCCGCACGTTAGCTGGTGTGGAACCTTGGCCTGCATCCCCTCACCCACTGGCCCACTCTTCCAGGCCTGGTTTCTGGGCCTCACCGTCAGCATCCTGGGCCGCAGCGAGTGTTCTGAGGCTCAGCCCTGGCGTGGCACGGGGCTGAGCTGCTGTGCTTCCTCCGCATTTCTGTTCCTGACAGACGGCTTGAAACCCCTCCTTCCTGTGTCCATGCGGAGTCAGATAGACTTGCTGGTCCCTCGGCAGTGCTTCTCCCTCAGCTACGACCTGAACTGCGACAAGCTGTGTGCCGACTTTCAGGAGGACATCGAGTTTCATTTTTCTCTCGGGTGGACCATGCTGGTGAACAGGTTCCTGGGCCCCAAGAACAGCCGCCGGGCCTTGATGGGCTACAACGAACAGGCAAGCGAAGTCCCGCACCCTCGGGCATCAAGGGAGGTCAGTCTGCACCCCAGGCACACAAACTGTTCTGAAAGGGGTGCCCTGAGGTCACAGCCGTGGCATGTGGGCCACCACCACGGTCAGGTTTTTGCCACAAATCAACCTAGCTTTATCCTAAGCACTAATATTTGTGAAATTACAAATGCAAGCTGCATTTTTTTTTCTATTACACGTTAAAGTGAGCATGTAACTATTAAATATAGATGACCTATCTGTCCACATACCACCATTTTCATGTTTGGATGTTGAACCCCCCATCTCTGTACCATTGGAGTTACTGCCCGGGCTGCTCTCGGGCCACGTCCCACACCTGGGGACCTGTGCTGAAGCGTTCCAGGGCGGCCACTGCTCCCGTTCTGTGGTACCCCACGGTGCTCACCTTTGGGCCGGCAGGTCTGTTAGGAGCTTAAATTCTCTGCTACATGTGAAGCTCATTTTCCCTTTTGGGAAATTGAAGAGCCACTCCCCGTGCCCCTGTTCTGGACCCTAGAATGAGAGACTGGCCGGTATCTTCTTAGCCCCGCCTCGTTTCTCTCTGCAGGTGCAGCGGCCCATGCCCCTGACCCCGGCCAACCCCAGCATGCCCCCACTGCCCCAGGGCTCCCTCACCCAGGAGGAGCTCATGGTTTCCATGGTCACCGGCCTGGCCTCCCTGACCTCTAGGACCTCCATGGGCATTCTCGTCGTTGGAGGAGTGGTCAGTGACAAGCCCTGCTCGGGAAGGGGGGTGGCAGGTGTGTGGGGACCGAGAGGCACAGTCTGGTGGGTGTCCCCGCATCGGCCCTGCACTTCACATCTGTGATGACTTTTTGCTGTGATCTCAGGAGCCGTGTAGCCTTAGCCCTTTAACATACATTTATTGACTTATTTAAGTCTCACTCAACTAACGTGACATTTAGGTTCCCGTTTTACAGAAGAACATCTGCAGTTGGCTTGCCAAGTACACACAGCTAGGATTTGAACTCTGGCCCCATCTGACTCCAGGACCATATTCTTTCCCCTGTAGGGCCAGTAGGGTAGGGAAGTGACCTGAGAAATTGACGGACCTGGGTTCTAGAGAGGTGGGTATGACCAGGAGTTTCTCACTGGTAGGTGAGTAAACCGAGAGCAAAACTTGCAAGGGCTTGAGACAGAAAGAGGCCAGGCTGGGCCTTGAACCCTTGTCTCTCCAGCTGCAGTTTTATTGCCCTTTCTTTCTGCCCCAAGGCCTGAGATCACAGGCTGCCTTCTTGATTACTGGGGTACTCCCATGTCTTGACCCAAGACACACTGCAGCTAGAGTTATTTATGCCTTGAATTTTCTTGATGATGTGGGAAAGTTCTCTTTGTCATGGTCATTTGAGTTGTGGAGTGGTGGCAGAACGTAACTGTAACAAAACTGCCAGGAATTCCATTCTCAGCTTGTAAGACTAGGGCGGGCTGGAGCTGAGGTCCCCTCCCTCCTGGCTGTAGATGGTACATGCTCTGGATTTTTTTTCACAGATGGTGACCTGGCAGAGGGTCATGATCTGAGAAGCTGACACTTGACGGTTATGTAACCCTTTTTACAGTCAGTGTCTCATTTTACCCAAACAACCCTGAGAATTGGGTGGGGGCCGTTATTCCTATTTTGGGAGGAAACAGGTGTAAACAAACTTGCCCAAGGTCACCAGCCAAGGAAGAGCTTCACACTAGAGCCTCGATTTCTGGCTCCAAGTCCAGTGCTCTTTGACTGTAACTACACTGCCTCCAACCAAAGTGTTACAAACCAGACCAAAAGAAGCCATCTACTGAGGACCGATGTGCAGAATTCTGCTTGTCAGTGTCACCAGAATGGAAGGTCCCTTCAGAGTACTCCAACGTTTATCTTTAAGATTTTTCTGTGCCTGGATCTGTGCTTCTGGTGCTCACAACCACAGAGGTGGACTTTGCACAAGTCATGTTGTGTGGCCCACACTAAGTTTCCCTCGTCTCCAAACTAGACAAGGTCCCTGCCCTTCTGGCCTCAGTGAGACCAAGGAAGACATTGAAAGGAGTGTTCTGAGTAGAAGCACAGAGGCTCTTGGGAAAGTCCTAGCTGAGAGGATGGGCGGTGGGATGGCAGAGGGACTGTGCCAGCTGACCACTGTGCCTCTGCAGGTGTGGAAGGCTGTGGGCTGGCGACTCATCGCCCTCTCCCTTGGCCTCTATGGACTCTTGTACGTCTACGAGCGTCTGACCTGGACCGCCAAGGCCAAGGAGAGGGCCTTCAAGCGCCAGTTTGTAGAGTACGCCAGCGAGAAGCTGCAGCTCATCATCAGCTATACCGGCTCCAATTGCAGCCACCAAGTCCAGCAGTGAGTGGCCCCGTCAGCCCCGAGGGGCCGGTGCCGGCTCCCGTGGTTCAGGACTGCCCTCTAGGTTTCCTCCTAACCTGACCTGGAAACCACTGGGCCCTGAGTGCTGTCTGACTCTGGCCTTCAGCTGTGCAGCGCCAGCGTGGAGGCTAGGGATGGGGGAGGGGTCTCCAGGGACACCTTACGTCCTGGGCTGGGACCAAGTAGGCCTCTGGTCTCCCAAGGAAGGAAGACATGGGAAGACGAGGGGTGTTACCTGTAGCCATCTTTTAAAGATTACCTCGAAGGGCTTGGGTTGTGGGCGTAGCTTTGATGTTCTGAGCCATAGCCCATTCTTCATGGCGTATCTTAGGGCAGGTGGGAACGGATGGCTTGATCTGGGTGGTGGTCAGGAAGGTGCTGGCTGCCTGCCTTTTATTGCTGTGTGGCAGGCCCTCTGCTAGGCATTTTGCACCTAACTCTTCATTTCCTCCCCGAGCCCTTTGAGGTAGACGTTTTTACTGGCACCTTGTTTTTCAAAATGAGGAAACTGAGATGTGAAGAGGAGTCATGTGTCTCCTGCACTCGGCTGATTAGCAGCGGGGCCGGGATCTGCATCCTGGTCTCCTGTGCCCGAGCCGGGGCGCCTTGCTCTGTGCTCCGGGTTCTTGCTCTGTGCTGACGCTAGTGCGTGTGGTGGCTGTGATGTCCGCGGCCTCAGCAGCGGGCGGGGACGATTCTGACAGACCAGGACAGGCTCAGGGGACAGATGGGCTGGCTGCTTCACCACCGACGTGGCCTGCTTGATCCTGACTCTCGCCCCTCAGGGAACTGTCTGGGACCTTTGCTCATCTGTGCCAGCAAGTTGATGTCACCCGGGAGAACCTGGAGCAGGAAATTGCCGCCATGAACAAGAAAATTGAGGTTCTTGATTCACTGCAGAGCAAAGCCAAACTGCTCAGGTGAGGTTGGCCATGTGGCAGCAGAGGAGGTCTGGTCCCTGGGGTTACAGCTCACAGGCACGTCCTTAACCGTGGGTTCTCAGGCACTTGACACGTGCTGTCCCATCTTCAGCGTCCCTTTAGGGACGTATCATCACCTTCACTTTATAAAATGGAAGATCGAGGCCTAGAGAGGTTAAGTAACTTATCTGGGATCCCACAGTAAGTGGTCAAGCCAGAAGGAGAAGAATCCAGGCGTGCTAGGCTCCAGCACTCTGTGACACTCCACACGTTGATTGTCCTTTACCGTCGGCGGGAACAGTGGGCTACACCCGGCCCCCACTTTCCGCCATTTCACGGTGCGGCACGGCAGCATCTGTGTCCACAGGGGAGCCGGCCAGGTAGCCGGTGACCGACAGAACCCGGAGCAGAACCCAGGTCTGCGTAGGGTCTCTGTTGAAAGTCAGAGCTTCCAGCAGCAGGTTGCTGGGGAGAGGATGGGTCTCAGGAGTCAGGAGTCCTGGCTTCTGGTCCTGGCACCCCCATTTGGGCAAATCGCTGAGCTTTCCTATGTCTCATTGCTTTCATCTGTGAAATGGAGTAAGGTTTCATGACACAGTCACAGAGCTGAGTGTGCGAGTGCTCTGCAGAAGCCCTCGGCCCACTCAGGCCGGGATAACATCAGCACACGGGGACTCTGTTCTTCCTGCCCCCGCGCTGACGTCAGCACAGAGGGGAGCTGCATCAGAGGGCACTGGTGGGCCTTGCCCTCCCCGCCCACTGCCCTGGGACAGCTGTGTTCTAGAGACACGCTGCTCATCCCCGGGGAAATCTCACGCGGCGTGTGGCTTGGGGGTGGCGGTGTCTCTGCTGCTTGTCACCTGCAGCGACAGGGTGAACCTGAAAAGGGTTGCGTGTGTGCAGCCCAGCCTCCTGCTGACAGGCAGGAAGACTGTTCCCAACAGTCCAGGGACTTACCCGTGGTCCCGGCATGAAGCAAACACAGAGCTTGAGGGTCAGAAAAACCTGATTTTATTTCCACCGCTGATTGGTCGCGTGACCGTAGGAAGTTATTGAACCTCTCTGGGCCTCATTTTCCTCATCGGTGAAGTGGAGGTTATTGGAGAGATAATGAGTAAATGAGTCTGTACAAGTCAAGTGTCCGGTAGAGCAGCACTTGGCCTTGGCACACAGTGCTCTTACTTGTTATCAGCTGTTACTGCTACAAGGTAACCGTTTCTCTGCAGGAATAAAGCTGGTTGGTTGGACAGCGAACTCAACATGTTCACGCACCAGTACCTGCAGCCCAGCAGATAGTGGGCAGCCCGGAGCCGGAGCCCGTGTAGGGAGGGGCAGCGCTGCCAGCCGCGAGGGGCCTCCCACCGGGGCCACGTGCAGCTCCTGTCCGTTGCCGCCACCGTGAGAATGAAAGCACCCACTGTCTCCCACCGTTTTGAGCCCTGAGACGCTAGTTATTTTCCCCCTCCTTTGCCTGCTGTTGCAGGAAGATATTCCGACTCATACCCCTAAAGGAGACTTGTTTTTTTCAATGATGACTCTGGACAGCATGATACTGAGGAGTTAAGTCGAGTCTATTCTCGGTTTTGTCAGGCTCTGTTGATTGAGAATCATGATTGCTTGATGAGGTCTTGGGATCAGCCAGCATTGCAGAAGGCCTGGTTGGGCCTTTAAGGATATCAGGCAAGACACCCCCTCCTCCAGCCAACGCTAACACTGACCCACGCGCACCTGCCTACCACGCACCCCAGCGCACCCACAGAGAAAGGCCACCTTAGGAGGTGGTTGCATTTTCTTCCCGGATTGCGCTGGGAACAGTTCCAGGAAGGCCAAGGCCGTCCCAGGATGGTTGTGGCTTACGTGTCAGTTTGGTCCTTCGGCTTTCATACCTCATCCCATCTGCAGAGCCTTCCAGACCAGCCCTTCAGTCTTGGTGGCGGGGCTGAGAGTGCAGAGGTAGCTGGAACGCTGACTGGCATGTGTGGAGGGCGTGTCCCA
This sequence comes from Pseudorca crassidens, assembly GCF_039906515.1. Lineage (NCBI taxonomy): Eukaryota > Metazoa > Chordata > Mammalia > Artiodactyla > Delphinidae > Pseudorca > Pseudorca crassidens. The sequence goes on from NC_090297.1 coordinate 9,247,515, forward strand.
GTGCCCCTGCTGTCACAGGCGGCCGGGGCCGTGATGGGGGGAGACTTGCCTCCTTCTCCTCATTCTGTCTCTTGTTCTGGTTTCGGTCCTTAGCCTATCAGTCTGGTTTCTTATTTATGAAAGATAGGTTGGTGCAGATAGTTAAAGGATGTAGTAGAAGGAAAGATGGCGGAAGGAGGGAACCTTGGCGGCAGGCTGAGAGGAGTGGGCCCCTCCCAGGACAGCTAGAGAATCTGGAGTTGATGCAGAACAGGACCTTGCATTTGACCTCGCTCTGTGAGGGGTTCGTGGGGTCTGAGAGCCCACTCTACTAGCTTGATGCTCTATAAGAGACATGTTCCCACCCCTCACCCCACCTCGGCCCAAGCTGCCCTTGGCCACCAGACCTCTGGATGAAGTCTCCTGTGCCAGCGATGCTGCACGTGGCCAAGAGACAGTGCGGGGAACCCAGCACCCAGCCTCCCACCCTCCCTGATCCCAGAGCCTCCAGGTGACACATGGGGCCTCGTGTTGATTTTGAGAAGTGTTTCCTGTTGTTGAGTTTGGGGATTGTTACCGGTCAAAGTGGGGGCAGGTTCCTGTCTCCAAGGTGTTAACTGTCTGGGGCAAACAGCCTTCGGGTGACAGCCTTTGCGGGGCAGGTCAGAGAACTTCCTAGAAGCCAGCAGCACGTCTCTCCCAGAAAGAGGCTCAGGCAGAGAGGTGGGGCTTGTCCTGCTCTCTTGAATCCACCTGCCCTCCGACTTTGGGGAAATGACTTGGTGGCCTCTGCTCACTGGCGGGTGGCATGCAGGTGGCGAGCTCTCCAGGTGCCCGCTTGTCCTTCAAACCCTCAGTCTACCCTGGTGCGTGGAACAAAGCGATGGACTTGGCCGAGGCCGCCGTGCGGCGGGAGGACGCTCTGAGCTTTTTGCCAGCCTGGATGGTGGTTACCTCCCAGTGTGTCTGGAGAAATCAGTGTCACACAATTCCAATGAATCTTGTGCTTTTGCGGGGGGGGTTATTTAGAATAACTAAACATGAATTTTTTTTGAATGTAGCCTCTGGGCAGTGAATGAGATTTTGAGCTTCTTATACAATAAGTAAAATTGAAATTACACCACTGAGGGCGAAACTCTGAAAGAACTGTGGCAAAAAGCACTTTAATTTAATGCTGCTGACTTCGTCCTCTGCTTTTATGTTCATTTGCTGGAGTTCAGGATGTGCTTGACATGGTAGGTTTTTTCTCTGATGTATTTAAGGTGATATATTTGCCTGAATTATTCCTGTATCATTGCTGATAATATTGAACACTAAAATAAAACCTAGTTGGAAACCATTTGTGTTTTGTGTGTCTCCTCAGCTTACTGTTCCTATGCAAACTCTCTTTGACGTGACAAAGTCTGCAGGCAGTATTTTGAAATGACCTTAACTTCGTTTAGGGGAAGTTCCCACTGTAATCTGCCTGTGGGTTCCTCCTGACTCTTGGAAGGAATCTGATACTCTCAGAGGAGCAAAAGGCGTAACTGATCTTTGAGAACCAGGAAATCTAGAGTGATTTCTTTACAGATTTCGCCATAACTCTAAACCATTCATTTTTCACTTAAAAAGTAATGACTCAGACTGGTTCACCCTAGTTTGTCTTCTGAGAAATTGGTTGTGACCTTTTCTTTCTTTTTTTTTTTTTAAAGGGCCCTCAGCAGTGGCTTGGGCGTGACTAGTCAGTTTCGCTGACCCTGCACACCTGTCCCCTGGGCTCTGCACTGCCCACTGCCTGCGCTGCTTATCCATTTCAGAGGCCTCCACACCTCAGCGGATGGCATCCTCGTCCCTCCAGATTCCCAGGTCACAGACTTGGGGCGTGATCTGGACTCCCCTGTCACACGTGCTGCATCCAACCTGTCAGTTTCTGTCTTAAAAATACACCTCGCCCCTGACCATTTCATCCACTCCATTCACAGTCACGGCTCTGACCCGTGTTACTACCTCTAACTCAGCCCCTCCTCCCACCCTGGCCCTCTCACACTTGTTTCAAAGCAGCAGCCAGAGTGACCTTGACGTAGGCTGGAAGTAGAACCCAGCTCGTATTACTCCTTTGCTCAAAATACAGCTCTGGCTCCCTGTCCCACCCAGAGTCGAGGCCCAAGTCCTTGTGGTGGCCTTTCAGGATCCACTGCCCCTGATTGCCCCTCCCTCTTCGGCTCCCTCTGTTTCGGCCACACTGGTCCTTGCTCTCCCTTGAAACTGCTGCCCACAGTCTACCGTACAGCCTTTGCCTGGCTGACCCTCTGCCCGTGGTCCAGAATGCACCACAGCTGACTGACTACTTTACCTCCAGGTCTGCTGAGACGTCACCTCATTGAGGTCCATGCACACCCTTCCCTGTTAAGATCCCTCTCTCGCCTCACCCCTGGCACTTCTGAGTACCCTTCTGAGTACCCTCCTACCTAGTCATCTGAGCAATATTGTCTGTGTCTGCACCTGCTAGAGCATAAGCTCTAAGAACATAAGCAAAACATGAGAGTTTTACATGTTTCGTTCATTGGTAAAGCGCCCAGGGTCTAGACCAGTGCCTGGCACAGAATCAGAACTCAGTAAATACTTGCTGAATTAACAGATCCTGCCCTGATAACACAGTCGCACCATTTATCAACCCTCTAGCGCCGGGGGACAGAAGTAACAAATGCTACTGGAAACTTCCGATAGGTAGGCATGGCGCCTAGGGGCTTTCAAGTGTGTTGTATGTTTAGTAATTAACATTTTCCACTCCACTGTGGAAACTGAGGCTCAGAGAGGTTGGGACTAGTTCAGACATCAGCAGCTGGAGGGTGATGGAGGCTGGATTGGAGCCCAAGTCCAAATTCCCCAAAGCCCAGTGGCTTTTGAACATTTTTTTACCCTGACCCATTATTAGAAATGCATCACGATTGAGTACACACATATATGTGCGAGTGAAACCAAAAAAAAGTCAATCATTACCCCTTTTCTGCAATACACAGGTATTTTCTCATGAAGAAGCTGCTGTTTGCAACCCACTAAATTGCTCACCAGCCACTCCTGGGTCGTGACCAGTCGTTTGAAAAACGGTGTTCTACCCTCTTTGCCTCACTCAACACCTCCTAGTTCTTTATTCCCAGTCAAGGCCAGACTCATTCCTGTGGCTCCTCAGACTACCTCATCTGCCCACTGAGAGTTCTGGGGAATCAAGAGCCTGAGATTTGGGGCCCTTCGGTAACAGTGTCGCAATTTAATCACGGAATATGTAGCCGGGAATGTACCTCCCTGTTCCAAGCGCTGGGTCCTGCTCACAGATGTCAGCTAGGTTCACTCTGACCTCCAGGCCAGGGTTTTCTGTCTCTGAGCCAGACTCAGAGATTAGAACAGGCAACTTCTATAGAGAGCTTGGCTTGTGTCAGACATGCATACGCGTGACTGCCAATCCTCTCAAAAACCTAGTGATCGATTTTCCCCTTTGTACAAACGATGAAGTTTATTCATCAAAATATTTGAGTGCCTGCTGTATGCCGAGCATGGTTCTGGGCATTGGAGACGCAGCAGTGAATAAGGTGGAAAAAAATCCCTGCCTTTATGGCGCTTACATACTTGTGGGGGAAGGCAGACAGCAGGCAAAACCACTGAGTTAAAGAGTATGTCAGAAGATAAGGGCTATGGGGGAAAATGGGGCAGGGAAGGTCAGGGAGGGGGTAACAAGAGTGTGGCTGGGGTAGGCCTGGCTGAGAAGATGATGTTTGAAGAAAGAGCCGAATGAATTCGGTAGGGAATGAAGCCCTGTGGACATCTGGGGCGGGGCATTCCAGGCAGAGCCGCATGTGTAAAGGCCCTGAGGTACGAGCATGCCAGTATCTTCAAGGAACAAAATGAGACTAGCATGGCTGGAGCAGAGCAAGGGAGGTGGAGAGCAGTTGGACTTCAGTTGCGAAAGGAACCAGGGGAGACTGGGGTCTTGCCGGCCACTGTGAGGACCTTGGCTTCACCGTGAGCGAGGTAGATGCCATGGAGAGTTCCGAGCCAAGGAGTGACGTGAGCTGACTTACTTATGCTCGAGCGGTCCCGGGTCCTGCTATAGGGAGAGTAGACAAGAGAGTAAGGATGGAAGCAGGGGGGACCAGTCAGGAGGCAAGTGCAATATTCCAGGGAGGAGAGGATGGTGCCTTGCACCAGGCGGTTCTGATGGAGGCTGTGAAAAGTGGTCAGTTCTGGAGACCTTTTGAAGACAGAAACAATGCAATGTGCTGATGGACTGGATGAGTCACGGCTGACTCGGGTTTTGTCCTGGGTCGGTGGCAGGATGGGGAAGCTTCCTGGTGGAGCAGGTGTGGGAGAGAAGATCGGGAGTTTTGTTTTGGACGTGTTGAACTTAGGGTCCCTCTTCCATAGTTGGATATGTGAACCTGGAGTTCAGGTGACGTCTGGTGCAGAGACGCACACTGGGGAGTCAGCATGTGACAGTGGCAATCACAGCTTAGGGTTCCTGGAATGCAGAGCCTAAAGCAGAAGGCTTGTGCGCCCTCGTTTTAATCGGCAGAACGACCCCAGAGAAACGCAGTGAGGGCGGGGGGGGGGCGGTCAGAAGGAGGGAGAGCCAGCAGGGGTGTGCGTGGTGGAGTTGGCCGCCACCAAATGTGACCCTGAGGAGGCATGGAATAAGTCTCGGCGCCCCTTCCTGGTGGAGAGGAAGGGGGCAGAATTTATTCACCGTCTCCCTCTTCCAGCTGGTGAAGATTTGCCCCATGGGACATTGACTCTGTGCATTTCTGGGTTGCATATTGAAATGCTTGAGCACCAAGTGGGGCCCGCGGGGGGTGGTGGAGGTGAGAGGGCCAGGACTCAGGCAGGGGGTGTGGCCAGGCGAGTTGCGTTTGCATCAGACCACTCAGCCGAGGCAGAGCTGGAACAAAAGGCGGGTAAGGCCAAGAGGGTCTGAAGCGTTCACCCGTCCGATCACTCAGATCTGCTCTTGCCTCCCCGCCCTTCTTCCCCGAGAGGGGAGGTCTAAGTCCCATTAAACCGAGTCCCCTTCGAGGTGATACGGTCGGTCCCTCGTCCACCCCCATTCCATGGCCAAAGCTGCAGCTAGTCTGATTATTTCCTGGTGGGGTCACCCAGATCTTCATCCCCGAGGGATCTGAGCCCTTGGCTGTTTGCCCTGGGTGGGCTGTGATTGCCGCAATTGCCACTTACTATTTTCAGTGGGTGTGGAGACACCGAGAGACACCAGAGGAGGTTCTGGAAAAACCTCTGCCTCATTTTGTACACGCTGTCCTGACTCCTCATGGGGATGGGAATCTATTAGCCCCAGCAGTACAGTAATTCTCTTTGCCTGCTGGTCCACCAGCAGAGAGGCCCAAAGACCAGGTGATGGTCACGTCTTCAAGTTCATTGGGACTGTGGGACCCTATTGTGTCCCCTGGCAGAAGTTTCCTAGCCCCGGGCACTGGCACTTCCAACGGGGCAGAGCCAATGTTTGCAGGGATAGGAAACGCAAGTTCCACAAGCGCTTCACTGCGAGCAGTAGGGAGAGGGTCCACCCTCTGCTTCCCTTCCCCATGTAATCTAGCCTCAGGGGACACAGCTGCATATGTCAACTTCCTGGAGAACACAGCTGTAGCGTATGGTCCCTGAGCTATGTCTTTAGCAGGACATGCCACTCGGGTGTTGGGGTCCCTGGTAAGATCAGTGGATCCTTTAGTCAGATGCCCATTGTCCCACCTGTTCTGCAAAAAAATGGGTCCCTTGGTGTGAGACAATGTGGTGTGGCATACCACGTCACTACATCAGGCAGCCTTAAGCCCTCAGGTGGTGGTGCGGGCAATAGCCCTGAAGGCAGGTCAGGCGAACCCTTACATGGAGTAGCATCAATTTCAATAAGTACAAACCGCTCCCTTTAGGGTCAAAGGGGACCTGATGTAATTGATCTGCCACCAGATCAATGGCTGGCTGGTCTCTTGGAGATGTCGTATCAAGGGCTCAGCTTTGGTCCTGCAGACTAGGGGTCCAGCAGCAGCAGGACCGAGCCTTTAGGAAAGGAGCCCAGGCTACTTCACCCCGTCATCTTGGCTGCTCTGTCCCTGGGCCCATCGCACCTGCACTGGGGTGGCTGAGCAGAGAGGGGGGCTGATATTTACCAGCTGCATCGTCCGTTCCAGCTGGTCGTGGGCCGTCTCCCAGGCAGCAGATGTCCTCTGGTGGATTTGAAACATGAGACACCAAGATGTGATCCCGTGCGCCCCCATGTACCGGACAGCATTGGTTCATCTTCCCCCTTTCCCCAGTTCTTGGCGCTAGTCTTCTGATCTCTTTCTCCTGAGCTCTGACCTCCAGTCACACCATTTGCCACCACCCAGGAGATTGTGTATCATCTCTTCCTTAGACTGTTCCTTAGACTGTCTTCCTTAGACTGTTCTAGAGGCCACCCTGGTGGCCCTCCTCATGAATGGATGACCAAGTGTACAGCTCACAGCTCTGACCACCAGGAGGATTAACCTTCATCCCTGAGGCGGCATCATGGCATAAGAGTGGAAATGGTCCATTTCCAGTGAGGGCAAACATACTGCGCCCAGCTAGGCCAAGTTCTTTATTGTTTGCTTACTTGCTTCATACCTTTTAATAGCTTTATTGAGATATAGTTAACATACAATAACTGCCCATGTTTTTTTTTTTTTTTTTTTTTTTTTGCGGGCCTCTCACTGCCGCAGCCTCTCCCATTGCAGAGCACAGGCTCCGGACGCGCAGGCTCAGCGGCCATGGCTTACGGGCCCAGCCGCTCCGCGGCATGTGGGATCTTCCCGGACCGGGGCACGAACCTGCGTCCCCTGCATCGGCAGGCGGACTCTCCAACACTGCGCCACCATGGAAGCCCTGCCCATGTTTAAAGTGTACAATTTGATAAGTTTGGGCAGATGTATGCACCTATGAAAGCATCACCACAATCAGGACAGTGAACAAACCCATCATGCCCCAAGTTTCCTCGTGCCCCATCATCATCCCTCCCGCCCACCCCATCTCCAAGCAACCCCTCATCTTTCTGTCACTATAGATGAGTTTACATCTTCTCAAGTTTTATATAGACTGAAGATTCAGTGTGTACTCTTTTCCCACTCAGCAAAACTTTGTTTTTTTACTTTTTTTTTTTTTGGCCGTGCAGCTTGCGGGATCCTAGTTCCCTCACCATGGATTCAACCCACGCCCTCAGCAGTAAAAGTGCAGAGTCCTAACCGCTGGACCGCCAGGGAATTCCCAGCATAATTATTTTGAGATGCATCCGTATTGTGTGTGGACAAGTAGTTTGTTCATTTTTATTGCCGAGTAGTATCCATTGTATGGATGGATGTACCACGATTTGTTTATCCATTCCCCCCTTGATGGACATTTGGATTTACAATATGGCTGCTATGAACATTCATATACAAGTCTTCATATAGATTATATTTTTTCCCTTAGATAAATGCTTAGAAGTAGAACAAATGGGTCACGTATGTTTAACTTAAAAAAAAAAACAGCTTTACTGAGGTACAATATATGTATCATAAAATTCACTCTTTTTGTTTGTGTTTTGTTTTGTTTTGTTTTTTGCGGTACGAAGGCCTGTCACTGCTGTGGCCTCTCCCGTTGCAGAGCACAGGCTCCGGACGCGCAGGCTCAGCGGCCATGGCTCACGCTCCGCGGCATGTGGGATCTTCCCGGACGGGGGCACAAACCCGTGTCCCCTGCATCGGCAGGCAGACTCTCAACAACTGCGCCACCAGGGAAGCCCCTAAATTCACTCTTTTTAAATGTACAATTCAATCATTTCAGCAAATTTACAAAGTTCTGCAGCCCTCATCACCACAATCCAATTTTAGGATATTTTCATTACCTCACAATGATCCCTCCTGCCCATTTGCAGTAAATCTCTGTTCCCACCCAGACACATGGAACCACTAATCTTATTTTCTGTCTCCATAGATTTGCCTTTTCTGGACATTTCATATAATTGGAGTCATCAGTATGTGGTCTTTTTTGTATGGCTTCTTTCACTTAACGTTGATGAGGTTCGTCCATGTTGTAGCACGTGTCAGTACTTCATTTCTTTTTATTGCCATTTTCTGTTGTATGGATACCACATTTAGTTTGTCCATTTATGAGTTGATGGACATTTGGATTATTTCCCCTTTTTTGTGGCTATAATGAATAATGCTGCCAGGAACATTCTTGTACAAGTCTTTGTGTGGACGTGTTTTCATTTCTCTTGGCTAGATACCTAGCACTGGAATTTCTGGGTCATATGGTAAATTTATATTTAACTTTTTAAGATACTGTCAAACTGTTTTCTGAAGTGATTGTACAATTTTACATTCCCACCAGCAGAGCACATGGGTTCCAGTTTTTCCCTGTCCTCGCCAATACTGGTATAGTGAGTCTTTGATTTTACATGCCATCATTTTAGACACAGAAATAGTTACGCGGCGGTGTCTCATTCTGGCTTTATTTTACATTTGCCTAGCAAATGGAGTCTAGAGCAAGAGAAGACTCTAGAAAGACAGATTGGGATAAAAGCTGCTGCTAGGTGTATTAATGGTGGGTAAGGATGCTGAGCTGAGTCTCTGACCAGCCTCAACAGGAGAGTTCTGTGACGTGGAGCATCTTTTTGTGCTTATTCACCATCTGTATGTATCTCTTCTTTGGTGTTCGATTCTTTTAATCATTTAAAAAATTGGGTTGCTTGTTAGCCAAGACATGGAAGCAACCTAGGTATCCATCAACAGATGAATGGATGCCAATGAGGAAGGCAAGCATCCTGTCTTACCCCTGTTCTAGCCCCAGAGCCTGTAATGGTGAACCCGCTGGAGCTAACTGGGAGAGAGGATGAGAACTTGTTCCATAAGGAACTGTCTAAGATACAGCAAATGTCTGTGGACAGCATTTGCTTGGCTTTTCTTGGCGATTCATAGCGAGAATAGTTTTGGCTATTTTAGATACTTGGCTAATTACATGATGTTCTCATTCTGCAGCAGCTTGTTCCTTGTTCCTGTATCACCCCTGGAAAGCCTCCCGAGTTAAAAGGTACCATTGCCACTTACCTGCTTGTTCACCCAAAGGTCCAGCCCCTTGTCTGGAGCCTGAGAATGATTTCAGGGGAAAGGAGTAAGCCATATTTCTGCTCAACTCCAGTCTGAAGTTAAGAGGTCTGAAGAAAGAACAAAGCACACATAATGGAATCCAATTCTTGGAAGACATCAAAAATGGAACATTCTTGGGAATTCCCTGGTGGCCCAGTGGTTAGGACTCTGTGCTTTCACAGCTGAGGCCTGGGTTCAATCCCTGGTCAGGGAACTAGGATCCCACAAGCCGTGAGGTGCAGCCTGAAAAAAAAAAAAAACAGGAACTTTCTTATACAACCTAGCTGTTCAAATTAGCATACAATCCTTTCAGCCTTTCTAAATAAAAGTTTTGGTTTTTTAACCTTAAAACAAACAAACAAACAAAAAAACAGATGAATGGATAAAGAATATGTGATTTATATATATATATATATATACACAATGGAATATTACTCAACCATAAAAAGAATGAAATATTGCCATTTGCAGCAACATGGATGGATCTAGAGGATATCATACTAAGTGAAGTAAGGCAGACAGAGAAAGACAAACATTATATGTGGAATCTAAAAAATAATACAAATGGACTTATTTACAAAACAGAAACAGACTCAGAGACATAGAAAACAAACTTATGATTCAGGGGGAGGGATAAATTAGGAGTATGGGATTAACAGATATACACTACTACATATAAAATAGATAAACAACAAGGATTTACTGTATAGGGAACTATAGTCAATATCTTGTAATAACCTATAATGGAAAATAATATGAAAAATATTTAACTAAATCACTTTGCTATACACCTGAAAATAACACAATATTATAAATAAACTATACTTCAATAAAAAAAATTGGGTTGTTTTCTTGTGAGTTGGGAGAGTTATTTATATAATCTGGATACAAATTCTTTATTAGACATGTGATCTGCAATTATTTTCTCCAATCTTGTGGCTTGTATTTCCACTCTCTTAACAACGTCTTTCAAAGAGCAGAAGTTATTAATTTTGACAAAGTCCAATTTATCCATTCTTCTTTTAGAGATTGTACTTTTGGTGTCGTATCTAAGAAATTTCTGCTTAATGCAAGGTCACAAAGATTTTATTCTCGGTTTTCTTCTAGAAATTTTATAGTTTTAGGTTTTACAATTAGGTCTATGATACATCTTGAGTTAATTTTTACATATGGTACAGATATGGTACAGATAGAGGGTTTTAAAATTTTTGTTTTGTTTTGTGGTGTGTGTGTCATTAGCATATGAACATCCAATTGTTCTTGTACCATTTGCTGAAAAGGCTGTCCTTCCTCCACTGAGTTGCCTCTGCATCTTTGTCAAAAATTAATTGATCATGTATGTGTGAGACAATTTCTGGACTTTCTATTCTATTCATTTATTTGTCTACCTTGATGTCAATACTACACTCTCTTGATTACTGTAGCTTTTTTAAAAAATTTATTTATTTATTTATTTATTTTTGGCTGTGTTGGGTCTTCGTGTCTGTGCTAGGGCTTTCTCTAGTTGCGGCAAGTGGGGGCCACTCTTCATCACGGTGCGCGGGCCTCTCACTATCACGGCCTCTCTTGTTGCGGAGCACAGGCTTCAGATGCGCTGGCTCAGTAGTTGTGGCTCACAGGCCTAGTTGCTCCGCGGCATGTGGGATCTTCCCAGACCAGGGCTTGAACCCGTGTCCCCTGCATTGGCAGGCAGATTCTCAACCACTGTGCCACCAGGGAAGCCCGATTACTATAGCTTTATAATAAATCTTAAAGCAGGTAGCGTAGGTCATCTGAATTTGTTGTTTTCAAAATTGTTTTGGCTCTCTAAGTCCTTTGCACTTCCATATGAATTTTAGAAATTGTCAGTTTATACAAAGAAACTTACTGGGATTTTATTTGGGATTTTATTTGGGTATTGAGTCTATAGGTCAATTTGGGGAGAATTGATATCTTAAAAATTTGAATTTTTCAAGCCATGAACACAGTATATCTCTCCAATTATTTAATCTCCTTTAATTTCTCTCAACACTGTTTTATAACTTTAATATATAGGTCTTGTATTTTGGGGGTCAGATTTATCCTTAAGTATTTAATTTTTATATTTCTTGATGTATTTTAAATGGTTTTTTAAAAATTTCAGTTTCTGATTGTTTATTGCTAATATATAGAAATACGACTGATTTTTGTATATTGATCTTGTATCTTGCAACTGCAAAACCCATTAACGATTCTAGTAGCTTTTTTGTAGAGTGCATGAGATTTTCTGTTATCATGCTGTCTGTGAATAAAGAGTTTTACTTCTTCCTCTCTGTTCCAGATGTCTTTGATTTTTCTTATTGCACTGGTTAGAACTCTAGTGTAATATTGAATTGAACTGGTGATAGCAGACATCCTTACCTTTTCCTAATTGTAGGGAGAAAGCATTCAGTCTTTTATTATGAAATATACTGTTAAATGTAGGTGTTTCATAGATGCCTTTTATCAAGATGAGAAAGTTCCCTTCCAGTCCTAGTTTGCTGCAAGGTTTTTTTTTAATTTTTATAAATTTATTTATTTTTGGCTGCGTTGGGTCTTCGTTGCTGTGTGCAGGCTTTCTCTAGTTGTGGTGAGCGGGGGCCACTCTTCGTTGCGGTGCGCGGGCTTCTCATTGCGGTGACTTCTCTTGTTGCAGAGCACGGGCTCTAGGTGCGTGGGCTTCAACAGTTGTGGCACATGGGCTCAGTAGTTGTGGCTCGTGGGCTCTAGAGCGCAGGCTCAGTACTTGTGGCACATGGACTCAGTTGCTCCAAGGCATGTGGGATCCTCCTGGACCAGGGCTCGAACCTGTGTCCCCTGCATTGGCTGGTGGACTCTTAACCACTGCGCCACCAGGGAAGCCCCAAGATTTTTATTTTTAAAGATTTTTATTAATTTAGTTAAACTAAAAAAAACCCCACTTCACCCATTTCTCCTACTCCTTGCCTCTTGCAGCCACCAATCTCTTTTCTGTATCTATGAGCTTGCTTTTTGTTTTTGTTTTTTTAGATTCCACATATAAGAGAGAAATACTGTATTTGTCTTTCTCTATCTGACTTATTTCACTTAGCATAATGCCTGCAAGTTCCATCCGTGTTATTGAAAATGGCAAGATCTCCCCTTCTTTTTTTTTTTTTTTTTTTGCGGTACGCGGGCCTCTCACAGTTGTGGCCTCTCCTGTTGCGGAGCACAGGCTCTGGACGCGCAGGCTCAGCGGCCATGGCTCACGGGCCCAGCCGCTCCGCGGCAGGGGGGATCTTCCCGGACCGGGGCACGAACCCATGTCCCCTGCATCGGCAGGCGGACTCTCAACCACTGCACCACCAGGGAAGCCCAGATCTCCCCTTTTTTACGGCTGAATCATAGTCCATTATAGATATATACTACACTTTCTGTATCCACTCATCCATTGCTGGACACTTCGGTTGTTTCCATATATTGGCTATTATAAATAATGCTGCAATGAACATGGGGGTGCATCTAGCTTTTCAAATCAGTGTTTTTGCTTTCTTCAGATAAATACCCAAAAGTGGAATTGCTGGATAATAAGGTAGTTCTATTTTTAAATTCTGAGGAAATCTCAAACCTCCATACTCTTTTCCATAGTGGTTGCACCGATTTACATTCCCACCAACAGTGCACAAATGTTCCCTTTTCTCCACATCCTTGCCAACACTTGTTATTTCTTGCCTTTTTAGTAATAGTCATTCTAACACATGTGAGGTGATAACTCATTGTGGTTTTGATTTGCATTTCCCTGATAGTTATTGATATTGAGCATCTTTTCAGGTACCTATTGGCCATCTGTCTTCTTTGGGAAAATGTCTATTCAGATCCTCTGCGCATTTTTAAGTTGGATTGTTTGGGGTCTTTTTTGCTATTGAGTTGTATGAAGCTGGAAGATTTTTTTAAAAATCAGAAATGAGTGTTGGATTTTGTCAAATGCCGGAACATCTCTTTAAAAGATTGTGGCACGCCAATTGCAGCTACTAAGAAAAAGGGACAGTGCTTGGTGGATTTTTCTGTATCTATTGAGATGGCTTTTCTTCCTTTCCTTTCGTCTGTTAATTTGGGAATTATACTGACTGCCTCTAAAATGTTCTGGTCAAGTCACTTCATCTCTCATGACCTCGTTTTTTGCTTTGTCTGTAAAACGGGACAATAATATTCATCTTAAAGCACATTTATGAGGCCGGCATGCATTGGCATATGGAAAATACATGGCGCAAAGTAGGCACTCCATATAAACTTGCCCATATTTTACAGACTGGATCACAGCTACCTGTGTTCGTATCTTACCCGCTGCCTCTCCCCCTCCTCCAGGAAAGGACCCTTCTTAATTCTTTCCTGCCTCCCAACGCTTAGTACAGTGCCTCTTGGCACAAAATAGGCCTAAGTACTCGAAAGAAAGTATGAAAGCATGGGTCACTGGCCGCCGCCTACCCACAGCTGCATCTTTTGGCTCTGCGGAAGCATCAGGTCCGGACTCTGACACTGCCGTCACCAAACGTGAAATAGCCGCGGCCTTGTCTTGACCAATCGGAGCCCGTCTTCTGGGGTCCCGCCCCATTCCGACTATCGACCGCTAGACCTGGGAAGTTGACCAATCAGATGTTGAGCACCGTCGTTATCCCCGCCTCAGTGTTGAAAAGGCAGTTTCTGAAGGCGAAGTAAAGCTCGCAAGAGCGTCCCGGCTCCGCCCCACATCTGACCAATCAGGGCTCCCGGATCAGGCCCCGCCCCCCCGGCCGCCGAAGCGTAGGGTGGCCTGGGCGGAACTCCCGGCAGCGCAGGCGGCGGTGGGCTGCGCGGCTCCGGGGCTTCCTAGAGGTGAGTGAGGCAGTGGCGGGGCCGGGTATGGAGAGGAAGGGCTCGACGGGTTGCCTCACGTACGCCCCCACGGAGGGTCCGTGGCCCGCGAAGGGAAAGAAGAGGGAGGCTGAGTCTCCCTTTCCCGGGGGTCCCGCCCTTTTGTTCCGCGGCACCGCAGCTGGTACTCTTGCTGCCCCAGTTTCTCTTTTGAACGTCGCCTTCCCGTTACCTTGGTGCGGCTTTAGCTTTCCGGAGCGCCGCCGGAGCCGGAGGTGTTCTCTTTAACACCGTGCGAAAACGGAGATCCTCCAACTATAGGTCTGCCCCAGAGTCAGATAAGGACGGGGGCCGGGAGTCCCTGTCCTGCGGATGAGGCTTTTTATCCCGCTTGTCTGCACCACCCCCCGCACAGTCTGTACTCGCATCTCCGCTGCCCCCCTTCCCTGCATGGGTATATGTGGGGACGGCTCCAGGGTAGCCTGGCTTCTCTCTGCTTTAGCCACTGCAACCGGGCCCTGAGGAGGGGGCCCGGGTGTGGGCGGTCCACACGTGAGGAGTGGTGGTGGGAGGGCTGGGGTTCTGAGAGTAGGGTGTCTGTCTGGACGCAGTGTTAGAAAGGGATCGTGTGTACTGGGGGAGACTCAGTTTCTGGGTGGAGGCATCTGGGCTCGGGACTCTGAGGGAAGAGGAAGCCTCTTCCCCTAGTCTGCAGAAATCCCTTCCAGCAGCATCAGTGTGTCCCTGAGTCTGGATCCCTGGGGGGCCAAAGGCTGGGAGAAGGAGGAGGCAGCTTCCCAGGCCCCCCTCCACACTGTTTGGGGAAAGGCTGGCATAACCGTGTACCCCGGAGCCCGGTTTGGGTTCAAATCCTGGCTTTGCCACCTACAAGCTGTGTGACTTGGGGCTAGTAGCTTAACTTCTCTGAACTTTGGTTTCTTCATTTGTAAAAGGGAAGAAGGAGGGAGGGCAGGAGAGAGGGAGGAGTCCCTTCACAAATCTGATTTGTGTTGAATTTGAAAGTTATCATGCTTTACATCTGTGGACTTGCTCTAGTTGTCTTCTACAAATTAATCTAGTAATTTCATAGTTAAGGTTGTTAAAGAGGGATTTTTTTTTAAGATGTTGGGGGTAGGAGTTTATTAATTTATTCATTTATTTTTGCTGTGTTGGGTCTTCGTTTCTGTGCGAGTGCTTTCTCTAGTTGTGGCAAGTGGGGGCCACTCTTCATCGCGGTGCGCGGGCCTCTCACTATCGTGGCCTCTCTTGTTGCGGAGCACAGGCTCCAGACGCGCAGGCTTAGTAGTTGTGGCTCGTGGGCCTAGTTGCTCCACGGCATGTGGGATGTTCCCAGACCAGGCCTCGAACCCGTGTCCCCTCCATTAGCAGCAGACTCCCGACCACTGCGCCACCAGGGAAGCTCGTTAAAGAGGGATTGATCTCTTTTGACATGTTAGGAAACACGCTGTGGCCAGTGTAATAATAATAGGCATTTACTGAGTGCTTACTGTGTGTGCCAGGCACTGTACTAACATTTAATATACATGATCTCCTTTAATCCTTACAACAGACTTATGAGGTCAATGCTGTTATCATCTGTTTGGCAGATGAGGAAACTGAGGCATAGAGAGGTTAAATAACTTGTCTGAGGCTGCACAGTTAGGGAGTATCAAAGTGGGGATTTGAACCCCGGCCTCTGGCTCTGCAGGGCAGCCTCCTCAGCGCTATGTTGTGCTGTCTATCTTGGCTTCAGGTAGGAGAACTTGGCCGTGAGGGCGCTCTGTGGTCCGGGAGTCGGTGACACCTGTCGTGGGAAGCCAGTGGATACGCCTGGGATGGTGGAGACCAGAGATCTGGCACAGCTACGGCAGCTCAACCTGGAGCTCCTGAGGCAGCTGTGGGTCGGACAGGATGCCGTGCGGCGGTCCGTGGCCAAGGCAGCCTCAGAGGTGAGCGCCTTGGCCAAGTCCCGGGAGTGAGGGAGGGGCTGCCTAACCCTCAGGCCAGAATCCAGGGCTTCCGGGTCCTCTCGTGCAGCATGCCCATTTTACTGATGATGAGAAAACTGAGTGAGGCCCAGAGTGGGAAGGGACTGGCCTGGGACATGCAGAGGCTGGAGCAAGGGTGAGGACCAGGCCTTCATGCCCAGTGCAGGCCAGCTGGGTAGATGGCTGGGTGAACTGGCCTCTCTGTTCCAGTCAAGCCTGGACTCCAGCAGCAGCTACAACTCAGAGATGCCATCATCCCAAGAGACGTCCTCAGTGGCCTCAAGAGCCTCCTGCCCACAGGATGCCCACCGAGGTGACCCCTGTGATAGGGACGGGGCCAGCTCCGGGGTGGTCTCTCTCCCACCTGCCAGGTGCCTCCACCAGGAGCCCCCGGGCCCACTGAGGCCCTGCTCGGCTCCCCTGCTGGCCACCTCAGACTCGAGCGACCCAGAGCCTTCAGCAGAGCTGGACAGTCTAGACACCCAGGAGGCACAGGCCCTGAAGTCCCTCCTGGCTCAACGGAGCAAGCTGTCCGAGGTAATGCGGGTGAGTGGAGCATCCACTGACGGGCACGTCCTCGAGCCTCAGTTTCCCCCCTGACAGATGCACTCATGGGCAGCCTCCCTTCCAGGGTGAGACTCCTGGGAGGTACCGTGAGTCAAGTCCAGCTCAGCCTAAGTGCTTGATAAGTTGTGGCCATTAGTTTCTCAGACAACACTTTGGGAAGAAGGTGACCAGCCCCATTATGCAGATGGGAAGACGGGCGTTCAGAGGACAGACTTGTTCAAAGACACATATGGAGGCGGGTGGGGGCCAAACTCTTGTCCTCCAGCCCCCAAGCCCTCGGCTGAGCCCTGGGGCCCCTGTCAGTGTATGAGTTAAGACACAGCCCTTTTCCTCCCTGCAAGGTGGGACCTCCCTTGGGCCAGGCCTGCTGGCCTAGCCCTTGCCCGTCTTTGCCTCCCTCCTCAGCCGCGAGTGACCAACAAGGAGTCTCCAGTGCCTGAGAAGAGCTGGCGCCTCAGACCGTGCCTGGGCTGCGACTGGATTGCAGGTGTGACTAGCCCCCGTGCCCGGGGCGCGGGTGGAGGCCCCCGCTTGCTTCTGCGCCTGCCTGCGCCCCCAGCGGGCGCTGCTGCTCTTTTTCCGACTGTTCCACCCCCCTCGGGGAGCACCTTCAGTACCGCGTCTCCTGTCTCAGCCCTTGGCACAGTGACAGGCACAGAGATGGTGCTCACCGAGTGTTTGTTGAATGAATGAACAAATCAGAGCTGCTGTATTTTCTTGGCATTTATTGTGTGCCAGGCCCCTGTGAAACTCTGTATGCGTGTCATCTCTTTATGTTTTACTGCCCATCCCCCCACTCCCCCAGCACTCAGTGGCTTCCTGGCTGGTCTCCCTCTGGGCTCTTTCACCCCCATTATCATCCATTTTCGGCACAGCAGCCAGAACTAATGTTTAAACACGGGAATCAGATCACGTCACTCAGAGTACTTAGCACTTAGAGTAAAATCTGAAATCCTTATATAGAGTTTTGAGGTGTGATCTGGCTTCTGCTTGGCCCCGTGACATGGCCTCTTAACCATCTACCTTCTGACTCCTCACGCCGGCCTCCTTGCTGGTCCTTGAACTTGCCATGCTCACGGCCACCTCGGGGCCTTTGCACTTGCTGTGCCCTTTGCTTTGAACGCACCTCCCCAGGTTCACACCTGCTGGTTCCTTTTCGTCACTGAGTGTTCAGCTCAAATGGTAGGCCTTCCACGAGCACAACGTTGTAGGGCCACCACACCTGCATCCTTGCCTGTTGCATCAGCCGTTTGTATGTTCCTTGTATCATTCATTCATTCTCAGAAGTCATCTTGTTTGCTTGTTTCTTGTCTGACTTCTCCGGTGGACTGTAAGCTCTGTTGGAGCAGGGGCCTGGCCGTCATTTTTGTTGCTGTGCTCCCCGAGTCTGAGCCTAGAACGGTGCCTGGCACGTAGTAGGCCCTCAGCCAACGCTGGCTGAGTGAGTGAGCGGGCGGCCCTAGGAGGTTGGTGCTATCGGACCCCCACTTTCACAAAGGAGGAAACTGGTGTACAGAGAAGTTGAGTTGCTGCCCCAAGGCAGGTGCTCTGTGGGGCTGCTGAGACCCTGCGGTGGTGGGGACACAGGCCCCATCCCAAGGACTTCCCTGACTGCCAGCTCACTGCTTTGCTTCCTGTCTCTAGGAAAGTAGAGGCGGCTGCCCCCTGCCTGCCCTGTGTGTGTGTGCGCACGTGTGTGTGCGCACGCCTCTCACCCCCCTTTCCGAGCCCCCGTCCTGTCCCTGCATTTGTGTGCTTGGGCCCCATCCCTTCTTGGCTCCCAGAAGTTTTTTTTTTTAATTAATTAATTTATTTATTCTTGGCCGCGTTGGGTCTTCGTTGCTGCACATGCGCTTTCTCTAGTTGCAGCGAGCGGGGGCTACTCTTCGTTGCGGTGCGCAGACTTCTCACTGCAGTGGCTTCTCTTGTTGCGGAGCGTGGGCTGTAGGGGCATGGGCTTCAGTAGTTGTGGCACGCAGGCTCAGTAGTTGTGGCGCATGGCTTAGTTGCTCCGTGGCATGCGCGATGTTCCCGGACCAGGGCTCAAAACTGTGTCCCCTGCATTGACAGGCGGATTCTTAACCACTGCGCCACCAGGGAAGTCCCTCCCAGAGGGTTTTTTCCCTGTAATTCTCTCCTCTCCTTCCTCCACCATCACTCTGCCCCGTCAGTATATGAGCGCCAGGGAATATTAATGACAATTGATTTCAGTGAGTGCTTATTATGTGCCGGGCCCTGTGCCAAGAGCTTTCCTCTGCTTCGCTCCCATTCACTCCTTAACTTCTCACAATGATCTGATTAGGTGGATGCTGTTACTGTCCCCACTGGCAGATGAGAAGGCTGAGGCATCAAGAGACTGAAAAACTTAGCAAAGTCTCACATGTGGTCAGGGGTAAAGCTGCAGTCTGTGATTTCCCATCCTGAGGAAGCATCGCTCCCTTTATATCCTGCCTTTGCTTCTAGTTACTGCCCGTGTTCTCTGCTTTTCTTTATAACAAAACTCCTCAAAAGGGCCATCTAGACTCGCTGTCTCCAGTTTCTCTCCCTGACTTTTTCTTAAACTGGACTTCAGCCCCTGACACCCTCTGACGCTGTCTTCGGCCGGGTCAGCAGTGACCTCTGCATTGCCAGCTCCCAGCTCAGTGCTCAGTCCAGAGCTTTCTTGGCCCCTGGGTAGCGTGGACACAGCGGCCACTCCCTCCTCCCCGAAGCTCTTTCTTCCTCTGACTTCCAGGCCCGGACCCCCGAACTGGCTCTTCCCCACTTCCCTGGCTGCTCTATCCAGTCTCTGCTGGATCCACTTCCTTGTTCCACATTCCAGAGGCCCCCCCTCAGTGCCGAGGCTCTCCATGCTCTCTTCTCCCTGACTTTATCTCTACCCGTGCTGCTCCTCTGAATTCCAGACTTGTATATCTGGCTTTCTTCTCTGCAGAGCTCATTAGGTATGTTAGACTAATCTCAGGTCCAAAATCAAGGTCCTGATTTCTGCCCCACCTGGTCCTCCTGCAGTCTGTTCTATCTCTGTTAGTGGCAACTCCATTTATGGAGCTAATGGCCATAATCTTGAGATCAGCCTTGATATTTTCCTCTCCTTTTCAAACACTGTGCATCCTGGTAGTCCTGCCTTCCATGTATTTCTAGAATTTTACTGTTTGTCTCCACCAGGATGCCTGCAGTAGCCTCCTAACTGGTGCCCCTGCTTCCCCTCACCTTGCAGCAGCCAGAAGGGGGGTCCTATAAAAGTACATGACTGATCTGATTGCGTCACTCCTTGTCCCCAAACCCACCGCTGGCTTCCCAGCCTCATCTCCTCCACCCTCACCCCTACACCTATTTTTACCTCCTGGGTGTTCCTTAAACATACCAACCACAGCTGCCCCAGGGCCTTTGCATTTGCTCTTCTGTCTGCCTGGGATGTCCCCACGGCTCCCTCCCTCCCTTCGTCAGGTCTCTGCTCAGGTGTCACCTCCTCAGGGAAACTTCCTCTGGCTCCCCTGCCCTACCAAGTTCAGTTTTCTGACTCTCTTTTATTTATTTATTATTTTGGGCTGCGTCGGGTCTTAGTTGTGGCACACGGGCTCTTCATTGCGGTGCACAGGCTTCTCTCTCTCTAGTTGTGGCGTGCAGGCTCAGTAGTTGCAGCACGTGGGCTTAGTTGCCCCGTGGCATGTGGGATCTTAGTTCCCTGACCAGGGATCAAACCCGCGTCCCTTGTGTTGGAAGGCAGATTCTCAACAACTCGACCACCAGAGAAGTCCCTCCTGACTCTCTTTTATTTCCTGGCAGGTGTCACCCCTCAATGTTGTATTACAGGTTTCTTTGGTGACTAGCTCGTCTGTTGCCACATTAGAAAGTAAGCCTCATGAGGGCAGGGGCTTTGTCCAGGTAGCTGTTCTTTCCCCAGCACGTAAAACAGTGTCTGGCCCGTAGTAGGGGCTCTATAAATATTTTTTGCGTGGACGATTGGATATGCATGAGGGTAGACAGACACGAGACAAAACCAACAGTCACATGAGTGGAGGTCCCCTCCAGGTCTGTACGAGGTATGGTGGGGTCAAAGCAGGTGGCCTGGGGTGCTAGTGCCCAGCTTCCCCTGAGTCTTGGCCACACAGCAGCTCCTTTGTGTGTTGCCCGCTCCAGGGTCTCCGGACAACAGCTCTCCTGTCACCAGCAAGCCCGAGGCCTTCTTCTCGAAGCTGCAGAAGTTCCGGGAAGCCAACAAGGAGGAGTGTATTTGCAATGACCCTGAGTGAGCAGCGGCAGGCGCGGGGCGGGCAGGGCGGCGGGCTCAGGGCCTGTGTCACCCTGGCCTGCTCACCCTCTCGCCCTCACAGATCCCAGTTCCTAGGCCTGCAGGAGAGTAGTGCTGCGGAGGGGGACCACGAATGTGAGTGTAAACGCTCGGCGGCTGCCCTGTAGCCCAGCTAAGGCCTGGGGGCCTGGGGAGGCAGCTGGGGACGGGGGGGAGGGAGGCCTGGGGTCCAGGCAGGGGGGCCGCGAGCCTGGGGTGAGCTGAGGCCTGGCCTCAGGGGGAACAGGGCCTGCCCTGTGCTATCCACCTCGCCCCTTGTCCGCGCCTTCCGTTTTCTCCCAGCTGCCTCATTTTCCCATGTGTCCCCACTCCCTCCACCTCCTCTCCACACAGGGGTCGTCTGGGTGGGCAGCGGGGGGGGGACGTTCCAGCTCAGTCATGTGGGCACCCAAGTCTTTGCTGTGGGTTTGCACGAGCAGCATACAGTGTATACATGTCTGTACATATGTGTGTGACGCGTGTTCCTATGGATGTACGTGTGTGTGCACCCTGTGTGTGTGATTACAAGTGTAGGCACGTTCATGTGTGTCCACAGATATGACTGTATGAAGCCGTGCTTTGTGTTTGCACGGATGACATTTGCACATGTGAAGTTGCTGGCATGTGCACGCGAGTGTCACGCTTGAGTAGAAGGCGGTGCTCAGTGTTGTTGCATGTGAGCACGTGTGCGTGTGCATGCTCTGTCTGTGTACACGTGGGTGAGCCTGTGTGGTTGGGGTCCAGGGACCTAGGTTCCCTGGCTGAGGGGGGCTTCTGCTTCTCACGGATCTCACAGGTGTGTATTGTTACTGTGTCAACCGGCGCCTGTTTCTGGTGCCTTCGGATCCCGGCACCCCCTGCTGCCTGTGCCGGACACCACGGGGCCAGCGGGGTCCAGAGACCCTGGCAGAGCCAGCGCAGGTCAGGTGAGTGGCCAGAGTAGGCAGGACACCGGGGGGAGCTGTAGGGGCAGCCGCAGCTGAGGACGAGAGCAGAGCCTGGGGCCTGTGGTTTTGAGGGAGGGCAGGATGGGCCACAGCGGCCTGGAGGCGCCTGCAGCAGTGCCCCCACTATTACCCCCGCCAGGGTGAGGATCCCGCTGTCTGTCCTGGACCCCCCGCACCGGTACCGCATCCACCGGCGGAAGAGCTTCGACGCCTCCGACACGCTGGCGCTGCCCCGGGTGAGGCTGGCCTTGGGGCTGTCCCCTGTCTGGCTTAGGTCTCTGGACGTGTCCTGAGGCCCAGAGGGCCAGGGACTGTCCCAAGGCCAATAGCAAGGCTGGGCTGAAGGACCGAAGTCTCTGGGGTTAGGGCTGGGCCACTCATGTCATGTGTACCGTGCTTGTTCCCTGAGGGAGGCTGGGCTCCCCACCCAGCCCCTGGCTTCCAGGAGGACTGTCTGCCCGTGCAGTGCATTGGCCTAGTGCACACGGGCCCCGTTTCTTGCGCTCTTGTGGCCACATGCACAGTCCTTAGGGCGATTATCTCGTGGAGCCACAGCAACTGAGAGTGCAGGTACGACTGTTATCCCACTTTACAGATGAGGAGACTGAGGCAGGGGGAGGTGACTTGTCCAAGGTCAGCGGGATGGAAGAGCTGGGATTTCAACCTAGGTCCTTTGTGTCTCCTGGGTAGGACAGGGGTCACTGGGGACCCCACTCATTCCCAGTGGAGTCCGGAGGTGCTGGGGTTGCGGGGAGGAGAAGGGGTACTGAGGAAAGTCAGTTTGCTCATCTGTAAAATGGGCACAACATACTATCCTCAGGCTCATGGGGTGGACAAGGGGCAGGTCAGTGAGTCAATACCTGTCGGGGGCTTGAGGCAGAACTTGGTCCACAGGACGTGCTCCATCAGCGTCCACGGCCTTCCCTCCACCCATCTGTGGTCGGGGCCCAGGGCCTGGGTCAGCAGGGTTAGGAAAGGGAGGCCTGGGGTAACAGTGGTGGATAAGACCCCTGCCCTCGGGGAACCTCAGTCCATGGGGGACACTGATTGGGAGGCCCCTTCACCCTCATGGGGGACACAGCCCTGTCCTAGAGGATGCTGCCAGTCCAAGGGGAGAGGTACAGCCCCTCCCTGGGGTGTGCCCAGTCAGTGGGGAGCCCCGCTCCAGGCCAGGCACCTTAACCCTTTGCTCTCCACAGCACTGCCTGCTGGGCTGGGACATTCTTCCTCCAAAGTCTGAGAAAAGCTCAGCCCCCAAGAGCCTGGACCTCTGGTCCAGTGTCTCTTCTGAGGCCCAGCGTCGGAAGCTGTCAGCCACCAGCCCTTCTCACCGGGTACGGTCCAGGGAGCCCTGGGAGAGACAGACGCCTTGGAGCGGCCTGGGGACCGCAGAGTCCTGGGGGGCAGGATTGGGGTAGGAGTGCAGAGCCTGGAAACGGCTCTCTGTGGGGTTCCCTGGCCCTAGCCCTGGCCCTGACCCACGGCACCTCTCCAGGCACCACTGCTGCCTGCTGGCTACCCCACCCCACCCTGGAAGGTGACCCCAACTCTGAGATCCAGAAGGGGACGAGGCTGCCCCCAAAGAGGCCCCCCTGACACTCTTCCCTTCACTCTCCAGGCCGTGCCAACGTGGGTCCCAGCCCCACCCTGATCTGGTCAGAACCCTCCATGCCCCAGCCCCGTGCCGCCCGGCCGAAGCCCTGAGGACTGGCCACTGGGAGGTGGACAGTGCCCCTACCGTCGTTTCAGCCTCTCTCCTCCGGCAGGGGCGCCCACGAGAGGGGAGCTTTGCCCAGCCTCAGCTGGAGGTGGACTCTGGCCCCACCTTCCTAGGCTGGGCCGGTGGGTGGCCTCAGGCCTGTCTCCTTCCTGGGGACAGAGGAGACCCTGGGGTTGGGCCGAGGGGCTTCCGTGACACGTTTGTAAATAAAGCTTAGCACTCCCGCAGCTCCAGGTTCCCACGTGCGCCGGCTCTGTCCTGCTGACGCCCTCAGAGCCCTAGAGGCGCCCTGGCCTCGGCCTGCCCCCCTCACTTGCAGAAGGACACCTCTGACAACCTGTGCTGGGCAGGGTGGATCCAGTGCCCTGAGTGTGGCTCTTTGTGCAGCTTCTAACTCTGGGTAGGTGGCCTCCCCACCAGATAGGTGGGGGTGAGGCTCCCCAGAGTAAGGCTGAGGCCAAGGTCAGCGTTAAAAATCCATCTCAGCAAGGGGCTTGGGGTCTCAGGCTGTTCCCTGTGGATGAGGCTGGAGCTGTGACAGTGGGGAATGAGTGAGCTCTCCCCTTATTCTTGGCCCCTGACACTGGGGTCCAGTGATGGAGGGACTCTCTTGAAGTCCCTGGGCCAGGTGGCTCCTTCACTCCCATCTCTAGCCCAGCCCTAGAAGCCACGGGTGATCTAGAACCCTGTCAGGGACACATGGGGAAAAGGCCAGGAGGGTTGGAGTCAGAGGCAAGGTTGGCCGAGAGCCCAGATCTGCCCTCCTGGATTAGTAAGCAGCGCCTGTCTTTATACTCCCATAGGTTGAACAATATGAAATTCCTGATTTTTAGGTACAAATGGAATAGCTGGAGAACCTAAGCCCAGGGAAGGCATGTGCTTTTTCTGAGGTTTCTCGCTTAGAGCCGTGGAACTATGGCTGTGGTCCGTGGCTCCCACCTGGAGCTTGTGAAGCTGAGAAAACCTTTCCCCGTCCAGCACAGCACATGTATTAGTCAGGATAAGCGAGGTTATGCCACGGTAACAAATTAACCCCCAAATCCCAGTGGTTTGACATAAAGGCCTATTTCTTGCTGACTTGCTCATACTACCTGTCTGTCATGGGTCACATGGGGCCTCTGTTTTGACATCATCTTTTGGGGACCCAGACCAGTGGAGGCTCCACTGTGGGGGGACATCACCAGTTGCTTGAGCCCAGAAATGACACACAGGTCACTTCTGCTCATGGTTCATTGGCCAGAACTAGTCACAAGGAGTTGGGACATGGAGGGGGCTCATGGGGTATTGGGTGAGTGTTACTGTCCTCCACATCCGGACTTCACCAGCTCTGTTCCCGCAAGGCAGGCCTCCTGCGCAGCAGAGGCCATTCGCAAAAAAACCAGACACTACGAGCTCTCGCCTAAACGTCTTCCCTTGCTCCATCTGGGGTTCCAGCCTCCAACGCCTTCAGTAGCCAGGCATGTAAGGTGACTGGGAGTGGGGGACTCAGGGCCACCCGGCAAGCATGCATCCCCTCCAGAGGCTTTCAAGTTCAAATGCCTCTGATCCAAAGTACGTGTCTGGGCAGATTCAGCAGCAGGTCATGGTTTGCCACTTGATTCTAGCACCTGAAGAAACAAAGTCTCTTCCACATGTAATTTTTTAAATTAATTTTTAAAAATTTATTTTCGGTAGTGTAAAACATAACAAAATTTACCACTTTTATATGTGCGGTTCAGTGGCCCTAAGTCCGTTTACATTGCTGTGCAACCATCACCACCAACCATCCCCAGAATTTTTTTCTTCTTGCAAAACTGGAACTCAATACAGATTAAACACTGACTCCCTATCTTCCCCTCCCAGCTTCTGGCAACCACCATTCTACTTTCTGAATGTGACTACTCTAGGGACCTCGTACCACTGGAATCATGCACTATGTCTTTTGTTTCTTATTTGGCTTCTTTCATTTAGCATAATGCCCTCAGAGTTTATGTTGTAAAGTGCCAGAATTTCCTTCCTTTTTAAGACTGGAAAGTATTTCAGGACTTCCCTGGTGGCGCAGTGGTTAAGAATCCGCCTGCCAATGCAGGGGACATGGGTTCGAGTCTTGGTCCGGGAAGATCCCACATGCCGCGGAGCAACTAAGCCCGTGTGCCACAACTACTGAGCCTGCGCTCTAGAGCCTGCGTGCCAAAACTACTGAAGCCCGAGCGCCTAGAGCCCATGCTCCCAGCAAGAGAAGCCACCACAGTGAGAAGCCCACACACCACAATGAAGAGTAGCCCCTGCTCGCCGCAACTAGAGAAAGCCCGGGCGCAGCAACAAAGACCCAACGCAGCCAAAAAAACAAATAATTTATTTTTTAAAAAATTTCCTTGTATGGATCTACTGCATCTTGTTTATCCATTCATCTGCCGATGGACCTTTGGGTCACTTCCACCTTTTGTTATTGTACATAATGTATACATATATCCCCTCCCTCTTGGACCTCCCTCCATTCCCCCCATCCCCGCAGCTAGGTCATCACAGAGCACTGAGCTGAGCTCCCTGTGCTATACAGCAGGTTCCCACTAGCTATCCATTTTACACATGGTAGTGTATTTATGTCAGTCTAATCTCCCAATTCATCCCACCCTCCCCTAACCCCGCCCTGTGTCCACACGTCCGTTCTCTACATCTGTGTCTCTATTCCTGCCCTGAAAATAGGTTCATCTGTACTATTTTTCTAGATCCCACATATATGTGTTAATATATGATATTTGTTTTTCTCTTTCTGACTTACTTCACTCTGTATGACAGGCTCTAGGTCCATCCACATCTCTACAGATGACCCAATTTCATTCCTTTTTATGACTGAGTAATGTTCCATTGCATATATGTACCACATCTTTTTCCATTCATCTGTCGATGGACATTTAGGTTGTTTCTGTGACCTGGCTATTGTAAGTAGTGCTGCAATGAACATTGGGGTACATCTGTCTTTTTGAATTATGGTTTTCTCAGGGTATCTGCCCAATAGTGGGATTGCTTGGTCATATGGTAGTTCTATTTTTTGCTTTTTAAGGAACCTCCATACTGTTCTCCACAGTGGCTGTATCAGTTTACATTCCCACCAACAGTGCAAGAGGGTTCCCTTTTTTCCACACCCTCTCCAGCATTTATTGTTTGTAGATTTTTTGATGATGGCCATTCTGACTGTTGTGAGGTGATCCCTCATTGCAGTTTTGATTTGCATTTCTCTAATAATTAGTGATGTTGAGCGTCTTTTCATGTGCCACTTGGCCACCTGTATGTCTTTTTTGGAGAAATGTCTATTTAGGTTTTCCACCCATTTTTTGATTGGGTTTGTTTTTTTGACATTGAGCTGCATGAGCTATTTGTATATTTTGGAGATTAATCCTTTGTCCATTGCTTCATTTGCAAGTACTTTCTCCCATTCTGAGGGTTGTCTTTTCATCTTATGGTTTCCTTTGCTGTGCAAAGGCTTTTAAGTTTCATTAGGTCCCATTTGTTTGTTTTTATTTTCATTACTCTACTTGGTGGGTCAAGAAGATCTTGCTGTGATTTATGTCAAAGTGTGTTCTTCTTATGTTTTCCTCTAAGAGTTTTATAGTGTCCAGTCTTACATTTAGGTCTTTAATCCATTTTGAGTTTATTTTTGTGTATGGTGTTTAGGTAGTGTTCTATTTTCATTCTTTTACGTGTAGCTGTCCACTTTTCCCAGCACCATTTATTGAAGAGGCTGTCTTTCCTCCATTGTATATTCTTGCCTCCTTTGTCATAGATTAGGTGACCATAGGTGCGTGGGTTTATCTCTGGGCTTTCTATCCTGTTCCATTGATCTGTATTTCTGTTTTTGTGCCAGTACCATACTGTCTTGATTACTGTAGCTTTATAGTATAGTCTGAAGTCAGGGTCCCTGATGCCTCCAGCTCTGTTTTGGTTTCTCAAGATTGCTTTGGCTATTTGGGGTCTTTTGTGTTTCAATACAAACTGTAAAATTTTTTTCTAATTCTGTGAAAAATGCCATTGGTAATTTGATAGGGATTGCACTGAATCTGTAGATTGCTTTGGGAAGTATAGTCATTTTCACAATATTGATTTTTCTAATCCAAGAACATGGTATATCTCTCCATCAGTTTGTGTCATCTTTGATTTCTTTCATCAGTTTCTTACAGTTTTCTGAGTACAGGTCTTTTACTTCCTTAAGTAGGTTTATTTCTAGGTATTTTATTCTTTTGTTGCAATAGTAAATGGGATTGTTTCCTTAATTTCTCTTTCTGATCTTTCGTTGTTAGTGTATGGGAATGCAAGAGATTTCTGTGCATTAATTTTGTATCCTGAAACTACCAAATTCATTGATTAGCTCTAGTAGTTTTCTGGTGGCATCTTTAGGATTCTTTATGTATAGTGTCATGTCATCTGCAAACAGTGACAGTTTTACTTCTTCTTTTCCAACTTGTGTTCCTTTTATTTCTTTTTCTTCTCTGATTGCTGTGGTCAGGACTTCCAAAACTATGTTGAATAATAGTGGTAAGAGTGGACATCCTTGTCTTGTTCCTGATCTTAGAGGAAATGCCTTCAGTTTTTCACCATTGGGAATGATGTTTGTTGTGGGTTTTGTCACATACGGCCTTTATTATGTTGAGGTAGGTTCCCTCTATGCCCACTTTCTGGAGAGGTTTTATCATAAATGGGTGTTTAATTTTGTCAAAAGCTTTTTCTGCATCTGTTGAGATGATCATATTGTTTTTATTCTTCAATTTGTTAATATAGTTTATCACATTGATTGATTTGCCTATATTGAAGAATCCTTGCATCCCTGGGATGAATCCCACTTGATCATGGTGTATGATCCTTTTAATGTGTTGTTGGATTCTGTTTGTTAGTATTTTGTTGAGGATTTTTGCATCTATGTTGGTCAGTAATATTGGTTTGTAATTTTCTTTTCTTGTGTGATTTCTTTGTCTTGTTTTGGTATCAGGGTGATGGTGGCCTCGTAGAATGAGTTTGGAAGTGTTCCTCCCTCAGCAATTTTTTGGAAGAGTTTGAGAAAGATAGGTGTTAGCTCTTCTCTAAATGTTTGATGGAATTCACCTGTGAAGCCATCTGGTCTTGGACTTTTGTTAGAAGATTTTTAATTACAGTTTCAATTTCATTACTTGTGATTGGTCTGTTTATATTTTCTAATTCTTCCTGGTTCGGTCTTGGAAAGTTGCACCTTTCCAAGAATTTGTCCATTTCTTCCAGCTTGTCCATTTTATTGGCATGTAGTTGCTTGTAGTTGTCTCTTAAGATCCTTTGTATTTCTGCAGTGTCAGTTGTAATCTACCCTTTTTCAATTCTAACTTTATTGATTTTGAGTCCTCTCCTTTTTTTTCTTGATGAGTCCTTTTTTTTCTTGATGAGTCTGGCTAAAGGTTTATCAATTTTATCTTCTCAAAGAACCAACTTTTAGTTTTATTGATTTTTGCTATTGTTTTCTTTGTTTCTATTAGATTTATTTCTGCTCTGACCTTTATGGTTTATTTCCTTGTACTAACTTTGGGTTTTCTTTGTTCTTCTTTCTCTAGTTGTTTTAGGTATAAGGTTAGATTGTTTATTTGAGATTTTTCTTGAGGTGAGATTGAATTGCTATAAACTTCCCTCTTAGAACTGCTTTTGCTTCCTCCCCATAGGTTTGGGTCATTGTGTTTTTATTGTCATTTGTTTCTATGTATTTTTTAATTTCCTCTTTGATTTCTTCAGTGATCTCTTGGTTATTTAGCAGTGCAACATTTAGCCTTCATGTGTTTGTATTTTTTACAGTTTTTTTTTAAATTAATTAATTTATTTATTTTTGGCTGTGTTGGGTCTTTGTTGCTGCATGTGGGCTTTCTCTAGTTGTGGCGAGTGGGGGCTTCGTTGCAGTGCGTGGGCTTCTCATTGCAGTGGCTTCTCTCATTGTGGAGCATGGGCTCTAGGCGCACGGGCTTCAGTAGTTGTGGCATGTGGGCTCAGTAGTGGTGGCTCACAGGCTCTAGAGCACAGGCTCAGTAGTTGTGGCACATGGGCTTAGCTGCTTTGCGGCATGTGGGATCTTCCCAGACCAGGGATCAAACCCATGTCCCCTGCATTGGCAGGCGGATTCTCCATGACTGCGCCACCAGGGAAGCCCCCATTTTTTTTCTTGTAATTGAGTTCTAATCTCAAAACGTTTTGGTCAGAAAAGATGCTTGATACGATTTCAGTTTTCTTAAGTTTTCTGAGGGGTGTACAAATATCTGTTTGAACCCCTGCTTTCAGTTCTTTGGGGTATAAACCTAGAAGAGGAATTGCTGGATCATATGGTCATTCTACGTTTAATCTTTTGAAGACCCACCCTCCTGTTTTCCATAGGAGCTGCTGCACCATTTTATGTTCCTACCAGCAATGCACAAAGGTTCCAATTTCTCCACATCCTCACCAACATTTATTTCCTGCTTTTTTTGATAATAGCCATCCTAATGGGTGTGACGTTGTATCTTATTTATTGTAGTGTTTTTTTTTTTTTGTTTTTTTTTTTGCAGTTCGCGGGCCTCTCACTGTTGTGGCCTCTCCCGTTGCGGAGCACAGGCTCCAGACGCGCAGGCTCAGCGGCCATGGCTCACGGGCCCAGCCGCTCCGCGGCACATGGGATCTTCCCGGACCGGGGCACGAATCCGTGTCCCCTGCATCGGCAGGTGGACTCTCAACCACTGTGCCACCAGGGATGCCCTTTATTGTAGTTTTGATTGCATTTCCCTGATGATGGTTAGTGATATTGCGCATCTTTTCACATGCTTATAGGTCCCATTTGTATATCTTCTTTGGAGAAATGTCTATTCAACTCCTTTGCCCATTTTTGAGTCGGGTTGTTTTGTTTTCTGTTGTTGTTCCACATGTGATTTTAAGTCAGAAAGCCTGTGGGAATCAGCCTTTCGTTAGAAATTCTTTGGCCAGAAGGAGAAGAGAATCTGGAAGGCTTCTGTCAAACAAAATGATGAAATTTACAGCTGAGATCACCTTCTAAGTTTAGCTGACCCAGAAGAGCAGCAGCTTGAATGAGATAGAAATGTCTCTTTCCCACAAAAATGTAGACTGCAGTGCTGGGTCCCTTAAATCATCGGGGCAAGTGGTTTCTCTGGAAGGACCCATTCTTTTGAAAATTTAGAAGGTTTCCAGCTTCTGTCTTGCCCATGCTGCCTCTCCAGGGCCACTCCGAACGAATAGGCTCTTTGGGGAATAGGCTTTTTCAAACCTGAGGGGCCCCGAGAATGAAGGTCATGGGCAGAGAGGCCCCTGCACAGAGCTTCCAGTCTCCAGCCCTGCCTCACTCACCTGTACGCTCCCCACTGTTCCAGGATTGTCACCGCTGTCCTCCAAGGTACCTGCAAGCCGTCCATAATTCTTCCCGGCCTTCCCCCTCTCACTTGGGGCTGCCCAGATCTCTCCTTGTCCCCCACCTTCACCCCTTCCAGATGCACATCTCAGCTGGAGGGTCTCTTCTTCCAAGAGGGCCTTCCCTGAACCCCTGGGCCCCTCAGATGCACCCACCCCCTCGCACACTGCACTTCCCTGCAGTCCTCCATCCCAGCCCTCGTGTGTTATTAAATTACTAACCGTGAGGCTCATTGCTTTAGCGTCTCCCTGTCCCCTGCCAGAATTTAAGCAGAGGCGGCATTTTTCTCTTAGTTGGATTTTTTTTTTTTTCCTCCTGTTTTCTCAAAAGTAGTGACCAAACTGTATTTCAGGACCTGGCTTTTCCCTCTAGCCTGATTTCCCACCTGCATCAGGAAGGTGATGGGAAGGATGCTTTAATTTCTCTGAACCCAAGGACTCTTGTGGTTGGATACCTTACATGCTTAATAATAGTGTTGTTTTTTGTTTGTTAGCAGACGTCCCAAAGGAAAAAGAGCAAGATTCGCTTACATCTGACAAAATCGATAGAAACAGGAACAGAGGGTCTGACTCTGTCACTTGTTTCACAGCAGAGACACAGACCCACACAGGTCGTTCATTCATTCGTTCTCTCATTCATTCATTCACCGCATATGCATTGGGCTCCTCCTCTGCCAGCCTCTGTGCCAGGCTCTGCGGGCGCAGTGGTAAACCACACAATAGCAACAGGAACAGTCCCCATGAGCCCCTGCTGCCTGCGCTGGGGCTGAGATGAGCCTGCACATGTAAATGCGGCAGGAAGTGCCAGGAAGGACACCGGGGCAGGGCCTGACCTCTGCTTCCGTCTTCCCAGTCTCACCTCCTGCACCCCTCCCAGGTGAAGCTCCAGCCCTGCTGAAGCTTTTCTCTGGCTTTTTGTTTTTTTTACATCTTTATTGGAGTATCATTGCTTTACAATGGTGTGTTGGTTTCTGCTTTATAACAAAGTGAATCAGTTATACATATACATATGTTCCCATATCTCTTCCCTCTTGCGTCTCCTTCCCTCCCACCCTCCCTATCCCACCCCTCTAGGTGGACACAAAGCACCGAGCTGATCTCTCTCTGCTATGCAGCTGCTTCCCACTACCTATCGATTTTACATTTGGTAGTGTATATATGTCCATGCCCCTCTCTCACTTCGTCCCAGTTTACCCTTCCCCCTCCCCGTGTCCTCAAGTCCATTCTCTAGTAGGTCTGTGTCTTTATTCCTGTTGGTTCCCCCTGGGTCTTCATCCACCCTCTGCCCTCTGCCCAAAGCTCTCTCTGTCCCCTTAACTCCTACTCAGTCCTCAGCTTCCATGTCTGCTTCTCAGAGGCCTTCCCTGATCCCACAGGACTGGCTGAGGCACCTGCGTCAGAGGTCCCACCTCTGCACCCCCATCCTATCCCATTATGTTCAACTGTAATGTTTCTTGAGGGCAGGAACCAGGCCTGCCTTCTCCTCGGCTCTGTTCTAGCATGGCATGTGGCATTTGACGGGTGCGCAGTAAATAGATGTTGGATGAACAAGTGAATGAGCTCCCAGGTCTTGGGAAGATACAGGCCACACAGCTCAGGGACCTGAAGGGAGTGCGTCCCAGGAATGTGACACCGGGGGTGCACCGTAGCTGCTGCAGCTGTTCCTGGTTTTCAGGACATCATGTTGTCCTACGTCTCGGGCAGATCGTCATGGGCCTTGCTCAGTACCAGCACCCCCTGGGGTGTCTGGCCTTCTGGGATGGGAGGTGGGGAGTGACTGGGGACAGCTGTGACAACTCCCTCACCCAACAGCAGCCGTGGGTTCCAGGCCCTTGCTGAGCAGATTGGGGAGTCTGTGAAGACAAACGAACCCCAGCTGGCTTCCCAAGGGACCCTTCCAGCTTCCCACAGAACAGAATCATCTCCTGATTGCCATCGAGGAGGTGGTTCTCCCTGGAGGGGGTGAGAGACCATTCAACTCCTGCTTCTATGGCCTCATGGAGGTGGACCGTGCATGGCCCAGGGAACACAAAGCACAGGAGTTTCCAGAATCATCTCCCCAGGTGCCTTTTGAACATAGCATCCTGATTTCTGGGGATGCTCATTTTGTTGCAACAGAAGTTCCAGCTGGGCTTGCCCCAGCCTTGCCAGCCCAACTGGTCCAACTGGGGAGCCACACTGAAAGCCTGACCTGGGAGAGGGGCTCAGAACATGGCTTCAAAGAGACTGGAGTTCAGACCCCCTTCCCACCCTCTGCCCCGTTTGGGGCATCTAAACTGGAAGGGAAGAAGTAAAACTCTATTTGCAGGTTATATGATATGTATAGAAAACCCTAAAGCCCTTACAAAAATGCTGTTAGAACGACAAACCAATTCATTAAAGTTGCAGGATAGAAAATCCTGCTTCCTGACTATGTGACCTTGGGCACGTCACCTCACCCCTCTAGCTCAGTGACATCACCTGTGCAGGGTGATAGTGCCAGGGAGAGAGAGGTACAGGAGATCAGACAGGCGGAGGGCTCCCGTGGGCTGGCGCGAGAAGAGGGCGATAAGACACCATGATTGTCATCAGCTCGTCCTGTCCCCCCACCCCACCCCGTCATGACACCAATGTCACCCTAACAGGCACAGGGGCCTGCCCTCTCTGAATTCACTCGGTTGAGCTCACACCTTCCCTGGGGAGATAAAAGGGAACCAGAAATAACGTATCGAGTCATTTGCTTTCAAGTCTGGCTCTCCCTGCTCCTCCTTCCTTCTGGGCTAAGAGCAAGTGCAGCAGATGTGCCAGCGGTCAGCTCACCGGGTTTAGGGCTTTGCCCACCAGGAGGCAGAGAGGTTAAGGCAGCCGATGGGGCTGTGGTGACCAGCACCCTGCCTGTGGCCAGCGCCCCAGGTGGTTAGGGTGGCCGGCCGGGGCTGTGTAGGTAGTTGGCAGGAGAAACCCGGGCCCTGTGGGACCATGCTGTGGCATGAGGTTGGGCCCCAGTGATGACTAGGTGACTGACGGTGGCTTAGATGGCCTTTGGGGACATCCCCCTGTCGTGGCACCGGGCTGAGCCCTGACCACACGGTGTTCTCCCTCAGGCCCTCTTTGTCTGTGGCCACAAGCCATGAGGCTTCTCCCTCCCTCCCCAGGAGCCCCTCCCAGCAGCCCCTGAAATTCAACAGAGACCCCCAAGCCCCGTGTTGGGCAGGGCACCAGAAGGACCCAGGCGCGCTAGGCTCCAGCTCCCAAAGTGAAGAGACTGTTCTCAGATGGCCAGGGCTCAGGAGCCGTGGCGTCTCAGCAGAGAGGGAAGGCGAGGCGGGGGCTTTGAGAATTTTCCAGGTCCCAGATCTGGTGCGGGGGACCCTTCCTGCACCAAAAGGATCAGAAGACCCCAGCCCAGAAGGAGGCCCAGCTGCCCATCCTTCCCACTCCCCAAAAACTCTGACAAACTTCCCCTGGTTCCTTTCACCCAAGAGCCAGGAGCATGAAAGAACACCCTCCTGGATCTGTCTGGGGCCGGTGCCAGCTGTGTGAACAGAGCACTGGATCTGGAGCTGAGGCCTCGGGTTGAGGGCAAGCCAGTGGACCTCTCTGAACCTCGGTTTCCTCATCTGTAAGATGGAGGTTATAATGCTACCTACAGTATTATATGGGTATTTTGAGGAGTAAATGAGACAATCAGGTAATGAAATGCTTAGAGCAGTAACTGGCACTTAGTAAGTGCTTAATAAATGCTTAATAAATATGAGATGTTATTATTTGAAAACAAGGGCTCATGTGCATATTGCAGGATGGGGATCCTGTTTTGGGGGCAGTCTACCTCATCTGGCCTGAAACACAGGAATGAGAGAGGGTGAAGGGAAAAGTTCTAGGTAGTTTCTCCAGTAAATGATTGATAAAGGACTCTGGCTCCGTGTCCCTGCTGGGCTGGGCCCCCGTAGGCCTGCAGGTCTGGGAGAGTTGGGTGGGTGAGAATAATTCTGTTGGGCTAAGGTGGAAGGGTCAGAGGCCTGGAAACCACTAAGGCCTTTTCAGAAATCCTTGGGTTCAAAGTCTGGGGGCGTGGGACAGTGTGTGACACAGCCTGGAAGATGGCAGCTGTGGCCGTGGAGGTTACATAAGCCTCCATCTGTCCCCTCCTTCGGGGACTATTGCCCAAACTTGTCCTTGGCCTCCCTGTCCAACCCAGACACTCCCCGACACCCATCACCCAGCCCAGGGTGCAGCCTGGATCTCAGACTTCCAGTCCCCAGCACTGTGAGACAACACATTTCTGTGGCCTAAGCTGCTTGGTTTGTAGGGCTTTGTCATGGCAGCCCGAGCAGACCCAGACACCCTTCGTGCTGGGAGATTCCTCGTGGGGCTTAAGGAGGTGGAAGGGAGCTGGGGGAACACGTACAGCCCCTGCCCGTGAGCCCTGCACCCCAGAGC
This sequence comes from Pseudorca crassidens, assembly GCF_039906515.1. Classification (NCBI taxonomy): domain Eukaryota; kingdom Metazoa; phylum Chordata; class Mammalia; order Artiodactyla; family Delphinidae; genus Pseudorca; species Pseudorca crassidens. Next base: position 9,282,728 of record NC_090297.1, read on the forward strand.
TGCCCTGGCCTGAGCCTTGTTTTCTCTGCCTGGAAATTCAGTCACCTTCCCAGACAAACCAGCGTCTTTCAGACGATGCGTGGAGGAGAGGAGATCTGGGGCAGATGGCGGAGGTTTGGGGGGTGAGCAGCAGACAGGCCTGGGGACAAGGTGCCTCACCACACCTGCCTCTGCCCCAGTCACCACCACGCTGGGACTCAGCCTGGCTGCCCTTGGTGTCCTGTCATTCCAGCGTGTGATGCATTTGGGGATTTTTATAAACCCGGGATTCACCTGTCCCGGGAGCTCATTGCTATGCTATTAACAAGGAAGATTTATGCAGCGCTTGTTACATGCCAGGTGCTGCTCTAAGAGCTCTGCATCTCTTAACCCTTCGAGTCCTCAAAACCACCCTACGAGGTAAAGTTATTATCCCCATTTATAGGTGGAGACGTTGAGGCACAGAGAGGTTAAGTGATGTACAGAAGGCCACACAGCTAGCCCATGACCAAGTCGGGATTTGAACTCAGACCACCATGAACTCCAGAGTTCATGTGTCTAACCTGCAGGTACAACCGTCCTGGTATGTCTTGCCTCGGGGGGCTGGCTTGGGGTTGGACTCCAGTTTTCCTTGGGAGGCAGCTCAGCAAGGAGCCGTGGCAAAACCTGGGTCATGAGTGTGGTCCCCAGGCCGGGGAACACTGGCAGGTGACCTTGCTGCCCTGTGCTTCACCTTCCTCTCCAGGTGATGGGGGCGTCTCTGCCTGGGCCGCTGTGCAGCCGGGGAGGGTCCTGGATGCTCTGCTGGCCGCACGGCCTCACACGTGTGCGTGCACACGGGCTCCCTCTCACACACGCACCCTGTGTCTACACACTTCGTGCATCCATGGGCACACATAATCTTTTTCTGGATCATATGATCCTCCTATTTTTAATTTTTTGAAGGGTCTCCATACTGCTTTCCATAGTGGCCACACCAATTCACACTCCCACCAACGGTGCACAAGGGTTTCCTTTCGTCCACATCCTACCCGACACTTGTTACCTCTTGTCTTTTTTTTTAATTAAAAATTTTTTAATTTTTAAAGGTTACTTTCCATTTACAGTCACTACAAAATATTGGCTACATTCCCGGTGTTGTACAGTACAACCCTATAGCCTATCTTAGACGCCCTTGACTGCACCTCTCACTCTCGCCCCCATATCGCCCCTCCACCCCACTGGTAATCACTAGTTTGTTCTCTGTACCTGTGCACACGTAATCTTTAGGGTACACGCCCTCTCACCCTTGTGGACACACAGCCTCACGCACACACCCTCACACTCACCCTTACACACACACGTGCCGCAGGAGGCCCCGTCCCTGTCACTGTGGCCCCAGCACTTAGTCATTTAACAACCCTCTGGGCCGCATCCTTTCATGGAAGCCGACATTTGGCTTTTCTTTTGCTGAGATCTTCTCACTCAGTTTCTCTCAGTCTCACTTTTCACTCTGACTGGGAAGGATTTTTTTCTTTTTCAGTCTCTCTCGTGGGTTTTTTTTTTTTAATTAATTAATTTTATTTTTGGCTGTGTTGGGTCTTCGTTGCTGCGCACGGGCTTCCTCTGCGTGTGGCGAGCAAGGCTACTCTTCGTTGCAGTGCACGGGCTCCAGGCGTGCGGGCTTCAGTAGTTGTGGCACGTGGGCTCTAGAGCGCAGGCTCGGTAGTTGTGGCTCACGGGCAATTGAAATTTTCAGACCCCAAGTCCCATGACTCCCTTTTCCTTTGGAGTTATTTGGAGTTGCGGGGGAGGGGCAGGGAGAAGTGTGCTATTCACTTGAATAGCTGGAAATTGCGCTTGTATCTTTTTTCCTGATGTGTTGTTGGACATTCACCTGTCAACTCAATTTCATATCTATAAATTAACTATTATAATGCCTACCTTGTGGGACACAAGGGAGAGTAAATGTGCTCATGCAGGGAAGCATGACTGAGTTATGTTCCCCCAAAATTCACATGTTGAAGCTCTAACTCCCCGTGTGACTGTATTTGGAGCCAGGCCTTTTAAAGAGGTAAATTAAGGTTAAATGAGGTCATAAGGGTGGGGCCCATATTCAGTAGGACAGTAGGTGTCCTTAAAAGAAGAGGAAAGGGGGGAGTTCCCTGGTGGCCTAGTGGTTAGGATTCCCGGCTTTCACTGCCATGGCCTGGGTTCAATCCCTGGTCGGGGAACTAAGATGCTGCAAGCTGCGTGGTGTGGCCAAAAAAAAAAAAAAAAAAAAAAAAGAGGAAAGGACCCCATGGATGTGCACACACAGAGAAAAGGCCATGTGAGGACACGGCAAGAAGGTGGCTGACTGCAAGCCAAGGAGAGAGGCCTCAGGAGAAGCCAAAGCTGCTGACACCTTGGTCTTGGTCTTCCAGCTTTCAGAACTGTTAGCAATAAATTCCTGTTGTTTAAGTCACCCAGTCTGTGGTATTTTGTTGCAGCAGCAGCAGCAAACTAATCCAAGGGCCAGTATGGTAAGCTCTGGCAAGTACATAGTAACTGCTCAGTAAATGGTAGTCAATATTATTGTTGAGAGATAATTCTCCCTGGTGTTTCTACACATCTTATGTCAGCTTTTGGCCTGGACAGTCTTTTCAAGGACGTTTGCACAGAGATAGTGTCTTCCAGCAGAGGTCCTGAGATGCCAGGGGCAGATGCTCCAGTGTTCCGGCCCAGGGCACCCGGGAGGCCTGTGGAGAGAATGGCGGCCCTTTCTGTTCATGTGGTTGGGGCCTGACTAGGTGGCCGCATATTTAGAAGAGATCCTTGTCTTTGTAGTAGTTGGGCAATGAGTATTCGAGAGCTTCCTGTGTGCCCAGCTCTGTGCTAAGATTTATCATCTCCTTTAATCTTTGCACAACCCTGTGAAGTGGGTGAAACAGAGGCCCCTGGAGGTTAACCAACTTGTTCCAAGTTGCTCAGTTGTGGCAGCGACAGAGGTGGGATTTGTCTGACTTTTTCAAATGCTTAAAAACAAACAAACAAACAAACATCTGAGTACGTCCAATTGCATTTTATTTGTACAAGTTTTTCTTTTTCAAAAAAATGTGAAGCACTGACGGTCTGAAAAAGGTGTTCTGTGTGCGCTTCATTTAGTCTGAGCCCTGAGGACGGTGATGTGGACCCAACTCCTGCAAGAAGAGCTGCCTTCCTGCCTGGGGTTTTGCAGGGGCGAGCTCCCGGCAAGGGGGGCCCTGGGGGCTGAGCTCTGCCTGACCTGGTCATTCTGAAATCAGAGGCCCCACCCGGGAAGGATGCAGGCTGGGGAGAGCTGCAGAGCAGCCTCAAAACGGGGCTTGAGATGACTCACTTGCGGCTATTTATCACCCATTTCCATTTCTCGGTCTGATTGCGCTGCTCAAGGACCAAGCCTCCTTCCTTCTGGGTGCTGAGTAAGCAGCCCGGCCAGTCCTGCCCACCTCTGGCCTCGCCCTCAGCCCTCAGAAGCACTCAGGCCCCTTGGGGCTGCTGGAAGTTCCCCCTAACTGCCCTCATTGAGGTCTTCCCAGCAGCCCTACTCTGCTGGTTCTCGTCCTTTCTCCCCAGCCCGTTCATTCTTCCTTCAGGTCGCAGCTTAAATGTCACCTCCTCTGGGAAGCCCTCTCTGACCACCACCCCCACCACGTCACAGTCTAGTAAGGTGGTCTTGCCATGTGCTTCTGCAGCACTCGCTCTCCCTCCTAACGGTCACCAGTGGGTGACTGATTAATTATCCCCTTCTCCCATCTCAGCCGAAGGCAACTCCATCCTTCCAGTTTCCCGGGTTCCCTTGAGTCGTCCTCAATGTCTCTGTCAGCCAATCCTGTCCATTCTCCCTTGAGAATCTGGCCCCTTTTCACCTCCCCCATTGCTCCCTCCTGGTCCAAGCCTCTATCACCTCTCCCCTGAAGGCTCTAGTCGGCCTCCTACCTGGCCTTCCTGCTTCAATTCCTCCACCCCACCCCCCAGCCCTATTTCCAACATGGCAGCTGGAGTGACCCCGGAAAAACCCAAGTCAGGTCATGCTTCTCCACTGCTCAAAGCTCCTCAGTGGCCCCCATCTGAGTGAGGGTAAAAGCCAAAGTTCTTACAGCGACCACAGGCCCTGCGCAACCCTGCATCGCTCCTCTGACCTCACCCCCTGCCAGCGCCCCGTGCTGGCTCACGCCCACCTCAGGGCCTTTGCACTGGCTGCTCTGTGCTCCCTCACTCTCAATCTTTCTTCATGTCTTTGCTCAAAAGTCACTTTCTCTGTGAGGCCTTTCTTGATCACTTTATTTAAATGTGTACTCCTCCGCCCCAGCATAACCTGCTTTTTATCCTTTCCCCTTATTTTTCCCTACAGCACTTCTCCCCTTCAAAAATCCCATGTGCTTTACTCATTTATTTTATGTGTTGTCTGTCTTCCCCTCACTAGAATGGAAACTCTTCAAAGGCAGGGCGTTTTGACTGTGTTCACTACTGTATCCTCAGCACCTAGCCCAGGGGCCTGCTACCCACACCCCTGTAGTGTTTGTTGAATGAATAAATGACAATTCCCGCCACTCACCCCCTCAAACAAGTGGCAATGTGTTCCTCTCATCCAAACATTTTTGTTCCTGCAGGCGGTTTAAACCCGCGGCATTGGTCGGTCCCATGGGATGCGGGCCTGGCCGAGTTCCAGGTCTTGGCGGGCACCCAGCTCTCCTTGACATGCCACACAGGCCTGGACGGCCACGCTCTGGCCCCTGTAGCACAACAGGGAAGGGGCCTCAGGGGCTGGGGACACAGTGACGGCCACCACTACCTGTAGGTACTGACAGTTTCTTTATGTGGCTTAGTTCAGTGGCTCTTACAGAGCTTAAAGGCCGTGGCTCAGAAAGGCCCCTGGTCCATCTAGCAGGGTCCCTCCCAGCAAGGGCAGTAGCTGCTGTAACTGCTGTCAAGCACAAGGGTGGGGTGCCGGCGAGTGGCTGTGGCCTTTAGGCCTCGAAGAGCACAGGACAGGCTGCTTCCGCTGGGTTACTGCAGCCAACTGTGGGCGTTTGCAATGCAGTGTCAGCCCACCAGCACACAGATCCCCGGGAGGCGGGCACGGGGCAGACGACACACCCATTTCTTACTCTCGGTGCGGTGCCTATTTCCCCAGTATCTCTCTGGACAGACACCAGGACCACTTCCAGGTGGCGGATGGATCAGCTGTCCCGGGTGTTTGGGATGGCGTGGGTGGGTGCGCGGGGCATTTGTGCCTGCAGCGTTCAAACAGGCCGACCACCCCGCAACCCCTGACATTCCATCGGTCTCTGCAGTCATCCGGCTCCCTGCCTGCCTCCCTCGCCAGGGTCTGAAACCCTGGGGCCACAAGCCTTTGCTCCCCTGACGGCAGGCCTGGAGAAGGCAGACGCTCCAAAGCAGCAAAGAAACACGATGAAGCAGGTGGCGGCGAAGGTGGGAGTGTCGGCGGCCTGGATCTGGGGGCTGTCCCTGCACTAACTTGCTGCATGACCTCGGCCTCAGGGTCAGTGTGAAGAGGTGAGGGAGGGACTCTTACTCTCCAGATCCCCTCGGCTTTCACGCTCTGGACCACCTTCTCATGCAAACCAGAAACTAGTGGCTCACGAGCAGCTGGGGTTGTGGATGACAACTGTTGGTTTTCCATAGCCCAGACCATGTCCCAGGCTCCAGCAGGAGCCCCATGAGTTCCGGACCTAACTGAGGCCACAGTGGGACCATGCCTTTGCTTCCCCAGATCTCCAGGATTTCTCGGCTGGTGAGCTCCAGGCCTCCCCAGACCTCAAGGCCTCATGGCTCCTATCTGGAGAGAGAGAAGGGCCTGGGTGCGGGGCCTACCCTCCCCCAGTGGCGTGGCGGGACTGATGAGGAAAACCCCAGAGGGAACAGGGTCCCTCCTGCCGGGAGTGCGTGTGGCCCGCTGCCCTCCTGCGGTGACCACGTGGATGATGGCTCGGAAGCGCGGGCAGAGGCTCCGTTTGGGTTTCACTCTCAGAGCAGAGGCTGTCCTTCTCAGCCTCCAGGCCGCACAGCTGCAGGGAAGCCAGGGAGGCAGGGCTGATGTCCGCCATCCTCCCAGGGCCCCTGGCCTTGGTCATTCAGTCCTCCAGAAAATATGCATTAAGCTAAGCCCCCATTTGCATCAGATAGTCCCTGAGCCCATGAGCTCCCATCCTAGGGGGAATATCAGGCTACTGGCAGATACACAGTTTCAGATGGTGGTGTGATGTGTCGTCCCTTGAAGGGAATAAACAGGGCGAGGTGACACAGAGTGGTAATATCAGCTTGGGTGGTCAGGAAAGTCTTCTTTGAAGAGGTTTCATCTAAGCCAGGACCTGAAAGATGAGAAGGGGCTGCCTAAATATATATATATATATATATATATATATATATATATATATATATATATATATATATATATATATATATATATATATATAAAACAGCTTTATTAAGGTGTAATTGACATATGATAAACTTCACCTATTTCAAGTGTACAATTTGATACATTTTGGCATCTGTATTCATCTAGCACCAAACCAAGATAATGAACATATCCATCAACCCGAAAGTTTCCTGGGAGGGGCAAAGAGCTGGGAGAAGAGGGTTTTAGGCAGAGGGACGGGCAAGTGCAAAGGCCCAGTGACAGGGGCAAACTTGGTGGCCCCAGGAGCAGAAAGGAGGCCAGTGGGGAATGTGACAGGGGATAAGGTCAGGGGGGCAGGAGCCCTACCTGGGGCCCTTTTTGGCCGAGCTGAGAAGCTGGGGTCTGAATCTGAGCATCCCTCAGATTGGTGAGAGAGCAGCACGTTACACTTGGCCATCAGACCCTCTGGCCCCGTTCTCCTCCCAGGCTCTTCTGAGAAACCAGCCCATGTGGGGCAGTGACACCCGCTAATGACTTACCAAGTGGTTTCCTCCAGAAATGATTTACATTTTAACTGGGGCCTTCAAGACCTCGGCCCAAAGGAGTGAGTAATGGTGGAATTTCAGGCTGAGGGGCAGGCAGTAGATGGAGCCTTGATCGATCCCTCCTTAGGTCTCTAAGTTCTCAGCCTTCAGGAAAGTGAAACTGGCTTCTGGAACATTCTGTGTTGTAAGTCTTGATTTGAGGATGGGGTACTTTTGGCCCCCTCAGATCCTCCAGAGCTGGCCCTTGGGAGTCTTCCTCAGCCTGACTGCCAGAGACCTGGCCCATGTGGGGAAGGAGTGGGGTGACAAGGAACCCAAGGCCAATTTCTGCATAGCAAATTCCTTTACCACAGACACCGCTGGGAGCCACGAGCAGGTTCCAGGGCGACCAGGGGGTGCGGGCTGCCCCTCGGCCTTCAGGACAACAGGAGGCGGGGGCACAGTTACAGCAAGGAAAACCACCACCCTAGAGAGGGGAGAGGCCCACCCTCGAGTCACAGACTTGGGCCTGCATCATAGCTCTAGAACTTACTAACTGTGTGGCTTGAGCAACTGACTTCTCCAAGCGTCTCTTTTCGCATGAAATTTTTTTCAATTGTCCCTTTGCAGGGCCATTGTGCCGGGTATCTTGTAAGCACCTCTGCTTCATTCTGCCTTTTGTGCTGATGCCAGGCACTGAACGTGATGGGCAAAATCCCTGCCCTGGGTGATGCTTTTCCTCCCAAGATGCCAGCAGACCCTGGCCTCAATTTTTCCTTCTATAGGGTGGGGACAGTGCTTCTGAAGAGAGTAACGGCTCATTGGGATAAGAAGGGCCCTGTGAGGAGTGGCCCTCTCCTCCCTGGGGTGCAACCCCAGGCCTTCCCATCAGGGCACATGGGACCGGGGACCTCCCTGTGGGACACACCCATGAGGACACACTCCTCGGCTGCACCTCCGGCTGAGTTGTCGCTGCCATCCGTTGCTTCTGTTTCCTTTGTGCACCCGATGCCTCTGATTCCGTGATTAATATTGGACTGGGTTTGGTTTCCTGAGAGTCTAAATGACTCACCCCCATTCACAACGGCCCTGCTGAGCAGGAAGTTCTGGGGGAGATGGGGACTCCATGACGGAGAGTCTTGGCCCAGGGAGTCATCCCCGCCATGCTGTGGGCCTTGGCCAAGTCTCTTTCCCTCTCTGGTCTTACCTTCCACCTGTGTCTCTCTGGAAGGTGGAAAGAAATGATGGGACACAGCGGTTGTCCCAGGACTGGGACATCCTGGACAGTGGCTGGACTGGTGTCCCCAGCCACCAGTCCCAGGAGTTCATGGATGGGGCGAGAGGTGCCTGAGCCTGGAGGCTAGGCTGTCGCTGAGGACAGATGCCCTTCCTGGGGCTGGGGCTGGGAGAGAGAGCTTCCCCGTGTTGTCATTCGCCTTAACCTGTTTAATCCTCACTGCAACACCTTACGGTAGACATCATCATTCCCATATTATCGATGAAGACATTGAGGCTCGGAGAGGATGAGAAACTTGGCCACATCTACACGGTTAGTAAGTGGCAGAGATGGGATTTGACCAGGCTGTCTCGTTCCAAGGTCTAGGCCAGCCCAGAACAGAGCTGGAAGCATCCTCCAGGAGCCCCCAGGCCCAGATGTGGTTCCAGGCCTCCTATCTCTCTCACTCTCCCTGGAGCCTCAGAGCAGATCATCAAATCCCAGCCCCTCATTTCACAGACCATGGTGCAGAGGCTCCCGGGGAGAGAAGTCACAGGGCTGGAGGCCAAGCCGGCCCTCAGGCTGGGCTCTTCACTCTCTGTGTGGTCTTCCCACACTAGAACTTCTGCCTCTCAAGCTGGAGCCATGGCTGAGGCCAGACCTGGGTGCCCGAGGCCCGAGGAAGAGTCCCCACAGTGGCTGTGTGACCCGCTGGCTCGATGCGCTGAGGCACCCACCTGGCGTCACCTGAGGGGTGGGGAAAGACCTCTGATCCCCAAGGGCCTTGCCTGTGGGCCTCTGCGTGAGTCACCTCTTGGCTGGAATGGTGAATGCATGGTCAACGCACCCGTTGGGAAGGGGAACACCAGGCCATGGGCATTTCAGCTGTGGTCCTGAATGGAGAGGTCTGGTGCCTTAACCGGGGCCTGGGTATCTGGTGGGCTTAGGACAAAGGACAGCGAAGCCCCTTACATTGATTTCTTTCCTCTAATCCAAAGAGATTTATATGTCCATTGTTTTATTCAGGGCTCCTTGCAACCCTCAGAAGGTTGCCGGGTAGCGCTAAAATCCACATCTGGCAGAGAAGGAAACATGCCCAGATGATCCCCACCTGCCTCCTGGTACCCTACACCTGTGCAGTCCCCACTTACCTTGAGGAGAGCCAGCCTGTGCAACCAATGGAACATCGTGGAAATGCGGAATTGTGATCTCTGAGCCCAGATCATAAAAGACAATGTGGCTTCCACCTTGCTCTCTGCGACCACTTGCTCTGGAGGAAGCCCACTGCCATGTTGTGAGGACACTCAAGCAGTCCTGTGCAGCTGAGGCCTCCTGCCCACAGCCATGTGAGTGGTTCATTTTGGAAGCCTCAGTCAAGCCTTTCAGATGACTGCAGCCCCAGCTGACCCTTGACTGTAACGTTACTAGAAAATCACCCTGTCCAGTCTTTCCCAAATTGCTGGCCCACAGAAACAGTGTGCTACAATGTTTGTTATTTTAAGCTGCTAAGGTTGGAGGTACACAGCAATAGATAACTAATACACTCAGAGAAAAGAAATGACTTGCCCGCAGTCGCACGGCCAGACTAGGACTCCCATACCAGTGTTGTTTCTCCTGGGGAAAGCAAGGGCATCAGGGGCCTAGAGAGGGAAGAGAAGGCAGCTGAGGCTTGAAATTTAGAGTGGATTGGAGCCAAATCCCAGCCCTGCCACTCTCAAGCTGTGTGACCTCAGGCAAGTTACTTAACTACTCTGAGTTTGTTCATCTATGAAGTGGAGATAGAAATATTGAGTTGAATAAAATCTTGTTGCCAGGCTTAAATGTCTGGCCAAGGGCCTGGGTATCCGGCTTGCCGGTGTGCATTGCTGGGGTCCCCCCAGTCACCTGAGAGCCCCTCATATTTTCTCCCAATGCCGAGGCCCGAACTCCACCATTTCTTACCACCCCTCCAAGGGGCCAGAGCTGAGTGACCAGGGTCTAGCTAGTCCTGGGCCTTGAGGAGGCGAGAGCTCTGGGGGCTTGGGTTCAAGCAAGGCAGCCTGACATGTAGGTCCCACCAGAGAAGCCCCCACATGAAGTCCCACTTCCATCAAGGTTCTCAAGAAAGGGACTCAGAGAAGTACCTGTGCCAATCAGAGAAGAAAGGTCCAGGCTTTCCCCCTCCGGCTCTCAGCCTCCTACCTGCCTGCTGCTGCCTGCGGCAGAAAGAATCCCTTTATCTGCTGAGGGTATTTTGGGGCCATTCGGGGCTGGGGTTCCAGCTGTTGGGGAAGTCCCTGAATTTCCTGAACCAGGTCAGAACCTTGTGTCTTGCTCAGCATCCCTTTGGTGACACAGGTTCCCAGTCCCCTGCAGAGAGCTTCTCGCTGCACCTGCTTTCCACCCCCTTCCTCCGAGATGAGATGGTCCGGGCAGTGCCGTTCACCTTCCTGCCTCCTGCAGGCCTGGGGGCCTGGCTTCCACAGCTCGCTCTGCTGGGGCCCCCCCGTGGTCCCACAACAGGACCCGCTGCCGTGCCTCGCTCAGGCCCTCGGGACTCCCCCTCCGGCTCTTCAAAGCACTTTCACATGCGTTCAGGGGTGGCGAAGCACCTGAAACCTGCAGAAGACAGGGACTCGGCTCTGGCCAACGCCTGCTCTTCAGAATCCCCCGAGCATCCGTTTTTCTTGGCTGCTGCAATTTCTCCGGTAGAGTCTGACGTCCCCCAACCCCGGCCCCCAACCCCTCCTGGGACCCAGCTTGTTCCCTGGCCACAGAATGTGCCCTTCTCTGGGCTGGCTGGTCACTGGCTCGAAGCCCTGGGCTAGGCTCTGTATCAGGCTCCCCAGGACAGCCTGGTGCTCCAGGAACCCACAGTTTCCTGGGCCAGATGGATACATGAATCAGTCATTACAGTCATGACACAGTGAGATCAGTTCTAGAATTGAGCTACCAAACACACGAGAGAAACCACTTTTCTGACTGGGAGGATGGCTGGGGGAGGGGAGGGAACAGTGCCAGGAAAGCTGCCAAGAGGAGATGGCGCTGGAGCAGTTCTGAGGACAAACGAGAATCGGAGGCGTGTTCTGAGTGGAGGACCAGTGTGCAGAGGCGTGGGGCGGGGGGTGTGTGGCCTGAGAGGCTGGAGCGCTGGGGGGGTGGCAGGGAGGAGGAGAGGCACAGGTAAAGCTGGAGACGTGGGACCAAGCCAGGCGGGGAAGGGCCTTGAGCACCATTGGCTCTGGGGACCCCAGGCTTTGTGGATTCACTGCTCTTGCCTCAGAGGTGCTCACCTGCGGAATGGGCACACGAATTGGATCTCCTTCATGGAGTTTCCCTGAGGACTCAAGGAACCAAGGCCTGAAAACTCTTAGCACAAAATAAGCACTCAAAGGCAGCTACTATTATTACAATAAGTAAAGGATGCAATTTGTCAGGTGATGAGAACCCCGACAGAGCAGGCTGGGCAAAGGGTTCCTTTCTGCCCAAGGAGGGGAAGGACAGGAGGGAGAGACAGATTTCCACTGCATCACTATAATAATCATTTTTGATGGATGTGTAGTATTCCATTAAACGGGTATACCACAGTTTCCTCAACCATTCCTTGCTTTTGTGATTATTAGGGTATTTCCGAAATTTATAAATAATGTTTCAGGAAACGTGACTGTGTTTATAGTTTTCTTTTTTCTTTTTCCAGTTCAACTATGTTCTTAGTTTTTCTTTACTAGGGTGAAATACTGAGCCACACGTTATAAGCTTTTTGTTTTTTTTGGTGGGGGGGCGTGTTTGTTAGGAACTGCTTTCTGAAAAGGGTTGTAACATTTACTAGCAGAGTATGAATGTGTATTCTGGTTTCACCGCAACTTTGGGACTGGATTTTACCAAAGTTGTTTTTATAAAGAAAAAAAAACCCTGATGACTTAATAAGTCTAAAAATGTATCAAAATTTGCTTTAATTTGCTTTGATTTGCATCTCTTCGATTGCTAGAAAGGTGGAATTTTCATGCTTGTAATTAATGTTAATTTGTATCTCCCTTTGCATCAGCTGTTTTGATACTGTTATCTGGTTGTGTGCGGATGTGTGTTTAACAAGTATTTATTTATTCAGAGCACCAGCTCTTCTACAGTAGAAAGCTCTGGACTGGGAAGCAGGCATCCTGGGTTGCTCCTGCCCCTGCCTGCTTCTGTGAACGCCGTGGCGGTCACTTCCATAATCTCTTAATTGTTTAACCACAATCCCAGCTCAAACATCCCAGGATGCTGGGCCTGGCGCATCCGGGGAGAGCCCAGAAGTGGGTCTCCAGGGAGGGCGCACAATATGGGCACCTTTCAGGTGGAATCCAGGAGTTCAAGGAGGGTTGTGGAGACTTTGTTGGGAGGGTCCTGATGGGAGACAACTGCTAGCGGCCCAAGGAGATGGAGGTATTTCTGAAAGATGGGGGCCTTACGCCTTGTAAGACAGACTGAAGTGCAGAATCCTGAGGGTCCTTGGGCCAATCTGGATGGTCCTTGGTCCTTGGATGTCCTCTGGCCATCTTTAGTCAGAGCACCTAGGACCAGCTGCCTGTCTCTGAGCCTTGGTTTCCACTTCTGAAAAAAACAAACACGAGACAAGCAAATGAACCCTGGGCCTGCGGCATACTCAGCGGATGTGCAACATGTATGAAATGTAGATAGAATCAAAGGAGCCGAGAACCCATGGGATGGAGAAACACTGGAAGGGAAAATCATCTGCTGCAAGTGAGGACTTAGTTCGAATGAGGCTTGTACGTTTTCTTTCTTTTAGGGAAGAGTGCTAGGCTCCTCCTCTAGGCAGAAAACTCACAGGAGGCAGGAAAACACCTGTGGATTGATAACCAATGTCTATTCTTTTCTCCATCAGTCCCTCCAATAGTCAGTCCATCTGCCTAGCCACCCACCCACCCACCCACCCACCTATCATCCGTCTACTGATTCATTTTACAGCAAATATTTATGAATGGGAGTGAATTGTTGATGGTGCCTCTCTCTGCAGTCTCCTGACTCCAGCGGTCCTTTGCAAAGAATCTCCAGGTCAGGAGAGAAGGTCTGGGTCGATTAGAGTGCCAGGATCAGGAACGTACTCAGGTATCACCATTTTTAGGGTTGGGGTGGGATGGTTGAGACCCACTGGAGCCTCCCAATCTCCTGTGAGTACCCGCCCCCCTTCCCCCATCCAGGGGCGGGAGCTGCTCTCCCCGCCCCTCAACCCAGGGGGGCTGGTCAACACCCCGCCCCCCCTGCCCCCCACCCCAAAGCAGCAGAACCCGGTTCTGTCAAATCCGGGGCAGCCCATTCAAACAGCAAAAGGGGAGTGTAGCTTTCCTGAGTCATCTCTGCACGTGTTTGCTCCCTTTTTGTCTTGAGTGCTAGTAGCTGCGTTCCTGGAAACAGTCTGGGGTACCTAGTGCGCCTCGGGTGGTGGTGGAAGGGAAGGCTTAAGGCTGAACCTTCAGAGAAGGAGCGTCCACTTTGGAAGTGACTTCACAGCGTGCGGTTGGGTGCCTGCGAGGTGCGCCGCGGCAGGTCTGCGGGCCCTTGCGCGGCTCCTGGCAGCTGGCACCGCACGTGGGCGAGCGTGCTCCCCAGGCTGCGCAGGTGGCGTGGGCTACGAGCCCAGTCCTCCCCCCGACCCCCCGGCCGGGATGCGCGCGCTCCGCGCTGTGTCGGGACTGTTGCTCCTGGGGGTGCTTCGAGCCTTACCGCAGGTAAGGGGGACGACAGGATCCTAGGGACGCGCCAACGAGCCAGAGCCCCCTTCTTGCCGTCATTGCACTGAGCCCGGGACAGTGCAGGGCCGGTGGGACGAAGGGGAGAACAGGGGTGCTCCACAGCTAGTTCCCTGCCCAGCTGGGGTGAGGGGGCACAGGTGACAAGCAGGGGGACCGGAATCGCAAGTATTCACAGGTGGGCGGTTGGCTGACAGACTAGTAGGGGCGCCTTCTCCCGCCCTCTCAGGGTGCTGGGATGATTCATTCATTCATTCATTTAATATAAATGAGCAGAGGGGACTGCCTGCAGCAGATGGGCTGTTTGTGGCTGGGGGTCCTGGGCAGATCAGGTGAGGCCCATGGGGGTCTGGGCAGGACAGGTGGGGTCTCCCTTGGCCAGAAGAGGTTGGTATTCAGGCTCTCCCAGGGTCTAGGGAGGGAGGGGGAGTGAGGTGTGGGTGAGAAGCAAGGGTGAGCCAGCCAGATCAGACAGATTAGCTTCCCCCACCCCATTCAGCCAACCAACGTGTAGATTTCGTGCCCTAGAGCACGTGGTGGGTGTCCACCCCTGGAAAAAGGTCAGCGGTGGGGCAAACATATGTTGTGGGAAGCCCCAGAACCGAATCTGGGTACTGCTTTAGGAAAACTGAGCACTTACCAGTGGCCCAGACCGAGCTAGGCACGGGGTGCGGGGAGAACTCAGGTTAATCAGATGTGGTCTACTGCCTAAGCACTGAGCGCAGGGTCTGAAGAGGAGACAGAGGTCCTGGTGGACCCCTGCATAGAACACAGTAGGTGTTGGTGAGTGCCTGCTGCCTATGGGTACAGAAGGCAAAGGTGGGAACAATGACATTCTGTTGGGGGAGGGGCAGGGCCCTCCCACCCCACTTTAATCCTACGGGAAGAGGGGGGGCCCCAAAATGGAGTTCAGTCCAATTCATCCAACCTTAGGGCAGTGGGGGAAGGGAAGTGGAGTGGGCATCAGGCTGAAGGAGGGAAAGTGCACAAGCACCTGCTCCCCTTCCATCTTCAACAGGGTGATGTGAGACACCCCCCGCCCCCACCACACACACAACAGAGGGCAAAGGGGGGCAGCTGACAGCGTTGCACGTTACACGACAGAGGCCCTGGCTAGAGAACCCCCTGCTGGCCCTCCAAGCCCTCTGCTGATAACCTGGGGGAGGGGGAGAGTTTGGGGTGCCAAACCTTGGGGAGATAAAGGGAAGGGAGGACTGTGAGAAGGGCTGTGACAGTTGCTAGCATTTGGTGGCTGGCGCTCATGTGCTTCCTTTCAATAGCGTGAAATCGCTTTCTAAATTAAAAAAATAATAGGTGTTTAATTACACAAGGAAAAAATGAATATATCCCCAATGCAAAAAGAAAAGAAGAAAATTGAAACCCTACAGATAAAACTAAATCGTTGGGTATCTTATCCTTATTCCTACGACGATGTAGCCACCATTATCGCTTTGGTGTTTCCTCTGCAGACCTTTATAAATGCACGTCCATATTTATATCTGTTTTGTAAAAATACATAGGGTTTTCCATATCCTATACTACATGGAACATACAGCTCTTTCTTCATGTGGCTTTTCCAATGTCTGCAGTGTGTCTTGGGGAGCTTTCCACGTGGATACGTACAGATGTCCCACTGACCTTTTAAAATGCTATCTAGTATTCTACCAAACGGGGGGTTCCATCGTCTATTAACTCGTGTCCCTGACGGGTGGGCGGTAAGGTTCCTATCATTCTTCTTTGCTTGCTTGCGGGCTCGCAACGTGAGGCTCTTGCAACATACAGCCTCACATGGATGCTTTGGGGAAAGTGTGTGCTTCCTTCTCAGAGAAGAAGCGGAGGAGAGTCTATCGAAGTGAACATGCATTCAAATTAAAAGATGCCACAGAATTGCCTCCCAGGGTGACTAGAGGCTTTTCTCTCCCACCAGCAGGGCATGAGTATAGAGCAGTGACTTCCCCACATCCCAGCCGGCTTTTGGTCTTATCAAAGTTTTTATTTTTGTCAATGTGACCGGTGAAGAGGGCCATATCCTTGTTGTGTTCATTTGCATTTCCTCCCTACTGGAGAGGCTGATCCTCCCTTGTCCCCTGTGGGCCCAGACATGGGTCATTTCTGGGCAGGAATTGGGGCGCCGGCGAGGGAGGGGCTGTCTGCCCATCTCGGTACTCCGCTGCCCCCTTCAAGCCTTCTTCCACCTCTATGGTTCCAGTAAGAACTTGGAAGTTTCATTATTAAAAAGAAAAAACAACCCCTCCCCCTGCCCCACCAAATGAGGGCTTGAATTTTAAATCCTTTCTTCTTCGCCATCCGATTTCACATGACGCCATCAGTTTGTGGTGGGCTTTCTGAGGCAAGAATGCTCTCTGACTGTGTGTCACCCTCTGAGAAAGAGATTTAGCCTCTGATGCCTCTTCCTACAGTCTCCCCTCGAACGCTTTTGTAATGTGATCCAGGATTACTCTGGTGCAAATCCTGAGGGAAAAATTCATTGTCCGAGCGCCTCCTTCACTTCTCCATCCTTTTATCCAGGCTCCCTGGGGTGGAGGTGGCCGGACAGGGAGGCCCAAGACCTTTCCAGGAGTTCTGCAGATGCAGAGCTCCCCTATCATCCTCCTCCAGGCCAGCCTCCCTCCCACATCCACAGCCCCATTCCAGCTCCATTTTCCTCCCGCCAGATGTGGACCTCTGCCCTGAGTTAGCCATCCTCCTGAGGGAGGTTCTCAGGCATGCGGAGCTCCTCCCACCGGGGTTTCCAGAGCTCAGCTCCCAGGACCCCATAGAGTGGAGTGCTGACCTACGGATATGCCCGCAGGAGGGCAGGAAAGACTTTCTGGTTTTGTCTTGGAAAGGGCGGTCCCAATCCTGCCTGCGGGCAGAATCCCACTCTACATGAGAACGAGGGGACCCGGAGAGGGGGCCCCTGATGTGAAGAGGTGGAAGGAGATGTGGGCTGGTCTGAAGCGAGGCCTCGCCTTCCTTAGAGGGAAGCCAGGGCCTCCAGGAGACGATGGGGGAGCATTACTCAGCTTGAGAGCTGTCAGTGCTGGGAGAAGGGCAGCGTTTACTGTAAGTTTCTGCCTCTGCTCCCACTCATATCTGCCCTAGACTTGTTTGTTGAGCTGTGATTCATCCTTAGGCTCGTACACACCTTCCTCAACCCTCCCTTCACCTCAAGGAGCATCATTATAAGGAAAATGAAGCTGAGGGACGTCTGGGTCTGGGGACACTGGAAGGCTTGGGGGGGTGCGGTGTCCTAGGCACAGGTGGTTAGTTTAGTTCAGCCTGGACCGCGCGTGGCCTTGTTGGACCCGTGGTGCCCTGACACCACGTGGGGGTGCCTTATCTGGCATCATGGTCCTCATTTTCCAAACAAGGCTGTGGAGGCTCAGAGGTGGAGGGGGGTCTTGCCCACAGTCCCAGGACTGGTCAGGGGCAGAGCAGGACCAGACCCCCAGACCCGATGGACAGACTGTCCAAAAAGGCAGCTCCGGGCAAAGCTGGTCCTCCAGCTTCGTTCTCTCTTCCCTCTCCTGCCAGAGGCTGTTGGGGTGAGGGTAGGAAGACTCCATGCCGGAATCTTTGCTGCCTAGGGCTGAAAAGCACTGGGCATCCTCGGTGGCCTTGCTGGTGGGGAGTGGTGACTTAAACAAATACACATGCACACGTGAGTGTTGCAAGTTAAGTTTTATCTGGGGCAAAATGAGGACCGCAGCCCGGGAGACAACGTTTCAGATAACTCTGAGAAACTGCCCAGATATATAGGAGTTTTGCAACGAAGGACAGGTAATCGGAACGTCAAAAGATTATTGTCAAATAAAGAGAACCAGATATCTTAAGTTAGGAATTTAGCGCTTTTCTATGTATGGGAAGGTGCAAGATTCTGGGCTCACTGAAATCATTCCTCTGATATGCACCTTAGCTATCTGGAGCCTGTATTTTCACATCTTGAGTTTCCTCAGGGCTCACCAGCTCCCATTGGAGGGCTACAATCATTGGTGACCGCGACATCCTTTGTTTATTGATATGGCAGGAAATATTCCACTTATAAATAATCCATTCCATTTATAAATACTCAATTTATCAGGAGGGACTTTTAATATGCCAATCAGTTACTCATTGAGTGCCTAACTCTTCAGGTCCATTCATCCAAGTATTCATTCATTCATTCATAAAAATCTTAAAGGAGCAGCTGCTCTGTGCCAGACATGGCTCCAGGGCTTTCATCCCAGGCTGTTCCTGGTAATTACTCAGCCTCTTGTAGGCCTCTGGGGACAGGCCTCCCTTCCGTCCTGCCCAGGCAGCCCATGCCATCCTGGGTTACTCTGACATCTAGAAGGTCTTTAGGATGTGCTGAAATCTATCTCCTCGCAGCATCTACCCATTGGTCCTGGTTCTGGAAACTGCGGCTATGTAAGCAAGATGTGTCCACCTTCCTCAGAAATGCCTCCCAGTGAGGTGAAGACAGAGAACCCTGAGGGCCCCCCCGCCCGAGGTCTCCCAGTCCATCTCCCAGACCACCCAGGGCCTCCAACGTTTATTCCTCATGTGCCATGGGCGTCAAGCCTGCTCGCAATGTCACTGGGTGGACGTGCGTTGTAACAAAATAGCTTCAACCGAGGAGGTCAACGGAAGGCCCGGACCAGCAATCTCAGCTAACGATAGTCAGCAAAGAATTGCAAACTACCATGTTAAGCTTAAGCACAAAGCAAAGTTTATTTAAGCAAAGGTGCACTCTCAGAGAGCGAGAGAGAGAGAGAGAGAGAGAGAGAGAGAGAGAGAGAGAGAGAGAGAGAGAGCGCGCGCGTGCTTGGGCTGTTTCTGAGAGCGGGCTGTTTCAGTGAAGTGAAGCAAGCCCAAAGCAAAGTTCATCGAAGCAAAGGTGCACTCTCAGAGAGAGAGAGAGAGCGGGCTGTTTCTGCGAATTGAAAGCAGCATTCCTATACAGGCTAAGGGCTCTTTTAAGGAGCACTTTGCAGGGAGGCGGGGGTGACGGACAGGGGATCACTATTTGATTGACAGTCCCAAGCTCTGCAACGAGTTTACTGCTGTGCATGCTCTCACCACTGAATCGCTAAGAAACACCCACTTGGGGGCAAAACCACAGTGTAGATTTTATTATAATTATGATATAATGAGTTTGGGTTTACTATAGGTTATACGTCTGTCTAGTCTGGGCACGCACAGCCTGGGGACCTCCTCTTGTGTTACGGTGCCCCTCTTTATCAGGATAAGCTGCCCACCACACGGCCATAGTTTCACCTGTTCTGGGTGGGGGTCAAGGGAGAGTCCCCAGAGGGCTGGGTGCGTGACTCGATTTCTTCTTGTTTTTCTCTCCATTGTCACCTCCTTGCTGCTAATGTCTGACTAACTACCTAACGTTACCGGTTCATCCATTCCACAAATGTTTATCAAGCACCTACTGTGTGCCAGGGAGTGTTCTGGAGGCTTCAGGTGCCTCCAGGCCAGCACACCAGGTCTCTGCCTCATGGAGCTGACATTCCTCCAGGTTGACAGACAGTGAATGGACGGTGCTCCTTGCAGTGGAGAAGATTCTAACCAGGTAGTGTGAGAGGGCCTCAGCTACCCTAGGTGGGGAAAACAGGATGGCCTCTCCCTGGGAGGTGGGAACAACACAGGAGTGAGAACTGGAGGAACAGGACGGAGGCCAGTGTGGTGAGTGGCGTGAGAGGGTGGCGGGGAAGCAGGGAATAACACGGACTTCTGTCTGTGGTTGGAGGGTTGTGCCGGGGGAGTGACATCTGTCTGTCTGCTGGGGATGGGGCAGGACGGGGAGCCGGAAGCCCTGCTGTTGCTGTGGTCCAGGGGAGGGGTGGGTGGAGACGTGAAAACAGGAGAGTACTTTGGAGCTAGAATCGATAGGACCTGAGTATGGATTGGGTGTGAGTGCAGAGGGCAAGATGGGAATGGGGGATCCTGTCCAGGTTTGAGGGCTCCGCACCTGGCTGAATGGTGGTGTCGTTTACGGAGGTGGGAAAACTGGGTATGGGACAGAAAGGTGTTTTGGAGAAAAGCACGAGTTCTGTTTTGCACGTGTCCAGTGTCAGTGTGGGGTTGAGTGTTGGAGTGGGGAGCTCTCTGCAGAGCTTGGGCCCCTGATGTGGTGCTGCCTGGCGGGGGTGGGGTGGGGTGGGGTGGGGATGGGGGAGGGAGCATCAACCCTCCCTCAATGGAGCCACCTTGCTTCTACTGATGTGGGCCAAGACCCCACATCTTTTGGGGGACCCTATGTTTTCCTGTTGATTCATTCCAACCCAGCGGTAGGATCTTCCATTCGTCCTGGTTACATTTTTTTTTTTTTTTTTTTTGGCTATGCCGCATGGCATGGGGATCTTAGTTCCTCAACCAGGATCGAACCTGTGCCCCCCCCAGTGGAAACTCGGAGTCTTAATGGCTGGACCGCCAGGGAATTCCATCTCATCCTGGTTACATTTGATATTCGTTTTCTCTTGCTGATGTAACAATCACAAATTTGGTGGTTTACAACAGCACAAATTTATGACCTTATAGCTCTGAAGGTCAAAAGTCTAAATAAAACAGGTCACAGCAGGGCTGCATTTCTTCCGGATACATTAGGGGGAAATCTGTTTCCTCGCCTTTTCCAGCTCCCAGAGGCTGCCTGTACTCCTTAGCTCATGGCCCCCAATCACTCTGGCCTCTGCTTTCATTGTTCCAGTTCCTTCTCTGACTCCGCCCCTCCTGCCTCCCTCTTATAAGGACCCCTGTGATTACATAGGGGCCACCAGGATGATCCAGAGTGATCTCCGCATCTCAAGACCCTAAACTTAGTCCTGTCAGCGTAGCCCCTTTTGCTGTATAAGTTAACATATTCACAAATTGCAGGAATTAGGACGTGGACGTTTTTAAAAATAAACATTTGTATTTATTACAGAAAAAGTAGAAAATAAACATACAGAGAAGAAAATTAAAAGCACCTATAAACTCACTTAGTGTGTATCTTTTTTTTAATTTTTATTTTATATTGGAGTATAGTTGATTTACAGTGTTGTGTTAGTTTCAGGTGTACAGCAAAGTGATTCATTTAAACATATACATATATCTATTCTTTTTCAGATTATTTTCCCATATAGGTTATTACAGAATATTGAGTAGAGTTTCCTGTGCTATACACACAGGGAACTCTTGTTGATTATCTAGTTTATATATAGTAGTGTGTGCATGTTAATCCCAAACTCCTATTTTATCCCTCCCTGCCACCTTTCCCCTTTGGTAACAGTTAGTTTGTTTTCTATGTCTATGAATCTCTTTCTGGTTTGTAAATAAGTTCATTTGTATAATTTTTTTAGATTCCACATATAAGTGATATGATATTTGTCTTTGTCTGACTTACTTTACTTAGTATGATAATCTCTAGGTCCATCCATGTTGCTGCAAATGGCATTATTTCATTCTTTTTCATGGCTGAGTAATATTCCATTGTATATATGTACCACATCTCCTTTATCCATTCATCTGGTGATGGACATTTATGTTGTTTCCATAGGTTGTGGACATTTTTGAGGACCATTATTCCACCTACCACATACTTCATGTCATCTTTTTTAAAAAGTCTTTTTTAAAATTGAAGTAGAGTTGACATACAATATTTTATTAGTTTCAGATATACAGCATAGTGATGCGACATTTATTGATATGTACTTTACGAATTGATCATCACAATAAGTCTAGTAAGCATTTGTCACCACACATATTACGATGTTAGTGACAATATATTCCCTATGCTGTACGTTACATCCACATGACTTAATTAATTTTATAAGTGGAAGTTTATACCTTTTAATCCCCTTCATCTATTTTGCCCCCACTCCACAGCCCTGTCAAATCTTTTTTTGGAGACAGTAGAACATCATGGTTAAGGGTCAGCCTGCCAAGTTTACACCCTGCCTCTGACACTTACCATATGGTGCTCTTGGGCAGGTTAAGTCACTTCTCTGGGCCTCAGTTTCCCCATCCATAGAATGGGGATACTCATAGTAGCTAACTTGTAGGGCTGATGGAAGGATTATATGGAATATTAGATGAAAAGTGCTGAGAACAGCTCCTGGCATGTGGTGAGGGCTGTGTGGAGGTAAGCCATTATTAAGTGCCTGTTGTATGCTGGGCATCGTGGATGCAGGATGCTGGTGAACCAGTTACAGTCCCTGCCCTCCAGGGCGGCAGCATGGGAAGTGGAACATGGAAGGCAGTGTAATCAGTACTGTGTGGAGAACTGTCCCAGGCCTGCGGGAGCCCACAAGTTCCTGTCCTCACCTCTGCCTGGGTTGGAGGGGAAAAGCTCCTGGAGGGATGGAGGAGGTGGCCAGCCTGTATAGTTTGGGATGACAGGCTCTGTGCCATGGATACTGCCAACGTCCTCACCAACATCGAGGTCACACGGACCATCAGCAAGGGCGTCTGGGGCGGACCCGGGGCTTGCTCTGGAAGCTCCGTCAGCAGGTTTCACGTGAGGGGCTCTGCACCTCCAGGGGGCTGAGAACTCCCAGAGGCATCGTCCATGGCCTCATTTCATTGCCTGCCGTGAGCCCCACATTATTCCCGTGCTCGGAGAGGGCATGGTCCCCTGAAATGGTTCCAACCGTCCAGGACCATGAAACTCCTAAACCAAACCTTCACCTTCCCGCCCAGGACACATGCTCTCTCTGTCCTGACAGTCCGGGGGTGGGGCTGGGCCCAGCTTCCCCCCCGTGCAGACTGGGAGGACAGAGATGGTCCCTGCCGACGCCATCTGGGCAGGTGGGCTGACGCTGGGGAAGGCATCCCAGGCACCTCCAAGAGGGCTTGGAAAGCCGAAGTACCACTGGGGAGCTGACTCTCCGCCCATCCTTACTCTTTGACACCATCAAGTTTTCATTGGTGTTGCTAGTGTCCCTTGGTGGCTGGCTCTACAGGGGACTGTTATTCCAGGAAGGGGGTGGACTTTACCACGTCTGAGGTATAGCTGAGTGTGCATTTCAGACACTTGCTGTGGCCCCAGGACCTCCAGGAAGGCTATTATCTGAACGACAGGCTCACATGGCTGGCTTGGGGTTTCTCCTGGGCAGGAGGGTCGTCAGTGGGAAGCGAGGAGTAAGAAGTTGCAGAATTTGGGCTCCGAGGCCAGACCTTGGTTTTGTTACTCACCTCCATCCTGTCCAACCCCTCACATATTAGCTGCTCTACAACCCTTAGTGGCTCCCTACTGCCAAAGGCAGTATTTCCCAAAGTCACTTCCAGGGAATCGTAGTTCCACGAGGAAAGGGCTCTACAGCCAGCTAAGTTTGGGAAACAGTTTGTCTCTCTACTCCCATTTCCCCACCCCGAACCTTTCCTTGGAGAATCAGGCAGCAAGTAAGCAGATAAAAGGCTCTGAGAAACCTCTCAAATGGAACCCAGGGATTCTTTGTGTTTCCTTTCTTGTTTTGCTTGTCACCTGCTGACATCCTGCAGCACCAGTGTTTGCTGGAACGCAGGGTGGGAAACGAGAGTTCAGTCAGTGCAGACTGAGGCCCTGAGTCCTGGGCCTCCTGTCCTGCTTTCACTGTCCAGCCCATCAAGACACTGAATGCCCCACAGCTCTATTCTTGCCGGCCTCTGTACCTTTGCCTCTGCGGAGCTTTCTGTCTGAGATTCCCTCCCCTCAAGAATCCTTCAACAAAACAAAGCAAAACAAAACAACCCCCGAAACGGAAGTTCTGCTCCAGGAACCATCATGAATCCCCCGGTAGTTCTTTTTCTCTGTTTATCTCATGACTCTTATGTTATTCCACTTTGTGCTAGTGATTCGTGTATTTTCCTGATCCCATCTGTGAGGGTCCCCTTCATCATTCATTCCATGGATTGTTATTTAGTGTCTCCCATGTGCCTGTCCTGGGAGCTGTCTTCACGAAACATCACTGTCTGGAGTTGGCCTCTGTGTCGTCCCCAGCACGTAGCACAGGCCCTGGTTCCTGCTGGGCCTTCAGTGAATGAGTGGTAGAGGGGACTCAGGGTTACTCTTTGTCTTCTCCGGAGGGGCCCTGTTTTCTTTTCTTTTTTAAACCCCACATTTGTTTATTTATTTATTTTGGGCTGTGTTGGGTCTTCGTTTCTGCGCGAGGGCTTTCTCTAGTTGTGGCAAGCGGAGGCCACTCTTCATCGCGGTGCGCGGGCCTCTCACTATCGCGGCCTCTCTTGTTGCGGAGCATAGGCTCTAGAGCGCAGGCTCAGTAGTTGTGGCTCACGGGCCTAGTTGCTCTGCGGCATGTGGGGTCCTCCCAGACCAGGGCTCGAACCCGTGTCCCCTGCATTGGCAGGCAGATTCTCAACCACTGCGCCACCAGGGAAGCCCTTATTTTCTTATCGTGACTGTCATTACTACAAAATCAGTGGCTTGAAACAACGCAGATTATTATCTTTCGGGTCTGTAGTTCTTAAGTCCGAAATGGTTGTCCCTGGGCTGGAATCAAGGTGTAGGCGGAGCTGTGCTCCTCTCTGGAGGCTCCAGGGGAGAATCCAGTCCCTTGTCTTTCTGGCTGCCAGAGGCCACCTGCACTCCTTGGCTCGTGGCCCCTTCCTCCGTCTTCACTCCAGCTGCATAGCATCCGTCTGATGCTGCACCCGTCCTGTCTCCTTCTCTGACACGCTGACTCTGACTCTTCAGCCTCCCTCTTTGCACTTTTAAGGACCCTTGTGGTTACATTGTGCCCCCTATAATCCAGGATCATCACCCCTTCTCAAGGTCACCGATTAGCAATTTTAATTCCATCTGCCACCTTAATTCCCCATTGCCATTTAAGGTGACATAGGTTCTGGGGATTAGGGCATGGACATCTTTGGAGGGGGACTATTCCGCTGACCACAGACCCCTTCCTTTTTTTTTTTGAATCGGTACAATTCTTTTTTTAAAAAATTAATTAATTAATGTTTGGCTGCACTGGGTCTTCGTTTCTGCACGCAGGCTTTCTCTAGTTGTGGCGAGCGGAGGCTACTCTTTGTTACCTTGCGTGGGCGTCTCATTGCGGTGGCTCCTCTTGTTGCGGAGCACGGGCTCTAGGCGCGCGGGCTTCAACAGTTGTGGCACATGGTCTCAGTAGTTGTGGCGCACGGGCTTAGTTGCTCCGCGGCATGTGGGATCTTCCTGGACCAGGACTCGAACCCGTGTCCCCTGCATCGGCAGGTGGATTCTTAACCACTGCGCCTCCAGGGAAGTCCCACACAGACCTCTTCTCATCTTCCTGCATCCCACATGGAAGATACTCAGTGAGGATAAACTCATCAACTCTCATAAACTTCATCTCAGAGGAGGTGCTTACCTGTTTCTCCTGCCAGGGGCTCCAGGCTCCTTCCTCTTCCTTCCAGGCTCTTTCTGTATCTACTGTCTTTGGGTTTTATCTCCAGCTATGAGGCCAGGCTGCATGGAGCCATACACAGTTCCCCTCAGCTTCCTGGAGACCAGAGGTAGGAACTGGATCCCGAACATAGGTGTGATGGCCGTGAGGGATACGGCCAGGACAGGGACACGCTGTGTGTCATGGGTGTGTGTAAAGTCGGGGAGGAGGATGACTTCAGTTTCATGTGGTCTCTTGGTCTGGAGCTCAGGTGAACCCTCAGGGTGGAGGGAGGGTTCAGATCCCCCAGGACTAGGAGATGACAAAGCCCAGCCTGTTGGCAGAATAGCCTAGTGGTTACTTACTAGGTTTCTGTGGCCAGAAACCCGTGAACATGTCACCTTATACGGCAATGAGAATTTTGGAGCTGTGATTAAGGGTACAGACCTTGAGATGGGGAGATTAGCCTGGATTATCCAGGTGGGCCCAATGTCCTCACACGAGTCCTTAAAAGCAGAGAAACTTTCCTGGCTGCATTAAAGAGAGATGACACAAAAGAAGAGGGAGATGTGATAGGAGAAGGACTCTCCCCACTGTTGTGTGCTTTACAGATGGAGGAAGGGGGCCGCAAGCCAAGGAATGCGGCAGCCTCTAGAAGCTGGAACGACTTTAGTTGACAGCAAAGAGACGGGACCTCAGTCTTAACCACAAGGAAATGGATTTTCCCCTAGAGCCTCCAGCAAGGACAGAGCCTTGCCCACATCTTGATTTTCGCCTGCTGAGACCTGACCTGGATGGGGGTGATCAGGGAGTGGGGGGCGTGCCTGGGGAAGAGGAATGCATGAATGAGATCTGAAGGATGAGTTGGGATGTGCTGGACCTGGTGGATGGGATGCTCAGGGGAACAGTGTGTACAAGGCTGCTGGAGGGTGCACGTGGGAATGGGAAGAAGGCTGGTGGGAGAGGGCGCCTGAGGTTGCACAGGCCAGATGGGCCAGGGCTGGCCGGGCAGGGTCTCTTGGGCCACTGTCAGGACTTTGGCCTTTGTCCATAGTTCGGTTGGAAGCCATCTCCTCATCTTCAACAGGGCGGAGGGGAGGAGGCCAGATCTGTGTTTTGAAAAGATCGCTCTGGCATCTGCACTGTAAGTGGGATGCGGGGGATGGGTGGATGTGAGGAGACCCTGGCTGGCCATTCTCAAGCCCAGAGGCGGGGAGGTGAGGAAGAGCTGGTGGGTTTGAGAGTAGAGCTGGAGGTTAAGCAGACGGGACGAGGGAAGCAGAGCCTGCTGGATAAGAGCCTGAGCCACATGGCTAAGGCCAAATCCTGTCTCTAACACTGCCTAGCTGTGGGACTTGAGGCAACTTTCTTAACACCGCCGTGCCTCAGTTTCCCCATCTGTAAAATGGGATAGATGGTGGGTCTAGGTGAGGCCTGGGATTCTGCATTTCTAGCAAGTTCCCAAGTGGTACCAATGCCACTGGGCTCCGACACCTCACCGTGAGTAATAGAGGTGCGGGTGGGGTGCGCCTCCCAGCTCTGCCCAGCTCCGGCCCTTGTGGGTATTTTGCATCTGACCTGACTCCTCCATCTCCCGCCCCAGCGCCTCGCCCTCAGCTCTAGGCTCTCGGCTTCTACAGGTATGGCCTTGCTCCTGTGTCTCTGCAGCTGTGGCCAGGTGGGGCTTTTTTTTTTTTTTTTTTTTTTTTTTTTTGCGGTACACGGGCCTCTCACTGTTGTGGCCTCTCCTGTTGCGGAGCACAGGCTCCGGACACGCAGGCTCAGCGGCCATGGCTCACGGGCCCAGCCGCTCTGCGGCATGTGGGATCTTCCCGGACCGGGGCACGAACCTGGGTCCCCTGCATCGTCAGGCGGACTCTCAACCACTGCGCCACCAGGGAAGCCCCAGGTGGGGCTTTTTGAAAGTGAAATTTACCAGGTTTTGTAGGGAAAACCAAATCAACCTGAAAATAAGTCTAGAAATGGGAAGGTTTCAGGCCACTCCGTCTTTATCTTGATGCCACTAAGCTTGGGCCACAGGCCTCTGGTTACATAGCTCATCACCCTGTGGACAACTTGCTCTGCCTCAAACCTGCTGGGGAACCCCATCCAAAAGCCCCCCCTTCCCAGGCCTCGGACTTCCCCCTCCCACTCTCCCCTTTCTGACCCCCCCTTCCCTCCCAGGCTGGGGTCAGAGGGTGGCCCAGCTGTCTCTCCCCCTTCCCCAGGGGCAGCAGGCGTTGATGGGCCATCCAGGGTCTGGACCCACGGCCAGCGGAAACTGGCAGGGCCCTCACAATTCAGAGGCTGCTGTAGACGCCGGGGCTGCTGCTTTCTCTGCCAGGAGCTGCTATGGGTGAAGGGCCCATGTGAGTGGGTAGTAGGAGACCAAGGGGGGTGGAGGCAGTGGGGCAGATGGGGAGATGGCAGAAGGAGGGCAATGAATGGGGCCGGGGGTGAGGGCTGAGGCCGGGTGGGGGCCAGCTTTGGGGTACCGCGGACAACGCTGCTAAGGCAAAGCTCAGGGCCCCGGTTCCACCCCTCTCTAGTTTCCGGGCTGGGAACACCCTGGGAAGATGGGGTTGCCTCCCCGACTGGAGTGCCGGCCCTGGACGGAGTTCTGGGACCCGTCAGCTCTCCAGCACACAGTAGGTGTTTGGTGTAGCCCTGGAGTGGTCAGGTCAGCTGACTGGACTCAGAGCCTGACCCTCCACAAGATGTGTGCTCTTGGGCAGACTCTTCACCTCTCCCAGACAGATTTCTGTGCTAATAGGGTCTCACAGGGCCCTTGGGCTCAGTAAGTGCTGTTGTTACTTCTGCAACGTGTGTGCATTGCATTGACCCATTTTCTGGGCGCTTGTAAAGCCATGACATCATAGTCAAAGAAAAGTCCCCAGTGTCTTTTCCAGAGAAGGCCAGTCACAGGGGCCTGGGGATGTCTGGGATGAGTGCTAGGGGATGGGGTGAGCTATGCCCCAGCCTGGACCCCACCTACATCTCTGGGAATGACTGGGGGAAGCCAGGGTCGGCCCCTCCATGGGGTCGGGGGGGCCAGCCCTTCTCCCATAAGCCCCACCCGGGAACGGAGGCCCCCAAGTTCTCTACTCCCTTCTTGGGGCTCTGGTGGGCTTCAGCTGGACATCCTGGCTGAAATCCCACTGTCCCTGGGGACGGTGAGAAGCTCGCGCCCCCTGGTGGCAAACTACGGATTTACACATGTGGTTTTGCACAATTGCTTTATTCCGCCCTCTCTATGTACACACTTTATTCTTATCGTCTTTTACTGAGCCTTTGGCTAGCTAGCTGCAGACATTTTGATCCTTCACGCCTGCATATTTTAGCATGTTTCTTCTACCAAAAGGACATCTCTTACATAGACAAGGTTTCAGGCATTCAGCTTGATAGAACATAATCAAATGTAAAGCCCATATTCAAATCTCGCCAGTTATCTCAATATTCTCCTTTATAGCATATCCCCCTTCCCCGCCTGATTCAGGATCCAATCCACACATTGCGTTCAGTTCTCCAGTCTTCAGCCTCTTTATACTGGAACATTCCACAGCTCTTCCTCATCTTTCATGCAGTGGCATTTTTAGAGTCCAGGCCAGTTGTTTTGTAGCACACCCCTCAGTTTGGGTTTATCTGACGTTTCCTCATGATTTGATTCAGATTGTGGACTTTTGGTAGGAAGACCACCGATGTGATGTGGCGTCCTTCTCAGCACATTGGACCTTTCTCATTTTCATGATGGGCAGCCTGTGGCCCAGAAAGGGAGAGAGAACTGAGGACACAGTGAAGCTCAAAATCTCCTGTCTGCGCTTAGTTGCTGTGTGACCTTGGGTGGGTAACTGCACCTCTCTGAGCTGCAGTTTCCTCATCTGTAATGTGGGGTGGTGATCTGGCCCCAAAGGGCTGGGGGTGGCCTAAAGGAGGTGATGTGTGACTCATGGTTGGTGGCGGGGGAGTGATAGGTAATACCATGGGTTCCCTCTTCTTCTCTGCCCCTCCCAGCCCTCCACTGACCCAGGGTGAGGTGGCAGGAGATGAAGGATAAGCATTTGGGCTCCCCTCAGCTGTCCCCTCAGGCCCTGGGAGAGTGATCAGGGCCACGTCCCCGTCAGAGCCCACAGCTATCAGTGAGAGGAGCAGGCAGGCCAGGAGGGGAAAACCCAGGCCAAGGGCCCAGAATTTCCCACACAATCAGCAGGCCTAGCAGGGCTGAACCCTCACGCCGCCTGCCCCCCAGCCCACCCCAGCCATAGGCTTCCGAGCTCGCATGGTGAGACGCTGTGGGTCAGGGAGAAGCTTGGGTTGTCCTGGCAGGTCTCTGCCCCTAGACAGGCTCTGTTTACTTGAGAAGAATGAGATTCCTCTGGAGGGGATGGCTGGGCGCCATTGGCAAACAGACTGTCCTCAAGGCCCCGGGCTCTGGATTACATGAGACGCATAAGTGCTGTGTGACTGGTGTCTGCAAATGTAGGTTATGTTTATCATTTCGAATTTATGTGGCAACATTTCAGATGTGCAGACAAAGAAAAATGAAGAATGTAGTTGACACTCCACGTGTCCACCTTCCAGCCACGCTGGCCTCCTTGCTGCTCTCTGCCCATAGCAGATGTATTCGTTTATTATTTTCACAGATCCCTCGGGTGGAGAAAAGACTAGGGAATCCCCTTGGGCCGGCCAGGCCTCTCCCCAGCAGGTAAAGGGCTTCTGCTTTCCTCCCCCAAACCAAGAAAGCCCCTACCTCATTCATCCCATGAGTGGCCACCTCCTGTCTGCCAGGCATCATCTCGGATGCTGAAGACACAGAGGTGGGACACAGCTCCCTCCTCCCCTGTCTCCCCCACTCCCTCCCACTCTCCCTTCCTGGAGGTCCCTGTTATGGGTCTTCCCAGAAACCTGCTTCATGCTCCCCTCTCATTCAGCAGGAAGGACAAAGTTCCTTCCCCCAAACTCAGCAGAGGCTCTCCTCTCATGAACCAGCCCCTAACAGAGGGGCTTAGCTTTCAAGGAGCCCTGGGAACACTGGGGAGCTTGTTAAAAATGCCTATTCCTTAAAAAAAATGAGTCCTGACTCTACTTCACACCAGACACCAAAATGAAATCTGAATAGGAAAGGCTAAGTAACACCATCTAGAAGACAATGTAGGAGAATATCTAAATGCATTGGGTGGGCAAATATTGGACATTAAATAGGACATTAACTGTAAAAGTAAAGATTGATACATTGATTGCACTTCATTAGAACTAAGAACCCTGTTCATCACAAGACTCCAGTAAGAAAGTGGAAAGGCAAACCATAAGATGGGAGATGAGGTTTGCAGTGCATATATTCAAAAAGAACTTGTATCCAGAATATATAAAGAATTCCCACGTATCAGGAAGAAAAGTCGGACAATCTAATTTTTTTAAAATGGACAAAAGACCTGAATATGCATCTTACAAGAGAGAATATCCAAACAGCTGATAAACATGTGAAAAAGTACCCAACATCATCACTCATCAGAGAAATGCAAATAAAAGACGCAATGAAATTCCACTATATGCTCACCCAAATGGCTAAAATTAAAAAAAACTGACTATACTCAGTGTTAGCAAAGATGTGGAGCAACGGGAACACACACCCTGCAGTGAAATGTCAATTAGTACAATTTAGAAAACTGTATGGAGAATGAATCAGAGCCAAGCGTACACATACTTTGGCCCTACAATTCCACTCCTGGGTATACATCCAATGGAAATATGTGCATATGTGCACCAAAACATAGGTACAAGCAGGTTCCTAGTGGGATTATTCATAATGATCAAAAAAGTGGAAACAACCCAAAGGTCCATCAAGAGTAGAGTAGAGGGGCTTCCCTGGTGGCGCAGTGGTTGAGAATCTGCCTGCTAATGCAGGGGACACGGGTTCGAGCCCTGGTCTGGGAGGATCCCACATGCCGCGGAGCAACTAGGCCCATGAGCCACAACTACTGAGCCTGCACATCTGGGGCCTGTGCTCCACAACAAAAGAGGCCGCGATAGTGAGAGGCCCGCACACCACGATGAAGAGTGGCCCCCGCTCGCTGCAACTAGAGAAAGCCATCGCACAGAAACGAAGACCCAACACGGCAAAAATAAATGAATAAATTAATAAACTCCAACCCCCAACATCTTCAAAAAAAAAAAAGAGTAGAGTAGATACATTGTGCGTATTCAGGGGATGCAATACTGCAAGGCAGTGAACTTGAATGAATGGTTGCTGTTTGCAACAATGTGGGTGATTCTCACAATAGAATTTTGAGTTAAAAAAGCCAGTTGCCAGGGTGTACGTTTCTATCTAGGTAAAGTTCTAAAGCGGACAAAACAAATCTGGTGTAGAAGTCAGGTTAGCGGGGGGGGACTTTCGTGGCGGGAAGGGGCAGGAGGTGGGTGCTGGGTACTAGTATCTTGTTTCTGGATCTGGGTGCTGGTGGCAGGATGTGTTTATGCTGTAAAAATTCAGTGTGTATATACTTGAGATCTGTGTGCTTTTCTGCATGAGTGCTAGACATCAACAGACAAGTTTACCAGAGCTTCTTGTTGCTGGGCCCATGCTGGAAGCCAAGTAGGAAGCAACTGAATTATTCCCAGGGAGAGAGGCTGGGGGCTGGGACCAGGTGGAGGAGGTGGGGATGTTGGTCCGAAGGGGCTGAGAGAATTTGCTGATGGGCTGGGTGTGAGTACTGGAGGAGAGCGTCAAGGGAGATTTCAAGGTTTAGGGCCTGAGTTATGGAAGGCTGGGGTTGCCTCCACCTCCGCTGGGAAGACCAAAGGTGGAGCGGGTTCCAGGAAGTTTCTGTCCTGACTTCTATAACGTGAGGCTCCACCTCAGGCCTGGCCTGATAGCAAGTGGAGACCAGGCCTCCTGGGACCTGAGGGGCAGGATGGAGGGTGGGTGTCTGGGACCCTCCTGGTCTCACCAGTGTGTTTCACCCGCCAGGGTCGAGTCTCCGAGGATGCCTGTGGAGGGGACTCCAGCCGTTACTACAACGAGGCTGCCGGGAAGTGCTGCTACCGCTGCCCCGAGTGTGAGTAGGGGTGTTGGGAATGGGGACGAGAGGGGAGTTTTGTCCTCAGGTTACAACACTCCTGGGAGATTGGTGAGTGGGAAAGACCCGAGCCAACATCGTCATTGCCATTGGCTATAGGTTTTAATGAACAGCTGCTCCTTGTTGAATTCTCCCGGCGTATACACTAGTCTGAGGCCTCCCGCGCACTGCGTCCTCCCATAGGATCTTCACCATCATCCTTGGTCATCGCCATTTTGCAGATGAGACTTTTAGGGGTGCTGCAAGGTTAAGCAAGTTGCCCAAGGTCACAGAGCTGGGAAATGGGGGAGCCAACTGGGGCTGGAGCCCAGGGTTCTATGACCCCAGAGCCTGGGCTCTTGACACCCCCTGACCGCTGCTCATTTCCGGACCTACGAGCAGTTGGCAAGCCTCAGCTTTCCTGCCCTGGGAACTCGTTTTTCCCAGGGCTGCCAGGACTATAGCTCACTTGGGGACCAGTCTCCGTGCCCAGAGCTCACTTCCTGGAAGGCTCACCTGCCCCCAGCACAATGATGGGCCCCATGAGTAGATGAAGGGCACCAACAGGAAATCCTTCCAGAACAGGCATGGGTCTTGTTCTCCCCACTTTGCAGATGAGGCTCAGGGTCCAAGGTCATGAAGCATCCCCATTCCCTGTGGTTGTCATCAAAGTCTCAAGGCACATCCAGTGGCCTTAGCTGCAAGGGGCTCAGCTGTGGTCTCTGACCTCCGGGAACAGGGACTCATAGTTATGCCAGCAGAGGGTGTGAGGGAGGACTGCACCTATGGGCTCATCATAACTGCCTCTCGCTTTGAGGACAGCAAGCCACTGGAAGTGGGCAAGGGTCTTCAGGACAGGTAGAGGGCCCAGCATTGCTGTCTGGAGGATGGCGACAGGCCACAATGCACAAGATCGCCAAGGGTATGTGGCCCGAGCTGGGCAGGAACCCTGGTCAGTCTGTTCCTAGACCTGCAGCCTCTTTGCTCCACCATGAGCGCAGACCCAGCCCGTGCTCAGGCCACCAAGGACCAAGAGAAATATTTTGGGAGAGAATTTGATACTTTTTATTTCCAAAAATGATTGTAAGAAGTCATTGTAGGGGAAAAAGTAGAACTTCATTGGACTGTCTCGCTTTTATTTTCTGGTTTAGTGTTGGACTTGAAGTATGTAACAGGTGGGTTCCCCTGCTTTTTTAGTGCTTGGGACTTTAGTGCCTTAAGGGCTGGCCACCCACATACCCACCCACCCACGTAACTGCCTGTCTACCTAGCTGTTCTTTCACTCACTCACTAACCTGTCCATCTCTCCCTCCTCCTGCCTCCCATCCCCCTTCCCTTTCTTTCTGCCACCCATCCCCCATACATCTACCTATCTGTCTCAGTCTGCTCAGGCTGCCATAACAAAATACCGCAATACTGCAGACTGGGGGCTTAAACAACACTGCATCTCCCCAGGAGAGCAGCGGTCAGGGTTCCTGAGTGGTGTGGCCCACAGGGCTCTGTGACTTTCCATAGGACCTGCAATCCCAGCCGCAGGGAGAAAGACAGACACTTCCTTCCCATGCCCCCCAGCCCCCCTTGATGCCTGCCTGGCAGGGCTTGATGGGGAGTGGGTGGGGAGAGAGAGGGTGACATCTCAGTCTCAGGCTCCCTCCACTTAGATGCTGTAACTTGGGAAAAGGGGGCTCCCTTCCCCCACACGTTCCGTCTCCAAGGCCCAGTGACGGGGGTGGCTGAGCGCCCCATGCTGGTGTGGTGGGCGGGGCATTTTGCTGGAGTTTTATTGACCCTGTGCTTCCGGGCATGCAAGAAAGGAAAAATGAAAAACCCACAAAAACCCCTTCCTTTGTCTCTCGGGGAAATTTCTGACATTTTGCCCGCTGTCTGCAATCAGCACTCAGCTGTGTACCGGGGCCGGCTGGTGGAGGAAGGAAACGGGGAGACCTTTGAGATTGAGAAATTAAGATGTCATCAGATCCCTCCTCCCACCCAGGCCTGTTATGCCGTTTCTAACATCCTCAACAGTTGATCCCCAGCCCTCTGCTTACACACCCCCCAGTGATGGGGAGCTCACTTACTGACTCATAACAACAGCAATGGTTATCATTGGTGGAGCATGTGCCACGCCAACCACAGTGCTGAGCCCTGTAACTCTCTTAGCTCATTGAGCCCTGATAGGAACCCCAAAGAGGAAACTTGCACACGGCGGGGATCAGGGATTTGCCCATGGTCACACGCTAGTAAGTGGCTCAGGCGGGGCTCAAACACGGGCTGTCTAACTAGAGTCCTGAGTCCTTCGCTCTTATTTGGTGCTGACCCCGAGGCATTGCATTTGGAGAGGCAGCAGGACATACCAGTGAAGAGCCTGTGTGCGGGCTACCCCCCTTCCTATTCTGCACCCTCCTTCCTGGATCACCCTACCTTTTGTGCCCACACTCACCCCCCATAGGAGGGGTCTCCCCTGCAGGCGTGGGGGGATGATGTGAAGCCAGGCCTGGTGTTAGGCAGAGAGTACAGTTTGTTTGGGGCCAGGCGGGTGTACCCCATCTTGTCCTGGGGGAGCTGAGGGTTTCTCCAAGGAGGAAGCGGAGGCCTCCCCTGCCCTCCCTGCTCTGGCTGAGCTCGGCTGGTCCACAGTTCCCTCCCCATTTGCACTCCTTCTTCAGGGCAACAGGGGGGACACTCGGCAAACATCTTTCAGCCCCAATTCCAAAGCACAAGAAGAAAGCATCTGGTTCCCCAAGGCGAGGACTGCCCTGGACCACTGCTAGTGGGGCGGGGGCGGTGGGAATGAGGGCAGTTCTCCAAGAAGGGCAGCCTGTGGGCTGAAAAGTCCTTCCAAAATATGTCTGCTGCAACAGGCAGTTAGCATCTGGGAACCATGAGAACACACTCCTGGGGGACCTAACCTTGTTGGAAAATGCAGGGTGGACTTCCTTGAGGAGGTGGCATCCTGAGGACAAGCAGGGGTTGGCCAGGCCAAGGTGGGGAGGAGGTGTGCTCTGGTTAGAGGACACAGAATATGCCAAGGCCTGGAGTGGGCAAGGATGGGCATTCAAGACCTGGGAGGGGCTCCATTTGGCGGAAGCAAAAGGGGTGAAGGGGGTTGGGGAAAGGCAGGGCGGAGGGGCTGGCGGCCCAGACTCAACGAAGAGCAGTTCTGCCCGTGGGAGTTTCGGGGGCCAAAGCAGCTGGCGCCGGCCTGCCTAATGCTGAGGCAGAGGTGAGAGGTAGTGACCGGAAAGTGAGGACAAACTGTGAGAACATCTGGAGTCAGAAAGGCGCTGAGCGGAGACTGGGAGGATCAGGACAGAGGGACACTTGGGAACCAGTTCTCAGAACCAGCACAACCCCTGAGCCTTTCTTAACCATTTCGTTTCTGATTCTGAAAGTGGTGCTCAGGGGAGAAGATCTACGTGAAAGATGGGAAAAGAAGAAACTAGCAGTCAATAAACACTCATCATTTTTCTGCTCCCTCTACTCCAGGGCCCATGGCCTTTCTGTCCTCTGCACAAGCCACGCCTTTTCCTCCCCTAGGGCCTTTGCACTGGCCATTACCTCTGCCTGGAATGCTCCCAGCCCACCCCCACCCCGGCCCCTGCCCAGCTGCGTCCTTCAGTCCTTTGGGACTCAGTAGGCCCCCCCATCCCCCGCTGTCTCACTCTGTCACTCCACTCTCCACTGCTTTCCTCTCCCTGAGCTCCTGCTGTATGTTCTTTGGAGTCTGTCTCTGAAGTCTGAACCCACTTGCTAATTTCTTTTTTTTAAATATTTATTTATTTGTCTGTGTTGGATCTTAGTTGCCGCACGCGGGATCTGTTTTTAGTTGCGGCATGCGAACTCTTAGTTGCGGCATGTGGGATCTAGTTCCCTGACCAGGGATCGAACCCCGGGCCGCCTGCATTGGGAGCACGGACTCTTAGTCACTGGACCACCAGGGAAGTCCCGCTAATTTCTTTCTTTACGTGCTGTCTCTTTCCCAGGCTAGAGTGTCAGTTCCATGAGGGCAGGGACCTCACCTTCAATCTCTTAAATCAGTGCTTGGGGGCTTCCCTGGTGGTCCAGTGGTTAGGACACCGCACTTCCACTGCAGGGGGCATGGGTTCGGTCCTTGGTCGGGGAACTAAGATCCCACATGCTGCAGCATGGCCAAATAAATAAATAAAAATAAATCAGTCCCTGGCGCGAAGTTGGTGGTCAGTAAGTGTGAGTCTAGTGAGTCAGACTGACCCCCAACTCAGTTACTCTGAACCTGTGAGTGTGTATCCTGCAACAGAGGGTTTTCTAAAGTTCACGCCAGAACAGCCCCTGGTGCTGAGAGGCGATTTTAAAGGGACCCAGGAGGGGAAGCTGGAAAGGATCAGGTGATCAGGAAAGGTCCATGGTGGGGGGGTGGTTTCAGCCGGACCTGGCTAGATACAAAGGGTTCCCTGGGGTGGCAATGGAGATGGAGGGGGTATCTCTCATATCAGTTTCCTGGGCTGCCATTCACAAAGTACCACAAACTGAGCGGCTTCAACACCAGCAATTCATTTTCTCACAGTTCTGGAGGCTAGAAGTCCAGGAGCAATGTGTTGGCAGGGCTGTGCTTCCTCTGAAGGCTGCAGGCAAGGCTCTGACCTCTCTCCCAGCTTCTGGTGGTTCCCTGGCCTGTGGCAGCCTACCTCCACTCTTCATGCGGGCATCTTCCTGTGTGCATATCTGTCTCTGTATCTAAAATTTCCCCCTTTTTCTAAGGACACCAGTCATACGGAATGAGGGCCCACCCTAACGACTTCATGTTAACTTGATGACCTCTGTAGGGGCCCTGTCTTCAGATCAGATCACATTCTGAGATACTGGAGGGTTAGGACTTCACTTTTTTGGGGTGGGGGGCATAATTCAACCCATAACAACATTCCAGGACATCTGAGGAGTGCTAGAGAAAAGATGGGAGAGGCCCAGGCTGGCTGGGGTACAGAGTACATGAAGCAAATGAGGTACAATGACGCCAGACCAGGAGTCCGCAGACAAGAGTGAGGCCTGGGTGTGCCAGGCTGAGGAGTCTGTATTGCTTAGGTTGTCAGAACATGTATTGATCGAATACGTGCCAGCCCCTGTGACGGGGGACTCATTGGTGAGCAGACACAGAAAGATCCATCCTTGAGGAGCTGACACTCATGTGGGAAATCCAGACACTAAGTTTATCCTCTAAATAAATATGGAATTACAACAGAGTTAGGTGTAAGAGAGCAAGGTATGTGGGTCTCTGACGGTTTATAACAGGGGTCCTGTCCAAGTTGCTGAGGAAGTGATGCCTTGACTATGATGTGAAGGCTGAGTGGGAGTTTACTAGGGGAAAGAGGGGAAAAGCAGTCCTGGCAGAGGAACAGCTTGTGCAAAGGCCCTGGGGCAGAAGGGAGCATGGCCACCTTGGGGAACAGGGAGACTCCAGTGTGGCTAGAGAATAGAGCCGGGGTATATGAGTGGGCATTGACCATGGTAAGGACCTAGACCTCTATCCTGGGAGCCATGAGAAGTCTTTGAAAGTTTTCAGCAAGGAGTGGTGGGTCAGATTTACCTCTCTGAAAGCCCACTGGGGAGCTACTGAAGTTTCCTGAGCTAGAGGGTGTGTACCATCAAGCTAGTACTTTTGAGAGGTTCTTGCATGTTCTTCTAGAGCAGGGACTCTTACCTGTGGTCCATGGACTCCCAAGGGTCCATGAGTAGATTTCAGGGAAGCCATGAACCCGATTGAGTTCACTTATTTTCATTCGCCTCTAACAAAAATTCCCTTTATGAATTCCTTCCATTATGAACTAAGGCAACAAAGCACAGCAGTACTAGCAGAGCCTACAGCTTTTCCATCAGTAGAAACCAGGTGTTCTCATATTATGTTACAACTGCTGCAGATATCGTAAGACCTTGTTTATTTTCATCACTACTTTGAAACTATGGTAGTTATTAGATCTTATTTAATGAGTTTACAAAGAATCACATGCATTACATCTTAAATTATTTTGTTTAACGCTTTGATAACCGTATGCCAACATAGCTGGTTCCTTCGTCATCCTAAGTGTTTTATTTTGTGCACTTGAAAACGTGATTCTGAGCAGGGTCCACAGGCTCTCCCAGAATGACTAGGGGACACGAGAAATGTTGAGATCGGCTGGTCTAGATTCCTTTGGTTGTAACGAACAGCAGCCTAACTCAGGCCTAAACAAGACAAAAGGGAAATAATTGAGTCAATAACAGAGTAGTCCATGGTGCCACAACTCAGGTTTGAACGACGTTCCCCAGGAGCTCATTTCTCTCCACCTCTGTCACCTCTGAGTCACCTCTTTCTGAGGCAGGCCCTGCCCACACCCCAGCAGCAATGACCCTCCAAGGTGGCCTGACCTGGAGCTTCTCTGCTTCTCTTCCCCAGGGCGTTCCCTGAAGGAGCTGTGCCCTGAGGGGCCCGATGACTGCAGGAAGCAGTGTGATCCCGACTACTACTTGGACAGAAATGGCCGCTGCACAGCCTGTGTGAGCTGTTCTGGAGGTAAGGGCTGTGTCTCTCTTCCGGGGGCTCCTTCCAGGGAGGATGGGGAGCCTCGAGGGGGTGGGAAGGCAGCGGAGGCGGAGAATCTGAAAGGTGGGGCGGATCAAGATTTGGTGCCTTGGGGCTTCCCTGCTGGCGCAGTGGTTGAGAAACCGCCTGCCGATGCAGGGGACGCAGGTTCGTGTCCCGGTCCGGGAGGATCCCGCATGCCGCGGAGCGGCTGGGCCCGTGAGCCATGGCCGCTGAGCCTGCGCGTCTGGAGCCTGTGCTCCGCAACGGGAGAGGCCATAACAGTGAGAGGCCTGCGTACCGCAAAAAAAAAAAAAAAAAAAAAGATTTGGTGCCTGTACTCTGAATCAGCCCCCTGGTGCCTCAGTTTACCCCCTCTGGATTTGTGAATTGATATCAACCATGATCTTTTGCATCCATACTTCTTTTTTTTTTCGTTTTTGGCCACGCCATGCGGCTTGTGGGATCCCAGTTTCCTGATCAGGGATTGAACCCAGGCCCTCGGCAGTGAAAGTGCTGAGTCCTAACCACTGGACCGCCAGGGAATTCCCTGCATCCATACTTTTTAGAGAGACTTAGTTACCAAGTTTCCTCAAGGGAGGGACTCATACTTATGTATTAAGTTTACTTTTTAAAAAATAATTAATTAATTAAAAATTTTCGGCTGTGTTGGGTCTTCGCTGCTGCGCACGGGCTTTCTCTAGTTGCGGCGAGCGGGGGCTACTCTTGGTTGCGGTGCGTGGGCTTCTCACTGTGGCGGCCTCTCGTTGCGGAGCACCGGCTCCAGGCGTGCAGGCTCAGTAGTTGCGGCATGAGGTCTCAGTAGTTGTGGCTCGTGGGCTCTAGAGCGCAGGCTCAGTAGTTGTGGTGCACGGGCTTCGTTGCTCCGTGGCATGTGGGGTCTTCCCGGACCAGAGATCTCACCCGTGTTCCCTGCATTGGCAGGCAGATTCTTAACCACTGCGCCCCCAGGGAAGTCCCACGTATTAAGTTTAATCTTTGCTAAACCCCTAGGGGAAGATTCTTTTCTTATCCCAGCTTTACAGTGAGGAACCTGAGGTTTAGGGAAGTTAAGGGCCTTTCCAAAATTACAATGTTGTGGTAATTTGCAGCACTAGAGTTTTAGCTGCTGGTTTGACACGAAGGGCTGTGTTCTTTCCCTAAGACCACAGTGCCTCCAGGAGAACTTCTTCAATGCGTGCTTTCTTCGTCAATTTCTTATTGTGGGTAGTGAATATGGTTTGTGTGCTATCTCGCGTTTGTTGGGTTTTTTGGGGGGTGAGGTGGGGAAATTTGTTGAGATTTCTTGTGGCCTAATACATTTTCATGCTTTTTAGTATGTTTAGTGTGTTTGGGGGGGAAATGCGTAATCTGCTTGTTGTGTACAAAATTCCATGTATACGCATCTGATCAAGCTTGTTCATTATGTTATTTTAATAATATGCATCCTTATTTATTTTGTCGCCTTCACAGAGGTTGGTTTCTGAGATAGACACGTTAAAATCTATCTCCCAATATGCTTGTTTTTCATCAGATTTTCATTGTGTTCTCGTTTTGCTTTATCCATGTCAAAGCTATGTTATTAGGTACAATGTTGATGAGTATCATTGCTATCTTGGTGGGCTGGACGTTTTATCAACATGAAAGACACCTCTTTGTTTCTTATAATGTGTTTGCCTTAATTCCATTTTTGTTTGATATTAATATTGCCATTCTTGTTTATGTTAGCATTTCTCTGGTGTGTCTTTAAAAGATTTTAAACTAACGACCACATTTTATTAAACAAAAGTTATATGCGTCCATCATAAAAATTCAAGCAATACACAAGTGTAAGGAAGAAAGTCAACTCTGCCCCTCCCCCACCAGTGGGTGACTGACACCTCTCTGTCCCTCTCTATAGAGAGAAGAATGGGTAGGTTAGTAGCCAGACAGACTATACACACATAGAAAGAAGGAATCTTTAAGAGGATGGGATCATACTATTCATGGCGTGAAAATGATTATAGTTAACTTTATTCAAATATATCAGAGGAAGAAGGAGCCAAAGTGAAGAAGCTAAACTATCACAAGAGACAGTAGTTCCTAAAAAAAAAAAAAACCCTCTTAAATTAACAAAAGAGGTGATGAAAATCAATAAGCGGCTAGGAATGATTTAAGGAATGACTGTCTCTTCTGGTACAGTCATATTCTACTTGCTTCAATTTTGGGGTAGCAGAGAGTTGCTTGACTCCCTGTAATGAAAAATGAACGGCTCGGGCTTCCCTGGTGGCGCAGTGGTTGAGAGTCCGCCTGCCGATGCAGGGAACACGGGTTCGTGCCCCGGTCCGGGAAGATCCCACATGCCGTGGAGCGGCTGAGCCCGTGAGCCATGGCCGCTGAGCCTGCGCGTCCGGAGTCTGTGCTCCGCAACGGGAGAGGCCACAACAGTGAGAGGCCCGCGTACCGCAAAAAAAAAAAAAAAAAAAAAGAATGGCTCGCTGGCCTCCCCATCCTCTTCCTGACTTTTATTGCTTACATTATTTTTGCTTCGTCATAGTCTATGATGTTTATCATCTCTTCTGTGGCCCTAAGTCCCTTGGCATGTTAGTTTTATTTCGCTATTTAAATTCACTCATTGTGCCCTATGCGTCCATTTATCACAGCTTCTCATTTCTGATTTTTTCATTTTGATTTGTCACTTGATTGGTTAGGTTTCACCGTCATGTGGACTTTTCAGGGAGGACTCATCTTTGCACCTTCCTTCACTTTTTTCATGTTTGAGAATATCTGTTGCTTTTAAACTGGAATGACAACTTGGGCGGGTATAATATTACGCCTGGGACACGTTTTCTCTAGAACTTGGTAGGCATTGGTGCACTGTCTTCTCGTGATGGTTATTGCTGTGGGGGAGTCTGCAGTCAGCTTCTTTCCCCCTCTTTGTAGGTGACTGCAAGAATCATTCTTTCTCTAGTCTTAAGGATCAAAAACTTAACCAGAATATGCCTTGATATTAATTGTTTGGAAACAAATCTTCCTGGTATCTGGTATGTCTTTTCTATCTGCAGATTTAGTTCTTCCTTCATTTCAGGGGAACTGACATGGATTTTATCTCTGGTAAACAGATATATCTCATTGTCAACTTGATGGATACCAATTATTCTCATGTTTGATTGTCTTTGCCTTTCCTCCTTGTCTATCATCTTCATTAATTGCATTAATATCTATCTTTTTACCTTGCATTCACCGGTATTTTCTCAATCTTTTCTTCATGCCCTTAACTCAATTTTCTGTCTAATCTTTTTTGTTTCTTGCTGCCCAGGGCAAGACAGAGCCCCCAGGACACTGGTAGTTCACTTACTGAATTTCTAATTATGGTGTTGTGCATCTCAATTTGTTTTCTTTTGCTCTGCAGTCTCCCTTCTTATCTCATCCTTTTAAAACATCATCTTTTTTTTGAGCTCTTCCTTTATTGAATTACTATTCTTATTAATTTCATTTATAGTGTGAAGCACTCCTGGGATTGCTTGTTAGTTGCAGACTGGGTTCTTTGTCCTTGCAAACTATATTCCTATCTTTTTTAGATCTTTCTCTTGTTCTTGTCTTCCCTCCTCCCTCCCTTTCATCTTTCCTGCTATAGCATGTTTGCACTGTCACCTTCTTATACTTTTCCTTCTTGCTTGAGCTTAGCCGGGGCAGCAACTCTGTCCCTGATACAGTGTGAGGGATTTCTCCTTCACACTTGCCCCATCTCACTGGCCTTGAGTTCATCTTCCCAGCTCAGAGCATCAACTGGGGATTCTCAGGGTTACTTTTTGTTTTTTGGCTGTGCGGCGGGGCTTGCGAGGTCTTAGTTCCTCAACGAGGGATTGAACCTGGGCCACGGCAGTGAAAGCACTGAGTCCTAATCCCTGGACCACCAGGGAATTCCCAAGAATTACTTTAAAAAAAAATTGTGGTAAAATATACGTAACATAAAATTTATTATTTTAACCATTTAAAAATGTACTGTTCGGCGGCATGAAGTACATTCATATTTTGGGGTGACCATCACCATCACCCAGCTCCAGAACTTTTTCATCTTCCCCAGTTGAAACTCTCTCCCCA
Source organism: Pseudorca crassidens (assembly GCF_039906515.1). Lineage (NCBI taxonomy): Eukaryota > Metazoa > Chordata > Mammalia > Artiodactyla > Delphinidae > Pseudorca > Pseudorca crassidens. The sequence goes on from NC_090297.1 coordinate 9,325,531, forward strand.
TCAAACACTAGCTCCTCCTCACTCCCCGCACCCTCACCCCAAGCCGTTGGCAACTACCATTCTCTTCTCTGTCTCTATGAATTTGACTACTCTAGGATGTTCATAGAAGTGAAATCATACAATATTTATCCTTTTGTGACTTGTTTCACTTAGCGTAATATCTTCAAGGTGCATCTGTGTTGTAGCATGTGTCAGAATTTCCTTCCTTCTTAAGGCTGAATGGTAGTTCATTGGATGGATCCACCACATTTTGTTTATCCGTTGATGTCCATGGACACTTGGGTTGCTTACACCTTTGAGCTATTGTGAATATTGTTGCCATGAACATAGCTGTACAAATAGCTGTTCAAGTCCCTGCTCTCAATTCTTTACCCACTCAGCAGTGGAACTGCTGGATCATGTGGGAATTCTATGTTTAATTTCTTGAGGAATCCTGACTGTTACCTTTGAAACTCGTTTTAGGAGCCTGAGGGCGGCCTGGGTGGGGGTCAGAGAGCAGCCAGAGATGGGTGTTGTCATGGTGGCGGGGCTCTGCCTTCTCTTCTGTCAGATGGTCTTTACCAAGCTCCTGCTGCCTAGAAAGGGGTGCCCCCCACTCCTGGAGCTTCTGCTCATTCCCCCAACTAGGGAATTGGCAAGTCCACGCAGTCTTTTTTTTTTTTTTTGCGGTACGCAGGCCTCTCACTGTTGTGGCCTCTCCCGTTGCGGAGCACAGGCTCCGGACGCGCAGGCTCAGCGGCCATGGCTCACGGGCCCAGCCGCTCCGTGGCATGTGGGATCTTCCCGGACCAGGGCACGAACCCGTGTCCCCTGAATCGGCAGGCGGACTCTCAACCACTGCGCCACCAGGGAAGCCCCACGCAGTCTTTTCTGCCTCTGCCCAGGCCTTTGATATTACATGCAGGCAGCTACTCAGAGTGTTTTTTTCTTTTGTTTTCCGTGGATGTCTACCCACCGTCTTTAGGTGGAGTCTCCAGATTTTTGAAAATTATCAGGATTTTATTCTCTCCTCAGTACAGCTTCTAGGCTTTAGGTGAGAGTGAGGGGCTGTACCAGGGTCACTACAACGAGGAAGAGAGAGGGTCCCGAGATGGTTTTAAGAGCCAGGCGTAGGAGTGTGTGTGTCTGTGTGTCTTTTAATCATTGCTGCCCACACCCCATTGGCCAGAACCAAGTCACATGACCGCCTATCCATCTGCAAGGGAGACTGGGAAATGTAGTCTTCCTCTGAGTCCATTTGAAACAGGATTTGGGGAACGCATCACTGTGCTCTAGGGGATTCCTTCTCATAGCTGCAATTTCCTTTTGCATGTCTGAGGATATTAATTATACTGATTCCAAAGGCTTGTCCTGTTTTCTCTTTTATCTGTTTTCTTGAGCGTTAGTTCTGTTTGAGTTTGGGGCTCTTTCTTCTTCGTGCTGGTTTCTTCTGGTCTTTGGTGACTTCGATTTCTGCACGTGGGATCTGATGACTGGGGTAGGGTGGGGGTCTGCGAGTGGGGCTTGTGAAATCCACCTCCGGGGACTGCGAGGATGAGCGGGTGGGGTGGAGGTGCCGGGCAGGGTCTGTCAGAGGCTGGTCCTCTGGGACTGCAGGGTCCCTTCCTTCCCCCACGGCTGACCAGCCCGGGGGCACCGCCCAGCTCACCTCACCCGAGTATCCTTGGGGAGACGCTTGGCTTCTAGCTCTGTGGTGTGACTGGATGAGGAATGTGGGGCGAGGGACCCACCTGGGTGCTTCTGCTGCACTCCTTGTGGGATTCCCTCCCGCTTGCCCCTACCATTCACCCACTTGGATACAAGCACCCAGAGCCTCTCCTAGCATAATCAGTCGTATGGGGTACGTTTTGGACTGTGGTCTCCTTCCATCCAATTCCATCTGCCCTCCATATTTCTGGTTGACCAAAAATGCCCCTTCTTGTTTTCCCAGGGATATTTGCATTCTTTAATTACTATTTTTACCAGTGATCTTTTTTAAAGATAAAATTCATCATTTAAAGTGTACAGTGCTGTGTCGGACTTCCCTGGTGGCGCAGTGGTTAAGAATCCGCCTGCCAATGCAGGGGACACGGGTTCGAGCCCTGGTCCGGGAAGATCCCACATACCGCGGAGCAGCTAAGCCCGTGCGTCACAACTACTGAGCCTGCGCTCTAGAGCCCGCGAACCACAACTACTGAGCCCACGTGCCACAACTACTGAAGCCCGCGTGCCTAGAGCCTGTGCTCCACAACAAGAGAAGCCACGACAATGAGAAGCCTGCACACCGCATAGCCCCTGCTCGCTGCAACTAGAGAAAGGCCACGCACAGCAACGAAGACCCAACACAGCCAAAAATAAATAAATAAATAAATCTATTAAAAAATAAATAAAGTGTACAGTGCTGTGGTTTTATTATATTCACAATGTGCAACCACCACCACTATCTAATAAAAAGAAACCCCCTTAGCTCCCAATTCTCCCCTCCTTCCAGCCCCTGGCAATCACTAATCTACTTCCTGTCTCTATGGATTTGCCTACACTGGACATTTCATATAAATGGACTCATGCAGTAAGTGGCTTTTAGTGTCTGGCTTCTTTCACTTTATATAGTGCTTTCAAGGTTCATTCATGTTGTAGTGTGTATCAGCACTTCATTCCTTTTTATGGCTGAATAATATTGTGTTATATGGATATAACACATTTTGTTTATCCATTTATCAGTTGATGGACATTGGTGTCGTTTCTACTTTTTGGCTATTAGGAATCATGCTGGAATGAACATGCATGTACACGTTTTTGTGTGGACATGTGTTTTCAGTTGTCTTGGGTATGTACCTAAGAGTGGAATTGCTGGATCATATAGTAAATCTATGTTTAACTTTTTGAGGAACTGCCAGACTGCCTTCCACAGCTCTGTCCTACTTTATATTCCCGCTAGCATTCTATGAGGATTCCAATTTCTCCATATCCTCGCCAACACTTGTCTATCTTTTTTATTCCATCCACCCTAGTGGATATGACGTGGTCTGTCATAGTGGTTTTGGTTTGATGACTCATAGATGGATCTGATGACTAATGACATTGAACATCTTTTCATATGCTTACTGGCCGTTTGTATATCTTCTCTGGAGAAAAGTCTTCTTAAATCCTTTGCCCATTAAAAAAAAACCCCAAAATTTAATAGGCTTTTTTTTTAGAGCAGTTTTCAGTTTATAGAAAAACCAAGCAGAAAGTACAGAGATTTCCCATATGCCGCTCTCCTCACACTTTTCCCCAGTATTAACATCTTGCATTAGTGTGGTACATTGTTACAGCTGATGAACCAATATTGGTGCATTATTAACTAAAGTTCGTAGTTTACATTAAGGGTCACTCTTTGTGTTGTATATGCTATGATTTTTGACAAATGTGTAATGTCATTTATCCACTATTGCACTATCATACAGAATAGTTTCACTGCTTTAAAAATCTTCTGTGCTCTGCCCATTCATCTTCCCCTCCCGCACCCCCTACCAAACCCTGGCAACCACTGATCTTTTTACCGTCTCTGTAGTTTTGTCTTTTCCCGAAGGTCATGTAGTTGGAATCACAGTATGTAGCCTTTCCAATTGGCTGCTTTCACTGAGAAGTTTGCACTTAATGCTCCTCCATGTCTTTTTTGCCCATTTTAATATTGGGACATTCACTTCTTTTTAATACCATTTTAGTCATCTCCAGGGATGCAGGCTGGGAGGTGGAGGCTGCCTCATGGACCCCGCCTGCCCTCTAGTCCTCACATCAGGAACACCCTGGAAGGAAGGGCTGGGCATACCAGCTGCCCTGCCCAACAGAATGCCATAGCAGCATCCTCCCTCATGTGCTGGACTGTCCCTGGGACTTTTCTGAGTCCCTTCCCTTGCCCTCCCTCTGTCCCCGGTGACCCTTCTCTGTGTCCCTTAGACGACCTCGTGGAGAAGAAGCCATGCTCATGGAACTCTACCCGCGTCTGCGAGTGCCGGACTGGCATGTTCTGTGGCACATCAGTCGTCAACTCCTGTGCCCGCTGCCTCCCTCACTCCGTCTGCCCAACAGGGATGGTTGTCAAGTTCCAGGGTGAGTATCCCCACCCAGGACCACGATCTGTGCCAATGATTCACCTCCGCAGACCTCCCAACGACTCTCCACCTCCCACCTCCTCCTTCCTGTTGGACAGATCACATCTCCTATCCCGATGATGCCAGGGATGCAAACGGAGGCCCCTGCTGCCCCTTCCCTGCACCTCAGGTCCCAGGCTCAGAGAGTCCCAGGCACCGCCCTGGCTGGAAGAGGTCTTAGGTTGGTTTGAGGATCAGGGTAGAAATTCTTTGATGCCTGATAAACAAGAAAGAAACCTGAAGTTTCTGTCCTGGGAGTTTCCTGGAAGATGAGGGCTGGTTTCGCATTTTGGTCCAGGGATGCACCGTGCTTCTCACTCTACCATGCATTCGCACATGCTGTTCGCTCTTTCTGGGACACCCTTCCTTCCCCGATCACTCAGTCAACTCTGCTTTCAGTTCTCTGTCCAAACATCTCCTCCCGACCTCTCCCAGGTCACTTCTCGACATGGAGGCGAACACTTGTGTCTGTCTCGGTGTGGTCGGTGCTTGTACCCCTCCCTAGGCCATAGCTTCGTGAGGGCCACGGTCATCTCCCCACTGCCTAATTAGACACCCGGCACAGAATCTGCTCTTCAGAGATATGTGTTGAATGATGTGACAGGGAGATCAGAGCTGGGGGTGGTGGGGTTCAGATCTGGCCGGATTCTCTCTGGTCACACAGAATCCTCAGCGGAGGGACCCTCAGAAGCCCGCCACCCACAAGCAGGGGCAGGTGGTGGCGTGGAAAGTGTTCTGGATTGGACATCAGGTGCCTGGGATTTTGTACAGCTTTGCCTCGTGGGGCGTGTTCCCAGTCCTCTCTGGGCCTCAGTCTTCCCATCTGTAAAATGCAGAGGTGTGACTAGAAGGCCTTGCATGGGGGCTTTTCAGCTCAGAAACTCTTGTGTCTCTAAGAAAAGTAGCCTTGAGTTCTGTTGCTCCAAGCCTGTGGACCAGGTCTGGCTGGCGAAGCTCTCTCGACGGTGTTCCTGCACCTGCCACACGGTGGCGCCAGAGGCTTCTCTTTGCTGCCCCCAGACCTGCTGCCCGAGGCGGTGCCACGGGCCACGCTTAAAATGTGGCCAGTTGCACTGACATGTACTCAGTATAGAATATGCCCCCGATTTCAAATACTTAGTATAGGAAAAGAATGTAAAACATCTCATTAATTATTTTTTATGTTGATTACCTATTGGCATAATATTTTAGATATATTGGGTTAAATAAACGTATTGCTTAATTTCACTTGTTTCTTTTTTACTTTTTAAAATGTGGCTACTAGAAAATTTAAAACGATGACATGTGATTGACATATTTTATTGGACAGCACTGCTTTTTTTTTTTTTTTTTTTTTGGCACTGCTTTAGAAGTGCTCCAACCTTTGGCCGCGAAAGTCTGGCTAACTTCTAGATTCCTCTGTGGGACTTTCCACTGAGCAACTCGCAGGACCTCAGTCTCTTCCGCTGTAGAATGGAAAGTAGTTTCTGTCTCAGATCAAGCTTATGGCTAAGCCTTACACTAAGACCTTGCATAGGCTTTCTCCCCTGAAATTCTCCAGACGTCATAAGACTGTATTAGCCCCATTTTATGTGAGGAAATTGAGGTTCGGAGATGGCAGGTAATTAATTGCTCAAGACCGCAGAGCAGGGAATATCTAATCCAGTGTTTGAACCTTATGCCCAGGTCTTATCACCTCACCACAGTGCAGATAGATAAGTCAGCATTGCTCACACCCTCCTCTACCAAAACTTCCAAACTCCAGTCCACTTGATTGAAAGCACTATGTGTTTTCTTCTCCACTTTTGCTTCCACACAGTATTCTCCAGTACTCTTTGGCTTGCAAGTTACCATGTTTTTGGCTCATGTAACTGAAGTGTCTGAGGATAGCTTAGTGGAGCTTAAGGCATGGCTGGATCCAGGAGCTCTGTCTTTTCCCGTCTCTCATCTCTACTACCCTATGTGTTGGTTTGTCTGTAAAATACCTACCAGCAGCTCCTGGCTTGCTTCCTTCCTACCCAACCCGAGTGGAAAGACAGCTTCTCCTTCCCACATTCTCAACAACCAAAATAAAATCTTGAAATTGCCTCTCATAGGCGTGTCTTGGGTCATGTGCCCACCCCTGAACCAGTCCATCATGGCCAGAGGAATGGGATGGATTGATTGGTCCAGCCTGGTCCCATGGCTACTCCTGAAGTGGGGTCCCAGCCCCCTACCACAGACATTGAGACTGGGAGGTGTAATTCTCCAGGGAAAATTGGACGGCTTTACCCCAAAAGGGAACGGATGCTGGGCAGGCACAAACATCAGATGGCCACTGTGTTTTCCTGGGTTGCGGTGGTAAAAGGCGTATTTCGGAGCCTCTGGCTCTGTAATACCAAGTCTGAAGGCATCACCATCCTCCCTGCAGGCACAGCGCAGAGGAACACTGTCTGTGAGCTGCCTTCCCCAGGGGCCAGCCCCAACTGCAGCGCCAGCCCGCAGGACTGCAAGGCCCCTGCCAGGTGACTCCCAGCCCCCTCCTATCCTGCTGACCTTAGCGTGGGGCTGTCCCACCCCACAGGAGGTCCAGGGCACTGCTGGCTGGGGATGAGGATGGGGTTCAGCCCAGGGAGCCTCTCTGCCAGCCCACAAGTCATTTGAGGCCTTACTGTGTGCCCAGCCTGCCCTGAGCAGACAGGAGACCGAGAAGGCCTAGAAAACACAGCCCTTACTCCCAGGAGCTGACGGCGGGCCCTCCAGAGGCTGTGGGCAGAGCGTCTGGGGACCTATTCTCTATGGAAATGGTTATCGCTGAGCGCAGACTCCCCTTGTCCCATCAGGAAAATTGCCAGACCCATCCCCCGCTTCCTTCCCAGCAGCACCATCCCCCAGGCCAAGCCCACCCTGACCTCTCCAGCAAGCTCTGATGCCAGGACCACACTTCTCGGAGGGGGCGCCCCCCTCGCCCCAGAAGATGCTTCTGAAATCACTGCCCACTCTAGCTCCTCCGTGGGGAGGCTCAGTCCAGATCCAGGTAAGTTCTCCAGAGAAGCTGTGCGCTGTCTCCAGGGAAACGGTGTCCGATGGCTGGGCGACTGTGTGTGGCAGTCAGGGCAGGCAGGCACCGAGCTGTGGTCTTTCCCAGCGTGGGGAGAAGAGGGTCTCCGGGTCTTCTGGGGCTGAGGGCTTCGAGGGCCAGAGTAGATAATGGAAGGACTCATTCGTGTCACCTTTCGGGTGCCAGACACTGAGGCAGGTGCTGGGGCATATGCAGCAGAGCAGGCCAGCCTCTGCAGATGTCGACTGGATGCCCCCCCCCGGTTCCCATGGTGACAGACTGGGGTCCTCAGCTCACTCCTGTTTATTGCCCAATAGCCTTCCATTGTATAGATAGGGACACCACACTTTGTTCATCCAAACAGTTTTTGGATTTTTGAGTGGTTTCCATTTCGGGGCTATAATGAAAAACATTTGTGTGAATGTATGTTTTCATTTCTCTCTTTTTAAAAAATTGATTTGTCGGGGCTTCTTATAATTCTTTGTCCTATAATTGTGTCCAAAGCATCTTCGCCCACCCTGTGGCTTGCCTTCTCCTCCTCTTTGCGGTGTCTTTTGAGGAAGCGACGCTCTTCATTTCAGCGCAGTCAGATTGATCCATCTTTTCCGTTATGACTCCAGCGCTTTCCATGTCCTGCTTTGTAAGGCTTCCCCTCCGCTGAAGTCTCCACGACGCCCTACATTTATTTTCTAAGGTCATTGCTGTTTTGCCTTTGTTTAAAGAGCCCCCATGAACATTCACTTGAACCCACACCATTTATCAAATAAATTGTCTTTTCCCCACCGTTTCACGTGCCATCTTCGTTGTAAATCAAGGGTCCATAGATGTGTGGGCAGGATTCTGGAGTCTCTATTCTATTCATTGGTCTCTGTGTATTCCGTGTGAATACCATTCTCTCTGATTACTATAGTTTTCCAGTAAGTCTGGATGCTTAAGCAACTACTCCAACTTTGGTCTTCAACAGTGTATTGGCTGTTCTTGGTAATTTGCATATCCACATAAATTTTAGAATCAGCTTTTCAAATCTCATAAGATATCCTATTGGGATTTTAATTGGGATTGCATTGACTCTACAGATCAGTTTGAAGAGAATCCACCTCTGCAGTATTGAGTATATGGTATAGCTCTGCATTTATTTAGGTCTTCTTTATTTTTATTTACAAATTTTTTATTTTATATTGGAGTATAGTTGATTTACAATGTTGTGTTAGTTTCAGGTGTACAGCAAAGTGAATCAGTTATACATATACATATATCTATTCTTTTTCAGATTCTTTCCCCATATAGGTTATAACAGTGTATTGAATAGAGTTCCCTGTGCTATAAGTAGGTCCTTGTTGATTATCTGTTTTATATATAGTAGTGTATATATATAAACTATATGTTATATGTTAATCCCAAACATATATGTTATATATGTTAATCCCAACATATATATATGTTAATCCCAAACTCCTAATTTATCCCTCCCACTCCTATTTAGGCCTTCTTTAAATTCTCCCAATAATGTTTTATTATTGTCTGTGTAGAAATAGTTACATCTTTTGGTTAGATTTCTAAGTATTTGGTATTTCTGATGATGATGTAAATGGTATCTTTTTTAATATTTCATGTTCTAACTTTTTATTGTATTATTTTGAACTATGTGCAATGCCAGTATTTGACTGTTTCTGTACTATCAAAATGGCAATTTCATGTGGTTCCATGCAAATATATAGACGTTCAATTGATTTTGATATAATAACATTATATCCAACTACCTTGCGAAACTCACTGATTTCTTCTAATAATGTACCTTCAGACTCTTCGGATTATCTGTGCACTCAATGCTATCATCTATCCATAACTGCTTGGTATCTTCCTTTCTAAACCTTACCACTGTTATTTCTTTTTCTTGCCTTATTGCATTGCCTATGATCCCCAGGACCAAACTAAATAGAAGTTGGGATAGTAGGCATCCTTGCCTCATTGCTGAACTCAAAGGGAAAGTGGCTACCAAAGTTTTGAGCAGGGCAGTGACAGAGCAGTGAGACTGGGGAGAGGGCTCTGGCAGAGGGGAGGGACTGGAAGTGGGGGTGGGGGGCAGTTAGGAGGCAGTTAGCACTCTTCTCCTGTGTGGCCTTAGACACATTCCTTCCGTCTCTGAGCCTCAGGACTCCCTCTGAAGGGCTGATGGACATGTGCAGAGTTTGGGAGCTGGCCATGGAGCTGGGGGGCTTCAGTAATGGGGATGGTGGTGGGATGTGGGCGAGGCCTCTGTCAAGGTGGCCTGGCCTGAAGCTTCTCTGCTTCTTTTCCCAGGGCTGACCCTGCAACAGCCATGCCCTCAGGGGTCTGCCGACTGCAGGAAGCAGTGTGACCCTGACTACTACCTGGACAGGGACGGTCGCTGCACGGCCTGTGTGAGCTGTTCAGGAGGTAAGGGCCTTGTTTCTCCTCCAGAGGCTCCTTCCAGGGAGCAGGTGGGGTCTTAGACAAGAGGCCAAGAATCTGGGGGTGGGAGCCTTGAGCTTGGTCTCGGATGCTCAGCCCTTGGGAGCCTGGTTCACCTTTCTGGCGTTTTTTGAGCAGTTGGCTTCTAGTGACTCCTACTCAAGATTGTGGGTTTTGATGGCCGTGACCCCTTTTCAGAGAGCTTCCATTCACTCAGTCTTTCCTGCAAGGAAATATTTGTCGATCACCTACCTGTTTCAAGCTTGTCTCATTATTTTTGTACATATCCTATGATGTCTGGATTGCAATTGCCCCCATTTTACAGAAGAGGAAACTGAGGCTCAGGGAAGTCAGAGGGCTTCCAAGGGCCACAAGCCCTCGCAAATGGCAGGGCCAGGATTTGAACCTAGGGGGTCTGCCACTGGGTTCTGAGCTCATCACTCCACTGTGCTGCCTCTTAGAGCACCTCTGCACAAGCACTTAGAGACTGACTGCTATATGCATGGTGGGATGATGTCCTGCCAGAGTTTCCCCTGCGGCCAGCTCCCCGCAGCCTCACAACACCACCAGCCTCCCTGTGACGTCCAAGCAGGTGCCCAGGCCCCGGGCTGCCATGGATGTAGCCCCGGTCCACTCACAGTGGCCACCACCACCAGGGGGAGGCGTGATTCTGCCTCTGCAGCAACACGGACTGGAGTTCAGGGAGGCCAAGTCGGGAAAAGACACTCCGTTCGTGGTTGCTGGGGTCACTGTTGCAATTACTAAGGTCACAGAGCAAATTTTCTCAAAACTGAGTGGTGAAAAGCAAACTATTCGCTGTACTCGTGGAGTCTGTGGGACAGAATTCAGACCCAGCACCGCGGGGACACCTGGTCTCTGCTCCACGATGTCTGGGATCTCAGCTGGAAAACTTGAAGCCTGGAGCTGGAATCATCTGAAAGCTTTTACATTCTCGGGTCTGGGGTCGATGCGGCTGCGGGCTGGGCCCTCAGATCCTCTCCATGTCGGCCTCTATATGGCCTGCTTCGGGCGTCCTCAAGTGCTGGGTGCTGGACTCAAAGATGAGTTGGGGTGGGGTGGGGTGTAGAAACCATACCCGTTTTTATGACCCAGCCTCGGAATTTACACGGTGTAACTTCCACTACATTCTGCCTGCGGAGGTGGTCACAGGGCCCCCTTGAGTCACGGAAGGAAAAAAAAAAGCCTTCTTTTTTTTCTCTTCTTTTGGCCGTGCCGCATGGCATGTGGGATCTTAGTTCTCCGACCAGGGACCATGCTTCTTGATGGGTAAGTGGCCGAGCTCTGGAAGAGCAGACAGACCCAGAGCTATTGCTGCGGCCATTCCTGGAAAAATATCATCTGTCACAGCTGCTGCGTCAGATGGGGAAACAAGAGATGGCTCTGGGCCCAAGAATTCCTTCAACTTGAATAACTGAAGCCCTGCAACCCTGTGGAGTGGAGCCCAAGGGGCTGGGGTCAAGTCTTGGCTCTACTGCTCGGGAGCTTATAAGCGCAAGCAAGTTTCTTAACCTCTCTGGGCCTCAGTTTCCTCATTCGTCAAATGCGCAGAATCATAGACCTCTCTCAGAGACCTGTTCTGGGAGTTAGAAAGGTTAAGCCGGGTTGATCTGGATAGAGCGCTAAAATCACTGCCTTGCGCACACTCGGTTATGTTAATACCATATTATAAGGAATAACGAGAGGTTTCAGGAAGACACTGTGCAGTCCCTTATCTTTATCGTGCAAGGCTTCTAAGCCTGTAAGTATCCCGCTGATCGAGAAATGTCCTTATTGAGCGAATCACATTTGTCTAAACTACTGATGCAGTGATTCTATTTTCACCCGTAAACAGAGCACGTAGAATATCCCCAGACATGTATAAATGCATTCTTATACTTCTTCTTTTACAAAACCACTAACAATTTTTTTTTTTGATTTTTGAAAAAACCCACTTTTCATCATGGAAAATTTCAAACATATTCAGAAGTAGAGAGAATCAGGAATGGTTACGGACTATCGCCCAGTTGTAAAGAATTATCAGTCAGGGCCAGTCTTGGTTCATCTCTACCCATGCCCACTCACGCCTGTTCTCTGAATTCTTTTCTTTATTTAAAAATTTATTTTGGGCTTCCCTGGCGGCGCAGTGGTTGAGAGTCCGCCTGCCGATGCAGGGGACACGGATTCGTGCCCCGGTCCGGGAGGATCCCACATGCCGCGCAGCGGCTGGGCCCGTGAGCCCTGGCCACTGAGCCTGCGCGTCCGGAGCCTGTGCTCCTCAACTGGAGAGGCCACAACAGTGAGATGCCCGCATACCGCAAAAAAAAAAAAAAATTATTTTATTTTAGTTTTTTGGGATATTTTCTTTTAATAGCTTTATTGAGATATAGTTGACATACAATAAAATGCACACGTTTAAAGTGTGCAGTTTGATAGGTTTTGTCACATGTGTGTAGCTGTGAAACCACCACCACAGTCAAGACAATGAACTGTCCGTCACCCACCAAAACTTTCCTCACGTTCCTTACCATCCCTCCCGTCGCTCCCTGCCTCTGCTCCCATTCCTAGGAAACAGTTATGCTTTCTGTCACTATGGAATAATTTGCATTTTCTGGCTTTTCCTATAAACAGAATCATAGAGTATACTCCTTTTTTTTTTTTTTTTTTTTGGCCGTGCCACGTGGCAGGCAGGATCTTAGTTCCCCGACTAGGGATCAAACCTGTGTCCCTTGCAGTGGAAGCTCAGAGTCCTAACCACTGGACTGGCAGGGAAGTCCCTATATACACCTTTTCTTGTCCACCTTCTTTCGCTCAGCATAATTATTTTGTGCACCAAAAGATCTGCCCAACGGAATCATCAGATGAGCATGTGCTCCTGGGCAAATATGTCTCTGTCCTCCTGGGGCTTCTCTGGACCCCTGCCCTCTCCATCCCAGTCCTTCCTCAGGACCCTTCTCTGTCCCGCAGACCACCTCGTGGAGAAGACACCTTGCATGTGGAACTCCTCCCGCGTCTGCGAGTGTCGACCTGGCATGTTCTGTGCCACATCGGCCTCCAACTCCTGTGCCCGCTGCGTCATCCGCCCCATCTGCCCACCAGGGATGGTCACCAAGCTCCAGGGTAAGCAGTTCACACCCCCAACCAAGGGGCTGAGTTCTCTGTCCTTAGGGCTGCCCCTCTCCCCACCCCCAACTACAAATGACTTTCAATCCCAGCTGTTAACTAGGTCAGGTTTGGGCTATGTTTTCTCTTTGAATAGTTAGATCCAGGGAGTGGGATAAAATCCAAACTTGGCATTTTGGTAAGAGTTTCTGAGGATTATTTTAAAAATTTTAAATTATTAAAAAAAATTTTATTCTTCTTCTTGAAATTGTTGGTCTGGTAAAATCTTGACTTGTTTGCAAGGCTGTTTTATTGACTCAAGATAGATCAATATAAAGTTTATGAAGAAGGTTCCAATTCAAATGATGGACATTCACCAGAGTGTAAAAAAGTATAAACCCTTGACAGTAGACAAAAAGACAAACAAAAAAGAGTTCATCAGCAGATGAGAGATTTCAACAAATTTTTAGAAGGTGGAAAACAGATGGAAGGGTGGTAACAAATGAAACCAAGTGGAGGAAAGCTTATGTAACTAGAATTCACTCCACGAGGCCTGCAGAAAAGTGAGGGGTAAGTTGCTCCTAAGACCCACCAGAGAGGCTCTGGGCTTAGAGCAGGCGAGCAAAACGAAGGATGGGGGTGAAGTGGAGAATTAGAAAGTTCAGTGAGCTGCAACTTCATCTCGAAAATAAAAATTTGTAACAATGCAAAATCCACCAACCAAAGTACAATCTAAAAATAAAACAAACGAATGAATATAACAACAGCAAAAAAATGTGAACAATGGTATACCATGGGCATTGACCAGTCTGAGAGATGGTGACTGATTTTTTTATCCCCTGATGAAAATGATCAACTTTTTGGCTAATGACACTGAAGGACTATCTAGGGAAAGCTAGATATTGGCCACTCTGGTGCAAAGCCCCCTTTGCTTGTGTCTTTGGGAGTACATCCTGTCAATGGGCTGTTCCTGCTAAGTCACGCTGAAGTGAAGCCTGCCAGCTCACACTCCCCACCCATGAGCCCAGAGTTCCCAGGCAGACCTCCTGCTGAGGGAAGAGACCCACTGTGAAAATGACATACTAACAACACAGTAGAAGAAACCCCACCTGCCGCTGGAATGGTCAACATCGTTCTTTTTAAATAAATATGAATGAGCAGTAAAGATTTTCAGACTTATAAGGAAAAACAGTAGTATGAAGGAGAATAACAAGATACACAAACAGAAAAACTTACTACAGATGAAGCAATGATGAACCCAGGAATGGAAGAGAAAAAAATTAGTGTCCACAGAAAAACTCCAGAAGTTGTTACAACCACAAAGTGAGAACAGAAGGCAAAGAAGAAGGAACAGCAAGAGAGTAAAGGGCAAGAAATGGCTTTTAGAAAGTGCCCTTGTTACCAATCTGTTGCCTCTCAGGTCCCAATTCACCCTTGAGTACCTGCTGTGCCCTAGAGGATTAGACTCTTGGAAGATTTCTCCTCCTTGAGTGTGATGCTATGCTTTGCCAGTAGGGGGCGCTAGAGGACCACTGCGGGAGAAAGGAGGCTTCTCTTGGCTATATTTGTTTTTTCCTGCTCCTGCTGCAGAGTCTGCCTGCAGGGCCTGTGGGTGGGGACATCTGGTGGTGTCCTGCCCCAGTCATGCTTCCAGAGCAGACAGTCCCTCGGCAACCACAGACCCAAGCTAGGTCTGGCGACCACCTTCCATGCTTCAGGCCTCATGTCAGCAAAAATGCCATAATTTCCTCTGTGGTCCCAGCCTCCCACCCCGCCCCGCTCCCAGCCTTGGGTCTTCTGCACACCATTTCTCGACACAGTTACTGTGTGCTCCCACGGTGGTGTCCCAGCTTTCCCTGTGTACCTGACCTGAAAAGTGAGACCTCAGATTGAAATGACCTACCGGGAGCAAAGCAGGATGAATGAAAATTACCCACGTGTAGACATAATAGATGCACCACCGTTTATTTATCCATTCACCAGTTGATGGACATCTGGCTTGTTTCCAGTTTAGGGCTATTATGAGTAATAGCAGCTACCACTGTTCTTGTACAGGTCTTTGTATGGACATATATTTTCATTTCATGGGTAAATACCTAGGAGACGGATGACTGGGTCACTGTGCTGGCCACACAGAATGTCTTTGAGGGCCAGATCAAAGCTGGCCACCTGTGATCTGATCCAACCACATCATTTTACACGTGGAGAGGACCATACGTAGTGCCAGAGCTAGAGCTGGAACACAGAGCTCCTGAGTCATAGCCAAGTGCTCTCTACTGGACCACACCAGCTCCTTCTTAGTTGAACAGAGAATGTTTTACTTAGCTAAAATACAATTACGTTTGAAAGCAGAATAAAAACATTTTCAGACATAACAGGGGAGAAATTCTGCTTTCCCCCCATGTATCCTTTCTTAGAAAGTTACTTGAAGATGTAATTCTGTTAACTGAGGGGCAAAAAAGAAAAAAGAAAAAGCCATGAACTCTAGAAAACAGTGGTTCTATCCCAGGAGAGCAAAGAAGGGGAGTCCCAGAATGACAGCTGTGCTAAAGACATTACAACATCTGGTTGAGCCCCATCAGAGCAAGAAAATGAAGGGCTCCAGGGAACTGTCTGTAGGAATAAAAGGTAGAATTACAATTTCATGAGTAGTAGAGTTGAAAAACTTGAGGATACGGTAAATGCACGTTATTCTTTTATCAACAAGGAAAAGAAAGGTGACTGAAAACTCTAGGGAAAATAAAAAGCTGACAAGAAATGTAGAGTTCAAATATGAAGATGAAAATTTCATCTGATTTTAAGCAATTTCTGGTTGTACCAGAAAAGAATTCCATTTGACCTTGATGTTAAGACCCTTCTCCTTCAAATGACCCAAGGATCAGGTGTTTCAATTTAAAGAGAAATATTTAAGTGTGGTGTATCTTTTTTAGTTTCTAAATTGAGACTAAAAGCAGTCAGCTTCTTCCCCCTCTTCCAATGGGCCCTCTCCAGAGAACACAGGCAGACTAAGTATGGGCTAAACCATGCCTTCTTCTCACCTTCAGATCCAAAGGAGGAAGAAAAGGGAGGGTCAGTAACCCAGGGAGAAAAGAGGGTGAGGTATGGTACATACAGAGAAGGGATGAGAGGCACCCAGGAGCGCTGGGCCCACCTTCTCCGCTTAGAGTAAGGGCAGCAGTTCTGTGGCTGGTTCCTGTCGTAGGTGTTCCAGTGGCAGCTCAGACGGAGGCTGCCTTAGAGAGAGGCCAGAGGGTGCTAACTGGGTGTAGCCACAGTTGGTGTTCTTGAGCCCAAGAGCTCCCCCAATCCTCTGGAAGCCAACTCTCACTGAATTCCCACAACATCTCAAATGCAAATAGAAACTAGCATAACAAACTGCATTATCTTCCTCATAGCCCAAGGCCTCCCGGGCCTCAACTAATTTAGGTAATTGTCTGGTGACCACGTGGAAAGACATAGCATGTATTTATGTATTTGGAGACCCCCAAAATCAGACGGTTCTTCAGGACCCTACCAATGCAAGAAGAAAATTAATCCTAGCCTCACTTTCTCTTCAGAATGTTTCAGGAAAACTCTGAGAGGTATCATGAGAGCCTTTAGAAGGGAGGCGTGTGTGGGCGGGAGGTTCGTTTTGTACCACGTAAGGGAAGGGGTGCCGCCTCCAGGAACATGGGGGCAGAGAGGGTTAGTAGCTGGGCTGGACCTACTTCAAATGTGGGTCATTTTTTTTTTTCTGTCCTAGAAAAGCAGTTAATCATAAGGTTGTAAGAAAGTGCTCAGGCCCCAGGCAGGAGGCAGTGCGGTCCAATGGAAGGTGCTCTGGGCTGGGACTCAGGAGCCCTGATTTCTGACTCTAGCTCCGGCTCTGTGGTCCTCTCCATTTGTAAAACGAGGTGGCTGGGTCAGATCAGAGATGACCATGCTTGAACTGGTCCTCAAAGACATCCTGTCTGGTCAGCACAGTGACACAGCTTTTCTGCTCCTATAGGTACTCAAGTGAAATGAAATTATATGTTTTCACAAAGACTTGTACAAGAATACTCACAGCTGCCTTGTTTATAATAGCTTCAAACTGGAGACAACCCAAATGTCCATCAACTGGTCACCGGCTAAATACATCTCTACAATGGAACAACTACTCAGCAATAAAAAGGAATGAATTACTGAGACAAGCAACGGGAATGAATCTCAGAAACATTATGCTGAGTGGAAGAAGTCAGACACCAAAGAGTACACACTGCACCATTCTGTCTAATGAAGTTCTGGAGGCAGACTCATCTGTAGTGACATGAAGCAGATCCGTGGCTGCCCGGGTGTGGGGGAGGATCGATTGCAAAAGGACAAGGGAACTTAGTGGGGAGGCGGGGATGTTCTAGATCTTGAGTGGAGTTACAGTTACCTGAAGGTACAGTCATCCCTCAGTGTCCGCGGGGGATACCCGAATCTGAGGATACTCAAATCCCTCATGTAAAATGGCAAGGTACAGCGGGCCCTCCGTCTCTGCGTGTTCTGCATCCGTGCGGTCAATCAGTCTGCAGTTGGTTGAATCCTCGGGTGTGGAATCCTCGGATGTGACCCGCAGATATGGAGGGCTGACTGCTGAATGTATACATTCCTCAAAACTCATCAAACCGTGCGCTTAGGGGACATTTCCTTCTATGTAAATCATGCCTCAATAAAACTGATTTCAGAAGAAAAGAACTTTAAGAATTGAGGCGACATTTACATACCAGAAGATGTTTAAATTTATTTGTTTGTTTACATTTATTTAATGAGATTTCTCTTCAATGAAACCAGGAAGTCTGCAGTCACGAGGCCACCTTCCCGCATGGTCACAGCTGGCTGGAGATGAGGAGTAGCTTTCTTTTTTTTTTTTTTTGAAATATTTATTTATTTAGGCTGCTCCAGGTCTTAGCTGCAAAATGTGGGCTCTTTAGTTGCCCCATGCGAACTCTTAGTTGCAGCATGCAGGATCTAGTTCCCTGACCAGGGATCAAACCTGGGCCCCTGCGCGGGGAGCACAGAGTCTTACCCACTGGACAACCAGGGAAGTCCCCCAAGGAACAGCTTTTGCACTTTGATCTTTTGAAACACAAATCTGATCGTCTCAGCCAATTAGAGCCAGAGGAATAGTGTGTTACAAAAACCTCGACATTGCAGCATTCATCTCTCACTCCTCTGTGAGTCAGCTGGGCCGCTCTGCGGTCTTGCCAGGGTTTGAAGGTTTGGTTTGGGTTTGCTCTGCATGTACTTCTGGGACCAGCGGGGGCTGGCTACCCGCCCCTGGCGTGGTCTACTTATGGCAACGGTGGGAGTGCAGAAAGGGGGCGGTGGAGGTCAGATGCCTCTTGAGGTCCAGCCATCGCTTCTCTCCCGTTCCACTGACCAGACAAGTCACACGGCCAAGTTCAGACACCATAGGGGTGGGGGATGCACAGACACCTGCCTTGACCTGAAGGAGCTGCAGAGTCACCTGGCAAAGGGTGTGGACGTGGGGCAGGATGCAGACGTGGGACCACCATGCAATCTACCACACCTATCCCACCCTGTTGCTAATTAAAACCATCACTTTGGGGAGAAAGACCCAGCGTTTAAAACAGCCTTATTGCAGTCTAATTTACATACCATAATATCTACTAGTTTTAAGTGTACAGTTCAGTAATTTTAAGAAATTTACAAAGTTGTGAAACTATTACCACCTTCTAAGAAACCTTGCAGGTTAGTTAGTTGACTAACCCTAACACTTGTAGGGCATGGGTCAGTCAATCCCATGCCCACCCCCAGCCTGGATAACCACTAATCTACTTTCTTGTTCCTCTAGATTAGGGTTTTGGGGACATTTCCATCATATGCATCCTCCTGTGTCTGGCTTCTTTCACTGAGCATAACACTTTCGAGGTTCGTCCACGCTGTAGCTGTATTAGTACTTCATTCCTTTTACTGCCAAACAATATTCTAGTGCACACGTCTACTGCATTTTGTTCATCTGTTTCCAGCGGATGGGCGTGTGGGTGGTTTCCACTTCTTTGACTTCTATGAAGAATGCTGCTATGAGCCATCTCCTCCCTCCCCCCACCTTCTATTTCCTCTGCTTAGAAATCTCCACCCCTACTCACATCCCAGCAATCCCTTCCTCAGGGAAGCCTCCCTGGTCAGATGAGGTCAAGTCTCCCATTACAGGGACCCCACCTGCCTTCGTGTGACGCCTGAGTCTGTGAGCCCCGCCAGCCGGTGGGCCCCCAGGGGTGGGGATCTTGTCCGTTTTGCTCACTGCTCTGTCCCAGCTCCCAGCACAGTCCCCAGGACATAGTAGGTGCTGAATAAAGGGCTGTTACAGTGGAGGGAAGCGAGGAGGGAGGGAGAGAGGAAGTGAGGAGACAGAGCCAGGACACAGACCTGGGTCTGCCTGGCTGCAGTGTCCTTCCCGCCCCATGTTGCTACCTCCTTGGACGTCACTAGTCCAGATGGGTAGGGCTCCTTGGCACTGATTCCTTTTTTTTTTTTAATTTAATTTTAAAAATGGAAGTCTAGTTCATTTACAAGATATTGAATATAGTTCCATGCTATACAGTAGGTCCTTGCTGTTTATCTATTTTAAATATAGTAGTGTGTATCTGTTAATCCCAAATTCCCAGTTTACCCCTCCCTCCCCCATTTCCCCTTTGTTAACCATCCTTGGTACCAATTCTAACCGGCAGGTACGGCTGAGAGGGACACCACCTATGAGCCACCTCCCCCGGGGACCCACTCTAACTGCAGCACCAACGCAGAGGACAGCGGGGTGCCCGCCAGGTGACTCCTTGGCCGCCTCTCTTCATTTGCCCTTCATACCCAGGGGATGCCCAGGGGGCAGCCGGCTGGGAGTGGAAGTGGGGCTTGGGATAGATCTCTGGGCCAAGCCCACAAGTCATTTTGGAGAATGTGGGCCTAGGTCTGTGTTGCCACCATGGAAGCCCTGAAAGCCTAGAAACCCAGGCCCTGCCCTCAAAGTGCCTGTCAGAGGCTGTAGGCAGGGGACCTGGGGTCTCAGGCCTCCTTTTCCATCTTGACTGTCCTTCTTACTTCTGGTCTCTCTCCCCGCAGCCCCACCCCCTCCCTGATCTCCCTGGCCGACTCCCTGACTGGTAAGGAGCGTGGAGGGGACGTCACCCACGTGCGGGGACGCGCCTCTCTCTCAACCAGCACTCCTATATCCTTCTCCTCCACAGGGAAGCCCACTCTGGTTTCAGGTAATGACCACCCCCATGAAGCAGGGCCTTCCTCCCTGGGGACCACAGGAGGGAGGGTTCTTACTAGGCGACAGCATCCACTTGGTTGGAGGCGGGGGGGACCAAGCCTGACCCCAGGTCTCCGGTTTCCTGATCTGGGGCTGTGACTCTGTCACTCGCTAGAGCGGATTCCTTAATTCTTCTGAGCAGGGATTTTATTCACAGCTTCACCCGCATGGCCCATAATTGCTGCTCAGAAAATATTTGGTGACTGATTCATGACCTTGACTAGTTTCTTACTTCTTCTGAGCTTCATCACCTGTAACGTTGTAACAGCATATACCATGCAGGGTAGTAAGCAGTGTCCAGTACACATGAGCCTTACCCGCTCCCCTTAGACGGTCGCTCTCAGTACCATGCGTTTTAGGACTTGCAGTTCTACTCTTAGACACTAGGTGGCAGTAGTTCTCAGGCCAGCGGCGCTCAAAGAGGTCCTGGACTTGGCACCATCAGCAACTTGTTAGAAAAGCAAATTACCAGCCCGACCCCAGACTACTGAATCAGAATCTGCATTTTAACATGGTCCCCAGGAGATTCATACGCACAGGAATGTTTGAGAAGCACTTATCTGGCACATGCTACTTTTTTAACATCTAAAAATGGACTTTAAAGAATAATAACTATATATTGATATTCAAAAGTAGCAAAGCAAGTTAAGTATTAAGTGGTAAAGAAATATATCCAGATAGTGGTTAAGAGCGTGGGCTCTGGAGTCCTCCTGGCCTGGCCTAATGTGCTTCCTAGAGCCAGGTGAGGAAGGACAGGTGGGTAAGCGCTGGACAAGATAGCTATAGACAGGATCTGGGTTTCTGTCCTGGCTTGGCAAAGGACCAGGTCCTGTCAGCCACAGTAGAGTCTGTGTCCAGGAGGAAGTAGTCTGGAGCGAGGGCTGTCCTGTGTGGTTGCTATAGGGCCCCGGCTCACCGCCATGATTCAGACTTCGGGGGCCACCAGTGCCAGGGCAGGCGAGAGAGCAGGGCGCCTCTGTGTTCCAGGACCTGTGCTCTTCTGGGTGATCTTGACACTGGTGGTGGTCGTCAGCTTTGGCTCCTTTCTCCTGTTCCACCGGAGGGGCTGCAGGAAGTGGATGGGGCAGAGTGAGTGCATGTGTCCTTGGGGCCTTGGGAGGGCAGGGTGCTCTGTCCTAGCCTGGCCTGGGTCCCTCTCCCGCCCTGCCCGCTGAGGCTGTCTGAGGCTGGCCTCCCTAGCCTTCCTCCCGTTGTCGTTTCAGAGCTCCACCTGTGCTACCCAGTCCAGACCTTCCAGCCCAAGCTGGAGCCTGTGGGTGAGTGTCCAGAGGTCCAAAGGGGCTACGTGCAGCTACACAGCAGCTCTGGACCGTGGGTCTGGATCTCCCTCGGGGTTCCCTCTGTAGGGGTTCCCACAAGCTGCTCCTCCTTTCTGTGCAACCTCATCTGTGATGGGAATATAATGTGGGTGGAAACTCTGACATGCCCTGTTCGGCATCGGATGGAGTGCGGGCATGAAGTTTCAAAAATCCACCTTATCTCCATTCTTGCCTCTATTGTGCCCTCAGAAGAGGCCTTCCCTTCCTCTCTTCTCTCTGTCGCCCCTTCCCAGCCTCCCTATTATTTTCCCCTCCCCATTCCTCCCTTCCTCCTCTCACTCCCTCCCTCCTGCTGGCAGCTGAGGGCATAGGGGTCGGGGTGGGGGTGGGTGTAGGCTGACAGGGCTAGCATCCTGATTCTGCCCCTTATGAGCTACATGACCTTGGGTGAGTTACTTAATTCCTCTGTGTCTCAGTTTCTCCATCTGTAAAATGGGAACAGTGGGGCCTAATTCAGAGGGCGGGCGTGTGGATCCGTCGCGATGGGCCTGTTAAGTGCTGTGCGGGGCACCTGCACGTAGTCAGAGCTCAGCACAGAGTGGCTGCTGTCTGCTGATGCCCGCCCCCGTGTCTGGGGCCTTTTTCCTCAGCAGGAGTCCCAGGCCTTCCTATGTTCTACGTTTTTCTGAACTCCTCTTTCTGATCCCTGGCCAGCCTCCAAGCCACCTCTTCCAGGCAGCCTTCCATGCTCCACCCATCTAGGCAGCAGACTCTTTCAGCTCTCACCTCGGGGGAGGGGACCCCAGCCATCTTGTGCCAAGTGTCTCCTCTCCTCTGGGCAGCCTCTTTCAAGGCAGGGCAACGTCTTCCTCAGCATGTCACAAGCATTGATTGAGCACCTACTGTGTACAGGCCCTGACCACAGGGGAAGGAGTGGACACAAATGGTCTGAACTTCCCTTTCTGGTTTCAAGGCAGGCTCCCGCAAAGGGACTCACTGACTGAGAGCCCCAGGGGAGGCAGGTGATGCTCTTCATTCCGTAAAGAAGAGACAAGACCCGGGGCCACACCACCTGTAGGGGCCACACCAGACTCAGGCGCTGGTCCTGGAAACGGCCGGTCTTGTTTGTAGAGGGCTCAGTCCTGCCCCCACTTCCTTCCTCCCCACCAGGTTGTCTACTACCCAGTGCCCACCCTGGAGCCCAGTGGTCAACTCAGACCCTGCCCCCCAGGTCCCCAGGCCCCATGGAGAGCCTTGCTGTAGCACGGTTTCTAACTTGGGCCCCTGAACACAGTGCAGTGAGGCATGTTTTGGATTTGATGAGTTTCACAAGCAGGTGCTTGCGTTCCCTTCGCAAGGGGGGTTTTTGTGTTTTGACAATTTCAAGCCTTTTTCCGTGAGCTGTCAGGCTCAGTGTCTCACTGAAACCCGCGTTTGCTTTCTTGACATTTTCTAGTATTAGAGTTTCCATTGCTGTCAGTTTATTTTTTTTCTTCAAACCTCCGTGATAGCAGTTTTGTCACACACACACACACACACACACACACACACACACACACACACACAAAAGACCGAGAGAGAGCAAGAAAGACAGAAAGCACCTTCCCTTAAGAAACCAGACCTACCAGGAACCAAGCCTGGGGCTCAGTGGTGGCCACTCTCTTTGGGGCCGTTTCTGGCCCGCTGGCTTCCGGTGGGTCCCTGGGGGTCTGGTTCCCAGGCCCGAGAGGGAAGGAGGTGCCGCCGGGGGCAGGATGCGTATGGACTGAGCGGGGTGGATGCAGTGGGGGCTGGAAGGGCGCAGGAGCCTTTATTCACTCGTCTGCTCCTTCATGTCTCCGTGGGGCACTGCCTATTGGCCCTGTGCTGGGTACAGAAACTGCCCTCCCGAGCTTTCAGGCCAGCATCAGTTGCTCAAATGACTAAAGACGAGCGGGCTGGAAATGGTTGCCCCAGCCCTCCCGGTCCCGGAGCTCCAGGGCTGGGGGAGCCCCTGGTGCGGTAAGCCGTGCGTCAGCAATCTGGGCAGATGCCCCTTTGATGCTCACCCCCATCTCTGAATGGATTTGACTTGGTGACAGGCACACACGTGTTCTCATTTTACTCCTCCTTGTGAGGCGCCCGCTGTTATCCCCATATCACAGATGAGAAAGCTGAGGCACAGGAAGATGAAGGAGCTTGTTTAAGGCCACTTGATTAATGAGCAGTACGAGCAACCAGGATTTTGTCGGTGGTGGTGGTGAGATTTTTGCATAAATGGTCTCACCCTTGGCACTGTTGACATCTGCATGGGATCATTCTTTGCCAAGCGAGTTGTCCTGTGCGTTACAGGATGTCAGACAGTTCCCTGGTCTCATACTAGTAGCTCCTCCCATCTGTGACAGCCAAAAATGTCTCCAGGTATGGCCAAATTTCCCCTGGAGGGGAGTGTCACTCCTGGCTGAGAAACACTGATTGAAATTCTTTTAACCCTTCATTTTAAAGGACACTATAGTCATCACTTTATCTGTTACTTCAGGCAGGTTTAAGTTGGAAAAAGTTTTTGTTTGTTTTGAAACAATTTCAAACATACAGGAAAGTCTCAAGGACGGTGCAGAGAACTTATTTTTTTTGAACCATTTGAGAGTAACTTACTGACATAATGCCGTATCATCCCTGAGTACCTGAGTGTGTATTTCACACGACTGTAGTCAAACCATCAAAATCAGAGAATTCACTTTGATGCACCACCACCAACTAATTCTCAGACCCCACTCAAGTTTCTTCATTGATCCAAATAATGTCGTATCGAACAAAAGAATGCAGTTCAGAGTCTCGTACTGCATTTGACCATCGGGTCTCGTGTCCCCTCCAGTCTGTATTTCCCTCCCGGTCATGACCTTGCCACTTTGGAAGATTCCACCAGTGATTCTGTGGCTGGCTCTCACCTGGGGTTTGCCTGACGTTTCCTCACGCTTGGACTCAGGTGGTGCGTCTCTGGTGGGAGGATCCCAGGAGTGGGTCATCCACCCCGCCAGATTTCCCTTTGTCCCTTCCCCGCCGTGTTCACCGTGAGCCCTTGATTAGGGTGGTGTCTGCCAGGCTTCTCCACCATGAAGTCCTCTTTCCTCTGCGGTTATTGCTAAGTACTCTGAGGCTCTATGAGTAACTGGTGCCTCATCAACTTTGCTCCATTTCTGTAAGTATATCTGTCTGGACTCATGGATTCCTCTCTTACTGTACTGCCATCATTATGTAACTTGATGCTCACATTTTCCCAGGTTAGGCCAGTGGGGGCCCCTTCAAGCTGGCTGTTGCGTCCTTTTGTCCCCATCCTTCTGTGTTTGGAGCACTTGTTTTTTCTTTCTTTCTTTCTCTTTCTTTCTTTCTTTCTTTCCTTCCTCCCTTCCTCCCTCCCTCCCTTTCTTTCTTCCTTCCTTCCTTCCTTTCTTTCTTCCTTCCTTCCTTCCTTCCTTCCTTCCTTCCTTCCTTCCTTCCTTCTTCTTTTTTCCTTTTTTGGCCGAGATGGGAGAGTTGTGGGATCTTAGTTCCCCAACCAGGGGTTGAACCCTGGCCCTCAGCATTGAGAGGGCTGCGTCCTAACCACTGGACCGCCAGGGAATTCACTGGAGCACTGCTTTATTCTACGATATTCCCAGCTTAGCTTGTAATTCCCTGCCCTGTCCTGGATTTGAATCTAGGGGTGCTTGTTGCCAAACGCCTTCCCTGGGTCTGTTCTGCTTTCCACAGAAGCTGGGACCCCAGGCCAGAGAGGGGATGGGACTGAAAGGGAAGAGTGATAGGAATGGAAGGGATGGATAACTTGGGTGTCAGAACCCACGTGCTTGGCTTGAGCAGCCCTCAGAGAAGCCCTGGGAAACCAGGCACTCCTCCCCGAGGGAGGAGGGGCCCACCGACGTCCAGTGCGTGTGTCCCTGGACTTGTGTCCTGGGATGCTGGACATATTTTATGAGAAAATTGTTCTTATTCCAAAGAGCAAGGATACCAATAAGTGAAGACAGTGGACTGAAGCAACATTTTAGGGGAAAAGCACTTATGAAATCTGACCTCTGTACTTGGCACGATTTGCTCTAGGTCTTTATCAAAGTACACATGAGGGTTGTAACACGCCTGTAGGCCGATGTTGGCGCCCTCCGGATTCTGCCTTTTCACCTCGATGTTATTTTATGCTTGTTTCCGAGAGTCAGTATCGAATGCTGGTTTTCTTTTCGGTGTGATGGAGTTGCCACGCCACTGGAGTATCCTGGGGTCCCTATGTGCTAGGCGGCATCCCGGTCGCCTTCTCTTTTAATCGTTTTAATTAAAAAATTCTAAATGGACTTCAGTTTTTAGAGAAGTTTTAGACTTACAGAAAACTTGAGAAGTTAGTACAGAGAGTTTCCGTATAGCCCACACCCAGTTTCCTCTATTATGAGCATCTTACATTAGTGCGGTAAGTTTGTCGCAACAAACGAACCAATACTGATACATTACTATTGTATTAACTAAAGTTCATACTCTGTTCAAATCTACTTAGTTTTGCCTAATGTCCTTTCATTGCTCCAGGATCCCACCCAGTACACCACATTACATTTAGTCATCATGTCTTAGGCCCGTCTGGCCTGTGACAGTTTCTGGCTTTCCTTGTTTTTCTGACCTTGGCAGTTTTGAGGAGTTAAGGAGCATCCTACAACTTGCTTGTCGGTTAAGTTGTAGGGTGGCTCTCTGCTTAGAGTTTGTCTAGTGCCTTTCTCCTGATTAGATTGGAGTTGTGGGTGTGGGAGAGGAAGACCATATGGGTTCAGTGTTATTTTCATCACAACATATCAAGGGTTTTGCTCTCAACGTGATTAATCCCTGGGCACCTTCAGTTTTGAGATCTCATTTAACCTTCATAAAAACCCTCCAAAGTTGGCATGACCTGTCCCCTTTTCCAAATGAGAGAACTAAAGGCTGGGAAAGGTGAAGGATGTCGCGCTGGGGCCTCACTGCTAGGAAGGCCTGCGGCGAAGGACCGCTAAGCTGCTTTACTGTTTGGCACCTGTCTTGTTTTCCACTTTTTGGTTATTAGAAACTGCACCACTGTGCACAGGCTGGTCGCTTTCCTTCGGGTTATTTCCTGAGGGTGTGTCCCTGAAGAGGGATTACTGGGTCAAAGTGTGTGAAGTTTTCATTGCCCAATGGCTTTCGAGAAAGAGGAAACCAGTTCACAGGCATCAGCAGCTGTGTTCCTGTTTACCCATGTCCTCTCCAAGACTGCATTTTATCATCTTAATTTCTTTTGTCTTGTTACTTTGTCACACCCTTTCTTCCCCCCAAGACTTGCTGCGAATGACAGTTGGCTGTTTGCAAAAGTCAAAATCACTCTCAAAGGAGGAAGATTTGGCTTCACTGACATCCTTTAAAAGAATGTGCCTCAGGCCAGACAGTGTTTCTCAAAGTGCTGGCTCTGGTGATGGATAGTGGCTGCCTCGTGGGAGGGGCCACGGCCTCTCAAGGTGACCACTCTGCTGGCAACAGCATTTACCAGATTTGTTAAATCGAGAGTCAAGAATTGTGTCATTTTACACATGTGCTTCTTTTGACCATTATTCTGATCCATTTCCCCTTTAGACACTTTACCTGCTGATGGTCATTTAAAAGGGACATGGAAGGGCTTCCCTGGTGGTGCAGTGGTTGAGAGTCCGCCTGCCGATGCAGGGGACGCGGATTCGTGCCCCGGTCCGGGAAGATCCCACATGCCGCGGCGCGGCTGGGCCCGTGAGCCATGGCCGCTGAGCCTGCGCGTCCAGAGCCTGTGCTCCGCAACAGGAGAGGCCACAACAGTGAGAGGCCCGCGTAGCGGAAAAAAAAAAAAAAAAAAAAAAAGGGACATGGAAGAGTGTCCTCCAGACTGACCTGGTGTCCACACAGCAGGTTCAAACTGCCCGTCTTGTATTTTCGTGGTCAGTCGGCCTCCAGTGAGGGTTTCTGCTAGGATTCGGGGATGCTCATTCCCTAGAGGGGCTGAGGTCAGACGGTCTTCCAGAGGTGACTTAGCTGGCATGCTGGCCTCTTTTCACGAGGTTTCTCTGGTTAGGTGTGCACACCGAATAGCAACAAAAGCCAAGTCTCTGTAGGTGATTTCTTCGGGAGTCGTAAGAGGCCCTGTGCCCCCAGAGGACGGTCAGCTCCTAGGGGTCGACTCGCCCTGGCTTAGACAGACGCCTGGTACCATCTCCAGCTTTCCCAGCTGGCCACTGGGCCGTGATTAAATGTCAGCATCTACTTGACCATGACCCGGAGCCCAGTTTAATACGAGAGGAAAGTTGGAGAGGAGGGTGGGGTTTGGGACGAGAAGAAAAAGGTTGTGCCCTAGGGATCATTGCATACTGAGCCCACCAGAGCGTGGGATGACCGCTGAGACCGGCCACGTGGGCTATTTCAGGCACACGTGATAGAAAACCGAACTCACGCTGGCCTGAGCCAAAAGGGCTCCGGGGTCCACTGGCTTTAGGCATGTCCGATGCAGGTCTAAGAAAAGGTCCTCAGGATCTGTCACCCGCTCTCTATCGCCTAGGGGTCCTCCGTGTGAGTTTCACATGGTGCCTCGGGCCGTTCTGGCCTCTCCAGCCCCTGGAGGCCACCAGGTGGTAGCAGCAGCCACAGACCAACTTCTGACCCAGCAGAAGTGTCTTCGGCTCCAGCTGGGGTGCGCGCTCGTCCTGAACCAGTCCTGTGCGTGTGTGGGAGTGGGAGGGCTGTGCAGGGGTCCGGTGTGCTGAGGGGCTTGGTGGCTGGAAGAGAGGTGACTCCCCTGTTCTCTGGCTGCCGCTGGGAGGTGAGCCCCTGTGCCCTGGGCCTGAAACCCGTCCACTGCTCTCCAGGTCTGACCGAGGCACCAGCTGCCACCCCGGGGGCAATGGAGGGCGCATTTGCCCACAGGTGGGGGGGGAGGTGCAGGGCCAGGCAGCTGCCAGACCCTCCTTGGTGAATTCACTGCTCTTTTGTTCTTTGCAGATTCCAGGCCCAGGAGGAACCCGACAGTAAGTAGCCCCTCCCTTGCCTCCACCCCAGCTTTGTGCCCCTAACTCTGACTCCTTCCCTAGCAGATCTGCTGGTTCTGAGAGCAGCTGCGTGGATCCCAGCCCTCCCAGGGCCCAGGTGCAGGTTCCCCTGCAAGTTCAGGCCGGGTCTGCCCCACGCAGGGAGCGCTGAGCACAGCGGGGCCTGAGCCAGGCCCTGGCGGAGGATGCAGAGCCCCACCCCAGACAGCAGCCTTGGTTCCTGGCTCATCCTGCCGGGGACTTCCAGAAGGGCCTGCCAGACAGTGGGTTTGGTTTTGGCCATGTGGGTGCCAGGTGTGGTGAGAGGGAAGGCTGTGTTCATTCCCCCCTTTCTCCATCACTCCTCCGTGAGTCTCGTCCTCAAAGCTGGGATGTCGAATCAGCAGCACGAACTTCTGAAACTTGAGCTTTTCTCATACGGAGCACTTACGGTGCACCAGGCACCTGGCTTCGTGCTTTCTTGAAGTTATTCTGGGTAGTCCTTACAAAACACAGAGGTTGGTACTGTTGTCCCACTGTATGGAAGAGGAAACGGGGGCCCAGACAGGAAAGGTGCTTCCACGGTTGGAAAATAGATCAGCTAGGATTTACGGCCTGGTTTGTGTGACTCCGAAGCTGGTGCTCTGAACTGTTACCCTGAGCTGCCTCCTAGCAAGAGCATTTTCACCTGCCTTTTATGAAGCGCTCGCCGTGTGCAGGCGCTGGGCTGGGGGCTTCGCACAGGTTACTGCTGGTCCTGCAACCACCCAAGATGCGGCGCATACACCAGGCCCTCATTGGGCTTGTCCTGGCGCCCTGCTCTGTGCCCAGCCTCCCAGGGGCAGCACGGGGACCAGTGCCGGGGGGGAGCAGGGGCACTGCCCCGGCAGCTGAGGGGGGAGCAGGACAAAGCACACCATATGGGCTGGGTTCGCCCGCTTTTCTTCTTTTCCACTTATCAGTTCTCTGTTACTTTCTTTTTTTTTTTTTTTTTTTTTTTTTGCGGTACGCGGGCCTCTCACTGTTGTGGCCTCTCCCGTTGCGGAGCACAGGCTCCGGATGCGCAGGCTCAGCGGCCATGGCTCACGGGCCCGGCCGCTCCGCGGCATGTGGGATCCTCCCGGACCGGGGCACGAACACCTGTCCCCTGCATCAGCAGGCGGACTCTCAATCACTGCGCCACCAGGGAAGCCCTGTTACTTTCTTTTAACTCAAATTTTCGTACATGAGAACGGTTTCCATCCTTTATCTTTAAACATAATAGATGGAACCACAATACAAGTTCAGGTTCAAATCATGGGAGATCACATTCAGACATGCTTGGGTCAGACAGGTTGCTGTTATGAGGCCAAGAAATTTCATGAAAAGGTATTTAACGATTTGTAAGATAATCAAATACCTTTTGGCCACGTGGGCCAAAGCATTAATAGTAACATGTTCAAGAATGCCGTCTTTTGGACTTCAAATTATTTTAAAAGAATATTCAGGGGACTTCCCTGGTGGCGCAGTGGTTAAGAATCCACCTGCTAATGCAGGGGACACGGTTTTGAGCCCTGGTCCAGGAAGATCCCACATGCCACGGAGCAACTAAGCCCGTGTGCCACAACTACTGAGCCTGCGCTCTAGAGCCTGCAAGCCACAATTACTGAGCCCTCGTGCCACAACTACTGAAGCCTGTGTGCCTAGAGCCCGTGCTCCGCAACGAGAGAAGCCACCACAATGAGAAGCCCACGCACTTCAACAAAGAGTAGCCCCCACTCACTGCAACTAGAGAAAGCCCGCATGCAGCAACAAAGACCCAGTGCGGCCAAAAATAAAATGAATAAATAAATTTAAAAAAAAAGAATACTCAGGATTATGTAGCTATACTTTCTGCCTTACTCAAACTCATTCCCTTTTGAAGGCTGAAGGTAAATGGTATTTACATTAGAACATTTTACAAGAGCACTTCTCCTTGGCACTTACAGAAAAGTGAAAAACGAAACCGACATTTTCCTGCGATGTAACTGTTTTTAGAATACATTAGTGTGATCATAAAAGGCTGCTGTCCCAGGAGCAGGGGAATTGGGGTGGGCCTGGAGCTGATACTTGTAGACTTGGGCTAACGTGCATGGATTCCAAAGCGAGATACTGGGTGGGGTTCAAGCACTGGCCGGACACTTACCAACTAACCCTGAGCAAGCTACTTGACTTGTCTTTTTTTTTTAGATGTTGGGGGTAGGAGTTTATTAATTTTTATTTATTTTTGCTGCGTTGGGTCTTCGCTTCTGTGTGAGGGCTTTCTCTAGTTGTGGCAAGCAGGGGCCACTCTTCATCGCGGTGCACGGGCCTCTCACTATCGCGGGGCTTCTTGTTGCGGAGCACAGGCTCCAGACGTGCAGGCTCAGTAGTTGTGGCTCACGGGCCCAGTTGCTCCGCGGCATGTGGGATCTTCCCAGACCAGGGCCCAAACCTGTGTCCCCTGCATTAGCAGGCAGATTTTCAACCACTGCGCCACCAGGGAAGCCCCTACTTGACTCTTCTGTGCCTCAGTTTCCTGATCTGTAAAATATCTGCTAATATTAGCCACCTTGTAGAGTGGTTGTTAAGGATTAACACATGTCAAGGGCCACGCACCTGGTAAGCATTGTATGCAATGCTGACAGTATCATTATTTAGTACAAGTTAAAAACAACGTGACTTCACAGGGTCCCACACTCAGGTATGTCAGGCTATCAAGGCTGAGAAGCCCAGGGTAGTGCATGACGGCTTTAAAGCAGAGAGGGAGATTCACTGGGGTCTATGGAGATGAAGAAACAGGGGTTCCCCAGCTCAGAGACTGGGGGAGGTTGGGGCATCCTGCATCAGCACCATTTCCTCTGTGCCCACTGCAGCTGATCGGGAGGGTATCGGTGGCAGAGCCGGGCCTTGAGGAGCAGGGGTTAACGAGCCCCCCAGCTGTGGAGACCTGCCCCAACCTGGAGAGCCTGCAGCTGCTGGAGGCCAGCCCAGCCAGCAGCCCCTCCACCTCCATGGACCTTCCTGAGCCCCGAGGGACCGCGGAGCACACCAACAACAGGATTGGTGAGTTGGCCTGTTTGGGGGGTCCTGGGGTGCTCAGGGGCAGGAGAGATGGGCCCTGAGCCCCCAGCGGGGACTAGAGACCCTGAGGACGGAAGGCCCAGCAAGGAAGAGGCAGGGGTTCCTCCCCCGGCCCTCATGAGTAGGAGACAATTTCTGTGGAGTTAAGCCCTTCTCAGGGGGCGTGGAGCAGCTGCCGCCACCTCTTCATCCCAGTGTACATTTCTGTAAGGTAGGGATAGCAGGACTTCTGCCTTCACGGAGCCCATCGTGAAAATCCGTGAAATGATGTGCATGAAGTCGTCCTGGGGGGTGGGGCTCCCCCTGCCTGGTGCCTGCTCTGATTAGAGGGAAAGTAACCGCCAGCCCAGCCCCCAACGAAGGGCCCCTGAGGGGGATGGAGGGAGACATCAGGGAAGTAAGAGCTGCCGCTTGGCTGACGCATTTGGGCATGGCACGCTGGTCACCTCTTGTCACACAGCCTTCCGAGGATGGGGTCTTTCCCTCCTTTTTCCAATTGGGGAAACAGCGGTTCAGGGGAGAGAAGTGATTTTCCCAGTCACACAGCTACCAAGTGGCAGCATGGCTGCAGGCTCCGAAACCCCCCGGTCTGTCCGCATCAGTACCCTGCAGTGGAACCCGGAGGCCAGCGCGCCCCGAACTGCAGCCACCCTCCAGCCAGGGCGAAACTTCCGGTCCCGAAGTCCTCCTTGCCTCTCTCCCCCTCCTCTCCACCCTGCTACAACCAGAACGTTTCTACCAAAATGGTTACCTGCCCATATTACACCCCTGCCTGAAGCCCTCCAGGGGGTCCCTGGTACCTGCAGGGTGAATTCCAGGCTTCTTATTCCAGCATTTAAGCTGCCTCCTCCCCACCAGTCTTGCCAGCCTCCCCACCCCACAGGTCTGCTCCTTCCTCCCACTCAATGTCAGTTTCCTAATCACCGGAGCCCTTTCTCACTTCTGAGCTCCCAGGGCGGCTGCTTTCTCACCTGAAACAGCCAACTCCACCTCCTTGAATCTAGTTAATTCTTGATGTCCTGAGGACCCTGTTTATTTGCCTCCTCCTCCAGGAAGCCCTCCCTGCCCTCTCCACTCTCCCGTCTAGGAGATGCCCCTGTGCTGTGTGGCCCCAGAGCCCAGGCCTCCCCTCCTAGTGTCCTAAGCACCCAGCAGTGTGTGTTTGCAGCCTCCTTCCCCACCCCCACCCCCATCCACTTGGCTGTTAGCTCCCCGGGGGCAGGGCCTTAATTGGCTCCATCTCTGTCTTTGGAGGGTTAACCATCACTGAGATAATTCCAAAGAGGCATTTGTGATCGTCCTACACATTTGTGTGGCAGGGATTGGTGGATAGAACGCTTTAGGGCAGAACCCTTAGCACCAAACTGAAACTTTTGGAATTGTAGCTTTCAGCAAGTTTTACTGGAAAAGAATGTATTTTGGGAAATACCACTGAAAGCATCTCCTGCAAATTTCCTAAGAAGTCCTAATTTGAACATTTGAGTCAAAGCTGAGTGCAGTGCCTGGAACCACAGGGCTGGGGCTCTGGGAGTGTTTGGGGGGGAAGGGGGAGGGAGGCACCAGGCTCCCAGGTGGGCTGGGGCTTGGGCAGCCTGGCCTGTAAGCCTGGCTGGTAAGCAGGTTGGAGATTCTCTTGGGACATTCAAGAGATGGTGAGCCCTTTGTTCTCCTGACACCTCCCTAGAGGAGTACCCCCTTGTACAGTTCCCAAGGGGACCAAACTCTGGTTGCGCTTTACCCCTCTACCCCTGGGCACCGGGCAGGGGGAGCCCCTTCCCCTCATCTTCATCCCCCTCCCCGTCCAGGACAACTTCCTTGGATTCTGGAGCCCTGGGTGGGGCAGGAAGTCCAAGCAACTTCTGGAAGACCCTCCTCTCCCAACTTGGGAGTGGGCAGCCCTGTGATGGGGGATAGAGCTAGAGGAATCAGGACCCGAGGAATGTGAGGGGATCACAGCCTGGCCCCCAGCTTTGGCTGCTTCTCCCTGGACAAACTCACCCCTCTTCTTCCACACCCCTGCTCCTCTATGTCTGTCTTCTGTCTGTCTCATCTCCTCTAGCGCTGTGCGACCTCCTCTGTGTTCTCTCTCACCTCCTGGGGTCCCCTGTCCCTCACCGTCACTGGCTCCCATCTTTTGCCAGCCCTTTTGGTCAGGTTCCCAGGGCAAAAGACCTGCAGGTCTTGATGGAGGGTATGTGGCTTGAGGCCACACTCTCTCTTTTGGGGTGTAGGGGGGGCTCCCAGCCCATAGCTTGTTTCACGCTTGTAGCCTTCCCTCTAGTTCTCACTGCTATTTTGAACACTTCTCTCTATCCTGGAAGTATCAAAGACCAAAACAGAAGAACTGGCATTATGCAATGGGGTTGAGCGTGTGGGGGCCCCCAGAATCTCTGGGGGGTTCCTGAATTGGAGGGGTGTAACTGGGTTCCTCAGAGAGGCAGGGATCCCGAGCTCCCTGCCCCACCCTAGCACTCAAGTTCCCTCTTGAGCTTCCCCATTCGGACTCCAGAGAGAGTTCCAGGGCTGAGCGGCTGGGAGCTCGTACCCTGCCCTGGGCTCAAGGCCATCAGAAGCTGGACTGCTGGTGTTTGGAGTTAGCTGACCTGGGTGAAGGCCAGGCTCCCCACGTCCCAGCTTCTTGGGCACCTTACTTAGCTCCCCTGAGACTCCAAAGCCCTAGTAGCAGGTGGTCAGCAGACCGCGAGGGGTCATGCCTCTAAGAGGCTGGGCTGCTTTTTCATCCACGCGAGCCACACGAGCAGCCCTATGTGCTGGGCAGGCACGTGGCCATAAGCAACAAACGTCAAGCTATACCAGCCCCTGCAAAGCTGTCCAGGTCGTAGGCTGTTGGTGATTATTAACAGGGTTGAGGTTTCTGCAGGGTGTGACCATCTGTCTGGGTTTGCCCAGACTGAAGAGGTTCCTGGGATGTGGAACTTTCAATACTAAAACCAGTAGGAGCATCCCAGGCAAACCAGGACACGTTGCTGTCCCCTTGCCACCACCACCCGCCCCCCACCCCAGGTTTCTGCTTTAGGCACGTGGATATGAACTGAAAGGGCAGCTGGGCAGGGTGGAGTTTCTTTGGGGATTTCTACTAACGACCTGGTGACCTTGGGCAGGTCATTTAACATCTCTGGGCTCCAGATTCTTTATCTGTAAATGGGGATCACGATAGACTATCTACCTTGTGGAAGTGACGTGAGGATTCGGGAGCTAATGTGTGAAAAGCATCTGGAACGGCATCCAGCTAAACTCCGCGAGTGTTCACTGGTGCTATTGGTGTCCATGTCATTCTCCAATTTCTCCCCATGGCTTCCTTTCTCTCCTAACCCCGTTGTCTTCTCTTCTACCCCATCTTGGCAGAAGTGTCGAGAAAATCACAGGCACTTCCTATACGTGGGCCAGTCCTTAACCCCTCAGCACACAGTTCCTAGCTGTTTTATCTCCTTTGAGCCTCAGAATACCTGTGAAGTCGGCGGGGCCTACTGTGTATCAGAGAGGCTGTGCCATCTGCCTGAGGCCACACAGCAGAAGTGGCAGAGCTGGGACTGGGACCCTCCTCTGCCTCCTTGCTTCCATCCAGCTGGAGCTATTGTCTCATCTCCCCCACCCTTTTGCCTTGCAGAGAACATCTACATCATGAAGGCCGACACTGTGATTGTGGGGACCGTGAAGGCCAAGGTGCCTGAGGGCCAGGGCCCGGTGGGGCCGGCAGGGTCCGAGTTCGAGGAGGATCTGGAGGTGGACCATGCCCCCCACTACCCAGAGCAGGAGACGGAACCACTGGCGGGCAGCTGTGGGGACGTCATGTTCTCGGTGGAGGAGGAAGGGAAGGAGGACCCCTTGCCCACGACCGCCTCTGGGAAATGAGGCCTGGCCTGGGCTGGGGCTGAGAGGGCAGCTGGGTGCCTCTGGGAGGCCACGGTGACCCTGGTGGCACCAAGCTGGTAGCACCCACCTGGTGGCAGAGGCCCATCTGGCCTGAGGTGAGGTTCCAGCATCCAGCGGTAGACCCAGCCTATCAACGCAGGAGGCTCTGCTTGTCTGTACCTGCCTCCCCACCCAACTGCCCCCCAACCCAGACCCTGGGGAGCCCGGGCCTGTGCGGCAGAGACGACCAAGGGGCTAGATCTGAACAGCGCTGTGTGTTGGGGCAACAGGCAGCCAGCAGGGCCTGGGCACCCTGCATTCTGCTGCTGCCAGCCCTCCCCTGTTCTGTAGCCCCCACGGTGGGCCCAGGGCCCAGCGCACATCACTGTTCCCGCAGCAGGAGGCATCTCGGGACCCAGAGACCTGCAGATTCTTTGCAGCCGTGGTGCCCCTGCCTGGCCAGAGACCCGCCCACCCAGCTGCTGCCTGGAGAAGGGCCTGCTCTGCTTCGCCCAGGGGGGCTCCCTCCCTGCGTGGACAAGGGGGACTGTGGACCCTTCTTGGGTCCTTACCCGCTCTGTGGGCACCTGTGCTCTGTCCCGGGCCACCAAAGATGCGTCTTCCCCAGATCTGCCACGTGCACAGATCCTGGTGGTACCAGGCCCTGCCTTTGGCTCTAGCTGCTCAGCACCCATGATGGGGGTGTGGGTGTCAGAAGACTACTTGGTTTCACTGACATTCTGCCGGAAAAGAAAGAGCGTTTCGTAGTTCAGTCTGGACTTTAGGATTTTTACGTTTCACACAAAGGAGTCAAGTGCCCTGACCTGGGGCTTCTTCCTGCTCTCCCCAGGGCTCTCAGACTCATGGCAAAAAACAAGTGGTCTTGGGAAGGGAGTGTGGGCAGATGAGGCCCGGGGCACTGAGTCGCAGGCAGCCTGGAGACTGCTGGAATTACCCGTTGGAAGCCGGCCCCGGGAAGGCCGCTGTTTACTCACCAGCCTGCTCGGTCTCTGGAGGAAGTTGAGGCTGGCTCCGGCTTCACCAGGGTAGTTTCTGAAACTGCTCAGATGTTTTGGGGAAAGTTGGAGAGAGGCTGGATGCTGTGAGAGACCGTTTACACCAGAACCTGAAGTTTACGTGGGCCGGACAATGGCCAAAACCCCCCGTGCCCGGACAGTGTGAGGACTCTGCTCCCTCCTGCCACTACCCCCCACCCCCCAAGGGCTCCCTCACCCAATGGCCAAAACTTTGGTCCTTTAAAAATTCATAAGTTCCCTTAAAAACCAATCATAAGGCTCAGGAAATTCTCCCTGAGATTTGAGTACCTCTGAGCAGAAGGGTCCGAGCCATCTCTCTCCCCACAAGACAACGGCTCCCGCTTTACCTCTCAGCCCCAGACACCTAGGTTGCCAGCGTCTGGGGACAGGGAGACCCCTACCTGCTGGGACAGCCCTTCCCACTGCTGGAGGTTCTTCCCTGCGGATGGAGGCAGACCCTGTCCCTGTGGAACTCCCACTCCCTGGTCGGTCCAAGGCCCGGCCTTTGGGGCTACTCAGAATAAAGCACTCTCGTCCTCAGGCTCCCTTGGGTTATTGGCAGGAGGCACCCCTGGTCTCCCCACAGCCTTCTTCCCTCCGGGCTGGGCCCAGCAGCCCCACAGCTGGGGAAAAGGGAGTCACAAAGTAGCAGCGTGAATGCCCCAGCCTTGGGTAGCCCAGAGAGGACCGGGGGTGAATGTGAGTCGTGGGCTTGGAGCCTGCGCTGGGAGGCCCCAGCCTGCCTCCCTGGTGTCAATGAAAACTTAATCAGTCGATCTAGGAAAGAATTGGAAATTTTTAATTTGAGCCAAATTTGAGGCTTATTCCCCGGGAAGAGCATCTCAGAAGGCTCTGAGAATGGTTCTACCCATTGGAAGTCAAGACACAGTTTATAGAAGTTTTTTGAGACAGGGCTGTACATTCAATGACGTATTATTGACAGTTTATGTAATCCAGATCTAAGCCCGGCGCAGTGGGTCATGTGACCCCTTATAGGATCAGGAAGGAATGCTATCTTTTCAGGAGTTGTCTTGCTGATGCTGGGAGAGTGCTGCTCTTTATGGCTGAGCGGGTATTCCTGCAGATGGGGGAGGTTTGGTCAATGCGTAATGCAGACACACAGTGCACAGTGCGGGGAGAGGGGAGGCCGAAGGGCAGAGAAGAATTCTACGTTTAAATTTTTCTTGCCTTGCCATAAAAGACGGATTCTATTTCACAACTGGTCACAACTCAGGGGCAGTCTGGGGCCTGCATTACACCACAGGCAGCCAGCCTGAAGCCCCGCTCTATGTCTCCCCTGGTGGCTGGAAGGAGACCTCGCCCATCCCACCCCCAGGACTCCAGTCCACACCCAGACCTCACAACCAGCCTGGCCATCGTACCAGCCACTGCCTGTCACATGGTCGATCCGAGAACCAGAGCGAATTTCCCTGCCCAGTGATGACGGACCCCTCCTTAACCTCTGGTCGTTCTGACATCCAGGTGGGCAAACAGACAAGGCCCCTGCTGCCCAGGGTAGCAGTTCCCAGGCTCTAAGGAACCGGCACACCCCTTTTCCTGAACAGTTGTAGTCAGGGAGTGACAGTAAGTAAGTAATAAGCGTCCTGCAGAAACTATTGCATTCAAAGAAACTCTGTTGTTTCCCAAGACAGTCTTGTAGGTTATAAACTGCACTAGGTTCCTAGAATCTCTAAGGCCAGGGCCAATCCCTAAGACAATACAAGGGCCTGAATCTGCAGCACATCCCTCCAGCCACGAGAGCCTAAAGAAGGTGTCTCTGGCATCCTCTCTGTCCCACGGTCATTGGGACCTGATTTGTTGAGCTGAACAGAAATGAAAATCTGTGCAGAGATGAGAGGCAGCTCTCTGGCCGCAGTTCCTTGTGTGCCTTCTCTCCTCCAGCCCTTCCTTGACCCTCCCTGTCCTCTACCATGTAACAGTGGGGGAAGTGTGGGGTGGGAGGTGTTGGGGCCAGGATGGGTCGGGGGAGGGATTCACAGGTAGGGCCAGAGAAGAACGCTTTAATGCGTCAGTACCCTTGACTGGAAGCCAAAGTGAGAATATCAAAAGCTTCAAGGGCAGCTCCTTGGGCCTTAGGGAGCAGCCGGCCGAGCCCATCCTGGGCTCCTGCACCCCACCCGTCCGGGACCACATAACCAGATCAGTGAACAAGGTCATTCTTGAGTGGGATCGTGCTCTGTGCTACCAGAGGGTCCCACTCGGGACTGTGGCAGAGAGTCTGGAGGGCAGGGCCAACTCTAGCCAGGTGGTCAGGGAGGGCTTCTTGGAGGAGGTGCCCTTTGCACTCTGCATGAGTGACATGATGGGTGGGCGAGGTGGGGGCCCGCAAGCATGCCGAGAAAGCAGGAGGCAGGGGGACCACAAATGCCAAGGCCTTGAGGTGGGGCGCTCCCGGTCCTGAGGTTCAGGAAGCACACCGCCTTGTAGAAGCATAGTGATCAGGGCAGAGAGGAAAGGGAGGTGAGCGGGACTGCCAGCTGGGCCAGATCCTGGAAGGCCTGATGGGCCGTTGTAAGGCACTTAGATTTTATCATAAATATTGTAAGAACATCAGTCTCTTTATATCTATTTTCCTCCTATTAGAACAATAAACATCCTGGTATTATCTCAGCAATGGGCAGGAAAGGCAAACCAGGGGCCGCGAAGGTCGTTTTAACCTAATTCAGAGGGAAGCTGGGCTAAAGAGGCAGCAGTTGCTGGTAGCCAGGAAGCTGTTGGATGTGTTTTCTCAGAAAGGGCAGAGAGCTGAGACTACATTCCTGGTTAACATTGCAGCCCTGGGCCCTCAGCTGATGTCACCACACGGAGTGAGGAGTCTGTCCAGTTTCCCCTTTCTTTGGGTGTCTTCCAGGAGAGTAAAAACCAAACCAAAAGATCCTGGAGGCTGGAGGCGTTTGTGTTTTGGTGTGGGGTGTGGGTCATTTTAGCATCGAGGCCCGCCCTTTCCTCCTTAGCCCTCCAGCATCTGCCTCTGTCCCATTTCATTACCCCTGCTTCCGATGTAGGGGGAGGAATGGGCCCATTAGAGTTCAACCTCCAGGCCAATGCAGTTCCCAGTACACGGCCTCAGGTGAAGCTCTCAAGCGCTTTTAACTTCAGTTTCCTAATCTTCAAAATGGACGTAATAATTATCTTCCAAGATGGTTGTGAGGTTCAGCAGTAAGACAGGTAAAGAGCTTGGCCTGGTGCCGGGCATATTTCCTGTTCAGTAAATGATATTCATCATATGTAGCATTTTATGAGCTTTAGAGATTACCCAAGGCTTTCTACATTCTTTACATATTTGGGCTTCATGATAATAACTGAAAGGTAAATAGGTTGAGTATCAGTTCCCCCTTTTATGAATTGAGGCTCAGAGAGGTTAAGCAACCAACCCACTGTCACACAGCCTGGAAGTGCCAGAGCTGAAATTCAACACTTCAACTCTGGCTGCCTCTGTGGTT
The DNA here is from genome assembly GCF_039906515.1 of Pseudorca crassidens. Classification (NCBI taxonomy): domain Eukaryota; kingdom Metazoa; phylum Chordata; class Mammalia; order Artiodactyla; family Delphinidae; genus Pseudorca; species Pseudorca crassidens. The sequence goes on from NC_090297.1 coordinate 9,365,209, forward strand.
GGGGCTGTGTCTACATCGCAGTTACCAACTGGCACTATGCCTTCTGGACCAGTTTCCTTTAGGAAGGGCAATTTTATTCCTCTTTTATGGGGAGGCAGGGACAGTTGCAAGAGGCTGGGTAAAACCTTCCTGAGATCAAGTGGCTTTCTGATGCCTCTGACCAGGCAGAAAGGACACAGAGCTGACCTAGTCAGAGCCTTGTTTCTTGAAGCTGCTTTCCTTAACAGTGGTCTGATTCTGAGGTCAGGGTTGACACAAGGCTGGGAGGACAGGCAGGACAGAGAACGTGTGCTGGAGAACCTGTCTCCAGGAAGGGAGACATGTCAAGAGCAAGCCTCCCCATTTTATTTATTTATTTTTTTCCGGTACGCGGGCCTCTCACTGCTGTGGCCTCTCCCATTGCAGAGCACGGGCTCCAGATGCGCAGGCTCAGCGGCCATGGCTCACGGACCTAGCTGCTCCGTGGCATGTGGGATCTTCCCGGACCGGGGCACGAACCCGTGTCCCCTGCATCGGAGGCGGACTCTCAACCACTGCACCACCAGGGAAGCCCCTCCCCATTTTACAGATGGGAAAACTGAGCCCCATAGAGGTACCCAGTCTGCCTAAGGCCCAGCTTGGTGCTCTGCGGTGGAGATAGCTCTAGCCATACGCTGAGACCTGATGCGGGGAATCACTCTTTAGTCCAAGGGAACAGTAAAGATTACTTGCCAATTTTTATTCTTCCTTTCTTTCTTTTTTTTTTTAACTGTTGTTAAAATAAAGGTAATTGTGGGGCTTCCCTGGTGGCGCAGTGGTTGACAGTCCGCCTGCCGATGCAGGGGACACGGGTTCGTGCCCCGGTCCGGGAAGAACCCACGTGCTGTGGAGCGGCTGGGCCCGTGAGCCACGGCCGCTCAGCCTGCGCATCCGGGGCCCTGTGCTCCGCAACGGGAGAGGCCACAACAGTGAGACGCCCGCGTACCGCAAAAAAAAAAAAAAAAAATAGTAACTGTGGTAAGAGACTTGGGTTCTTATTATAAGACAGCTTTGCAAGAGCCAAAGTGGCCCCCATAATCAGACAAGAATATTGTAGGAAAAGGGCTTTGCAGCTTCACGGGCCTGTGGCCTGTACAGTCACAGGGCCCCAAGCTTAGAAGGACCCGTGCTTGGTTTAATGCTCTGCTGTTGCTGTCTGAAAAATCGATAATTTTTGAACAAGGGGCCCTGTGTTTTCATTTTTCTCTGGGTCCCCAAGATTCTGTAGCTGATCCTGCATAAGGGGCAGGGAAATTATCTGTTAGCAATTTACTCAGTGCCAAGACACCTTACATACATCACCGCTTAACATCACAGTGACCATATTTCTAGATGAGCTTGCTGGTCCCCGTTTTTCAAAAGTGTTGACCGGCTAGTAACTGACCTTAACTGTCCTGGTTATCTCCTGCTACGTCATGAGCCACTTCAAAACTTAGTGGCTTAAAATCACCAATGGGTGGTTATTTTGCTCACAAGTCTGCACTTTGACCTGGGCTTGGCAGGGGACAGCTCATCTCTGCTCACACAGTACTAGCTGGCACTGGAGAACGCACTTCTGAGACGGCCGCAAGCTGGGGTTGGCTGTGGGTTTCTCTCATGGGCCTCTCCTGGAGCGGCTTGGACTTCCTTACATCATGGTGGCTGGGTTCCTAGAGCAAACAACCCCGTAACAAGTGGAAACTGCCAGGTTCATAAAATCGGAGCCCAGAAAGGGGCATAGCATCACTTTTGCCACACAGAGCCCAGAGTCAAGGGGAGGGGATGGAGCCCCCACCCCTCAATAGGAGTGTCAGGGAACATTGAGATCTTACTAGGTGCCAGACACTGTGCCCCACACTGCACATAGTGCCTTATTTCTTCCTCTCAGTAATTCGACTCTTATTGTTCCCTACGTCACCTCAAGGAAGCTGAATCACCAAATCCAAGTCTGTCTCCGGAGTGTGAGCTCTGGACCAGGGGCCCGACCTGTGCGTTCAGGGATCCACGCAATCAGAGTGGGACAGGGCCAGAATCTGTCTGATTCGAGAACATTTAAGGCTTTTGAAATAATCAGCTCCAACGCCCTAGTTTCCCAGATGGGGAAACTGAGGCTGCGAGAGTTCTTGCTGGGCCTCCCCTGAGAAGGGGCGCAGGGTCTGGCACCTTCCAGGGCAGGAAGGGGCCCCCCTGGGGCTGCCCGGTCAGGAAGTCACAGAGAGCTGTGGGCAGATTATGCAACGACAGGCTGTCGCAGGGACACTGTTTTTGACTGAGATGATGCTTCACTCAGGAAATACCCACAGCCTAGGCAGGTGTCAAGGGAGGGCTCCTCGCTTCAGGCGGAAGACCCCCTGTGAACGAACACTGGGGCACTCTCAAGGTGGACCAGGTCCCCTGGGCCAGGCGTGTTTATCAAAAGTCCCCTGAGAGCCACCCTGCGGCCCTGTGAGCTGGGCTCAGACAAAAGAGATATAGGAGGCTTCATCCCTGCCATCCAGGAAGTCACACACTCGTTAGAGAAATAATAAAGAACTCAATTATTGAGGCTTTGGGGCTATATCATTGAAACCTCACAATGCTCTAGGAAGTGGTGGCTATTATTATCCCTATGTTACAGATGAGGAAACCGAGGCACGGAGTAGTTAAGTCACTTGCCCAAGGGCACACAGCTGCTAAGTGGTGTAACCGGGATACAAATCCAGGCTATCTGGCTGGAGTCTGAGTTTCCAACCATTTGGCCATGCTATTCCACTGTAGCTCAGACTGGGGTCACCAATGTGCTGTGGCCCCAACCCTGAGTCCCAGGCCCTATAGAGCACTGTTTGGGCAAGTACAGGGCTCAGTAAACGTACAGGGCATGGAGTTTGTCCTCTGACTCCTGTCCACCTTTCTTTTCCAAAGCCCAGCTCTGACCAGGCCATTCTCTCACAGAACCTTCGATAATTCCCCAGTGCCTACAGGCCAGAGTCTGCCAGTCTGGCTCTCCCAGGCCTGTCCTGCTGCCTGCATAGCTTCTGTATCTGAAACCCCTCTGAAACCCAACTGTGTTCCTCCCAAGTCACCAAATATGAAGGGCACATCCCCACCGTGAAACCTCTGCTCAGTGACCCAACTCCCAAACCTCTATCTTCAACTTTCTCCTCCTTCCCCAGAAAGCCTTCCAGGACCATCCAGGACCAGGACCTCTGTGTCCTCTGAGTTCCCACGGCACTGACTATGAAGAGAGTTGGAGGCCTAGTTTCAGAAGCCGCACAAAAAAAATTTCTGTATGAAAAGATGAATTTATTCATGCATTCATTCACTCAGCCCCTCATTTAGTCACTCAAGCAACAGATCTGTGTAGGGCACCTACTGCATGTCAGGAGCTGTGCTGAGGAACACAGTGGGGCTGGGAAGGGAGGGGATACATGGTACTGCTCTCAAGGAGTCAAAGCCCAACTGGGGAGACTGGTCTGAAGTCAGGTGATGGCTGAGGGCATGGTCATTGCTGTGACGGAGGTAAGCGTGGGGCTCTAGTGCCCACCGCATGGCATCTAGCCCAGGTGGTGGGTCTCCACTTCCTCCTCTGTAAATTGGATCTAATAAGCCCCTACGCCAAAGAGAAGCTGCAAAGATTAAACTCATTCATTAATTTGTTCAATAAATATTTATTGAACTCAAACTGCTGCTGGGTGCTGGGGACACAGCCCTGCCCTCATTGAGAGGGACAATAAAAAGTGTATGAGACACCTTAGCCAGTGGTAACTGCTACAAAGACAAAAAGCTCAGTGGGGGTCCTAGGTGTGGGTCAGGTGCGCAGCCAGGGCTTGGGGGTTTCACACAAGTCAGACAAAATCTGGAAGTTTGGAGAAATTTGGGGTATGCAGGGGGAAGTGAGCCGTTGTGATTGGGGTGTCAGAAATGAGGGGTTTTGTGAGGCAGGGGTGGAGGCTGCCCCACCCCCGCATGCGGATCTCTAGATCTCTCGGGGAGAAAGGGGTGAAGTGATGGAGCTGGTTTCAGAGGCAGGAATTATTCTGCAGGAGCTGGGAGGGAGAGTGGAAGGGCTGGGCTGGGAGGTTGGTGGGAAGTTGCAACAACCTTGGGAGAGCTTGGGAACTGCTGTGGAATTGGGGCCCCACCGGGATTTCCTTTGGGTGTCAAGGGGAAGAGGGAGGCTGAGAACTTCGGGAATTTCACAGGGAAAGCTTCCCCTGCATCAGGGGGAGACGCAGGACTCCAACATGGGCAAGCAGAGTGTATGGCCACCATTAAGTTCTGAGTTTGCATTTACTGAGCACTTACTATGTGCCAGGTGCGGTGGACTCCCAAACTCTGATCATTACAGCATCCCCGCAGGGAACTTAGAATGGGACCTCCCCCCTCCCCCCAACATTCTATAGGTGAGGAAATGGAGGCTCAGGGAGATGAAGTGATTTGTTCAAGGTCAAGGTCACACGGCAGTAAGTGGTCTGAGCTAGGACTTGAGCCCAGGTCTAGAGGGTGGCAAAGTTGATGCCTTCCTGGTGCTTGAAATGCCACCATTCACTCCTAGGAACTAAATGCTCTGGGATCCTCATTTGAGTGCATGACTGGAGCAGGATCTCCATGAACTGTAGGTGAAGGGGCCGTAGAACTCCGCCTAGAACACAGGAGGTGCTCAATACTTACACGTGGAGTCTGCAGGTCAGGCAAGACATGCCTGGGACGGGGGGTGTGGGGCTCTGGTTCCCTGGGAGTGACGTCCTGTAGACAGACTTCACCTGGGAGATGAATTAGAGGGGGCCAAGTCACTGCCACCTACTTCAAGAAGCCCCCGGGCTCCTCAGCCAGGGTCCCTCTGTCCTCCTCCAAGTGCTTGGCCTCCACCCACCAAGTTCCCGCAGCGGTTGTGTCCACAACTGAGTCATCTCTGCCCAGCCCTGCCCGGCTGTGGCTGGTAGACATGTCTTCGTAAACATCCAAATGAGTGAAGACTGGGAAATTGTAGCACAGGAAAAATTACTTATTTCTTCCTCCTTTTGAATTGGGAAAAGGAAAGCTTGCTGGGGAAATGAGGTAGGTGACTTGGGCACTGCTGACGTGCAGGGTCTCCTGTGCGGCATCTCCCAAAGGGAGGGCTGGGTACTGTGTCAGGAAAATGGGCCCAGAGCCACCTCATGTCCAGCCTGGTGGGGAATGGCTCCCCGGCCCTGTCACCCCTCCTGGCTCCTTGGCCGTTCCTGCTCTGAGCCAAGTTTTCGCTAATGAGAAAAAAATGTTCTCGTTAGTGTCACCTGTAGGCCATCTGGGCTGGTAGGCCCAGGCGGGATGTGCAGATGTGGGGCAGGGCTGATGTGCAAGAGGGATTTGCAACCCCCCCCAGGTCGCAGAGCCCCATGCAGCCCCTCCCTCTCAGAGTACAGATGGGGAAACTGAGGCCTGGAGAGGAGAGAGATGTGCCCGAGGTCACATAGGGAATCAGTGGCTGTTAGGACTAGCACCCAGGTTGCTGGTGCTTTAAAACTTAAAACAAAAACTACACACCTTTATAAATATAGAGGTAACTAATTCTGGGGAAAAAGAAAAACTAATAAAAATAGAAAAAAGTGTAGGGAAAATAACAAGAATTATACATGATCCCATCTCCCATTATAAGCACTTCAAACATTTTGGTTTCTTTCCTTCTTCTAAATAATTTTTAAAAATTATCTTCAGTGACTTATTAATAAAATAAAATCTCCCAACTTATGGTTATACTTGTTATGGGTGTTTGTTCATAGCCCGACTCACATTATTAAAGTCATTTTCCTCCTACAATTACAAATTGTTAGAAATCCATAACTGAGACTGTCAGCATGAACCCCATCGCCACGGAGGCCGCCCTGAGAGGATTTGCTTCTGCTGATCGCGAAGGGAATGCCCAGAGGCCTCCTGCTTTTAGTTCTTGTTCTTTTATTTAACCTACAAGACCTGCTCCTTCTCAGCATCTGTGCTACCTTAGGGAATCACTTTTGCCTACTTCAGATTTTTAATTATTCCCATTATTCTACAGAGTCTGCGATCACGGATCCTGACCGTGGGATTTTAGGGCTCTGGGGAAGTACCTCAGGAGAGAGCCAAGCTAGTGGGGAGAAAACCTTCCCCAGCCCCCTTGAGCTGAAGCAGCAACCCTTGGATCTGTCTTATAATATAAACTGGGTTTCCATCCTAATGGACATCATTATTGAGTGCTTGCTATGAGCCAGGTACTTTCCACGTATCATAGCGTTTACTCTTCAACACCTGCATTGGTATCAAGATTTAATGCGGAGAGATCATGTGTCCACATCGTGCTGGCTGTGTGGACTTGGATAAACTCCTTAAAATCATCTATACAAAGGACTATTAGGTCCTGCCATTCAGCTCGCCTGGAGTTACTGCAAACATCAAATGGGAGCCCAGGTGTAGAAGCTGGTGAGTTAGGGAGGAGCGCTGACGACTTTAACCCTGCCACACCCGAATGCCCGGGGCGGGGGCGGGGGGGGGGGAAACTATTAAAAGCCACAGAAGAAGCTCTTCTTCCTTCATTTATTGGTGAAGGGTATACCACGTTGCCGATGAGCTAAATTAATACTGCAATGATGTCAGTTCTTCCCCAAATTTTCTTGTCAATTCAGTGCAATCTCAATTAAAATCTCAGCTGGATGGCTTCCCTGGTGGCACAGTGGTTGAGAGTCCGCCTGCCAATGCAGGGGACACGGGTTCGTGCCCTGGTCCGGGAAGATCCCACATGCCGCGGAGCGGCTGGGCCCGTGAGCCATGGCCACTGAGCCTGCGCCTCCGGAGCCTGTGCTCCGCAACGGTAGAGGCCACAACAGTGAGAGGCCCGCGTACCGGGGGGTGGGGGGGGTGGAATCTCAGCTGGAATTTGAAGAATTTAACAAGTGTATTCAAAAATGTGTGTGGAAGAATAAAGAACCTATAGAATTAAGTGAATTTCAAAAAGGGGCTAAGGAGATTCACTTTACCAGATACTAAACATTCTACAAAGTTCCACCAATAAAAAATATGTGCAAGTAGCCTAGGAACAAGAATGAATGGAACAGAAGGAATTGTTCAGCGACAGACCCATGCAGTTATGATCAGCGATTAAAGGATGGACTATTTTGCCAATGGTATAGGAAAGGCTGACTCACTCTGTGGAGAAAAACGAAGTTGGGTCTCTAGATCTCATATACCACATATAATTCAGTTGTATGAAAAACCTAGATGTGAGATGTAAAATCATAAAGCTAATGAAAGAAAATACAGGAAAGTATTTTTACATCCCACTGTAAGGAAGGACCTTTTGGCTAAGAACAAAATGGCAAAAAATTTATGAATTTGAATTACATTAAAATTAAAGTTTTTTTTTCTTTTTTTGAATCAACAAAGAACACTATAAACCAAGATACCAGACAGATGACAGAATGGGGAAGTGTTTGTGATACCTAAAAATGACAAGGAATTAATATGTAGAATATACAAGGAATTATTGCAAAGCTACAAGAAAAAGACAGGAAATAATAGAAATATGGTCAAAGGATATGAATAGGCAGTTCACAGAAGGGGAAACCCAAATGACTAAGTAATGAAGAGGTGCTCAAACCCACGAATATTCAGAGAAATGCAAATGAGACAATGGTGGGCTCCACTCCACACCCATCAAATTGGCCAAAATCAGAATGTTGGCTAATGGTGAGTTTTGGGGAGAGTGTGAAGAAAGGGGAACCCTGTGACCGTGCTGATGGGAAGGAGTGTGGCTGGCGTCACGGTCCTGGAGAAGTTTCTGGCAATGCTGGTGAAATAGATACACAATGACTCCAAGATCTGGCAGTCCCACTTCAGAGAAATGCGAACGCCCACAGACACCACCATGTGCTTTACAAGGACACATGGATTGAGTTTATGGGGGTGGGGGTGGGGAGCAGGGATTGGGGGGAAAATAAAGCAAGAGAGGAGGCTTGTAAGGCAAGATCTGAGGAGTATGATTCACTGAACCCGATGTACCTGAGAGCGAGAGAAGTTATGCAAAAAAAGATTCCGTTCACACCAGTGACCAAGTTATAAAATAGCTAGGAATCACTTACCCAAAGGGGGGAGGGGCTGGAGGAGGGACTAGTCGAGGGGGTTGGGTACCTGCCCAGGCTGGGAGCGGCCCAGTTTGTAATGGGGTGGAGAACTCAAGGCGAGGCAGGGAAACTGAGGTCAGAGTGTGTCTAGCAGGCATTCCTTGTCTTTGAGGCTTTACCTAGAAAGTAAGGACCAGCTGCTTCTTGGCTCTTCCAGGGCCTGAAGGAGAGTCAGTGAGAGCGGGGTTTGGAGGGTGGGGTGGGTAGGTGGGCAGAAGGAATGAACGTAGGGGTGGAGGGGTGAGGGACTGGGGGTTGGGAGTTGGGGGAGGGGAGACTCAACCTTCGGAGGAAAGGAATATGGCAGGACCTTGGTGAGGCTGGAAAGAGGAAGCAGAATTGAAAGCCCTTGGAAAATATAAAGGGCTATCAAAAGAAACCCGCTGACAAGATCAAATGTCCTTGCAGATGTGGGCACCCGGGAGGGAGACTCCTCACATACTGCTGGGAGTGTGAACGGCACAGCCCCTTGGGAGAGGAATTTGGCAGGACCTAGCGAAAATGAAAATGTGTAAACCCCACAGCCTGGCAGTGCTACTTTCTAGGTTTACGACCTAGAGAAAATCCCAATCCCCTGCTTCAGGAGACAGGTACCAGAATGTGCATTGGGGCCAGAAGTGCAAACACCTGACAGTCAATTCGCAGGGCAGCAGGTAAACAGAAACGGAGGTGGGGGAGGGGGTGGGGGGAGTGGCGGTCAGGCGTGCAGGGCAGGACCAGGTCTGAACTCAACAACACGGAAAGTTCTCAGAAACACAGCCGAGGGGTGGTGGGGGGAAAAACCAGGGGGCAGGAGAGCGTGCCTGGTATGTTGATATAAACACAGAAGCACGTGTATAATAATACTCCCCGTCGTTCCTTTCCATGTAAAGGCAGAAGACAGATTTGAGAGAAACATGGCAGACTCAGAGGAATAGTTACCTTTGGAGGGAAAGACAAGGGACTAGACCAGGGGCTGGGGGTCAAGAAGGACTTTGATTTTAATTAGAGAAGAATCTGAAGCAAAAAAATAATTCAACAAAAATTTACTGAGAGCCTACTATTAAAAAAAAAAAATTGAATCAGTGCCGGTACTGCTTTCTAGGTGTTGGGGACACAGCAGAGAACAGAACAGACAAGGTTCCTGCCATCATAGGAGAGAGAGACAATAAACAAATAGAGAACTTATACTAGCTTCTATGAAGAAAAGTAACTTTAGTTAGGAGAGTTCAGAGAAGCAACTCTGAGGAGGCGGCATTTGAGCAGACTGGACCAAAGTGAGGGGGGGAGTCACACAGGTGTCTGGAGGATGGGTGATCCAGGGGCTTTGCCTGTGCAGGACCAGCCAGAACAGAGGTGTCAAGTGATAGGATAGAAAGTCAGAGAGGAAGGAGGGCAGCCCCAGTTGTTAACGTTGGTCAATTCTGGGTAGTGGAAATATGGGTGTTTCTTATATTATGCTTTGGATTTTTTTTAATTAAAAAAAAAACTGAGACAAAGACAATGTCAGGTTAAAAAACAGATGAGTGTAAAATGCAGCAGCGTGGTTTGTAGTAGGATGAAAGGGAGAACTACCCATCGTGGAAGGCCCTGAGTGGGATCAAAGGTGGTCATTCCTGCAGGACAGATATGTCCCCTCTGTACTGTTATGTTTTTTGGGTTTGTTTTGGCTTAGTTGGGTCTTAGTTGCGGTGCATGGGCTCTTCGTTGCGGCGTGCGGGCTCCAGAGCGTGTGGGCTCTGTAGTTGCGGCATGCGGGCTCTCTAGTTGCGGCGCAAGGGCTCAGTAGTTGCGGCACACAGGCTTTAGTTGCCCCGCGGCATGTGGGATCTTAGTTCCCCAACCAGGGATGGAACTTGCGTCTCCTGGATTGGAAGGCGGATTCTTAAACTGGACCACTAGGGAAGTCCCCCCTCTGAACCGTTAAAGGCAGTGGTTTAGAATCAAGCCCAGCCCAGCTCCATCCCCATGCCCCCACATCTCATGGACCTCAGAGTCCTTGAACGTCAGGACAGGAGGGGCACTTGGACCTAGTCCAGAGACAGCAGAGGCCGGGTGATCTGCTGTGGCTGCCTCCTTCCCCACCCAGCACACACCTGGCTACTTGGTTAAGCATCCTTTCTTGCAGAGGCCACACACAGGCTCAGAATCCTTTTCTACATGAAGCCCTAGGCAGCTACCACCAAGCAGAGTTAGCATTTAGGCTGAAAGCAGCCTGCCTCCCCTGATCTAATCCAGCGCCCTCATGTTCTAGATGTTCTAGGCCCTCACACAGGGAGGGGGCTAGGATGCGAACTCCCCTGAGTCTGAGCTGGGCCCACTTGCTGGGCTTAGAAACTAAGGGTCTCCAGAAGCTTTGGGGCAGGTTTGGGGGTTGGTTCCTGGGAAGACACAACCCAGAACAGGGAGGTTTCAGTCGAGTGGAGGGAGGAGGACGCCTGGAGGCTCTCTTGGCAACCTTCCCCAAATTGCCTGGGGTCCTCTTTGAGGGTTGCGGGGAGGGAGAGCTGCCCTCCCCTTCTTTGGAAGGAAATGGGGACAGGAGCTGGGGAGTATTTCCTGGTCCAGCACCCCCTGCCCCAAGCTTGGTATGGCCAGCTCAGCCCAAGACATGGCCCTGGGGTAGGCAGGAGGGCAGGTGGGAGGCCTCGACAGATGAAGGAGATGGGTGCAGAGCTGTGGCTCACCCCAGCGCTACTTCCTTTTCGAGATTTTGGGACATGAGTCATCAAGGGGCTGACCCAGAGCATCCCGGGCGCTGAGACAAGCAGAACAGCAGGATGAGAGAGAAGGTTACTTGCCCAGGCTGTGGGCCAGACTGGGTGGGGCTGGGGAGGGGGTCCTGCTGCCCAAGACAGGATCCCACTGGAACTCCTGGAGACCAGGCCACAAGGTTTGATGGCGGGTTCTGAGACCTCCCCCACAGTGTAAACTCCCCCTCCCAGAGCGACAACAGCAATGCCTTCCGAGCCACCCTCAACCACGGCACCTGTTGCAGCTAAACCCTGTTTCCCAAAAGGTGTCTGTCAGTCACCAGGGGGCTCATTAAAAAGCCAGATTGTCAGGCCCTCAACAGACGTGGGAGTGGGGCTCAGGAGTCTGCCTGTGGAACAAGACTTGCAGATGGTTCTGATGCTGGCTGATGCTGGAGAGCCATTCCTCCAAACGGTTCACTAGAACACCCAGCACATAGTAGGTGTTCAGTAAATATTGGTGGACAGGCTGGCTGTTCTTGTGCACGATGCCTGCCGTGGCTAAGCTTTCCTCGGCACCAGTTTGTAAAGCATGGGCATCAGCTTGCTGGGGTGGTGTGTGCGAGATGGCTGGGGGCTATGGGCTGCACTGGGAAGTGAGGAAAGCCTCCAGGGAGCCCCAGCGTTCAGATAACTGTACACGCAGCCCCTGAGTTGGGGACCAGAGGGCCATGGTCCTGTGTGCTGGAAGCCTGCCTGCTACCCATTACCGAGGAGCAAGTGGGATTTTTCTGCGTCATGGGACTAGGAGTCTAAGAGATGCACGGCCTGGGAGACCTGGCAGAGTGCATAGGGTCTGGGAGTGATGGAGCTGGACTGGATTCTGGGGCCTTGACCCTGACATTCACTCAGCCTTTCATTCGCTCACTCACTTCCTCTCCCCTTTCTTGCCTCCTGTGTACACTCGTCCTGTATGCAGCCCTTATCCACTTCAAACCTACTGAGCCCCGACTCTGGGTATCACCTTGTCAGCAGGGAAATAGAGGGGACCACGACCAAGTCCCACTGCCCTTGAGGCCCACACAGTCCAGCAGTGAGAGGCAGACAGATGAGCAGAGCTCCTTGACTATGTGCTTGAATCCCCTGGCTTGACATCGCAGGCGTTTAGGGACCAGAAGACTGATGGGAGACTCTCAAGCGCCTGTGCACTACTAAGCACCCAGCACCCCAGGGATGGCACCCAGCAGGTGCTCCAGAAAGGTCGTGATGTGAGTTGGAGCCTGTGGCTGGATGGGCCTGAGGCGGCAGAGCTGGAGCGAGCCAGGGTGCATGGGTGTGAGCCGGGCTGCTCCAGGTGTAGGTTGAAGGGCAACCGTGGGCTCTGGGGAGGAAGCCGGCTTTGGGTCATCTCTGACCCATAGTGCTTCCTATGGGGAGCAGCCCTGGGCAGGAGGAGCCTGGAGGACCACCACTCATGTAGGGTTCAAGGGGGATATGGTAAGCCATGGTCAGCAGGAGGCTCACGTATCCCTGGTGCTGGGGAGCCATGGTCAGAGGAATAAGCAAGAAGGTCTCCTAGACACCTGCAAAAGTGCCCCGAGAGAGAATGAGCCAGAAACTGCCTCCCAGAGGCCCCAATGTATGTGTGTGGGGTGACAGCTCTAGCTGCTATGAAACACTGTGCCCTTTGCTTCCAAAACCCTCTCCCCAGCCACACTCGGCAGTCAAGAGAGGAGTCGCCGGGTCCTCCCACACCCAGGCAGGATCCAGCCTGGGTTCAGCTGGAGAAGGGGAGAAACTCCACCCTGGAGAAAAGACTGTAGCTCTATTGAGTTCCCAGGGCAGCACTGGACTCTCATCTGGTAGACCAGAAGGTTCTTCCTGCCTGAGAGTGCCTGGAAAAGCTCCAGGACCTGCGCAGGATTTCATGCAGAGTCTGGGAAAAGATAGGTCCCCCGAGCAAGTGTAACAAGGAGTGAGACTTTCTCCTTAGACCCTCGCCTGTTATCTGCCTGCGCTCAGCTCCAGGCCCTGCCATCTTGTCCCCCCACCCCCCCCACCCCCTCCACTGCAGTGGGCTGACCCGAACAAACTACATTTCCCAGGTTCCTTTGCTAAGTGGCTCCTGTCTTAGGTTTGGTCAATGGGAGTCACTGGTGGGAGATTGTAGGGTGGGAGGAAGAGAGAAGCCGGATATTTTCTTCCTCTCTGCTTCACGCGCGTCTCTAACAGTGGCTCTGTCTCCTCCACGGTTCCAGATGCCCCCAGATGCCCCAGCTCCTGGCTTTGGTAACGCCACTTCCGGCCCCAGAGATGGTGGTGGCTTCTTGCAGTTGTTAATCTCAGACTAGTCTCCCTTTCCTCTAATTGTTCTTTTAATTTCTCTAACATCTTTACAGCCAGTTCCTCTGTATTAAGTACCTTGTACAGAATCACTAGAGAGAGGGTTTGCTTTCCTGTTGGCTTGGCTGTCACCCACCTCTTGGAGTCCAGTTGGTGGAGCTGGGGTGGAAGGTGGGATCCCAGGAGGATCCCCACGTTTGGGTGGTGGTGTTGCCACCCCCTGGGATGGGGAGCCATTGGAGGCAATGAGTCAGTGGGGCCCACTGGGTTTGAGGTGTGTAGGGGGCATCCATGGAGAACGGTTTGCTCCTGTTTTCACCAGGTGACACCCCACTCCTGGCCTTTGGCTCTCTCTTATGGATCAGGGACTCCTCCAAACTGCTCCCAGACAAGACTTGTAAGGGCCAGAAGAAAGCTTCATGCTAGCTTTAGAGTCTGACCCTCTCTGCAGAGTTAAGGTTGTGGGCTGTGCTAGCCTCGCCCTTAGCATGGCCCATGTCTTAGAAACGTGTGGAAACCAGGTAATTTCCCAGTCTCATGATCAGGAGGTGGGATTTTCAATCCGCCAAGTGTCACTTCCCAGTTTCTCACTCAGCACCTAGAAGCATCATCCTTGCTGTCTCCATCACAGGGGTTGGTGGCCCAGAGCAGGGGTCCCCGGACCTCGCTTGGGGCAGCCTGCAGTGAGGGAACAGAATAGCCTCCCCTCCTGCCACCCTGCCCCTCAGAAACGCCCTATGTGCTGGGGGCAAGGACTCCCAGGGCTGGGGGAATATGTTCTGGTCCCGCAGGGCTGGCCCTGGTATTAGGGTTGGCACTCAAAGCACAGGGGGTGCAGCTGGAAGCTGGAGTGGGTGCTCAGATGTCAACTCCAGGGGAACCAGCCCTCACGGCCCTTGGCCTGGGCCAGCCCCACTCTGGGCTCCCACAGCTTTCTGTCCTAGCCTCTGTTTACTGGTCAGCCACCTGGACAGGGGACTCAAGAAGGAGGTCAGGGCAGGCTCCGGCTCACTCTGAGGAGGGCATGAGGAATGCTTAAGGATAAATGAGCAAATGAATAACAGTAATTACAGCTAAGATGTATACAGAACTTATTAAGTTACTTATATACTTACTTCGTAAGTTTACATACATATATAATATATACTATAGTATGTGTGTTATATAACTTTCAATCTTCAGTCTACCTCTGTGAGGTTAATGCAGAGATGCAGACCCAGGTGGTCTGGCTCTAAAGTCAGATAACGTCTAATGAGGGAATAATTTAGAACGCCCGTGAGCTAATGTCAGTTGTGTGGGATGTTTCACCAAATTCGTGCCCCACCGCCAAGGGAGTGGGGAGCCTGCAAGAGGTGGGAGGGGTAGGTGGACGCAGGGCAGGTCGAGAGACAAAACTTCGGGGCAGCCGCAAGCCTGGTGGGAGCCCAACCCCAATGCGGATCTCCTGCCCCCTCTCCCATCCCACCAGCCCCGCTGGGAAGGGTGACTCGAAGGGGAGGGGACGTTAGAAGGAGGCTGGAGGGTCTCAGAGGGCTGGGAGTGGCTGGCGCTGGAGGTATGGACCCAGCGCTAGGTCGGCAGAGCTGGCGTGGGGGGTGGGGGTTGGGGGCGGGGCGGCCGGCTGTGTGGGGCGGGGAGGAGGTGTGTCCACACCCCGCCCCGCCCCGCCCCCCGGCCTCTCTTTGGCCGCGCGCCGGCTTTCGCTTTCAGTCGGAGGCGCCAGAGGCAGCGGAGCGGGAGCGGAGGCGCGAGGGCGCAAGGGGCCCGCCGAGCCGCCTGCACCCATGGTGCCCACCGCCTTCTGGGCCGCGCTGGCCGTCGGACTGCAGCTCTGGGCCGCAGGGCACGCCGTGCCCACCCAGGTAGGTGACTCGCGCAACCCTGTCTGGGGCGGGGGGGGGGGGGCGCCATGCCATCCACCCCAGGCTGGCGCGCGTCCCCCGCCTCGGGGCGTCCGGGGCGCCGTGACAGGGGTGCGGGGCTCGGAGCGACGGAGGCGCCGCACCCGCCACACCGGATCAGATGCACGCCGCTGGAGACCCTCTGGGGACCCCGGGTTTGGCACACGTGCGCCCGGGGCCGGAACTCTGGCCACCGCGACCCGGAGTCTCACCTTGGTCCCTCCGCCGTCGGTGGCCGGCCAGCGGGCCCTGGGCAGATCCCAGCCAGACTGTGAAACCCAACTCCCGTTATCCCTGCGACCCCTGGCCTCTCCGGGGTGACTTGGGGGTGGGGGTAGGCAGTGATCTGTACTGGGGCTCTGTCCCCACTACAGATGCCTGGCACCTTCTTCAGAAGACTTCCTCCCTTCTGAGCTACGGTTTTCCTCTTTCTTAGAAATACTGGGGCTGCGTGTGTAAAAGAACAGGACCAGGTGTGCAGTAGCATCTAATAAGGGCACAGTCAGACTGTGGACTGTCTTCCATGCCCTTTGCCCAGACGCCTTCCCCAGGACCCACCTGGAGTGTCCAGTGGCCACTTCAGAGCCTGCCGTCTGTGGACTCTGGGGTGATAGGGAGAGAGACAGTGCCCTCAGGTTCCCCTGGGCTGACCTCCCCAAGGATCTGTGAGCTCTGGGCGACAGGGGTGAGGGAGGACTTCTGGGCTGGTTATCAAGACAAACATGATGTCTAAGGGGCTCCAGGAAAATGGAGAGAGCAGAGACCCCAGAGCTGTTATTCAGCGCTAACTGCACCCACCACAATAGCAAGGGAGAGAGAGTGTACAGAGGATTGTTCCACCTTTGCCTCTTGTGGCTGTCTCCATGGTCTGCTAAGACAGAATAGCCCCATTTTGGACTTACCTGGTGCCGCAGTGGTTAAGAATCCGCCTGCCAATGCAGGGGACACGGGTTCGAGCTCTGGTCCGGGAAGATCCCACATGCAGCGGAGCAACTAAGCCCGTGCGCCACAACTACTAAGACTGCGCGCCTAGAGTCTGTGCTCCACAACAAGGGAAGCCACCGCAATGAGAAGCCCGCAACAAAGAGTAGTCCCCGCTCATCACAACTAGAGAAAGACTGCGTGCAGCAACAAAGACCCAACGCAGCCAAAAACAAACAAACAAAAAAATTAATTAATTGATTAATTTTAAAAAAAGAATAGCCCCATTTTGCAGAGAAGGAAAACTGAGGCTCAGCAAACTCCTTGTGTTTCATGGAAGGGCATGGGGGGGCTCTCTTTCTTCCAAAGGGACGCCTCTTCCTTTCCCCTCTTGTCTGGGAGGAGGTGTGCCTCATCCTTTCCTCACGATCTTACCCTGATGGATGGGTGTGTGCTGACCCATCTGGATATCTTGACCAGGGAGGAAGGTGGGAGGTGGCATTGACTCATGTGAGGTGACTCACTGGCTAAGGCTAAAGACACCTTTAGAGTTCAGTTCTCAAGGGCAGAGGATGGAGGTGGTCAGACCAGAATTGACTCATTCACAGTTGGTGCCAGGGTGGGATCTGGGGGCGCTGCCCCAGAGGTTGTTCTGTAAACAGAGGAGGTCAGGAGAGTCCCAGGTCTGAGACTCGAGTGTGGATGCTGATGGCTTTGGTCCCTAGCCTGACTGCAGTGTGCCAAGACTAGGGGCATCACTGTGCCTCAGCGAACCTGGGGACATATGAGCCCCTGGGGGGAGGAGGCACAGGGCTTCTCTGCAGGACAGCAGCTCCTAGTCTTGGAGTTGCTTGAGGGGTTCTCCTGAGTCTCTCACTTCCCTCCCGTGTGCCCAGCTCCTGTATCAGCTCAGGTTCCCTCCTCCGGAACTGTCTTCACAGCCTTTTAGCTGGTCCCCTGGCCCCTGCCCCCTCTCCCACTGATCCTCCTTGGTGGCATCGCTGGGGTGGCCCTCCTCAAATTGGAGTGCCTCTCTCCCTGCCTGGGAAGCAAAAGGCTCCCAGTGGCCAAGGCAGAAACTCCCCCAGGTGTCTCAGGCCAGAGCGAGTGAGGTCTCCGGGTGTTTCCTGCCACCCCTCTGCATCGTACCCTATACCCTACGAAACACGGCCATTGTGTATCTTCGTACTCCATGCTGTCTCTCTCCGTGGTGCACCCTTTCCCCCATCCTTAAGGGTCTTTTGCACGTTTCCCCCCACCCCCCACGCCAAAGCCTTTCCTCACTCTCCCAGTTGGATTTTTAAAAAAATTTATTTATTTTCTATTTTATTTATTTTTTTGGCTGCATTGGGTCTTCGTTGCTGTGTGTGGGCTTTCTCTAGTTGCGGCGAGCTGGGACTACTCTTCACTGCGGTGCGTGGGCTTCTCATTGCGGCGGCTTCTCTTGTTGCAGAGCACGAGCTCTAGGCGCGCGGGCTTCAGTAGTTGTGGTTCTCGGGCCCTAAGGCACAGGCTTAGTAGTTGTGGCACACGGGCTTAGTTCCTCCGAGGCATGTGGGATCTTCCCGGGCCAGGGCTCGAACCCGTGTCCCCTGCATTGGCAGGAGGATTCTTAACCACTTGTGCCACCAGGAGAGTCCTTCCCAGTTGGATTTGATCCTCTGCTCTTTGAACTCCCAGCCTTTCATCCCTCTCTAGGACAGACTACATTCTGCTTTTTAATCTGGTTGTGTTTTATCCACCTCAATCGATGGAAAGTTCCTTGAGGGCAGGTACTGGGGGGTCTTCCTCCTTATTATCTGCACCGCAATAGCACCTGTTGTTTGAATGCCTACTAAGTACCAGGCAGCATGCTTAGGATCTAACTACAGAATCTTGCTGAAACCTTCCTTATAGCAACTCTTAAAAGGTGGCGTTCCCATTTAGAGATGTGGAAGCCTGAGGCTCAGAGAGGTTATGGTATTTCCCAGGATTATAGAACTGGAGGGTAGGGGGTGGGGAGGTTCGAATGCAGGTCTGCCTGATTCCAAAGCTCTTCTTACTCTACCCTCCCCATGCCTGTATCCCCCGTCTGCCCCCACCCGGGTCCCTGGCACACAGTGGATACTCAGTTGTGTCAGATGTAATAAATCAAGTTGTAGAAAGAGCCCCAGGGAGACCTGAGCTGCTGCAGGCGTGGCAGAATCACTTTGGCTGCAGGGTGTTTGCCTCCTTTAAAAGCTGTATTTGCTGGCTGGTGTGGAATGCATCATTCATTCATCTCGTCATCCATTCATTCAGCAGACAAATGCCAGTACAGCTGGCAGGATAGGTGAGCATTTGGTGTCATCTAAGGGGGATGGGCAGGGCTCTAGCTGTCTGGCTTTCTGTTGTTGCTGGGAGGGGGCTGAGGGGATCTCTACCTGCTGGGTTGGCCTGAGGCTGAGGGGCCTCAATACCTAGGGGCCTGGGGCCAGCTCGAGTTAGGGGAGAGGTTGGGGACTCCTAGCTTGGCCTGGGGACATTAGCCTTTGGTGGAGATGGGTGATCCAGGGTACCTGCAGTCCTGGGATGTCTCTTTGTCCCCTGTCTAATATGCCAGAGGGGAACCTGTTTGCTGACTGAGGATGTGATCCTCACTGTGGTCCTGGGTTTGGCCCAGTGGCTCCTGGAGGAGTAGCCAAGAAGGTTGCAGGGGGAGAGTTTTTTTTTGTTTGTTTTTTTGGTTTTTTTTTTGTGGTACGCGGGCCTCTCACTGTTGTGGCCTCTCCCATTGCGGAGCACAGGCTCCGGACGCGCAGGCTCAGCGGCCATGGCTCACGGGCCCAGCCGCTCTGTGGCATATGGGATCTTCCTGGACCGGGGCATGAACCTGTGTCCTCTGCATCGGCAGGCCGACTCTCAACTACCGCGCCACCAGGGAAGCCCAGGGGGAGAGTTTTGATGCCATCCGTGGGGTGTTTGTGTGTGTGTTTCATTCAGCTCTACACATCAACTTAGTTCTCAGGTTTATGCCATGTGGGCTGCTTTTCCATTGCTCAGACATGCCACACACACCCCTGCCTCAGGGCCTTTGCACTTGCTTCCCCTTTACCTTGAATGCTCCTCCCGTTGATATCCTCTGGTCTCCTTCCTGCACTTTCTTTTGCTGAAATGAATTCTTCTCAGGAATGCCTTCTCTGGCCATCCTACCTATAAAAGCTCCCCACCAGGTACTCTCACTCCCCTGACCTGCTTTGTTTTCCTCTGTAACACTCATGGCCTATTATATTTCTTTCACTTGCATTGTGTCTTTCTACTGGAGTGTTAAGCATGGTGAGGGCAGGGACTTGTTCACTTGTTCATAGCCTAGAAGAGGATTTCTTGTTCTCAGTTCTCTTGGCATTCGGGCCATGTGGTTGCTGTGGGAGTCGTCCTGCGAGTTATAAGATGTTTAGCAGCATCCCTGGCCTCCACCCACTAGATGCCAGCAGCACAGTCCTTCATTTGGGACAGTTAAAAGCGTCTCCAGAGGCTGCAAAATGTCTCCTGGGGGAGTTGCCTCAGTTGAGAACCATTGGCTTAGAACGGTGCCTGGCACGTAGCGGGTGCTAAAAAATACTGAATTAATGTCCAAAAGTATTCATCTGACCTTCATAATGACCCTGCTTTATGGATGAGACAGAAGAGTTTGGAAAGCCAGTGGTGGCAGGGCTGGGCTCCAGTTCGTCTCACTCTGTCTGGGATATTTCTCTGGGTTCTTCCTCTGCTGTGTTGAGTCTGCTGAGGCTAGCGGTGCTCTCCCCAAAGTGCTCACCCGCCCACATCCCCCTCCTGGCTCGTGACAGGGCCACCCACTGGCAGTGACTCAAGAGCCCAGGAAGCATGTGACTTGCCCAGAAGCAGGCAGCGAGGGAAGCCAGGGGTTACGGTGGAGAGAAGGGTGCTATGAAGGGAAACAGAAACAAAGTGGAGTTGCTGTGGCTCCCGCTTCTGGACGCCCCGCCAGGCCCCAGGGAAGCAATATTGATGACTTAGAAGAAACGCTCTGGCCTCAGAACTGGACAGACCTTGGCTCACTTCTTACTTTGCTGTTTATAGACTGTGTGGCCTTGACAAGTCTTTCCATCTCTGGGAGCCTGCCTCTGTGTTCCCATCTGTGAAATAGAAATGATCCCTCACCTCACTGGCTGGTTGTCAGGATTGAAAGTGCTTTATATGCTGTGCAGCCCATTGGTGACTATTTGAGCATCTGTGGCTTCGCAGGGCCTGGGAGTCACCGTGGAGGCGGATTCCCTGTCTCTGAGCCACAGGGCTCTGAGGTAGGGGGGGCAGACCTCCACTTGCCCAGAGCTCCTGCCCAGCATCCCTGAGGACAGTTTCCCTCCTGCCCGCCTTCTCCTGGCTATGCTTCCTGATCCAGAGCCCGCGTCCTAGGGCCTCTCACACCACCTACCCAACTGCCTGGCCTTAGGAGCCTGGCATGTGGCACAGGCTGCGGGGTCAGGAAATCCTCCCCTCCCCCTCCCAACTCCTTTCAGTGAGTGACAGGTGCTGGATTTCATTTGAGGGTGAGCAAGGGGCACATGTGGCATAGAATAGAGGAGTCTCATGACCTCTCTGTGAAGGGGATGCAGAAGGCCTCGACTTTCCCACCTGCAAGATGGGCATGGGCTGATTCCAGGCTGTCTTTAAAATCTCTTCCATCTCTGAGCTCCGTGATCCAGAAGGCTGTATTTACCTGTAACCCTGAAAAGGGGAAGCTTTGTGAAGGCTCTTCTGAGGTCATGCTGTCCATCCCCCAGCCTCCAAGTGATTTCCGAGACAGCAGGACCCTGAGGAAGGAGCACTGGCCTGGGGCCCGAGAGACCAGAGTTCCCATCTGTACACTGTGGTCACCGGCTCACTGTGTGACCTCGCTCGGGTTACTTAACCTCTCTGGGCCTAAGCACCCCTATCTATAAAACCCAACAGCACTGATCCTGACACTCCCTTGGAATGTTGGGGAAGTATCAGTGTTGCCTGTGCTTGATGGAGGCCACAGACTGGGGGCGAGGGGGGTCTAAGAGTTTTCCCAGGAAGGAGAGTCCACCACTCCCCACCATTAATATCTTTGATTCCCAGTCTCTCTTCTTGCTGACCTCAGTCCCACTTGTTTTAGCTGGAACGATTTCCTTGACTCAGGCCGCAGTAGCTTCAAGAATTCCTGGCTGCTGGTTAGCTGGCATCCGAGACAAGACGCAGAACAGGCTTCACGTGTTTCCCACCTCCCTGCCCCCTACTACCTAATTAGCCCCTCTTAAAGTTCAGAAGCCAGACCCTTTGGGGCACCACGGGAAAGTCCGTGCTGTGGGCATCACTGCGGGGCCCGCCGCCTGGGATCCCACAGGTTCGGGGAAGCCTTGAGTGCGGGGTGGGGGGTGGGCTTCCTTGAAGAAGGCTTTGTCACCTGTGATGGACTCACAGCTGTCCCCCTGGTTCTGAGTCCCAGGGCTTTGGGTGTTTGTGCCCCTCTGCTGAGATGTTGACTGTGGGGCTGGGACTCTGGGGCCCACGGTCATTTTCCATCGTGTCGTGTCATGAGGTCACAGGTGGTGGTGACATCACTGTGGTTTGGGGCACTCGAGGTGCGAGCCCAGGAAGAGAAAGTGTCTGTTCACCGACGGGGGTTTGAAGGAGTCGATTTCCATCTGCCCCAGGTGTGAGCAGTGCTGGGGGGGTTGGGGGGCGGGGCAGCTGTGCAGGAGAGTCCAGACTCCAGCTCTGGTCTGTCTCTGCCCTGGTGGCCTGTTGACCGTGACACACCGCCCTAGCTCTCAGCCTCCACTTCCTCTTTTCAGAAGAGGGGAGGTTGGAACAAGCTGCATCTCAGGTGTCACCTGCGGAGGTTGAGGATCGCAAGACTATCCATTTTGTTACTAGAACAAGACCTGTTAGCCGGCTCACACGGCTGCAGAGCCCATCTCCCAGGCCCCGGGCCGGCCAGCCGTCCTCCCGTTCTTGGTAGCAGATACTGAGTGGGCACACGTGGGGACAACTGGCAGTGTGGGGTGACGTCGAGGGACACGGCTGGATCCCTTTGGCCAGCAAACCACTACTCTGCCCCCAGCTTCAGAGCTGGGACCCCGGGTTGATTCAGTGCTTTGGCTGGAGGAAATCCCCAGGGGCTTTTGTTTTCCTCTGCTGTCCAGACAGGGGCCCACCTGTCTGTTTCCACCTGAGCCTGGCCCTGCAGTGGGTGTGGCTGACTTGGCCACATATTCGGGGAACCGAGAGGGCCTGAGGGTGAGAGCAGCACGGGGAGGGATTTGGGGCAGGGGGCCCTGGATGGGCATCTGCCGGACTGTCCGTGGAGAGCCTTTTCCAGTGCCATTCAGGAGAGATGCCGGAGGCTGCGGAAGGGACCGGAGCGTGGGGCTGGGAGTGGGGGTCCAGGGCCCAGCCCTGGCTCAGCCTCCAGCTCCGGAGGGCTTGACCAGTTCCCTTCTCCTCTCTGACCCCCAGCTGGCCCAGCTGGAAGTGGAGATCAGCAGAGACCTGGCCCAGCCTGGGTGTTAGACAAAGGGGAGGGGGAAGGGGATAGAGAGGGTGAGTGACTTTGGGCAGGAGGTGGCCTGCAGCTCCGGCCTCTGTGGGTCTCCAGCTCAAGGCCCAGGTCTGGACTTGACAGTGACTCTTAGGGAAGGGCTCCCAGCACTTGGCTTTAGTTACCGGGATGGCCGCCAGCATCCTGGGCACCCCTCCGTGTCCTCCGTCCTGCTGACCCAGAGCCCCGCTTCTGTCTGCCACGCGCAGAGGTTCAGCTTGTTCCTGGTGAGCCTGTCACCTCCTGCTCCGCGTTCACAAGCCCCCAGTTCTGCTCCTTCCTGTCCTGTCCTCCTAGCTCTCTCAAGCCCCTCCCCCCCCACCCCATGGCTTCACTCGCTTCCTGGCCTGGCCCCTTGGTCACCCCCGTCATCTTTTGACACCTTCCTGACTCTGTCCCCCACATGCCTCTTCCCGCAGTGACCACACAAGGATCTTTTTAAAAGCTGAGCCCTGGAGGGTGGTCAGGATCGGGCTGAGTGGATGCCAGGAGTGGGGATAGCAGGGGATAGCAGCTGGGTGGATGCCAGGAGTGGGGATAGCAGGGGATAGCAGCTGAGTGGATGCCAGGAGTGGGGATAGCAGGGGATAGCAGCTGAGTGGATGCCAGGAGTGGGGGTAGCAGGGGATAGCAGCTGGGTGGATGCCAGGAGTGGGGATAGCAGGGGATGGATAGCAGCTGGGCCATGCTGGCTGGAGCAACAGGCCTGTTAGGGGTGGCGATGGCACTTGAAGCTGTAGGCTGTTTAGGACCAGTTTCTGGAAGTAGTAAAAACTTTTAAAATTAAATTAAAACATTGTAGCAACTGTAACTTTTTTTTTTTAAGTAGTTATGTATTCAGTATTTTATTTATTTATTTTTGGCTGTGTTGGGTCTTCGTTTCTGTGCGAGGGCTTTCTCTAGTTGCGACGAGCGGGGGCCACGCTTCATCGCGGTGCACGGGCCTTTCACTGTCGCGGCCTCTCGTTGCGGAGCGCAGGCTCCAGACGCGCAGGCTCACGGGCCCAGCTGCTCTGCGGCATCTGGGATCTTCCCAGACCAGGGCTCGAACCCATGTCCCCTGCATTGGCAGGCAGATTCTCAACGACTGTGCCCACCAGGAAAGCCCACCACTGTAATTTGTAGAGCGTTTACTAAGCACTTTACATGTGTTATCTCATTTAATCCTCACAACAGTCCCATGAGGTATATACTGTTATCAGTTCCATTCTGCAGATGAGAAGACTGAGGTTTTTTAGCCTCATTTATTTAAAAAAAAAACAAAACAAAACTCCTTCGATGCTGCCCTCCAATAGAGGGGAGTCTGGATTCAAAGCCAGGCATCTTTTTTCCAGTGACTGTGCTTTCGGCTACCACACTCACTTCCTATCAGGAGTTGAGGCAACGGGGAGCCACTGATAGTTTTTGAGTGAGGGAGTGACCAGAGCAGAGGGTGTATTAGGAAGATCACCCAGGCCTCAGTGGGAAGGACAGATGAGGTGGAGAGAATGTTGCAATAGTTTAGGCGAGAGCTCTGGCTGAGAGGTTAGTGGCAGAACGGGAAGGAAGGATCAAAGGCTTCAGGGAGGTGGAGTTGGGCTTTGGGCTGGACCAATGACCTAGGGTGGAGACAGAGACACTCAGGAGAAAGGGGAGCCGTCCCTCTCCACCCCATCCTGCAACATGAGGCGCCTATGGCATCAGCCCTGTCCCTGCGACCTGACCGTGGACAGTGTCACCCTCGTGTATTCCTGGAGTTCTCGTGCTCAGCCCCAGGGTGAACCCGGCTTCGCTCACCCTGGCCGCTGCTGGGGTGGACATGAGGCTGGGCAGGGCTGGCCTTTGCATCTCAGGCATGAAATGTGATGAGCCCCCCATGGGCAGAGGGTCAGGATTCCTGGGGGCCTGCCTGCCTCTGTTGCCAGGACCTTGGGACCTTCTCCCTGGGCTTTGGTTTTCCTCTCAGTGGTGAGGTGGGGATAAAAGGGCCCCCCTCTGTCACATTCCTTTGGGGTCTGGGAGAGTGCAGCAAACCCTGAGCGAGGACTGACGTCCGGGGGTGCTTCGTGGGTGCCAGGCATGGGTCTAATGCATTACATGCCCCGAGTGCCTTCTGTCCTCAAGGCCACCTGGGAAGGGTGTACCATTATCATCCCCATTTGATAGGAGAAGCAGTCGAGGCACAGAGGTTAAGCTTTGGGCTCAGGCTCTCAGCTCACCAGAGGCAGAGCCAAGATCCCACCCCAGACAGCCCCTTCCGAGCTCTGTGCTTAAACTGCCACCCAGAAGTCAGGGTGGTTGCGGTGGCCATGAGGGGCTCTGCCATTCTGGGGACGCCACCCTCTCTCTATATAAGCCCGTTTCCTGCCGAGTTCTCCTGCTAGCCCCAGCTCATTTCAACTAATTGGAAATGAAACCTTTTGCTTCTGTTAAACAATTCAGCATCTGTTAGGTACCCGCTGTGGGCTGTGCGCTGGGCTGGGTGTAGAGCCATGAGTAATAAAAACCCAACGACTAACGCTCAGCTCTCGCTGCCGCTGGGCATGGCGCACTCCACACGCCTTGGCCCAGTGAATCATAACAGCCCCATGAGGTGGGCACTGCTTTTGTCCCCGTTTCAGAGATGGCAAAACTGAGGCTGGTGAGTGGCAGAGCTGGGACCGAAACCCAGGTGTCTGGTTCAGAGCTCACGCTCGAGGGTGCAGACGGGGAGACACAGGGAAGCAAATGATTAACCGAAAGGTGGTCCATGAATTAGAGAGATATACCTGGGTTGTCGCTGGAGCCCTCAAGGGGGACCTCTGACCCCATCTGCGGGTCCGGAGAAGGTTTCCTTGAGATGATAGTGGAGAGGACTCTTGAAGGAAGCCAAAGAGTTAGCCCTGCAAGAGGGGAGGGCAGGATGTTTGGGCAGAGGTAGCAGCAGGAGGACACGTGAAGGAGGGTACCAGAGCCAGAGGGATGATGCAGGGTGAGGTGAAGACTGAGTGGGAGATGCTGGCAGGGCCCAGGCAGCGGCCCCCGGACCCCAAGCTGAGGACGTTGAGCTCAGGACAGACTTGGTGTAGGAAGGTGGCTTCAGGTCTGTCTGGGAAGCCTGAGGACCAAAAGTGAGGAGGTTGTAGGTGGTGGCTGGGCCTGGGGTGTGTGTGTTGGGAGGGGATGGAAAGGGTTAGGGTGTTTTCTGCAACTAGACCGAGGGTTCCTTGAGGGCAAGGACCACACCCCGGTATCTTTGTACCCCGGTGCTTAGCACAAAGCCTGACCCCAAGAACCGGATACCAGCCCGGGCTTCCTGTCCTCCCCCAGCTCACTTCTAAAGCGACATCACAGGCAGCAGGCCGGGAGTGGGATGTGTCACCCTTGGCCGCCGCCTGTGATGTGGTCGGTCCTCCTGACGTAGATGCCGTTCCTCTCCGTGATGACAGACGAGCCTCCACTGCCTGGCTCTGGCGTCATCGCCGTGTCAGCTGCACCCCGAAGTCTGCGGGACTCCCGAGAACCCCCTAAGATTGAAGCCAAAATGGTTCTGCTGTCTCTCAGAATATGCCAGGGCCCCAGGGACCTGCCATGGAAATGATGTGGTTTCTCTATTGGTTGAAGCCAGTTTCCCTCCCTGGGTCCTTGGGCAGACGCCTCTGCTCTGCTCCATGGCTGCAGTGTCTGTCCCTGGCATCCTGGAGACCCTTTTGCCTGGGAGAGTCATTGAACCCGCCCACACCTTGCTCACTGTGTGTTCTCCGGGGAGTCACTCTCCCTCTCTGGGCCTCTCCTCTGTGAAATGAGGGAGCAAGAGAAGACCACGGGGTATAAGCCTGTCTGGGGACACTGAGGGAGATGCGGCTGGGACTAGTTCTGCCGCTTGCTGGCTACGTGGCCCCGGACATGGTATCGTATCTCCGGAAGCCTCTGTTTCTGCATCTCTAAAATGGGGTGATGCTGACCTCGTTGTGTTGGTGCAGAGATAAAACAAGAGAATGCATGTGAGCGTGCTCACTCAGCACTGTCTGCACACCGTAGGTGCTACTCCTGGGTCGGAACAGTCCCTGTCTCTCCCACTTTGTGAAAAGAGAAGTTTTGTGGGGCATGTGTACTCCTCAAGCCTGAAGCTTCCCCCCGTGGCCTTCTTCCCACCACGTCCCCTTCCTGCTCTCACCCTGCCCAGGGGTGCTCCTGGGGAAGGCTGGGAGTGGGACCCCTTCCCAAGGGTACTGGCATCTAAGTGGGGGGCGGTGGGGGGGTCTCCAGAAAATCAAAAAGCCTTGGAGACCCCCGCAGTGCTTCGTCAGTGCTGGCAGGAAGGGCAGAGGGCGCTACGGCTTCAGTGCTTTCAGATGACACTGTCTTGCTGGCGGCCACTTCCTCCTCCCTCCCCAGGCCTGTCTTTCTTTGCCTTCCCCTCTCGCAGTCTATTTATAAATAGGAGAAGGGACTGAGGGCCCCCACCTTGGGGTGCATGCAGGGTCTTGGTCGGGGAGCAGAGAGGCAGGAAGTCAGCTGGCGCGGGGTTGCCCAATTCCCTGAGAAAGTGCGCTGACTCCACAATCAGAGGGTCTTGCCTGGCGCCATGGCCCTGCTGCTCACTGGGCGGACCCCAGTGCATTGCCCACCTTGCCCTAGTCTCCCTCCTCCAGCCCTGGCTGCTAGCTGTGTGGTTTCTGGTCCTCCAGGGTGAGAGTTGGGAGGAGTGGGAAAGAGAGGGAGTAGAGGGCGGGGAAAATTCATGCCACACCCACCAGGTAAGTCTGGTCCTGCTCTGGCTTTGCCCCCTGCCGGCCTCTGAGGCTCACCTTCTTTCAGGGACTCACAGCCACATCCCTGTCCCTTATCCTGGACACTGTGTCCTCTGGCCACTTAATGGACCCCTGGCTGCTGGGTTTCGGTCACTCACCCAGACTCTTTATTTTGGGGTCCCTTCACCCCTCCAGGTGTTCCGCTTGAGTAAAGTCCCTTGCAGACCACCCAAGGCCACTACCCTAGAAAGCCCACATCTGACCTGCAGGCATCCCCTCCTCCCTCTGCCTTAACGAGGCCCACTCCGCTGTCCCTGCAGCTGGCCTACTGCCGTCTCCTGACCTTGGGCTTCTTGAGGACTGGGCCTGGGGTCAGCCTGAGGGTGACTCCATAACTCCAAGGGTCACGGGTCAGCTTTCCCAGACCTGCTCTTGAGGAGGGAGGGAAACGCCCTCCACTGCAAGGCCTGCGTGGGCCACCGAGCGCCTCACCAAAATGGGGCCGCCTGCCCCCAGCGACTTGTCCTTGCCGTGCCTGTTCTTAGCTGAAACCAAGGCAGAGAGAGCCCGGTTCTAATATTCCATCCGACACAAGGCCACATGTGTGTCAGGGCCTTTGCGGACCCTTAGAGCGCCGCCCCCGGGTCCCCTGGGAGTATGGGAGAAGATGACGGACCCAAGTTAACACCCCCTGCCCCCCGCCTTTGCGCCTACAATGACCCGAGGAGGAAGGAGGAGGCCGGGCAAGGTGTTATGTCACTATTTTACGGATGACGGTGTTGAGGCTCAGAGAGTAAGTGATGTTCCCAAGTCCCCTAGGACCAGCACATCTATCCAGATCTTCTGAACTGGGGCCAAAGCTCCTCCTGTGAGGCCAGGTGTCCGTATACCTGGGGGGATGGGCATCTCCAGCCCCCCTCCTCCCAGGGGACACCTGCTCAGGCCGTCCTCACCCTCGGAGAGCGTTTGAGGGGCAGAGCTGGGGCAGGGAAGCCCCTCCCCACACCCACCCGCAGCCTCGCCTCACACCCCAGCCCCTACCTCCCAGGTCGTTGAGTTTATCCACCTCTCATGTGGGTGGGCCACCCCCCCACCCCATCCTCCTGAGGTCTTGGGAGGGGGCTGAGCTTTTTGATGCCCATCCTGAAGAAGCCAGAGCTGGAAAGGGCTTAGAACCTCAACCAGGCCACGCCACCATTTTACAGATGAGGAAGCTGAGGCACAGAGACGCTAGTTACCGCCCACAGTAGACGTGCCTGAGTGCGGGAGGGAGGACCTTTGGGGTGGGCCCAGGGCAGGGAGGGTCGAGATCCAGTCTTCCTGGGGCAGGGAAGGAACACAGAGCTGGAGGTGAGGAGACCTCTGAGGCTCGGTTTTCTCATCTGTGACTTGGGAATACCAATATTACCAACGTCACAGCACTGGAATGAGGAATCAGAGACGGTAACGCGTGTGAACAGCTCTGCACGATGCAAACTTCCAGGACAAGGTGCTGCCGTTCCTGTCTCCTAGCGCCCTCACCCTCTCCCTCACCTTCGCCCACCCTGGCCTAGCTGCCCTGGCCCCCTGGCTGTGCCTGGAACACGCGGAACACGTCCTCCCTGGGGCTTCTCGCCCCACCTTGCTTTTCCCTTTTCCTTAGCTCCTGCTGCCACCTCCCATTTTCCACTGTGCGTGTCTGTGTCTCCCCAGCTAGAGCCCAGCTTCCTGGGCAGGGACTTGCTTATGTTTGATGCTGAGTGCCCGGCACCTTCATGTTTGTTGAATGAATGAACGAACGTTTCCACCTTTGCCCCTGTCTTTCTCCACCACTAAATGAGAGGTCATCTGAGATCATCTCTAAGGTTCCTGCCAGCCCTGAGCTGCTGCCCCTCAGTCCCATCCCCACTTCTGGGCCGTGTTTCCCGGTCATCGGCTCCCACGTGTCCCTCCAGCACTTGACACAGCTGCAGATCGGCTGGGCCAACCCTCCCTGTTCACAGGCTCCTACCTTTGAGCCTTTGCTGACCCCACTCCTGCTTGCTGAGGAGCTGCCAGCTCCTGACAGGTCAAGGATCCCCGTGAAACAAGCAGTTCTGGGAAGGGCAGGGTCTCAGGTGCTGGATGTCCCTGCCCGCTGCAGGAGACGGGCTCTTCTGAGATTCCTGCGTGGTTACCTGGGAAACCAGGTCAGAGCTGAGGTCAGAGGGTGTTGGCCTGAGGCTGAGAGAGGTCCCTTGCACTGGTGTGTGTGTGTGTGTGTGAAAGAGAGAGAGAGAGAGAGGAAGAGAGGGAGGGAGGGAGGGAGAGGGTGCGTGTGCCCGTGTGAACCAGCTCCCCAGGCTCCGCTCAACGTGGAGGTGGATGAATGGGTGCTGGTGGCACGGTGGTGACTCAGGGCAGAGGGTGGATCCCAGGGGCTGGCCCCTTTAGCTGTCCTGAGGAGGGGAGCAAAGACTTCTCCAGTGGGACCAGAGCAAGAGTCACATCCCAACTCCACCTCTTCCCTCCCAGACCTCAGACAAATGACTTGATCTCCCTGAGCTGTGAAGTGGGCGCGTGCCCGCCTGCTTCTGGGGGGTAGGAGTGGGATATTATAAAGTGCTTGCAGCCTGGCCTGGCGGATAGTTGGTGCGAACCTGGAAGAGTGCTGGAGGCCACATGGTGGGAGAGGGTGCTGAGTTTGGCAGGCGCTTGGGGTCCTGGGTCTGTGTCGAGGGCAAGGGAAGCTTGGGCCCACAAGAGAAGGGAGGCAGGATAGCGGTGTCGGGGGTGTGGCTCTTCTGGTGTAGCCTTGGGTGCATCGCTTCACCTCTCAACCATCTGTGAAATGTTGGTGAGGAGTCTATCTGATGGGGGGTCCAACACGTACTGTCACTCCTGGGATGTAGAGGAAATGGAGCTGCAGACTCCGATGTGAAGCAGCTCTGAGGCCTGTGGTGGATGAGCAATGGGCCCTGTTGGCCCCTTGTGCACAGGCATCACTCAGCCTGCCGCCAGCCGGGCCCTGGCATGGCCTTTGGGAAACCCCAGGAGGTGGGTTGGCTTCTTTCCATCTCTATTTCTCCATCTGTGAAATGGGCACAATCAGATGTGCCTCACAAATTGGATGTTAGATGGGTCCTTCATTCTCTCCTTCCTTCCTTCCCTCTCCCTCCCTCCTTCCTTTCATCTATCATCCTCTCTCCCTCTCTTTATCTATCTGTCCATCCATCCGTCATCCATCCATTCGTTCACCCATCCATCCATCGTCTATCTTCTCCAGTCTCCCCCAACACACACACACACACACACACACACACACACACGCTGGGTCACAGATTTCCCACCTGTTAGATGAGTGGTTAGTGCTCACCAGTGGTTTCCAAGTGTTTACTTGGGGATGCTGTATTTTGAAAGATTGGCTCTGCTAAGCATGCTGAGTGAATTCAGTACTACCCAGTTCATTTCCTCATTTTAAAATGTCGGTCAGAGCTCCCCTGTGGGTGGGTGGAGTGTGGCTCTGAGCCTCCCCGACACCAGACAGAAGAACAGAAGCTTCCATAGCCCCGAGTTTCCCAGAGGCTGCTCACCATGTTCTGGGCACCTCCAAGGACCCTCCGCTCTTATGGCTCCTTTGCTGACCTGAGGCCCAGCTCCTAGGGCTGTGCCCCAGCTTAGCCTCTGCTCTGGTGAGCAGGGCAGTGGAGGGAGTGACCTTTTGTCCCACTCTGCAAGGGGCTTTCTGTTCCTCATTGTTTAGCCATGACAGGGCAGTGGTTTGTTTTTTTTTTTTTTTTTTTTTTCCCCCCCTGTCCAAGAAGATAAACAGGCCTCAAGATTGCTTAAAGGAGGGCTGGAGTCAGAGCGGCAGGAGGAAGTGTAGGGAAGGGGATTCAGAGCGGGATTCAGACAGGAAAAGACCCTGGAGGGGAGGCCACCGGGCAGTGGCCTGGGGGCCCTGGGGGTCCAGCTGCCCGCCTTTGTCCCGGAACCCTTGCCCCATGGGTGGAGAGACAACCCAGACTTGGCCAAGGCAGGGCCCTTTCCCGTCAGGTCCTTCGGGCCCTGACAGGAAATCCTCCCCCAGGCAGGGCAGGCGCCCTGGGCTGCACCACAGAGGGCTGCCCCGGCGAGGGGGGGCGGGGGAAGGAGGAGTCCTCTCCCCGCCGG
Organism: Pseudorca crassidens; assembly: GCF_039906515.1. Taxonomy (NCBI): domain Eukaryota; kingdom Metazoa; phylum Chordata; class Mammalia; order Artiodactyla; family Delphinidae; genus Pseudorca; species Pseudorca crassidens. Next base: position 9,396,541 of record NC_090297.1, read on the forward strand.
GAGCTGCCAGGCCTGTGGCTCTCAGGGCCCACAGGAGTGAGGGGCTCCCCTAGTTACCCCTAGGGTACTTGGGGGGAGGAAGCCCACCGTGTGCAGGGTCCTTGAGACCTGTGCCCGCCACCCTGGGGGGCAGGGGGCTCGAGGGAAGGAGGTGTGACCCCGCCCTGCCCTCAGGGTGCTGTCTGCGGTGGGGTTGGGGGGAGGCTGCGGCCCGGGCTGCTCAGTCAGAGTGCGAGGCACAGCGGGCTGCAGGGGGGCTGGGGGGGCGCTTAGGCGCTGCGTTGCAGCTAACATGCAGCGAATGGTGGTGCGAAGGGGGCTGCAGGAAGCACGATCCTCCGGTCGGGGCTCCCCCAGCCTTTGATGGCTAGGTCTCCTGCACGTGCTGCCCCAGCGCATCTTGTTCTGGCCTGCGTGCCGCTCAGCTTTGCTCAGCACTGGAGCATGGGAATCGCTTGGCAGGTTTTCTTTTTTCTTTTCTTTCTTTTCTTTTCTCTTCTCTACTCTTCTTTTCTCTTTTCTTTTTTTTAACAGTACAGCTTCCTGGGCACCGCCCCCGGGGTTCCTGCCCCTTCTCTGCGGTGGGAGTGGGCATTATAATAGACCCCCGCCAGGGGCTTTGGAAGCAGGCAGTGACCCCCCACCCCCAGTAAGTGGGAGGAGCCCCGAGAAGGGGCTTTACTCCAGGAGCAAACAGGGAGGGAGGAAGTATCAGGACTGAGTGAGTGTGTGTGAGTGTGTGTGTGTGTGTGTGTGTGAGTGTGAGAGAGAGAGAGAGAGAGAGAGAACGTGTGTGTGTGCGCATGCAGGCGCAGCCATGGGCATGTCAGCTTACAGTCCAGATGGGGTGGAAGTTACTTTTTAGGCTCTGGGTCATGCAGAATGAATCCCACTTCCCTTGCCAGCCTGCATCTCTCCCAGCCTCCTTAGAGCTGCCTTCCTGGGGTTTGGCACCAGGCCTGGGGTGAGGGTGTGGGGGAGGGATGGGCCTCAGGGGCCGATCAGCATGGAGGGTGCACCCGTGTTAGGGCTTGGTGTCCCTGGTGCCAAGGGTGGACCCCTCCAGGAAATGATACTGTCATGAAGCCCACTGCTGAGATTAGTGCGCCCTGAGCACCTAACTATCAGTACACGCCAGGCTCTGTGGTGACAGCGAAGGTCACCAGGCAGAGGAGGCAGCTCGGCCAAGGCCATGGGGGCCACAAGAGCCACAGATCGCTGCGCAGCCCCTGGGGGTCATCCCCCGATGCTTCCAGCTGTTGGCGCCGGGCTGTGTGCAGCCAGGGTAGGTCTGCCAGGCCGAGTGCGGCAGGCAGCTGGGTTTCCAGGCCCACTCGTCCTGGATGCAGGAACCAGCCAGGGGCCCACCTGCCCCTGGCTCTGGCAGTCATGCCTCCCCGGTGGTGCTGTGGAGGGGGAGGGGAAGGCCAAGTGACAGCCTGCCTCCCTACAGTTCATGCCCTCTGACCCCACGGGTTGGGGCGCGATGCTCTGGAGCATGAACAATGTCACGGCATTGGTCCCACCTGACAGCTGGGAGCCATTATGGGGCAACACCCAAGACAGCTGGAGATGGGTGCCCTGCTGGTATAGGGGATCTGTGTGGGGTGCAACTACATCCACTAAGTAGGGCACCTGGAGCACATTGACCAGCTCCTGGCCACCCCATAAGTGCTCCAGAAATGTAACTATCATCATCAACAAATATTCTTTTCCTGAGCCCAAACTCTGCTGTGGGCCCCATGTTGGAAGCTGAGGGTCTAGAGGTGATGAGTTCGTCGTTTCTGCCCTTTGCATGGCAGACGTGTGCATGTGTGTATGTCTGTGTGTGTTCTGTGTACAGGTATACGCACGTGTGCATGCAAATGTACCCGCGAGGGTGGCAGGACGAGAAGGTACCCCATTTCAGCACAATGAGATGATCCTCAGGAGGGCATATTCAATGTTTAGAGAGAGCTCAGAGTGGGAGGAACCTGAATCAGCCTGGCGGAGTCCGGGAGGAGGCGGAGCCTGGAGGAGGCAGCACTCCGGAGGAGTCCGGAGTCCCTGGCGGAGTCCAGAGGAGGCAGCACTCAGCTGGAAGGACAAAGGGGTGATTACCAGGTGCAGGAGGGAAGGCGAGGCAACCTAGGCACGGCTTATCTGTGCTGAACTCTGCCGTTCGCTGTGACCGAGGCCACCGCCTTCTGGGAGGCTTCAAGGCCTCGCCTCTGCCCCATGTGGTGTGAGGAGCTGGCCCCCCACTCCGGCCAGCTGGTTCCACGTCTCCACCTGCAGACATGCGTGTGCTACACTGAGGGAGGAGTGGGGGGAGGTGAAAGAAGGTAGGGACTACCCTTCTTCTACCTCTACCCACCCCCCACCAAAGGGAGAAGTCCCCATGTCAGTAGAGCCCCAGCAGGGAGAAGGCCAAACACTTGCAGGACGCAAGACGGGGATCTGGGCGTACAGCGTAGCAGGATCCACGGGTGGCCAAGCTAATGGCTGTCCTCCCCTTCCCCATTCCAGGCTGTGTTTATCCCCTATGTCCCGGAGCCCGGAAGCTCGTGCCGGCTGCAAGAATACTACAACACAAAGGTCCAGATGTGCTGCAGCAAGTGTCCACCAGGTGAGGGCAGCCACTGGGGCCCTTGCCCTCAGCCTGGCTGGGTCCCTGTGGGCCGGTGCCTTGAAGGGAGTGGGTGTGCTATGGGGGTTAGGGGGTCAGGGTCATGGCCCTGGACTCTTACTGAGCTCCCACTGGTTCCATGAATCGACCCCCTGCTCCCTCTTGCTTCTGGGCCTTTGCACATGCTGTTCTCTCTGCTTGGTGCACTTCCCAACTCCTTTCCCCTGGTCTACTCCTGCTTATCGCTTAGGCCTCTGATGTCTCCCTCCTCCAGGAAGCCTGCCAGCACTGCCTGGCCAGATCTGACTCCTCCTTTCCGCTCCCACTGGCCCTTGGCATCCCCCGTGGCAGCAGCTCTTTTGACATTGTGAGATCCTGCCCTGGATCTCTTTTGTTGCCCCCACTGTGTGCTCCTCAGAACAGGGACTGTGGCTTGTTCTCTGCTGAATCCCCAGCACTCGGCACGATGCCTGGCACAGAGCAGGTGCTCAGAGCATATTTGACGGAATCAGTGACTGCTACCCATTTCACAGATGGGGGACCTGAGGCCTGATCCCAGTTGGGAGAGGCAGGTGGCCCGACACCTGGTGCTGTCCCTCCATTCGTTTGTTTATAGTTTATTCCTGTGATGTTTATAAAGCATTTTCTGAGTGTTAGGCACTGTTCTGAGTGCTGGGAATACAACAGAGAGCAGGGCAGACAAAATCCTCGCCCTCGTGGATTTTGCATTCTAACAGAGGCCTAGACAAATAAACTAGTAGAAGAAATAGACGTATGGTCTGTGAAGGAAACAAGGCAGGGGAAGGCAGACAGAGACAGAGTAGGACATGCTGTTCTATATGGGGTGGTCATGGAAGGCCTTTCTGAGGAGCTGACACGTGGGCAGAGACATGCAGGAGGTGAGGGAGTGAGTTATGCAAACATACGGGGTGGGGGGAACAGCATGTGCAAAGGCCCTGAGGTGTTAGCTTCTTTGGTGAACGTGGAGAACAGCGTGTGTCCTAGAGTGAGTAAGCAGGGACCATGGTAAGGAGTTTAGATTTTCTTCTGCAGGATCCAGAAAGGCATTGAAGAGCTTTGAGCCTGAGATGTGGGCAGGCACATATGTACCTGTCACCTCCAATGGCCGTTTTAAGAGACCCCAGGGGAAGTGACTCTTCTTTCTCCTGTTAACCGGTAGGGTCTCTGTAAGAAGTTACTAGATTAGCACAGCAGTGGAGGTGGCAGGGTAAGAATGGGGACAGGCACTCAGAAGAGAAACTTCTTAAAGGTTTGCCTGGGTGTTCTCCCATCCCCTGGCATGCCTTCTCTGGAGGCCTTCAGGAGTCCCATGGCCTCATCCTTGATGGGATACCAGGGATGACTACTACTGCCTTTTTTACCTTTCCCAGCTGGAGAATTTCAGCCAACTATAAAGAAGAAAGGAACCGGCAAACCAGTTCTAACCAAAGTGTTATTGACTAATAATAGGCAATTCCAATGGTGGAATTCCAGGCACCTGAAAAGAGCAGAGAGGAAGATATTTTATGAGCACTGCGGGGTTCAAAGATGGCATGACAGCCGGTACATGTTAGATGGGAAAGGATGCAGAGTCGAAACTCCGTCAAAGAGCCTTCCCAGCCAGGCCTCGCAACTCTGGGGCTCTGGAGGACAAGGGATGAGCCCAGGGTCCCGGCAGAACCCCCCCAGCCCTCCCCTCCTCCGCTGAGACTCCTGGCCTTGCTTTCTCAGGCTACCACGTACAATCCTTATGCAACAAGACCTCAGACACCGTGTGTGACTCCTGCGAGAGCAGCACATACACCCAGCTCTGGAACTTGGTCCCTGCGTGCTTCAGCTGTAACTCCCGCTGCAGCTCTGGTGAGTTGGCCCAGAGTGAGGGGTAGTCCTGGGCATCCTCCCCTGGCCACCGTGCACTCCAGCCCCTTTGCCTGGGAGCTGGCTGGGATTATCCCAGACCTTTGTTTTCATGCCCCGGGGCACAGGTACAGCTCTTTACTTTTGATCAGCGGCACTGTCATCCTCTGTCTCACCGAGTCCCCTTTGATAGCCCCTTGGGGCAGACAGGCCAAGGGCAGCAGGGGGAAAACGGTGCCTGGTTTTAGAGTTGAGGACATTATGCTTGGGAAAGCAGTCATGCTCGTTCATGCTGCGACGGAGACTCTGTGTCCAGCAGTCTCTTGGCCCCGTCCTGAGGGCAGTTCAGCGGTCTGCTGGAGATCAGAGCTGTCTGGGGGTGGTGGGGCCGGGTGGGAAGACAGAGTGGGCATGGCAGTGGGTGGGGCTGGTGGAGGCAGGAGTGACCCTCGGCTGTCTTCTCGCTCCTCTAGACCAGTTGGAAACTCAAGCCTGCACAGCAAAACAGAACCGCATCTGCACCTGCAAGCCGGGCTGGTACTGCACCCTGGGAAGGCAGGAGGGGTGCCGGCTGTGCGTGCCACTGCGCAAATGTGGCCCTGGCTTCGGCGTGGCCAAACCGGGTACGGGGCCAGGGCCAGAGGTCCTTGGGGACCCCCTTGGGCCTCTCCTTCCTCGGAGCGTCGTCAGTGGCGGCCAGGTGCCTGGTACCCATCCGTCCAACCATCCCGATTCATTCTTTCCTCCAGCACTCCTGGTCAGGCACCTCCTGTGTGCTAGGCCCTGGGGATCCAGAGATGGATCAGATTAAGCCCCAGGCTACTGGAAAATCAGGTGGTGTCCCAGGAAGACACAGTCACTAGAATTAGTTAAGGACAAACCGCCCAGGTGTGTGTGTGTTCGTGTTAAAGGGGAGAGGTGCAGACCGAATTCCTCAGGCCCCTCATTCTCCCCCGAGGGCTCCAGTTCCCCTAGGGCCAAGGCGCACCTCTCCATGGAATATCTGAGTTGGTGACAGTTTCTGATTTTTCTTGAAGGAACTGCAACATCAAATGTGGCATGCGCTCCCTGTGCCCCAGGGACGTTCTCCGACACAACGTCATCCACGGATACTTGCAGGCCCCACCGGATGTGAGTGGCTGAATCCTCTGCTTCTGAAGGAACAAGGAGGGGCTGTCCCTGGGTGATCATGAGGCCTAGAGCACAGAACAGCGTGCCGTGGTGGCCAGAATCCCCCCAGTTACTCCCTCGGGTTGAGGCATTGCCGAGCCCTGTTCAATGCCAGGACTGGTTTATCTGACAGTGGGTGGGTCCCTGAACAGACAGCATGGTGAGCAAGAGTTTTGCTCTGGAAGTCAAGACTGGGTGGGGTCCTAGGGGACATAAGTCTTGAAAGAGGGCGTGGCACACGAACCCACTCCCCTAACCCAGTTGCTGGGCCCCTTGCACACTGGCCTAGGTCCCACGAGTGAGCCCAGCTACCCTGAGCCACTCAATCCCCTGTTGTCCCTGACCAAGCCCCCTCCTCCCCCAGCTGTAGCTCGGTGGCCATCCGTGGCACCTCAAAGGTGGATGCCGTCTGCACATCTGTGCTTCCCACCCTGAAAGTGACCCCGGGCCCAGCCCTCACAAGATCCCAACACGTGGAGCCGACTCCAGGGTCCAGCACAGCTCCAAGCACCTCCGTGAGGCTCCCGATGGCCCCAGGTCCTCCAAGTTACCCAGTTGAAGGGCGCAACACAGCAAACATGTCTCTTCCCATCGGTAAGTCACAAGGGGGCCCATTCATCCTTCCTCCCTCCCTCCCTCCCTCCCATCTTAGAGTCTTACCAAGAGCTTGTTATGGACTAGACCCTGTACGCCATCCTGGGATGTAGGTAGCGTTGAGACTTGCCTTCTTCCAAGACTTACTAATGCCACTAGGAATTACTGGGTGGGGAGAGGTAGGGTCAGCGTTTTATGTGAAAGTGGAGATGGTCTCCTGGTTGCCATTTCCGACGAACCTATTAGGCTTTGACAGTGGGCTGGGCCAGGTCACCTCATGGGCTTCCCTTCTGGGGTTAGGACTACATCAGGCCAGAGGGCTCAAACTCGTGGCCCTTGGGCTGAGTGTGGCCTACAGACACGTTTCGTTTGGTGCACGGATTTTGGGTTGTTTTGTAATCAAATTTGAGAGCCTCTGCACTGGGCTTGCCCCTCGCCTGTGATGACCCCACTCATCTTTGGTTGTCAGCTGACCTGCCTGGTCCCTGGTACATTTGAGTTTGCTTTTTGCAGCTGTTTTGAACTTCTCTTTTCCTTCTAGGACTGATTGTGGGTGTGACAGTGTTGGGTCTGCTAATAATAGTCCTGGTGAACTGTGTCATCATGACCCAGAAAAAAAGTAAGATTCCATCCTTCCTTCATTCATCCATCTATTTACACATCCGTTCAGGAAGCTTTTCTGGGGCACCCCTCTGAGTCCAGCACTCGGCACAGCCTTATGGGTCAGACAGAGCTGGGAATGGCAGCCCCTGTTCTTAGGAGCTTAGAGCCTGGGGCGGAAGGCCCTTCCACTAACTTATCTACTAAAAGGCAAGATGCCCTCAGGGCTATCCAAGAGGGCAGAAGTCCAGGATTCTTGTCTGGGAATCCTGGGGGTTCAGGCCTTCTGGAGCAGGTGGCATCTGAGCTGGGCAAGATTTTGATGGAGACATGAGTGCAGGAAAGAAAGGGCATGCAAAGCAGGGGGCATGGTATGAGCAAAGGGGGGCAGGCTGAAGAATGGTTTGGGGCGGGTGTTGAGGGCTGGCTGGAGAGTTGGGTATGGGGGCTTCTGTGTACCTTGTCTGATAGGTAATTGCTCCCCCCGGGGCTGGGCCTACTCCGACTGCTTCTGCTTGGGCCCCGTGATCCCTCCTAGTTAGAACAGATGTGACCTGAGGAAGTCAGTGTCTCTGACTTGTCCCCTCTCTCCTCTTTGCAGAGAAGCCCTTCTGCCTGCACGGAGACGCCAGGGTGGTGAGTGCCCCTCTGCCTTCCCCCTCCTCCTTCCCTTGTCTTCTTCCTGCTGGGCTGGGTTGTCCCATGGGAAGCAGTGAATTCTCTAGGTTGGTCTGTCCAGCGTCAGGCAGCGTGCAGAGCCCTGGGAGGCTGAGAAAAGGCCAGCCAGGGTCTGTTGCTGGGACTAGTAAAGGTGACTTGAGTGTGAAAGGCCATATCAGGGAGCAGAGGGGTCAGTGGTGTCAGTGGCAAGCGTGTAGTCATGGACCCATGGTGTGGCCTTGGACTGACATGAAATTGCTCATGGCTGTTTCCTCACCGTTAAATGGGGACAGTGTCTCAGCCAGCTTGCAGGGCTGTGCCTTTCGCCCAGCTGGCAACAGTTCTCAGCATCTCCATCATGTTTACAAAGCACTTCCTCGTGGAGCAGTGGTTCTCAAGCTGTGTGCTAGGGTACTCAAGTGTTCCACAGAGGGTCCTTCCTGGGGGGTCATCTCTGGGGTTGAGGTTAAGACTAGTGGTCTGGGCCTGGGTCCTCCCCCAACTTCACCCTCTGACCATTTTTATGAAGTAGAGTCTGTGCAGGATTTTTGCTAGAAACAGCACCAACATAGTACTTCATCAGTTCTCCATCAGGAGGGCATTTGGCCGCTAGTAACCAAAACCATTAGGGTGACTTAAAAGGGCTTTATGTCCTGTCACACCACAAAGTTGAGGGGTCAATGGCTGCTGGAGCAGTTTGGTTGCCTCCTTCTGTGAAGCCAGCAGGACCCCAGGCTCTGCCATCTTTGGTGTGTTGGCTTTTGTTCTCTTGCTTGTGGCCTGTGTCATAAGAAAGATGATAATCACCACTGCGTATGTGACCTTCAGATTTGAGGCAGGAAAAAGAGGGGAACTGGCCAGGACAGCCATGGTGCCTTTTACAGGAAATCAGACACTTTCCTAGAAGCCCTGGGTAGACTTCTCCTTTTGTCTCATTGGCCAGATGGTATCATGTGACCACCCCTAGCTGCAAGGGAGGCTGCAAAAGGGGGTGCTTTGCTTTCCTAGCCTTTATGGTAGAGGAGAACCAGGGAGAGGGCTTGGAAATGGGTGTGGGGTGAGCCAGTACATGGTGTCTGCTGCCGCTCTGCACCAGGTAGGCAGGGCAGGTTTTTATATCCAGTTTTACAGATGAGGAAACAAGAGTCCAAAGAGTTCCCTCCATGTCCCCCGTCCTGCTGGGGCAGGGTTTCTCAACTCTGCCTGCTAATTCTTTGTCATGAGGGGCTGTCCTGTGCGTTGTAGTCTATTCAGCAATATCGCTGGCCTCTCCCCCCTAGATGCCAGTAGCACTGCCTCCCAGGAGTGAGAAGCAAAATGTCTCCAGACATTGCCAAAGGGCCCCTGGAGGGCAGGATCACCCCCGGTTGGGAACCACTGTGCTAGGGTAAAGCTCAGTCCTGGTGGCCCAGTGCCTGAGGTTTACACAGGGTTTTGGCCTTGGTAGGGACCAGACTGATTTCATCCTGATTGTCCTGACAAGAAAAGAGGCACAGAGAGGGAAAATGACTTGCCCAAGGTCACACAGCAATATGTCTCTGGACTCCTGGCCCAGTGCTCTTTGACCTGCCCTACGGTATTTCAGCAGACAGAAACACTGGTTTGGGAGTTCAAACTATTTCCCATTTCCCCGGTGTGTGAATGCCACTCCTTCCTTTTTCGGGCTGCAGTTCAGTGACACTGGCAGTTGCCGCCTGGTGGTCCATAGAGCAAGTGCGCTCTCTAAGCTCCACCCCGGCACCCGGCTGCCACTTTCTCTTTGCTGACCAAGAGTTTCCCAATACTGGGTGCAGTAAAGCTGTCTCAGGTGTGGCCTGGAGCCCCCGCTTCCCCTTTTCTTTCACTGAGTTTTGTGTTCACTGAATGTGAGCGACTCCACTGCTGTTTGTTGAGTGCTATTGCATGTAGAGCCCAGGGATGTGCTGGTAACTGGCCCTCCAGGTGGGGAAAAAAAACCCAAAACCCTGATTCGTGGAGTTCGCTCATTTCTGTGTTATAAACGGCTCCCACCATGGCCAATTTCAAGCTACTTACTGAATGTGGAGCTGGGAAGAAACACGCATGAGTCTGAGCTGGTTCTAGCGTCCCACTGGCTGAGCCCCGGGCCAGGGCCTGCATCCTCACACGCCCCCTGTGAGGTACACAGTGTCATCATCCCTATTTCACAGATGAAGAAACTGAGACTCAGGGAGGTTCAGGTACCCGTGTAAGGTTAGGCCACTTGGCGAGGGGCAGAGCCCAGCTTTGAAACTCAGTCTGAATCTGCAGGACTTGTCTTTACCCACCGTCCTGTTCGCCCAGGGCAGATGTTCAGAATTGTTCCAGGCACCCCCCATCCCCAGCAGGGACTGCCCTCAGAGGTTGGTCCCCTTCCCAGGTACCCTTCCGTCCCCGGGCTCCCAGCCCTGCCGTCACCCCCATGCTCAGCCTGCGCCCCACTCCGTTCCTCAGCCGGCTGGCAGTGGTCCTGCTGACGGCGGCCTAGTCTAATGCTCCTGGCCCAGGCCCCTGGGGTTGGAAGCATGGCGACTCAGCACTTCCCTGTTCCTCCTTGTAACGCCAAGGCATGGCAGGACGGTGGCTTCCCTTTGTTCAGAAAAGGCCAGCGTAACCACACATGTGAGCTCACCCACAATCACTGCCACAGACACACTCACACAGGCTCTCGTTTCATAAAGAGGGAGAATGTTCATGCGGTGCTGAATGTGGGCCAGGCACAGTACTGAGCGTTGTTCAGTCTCACAGCCATGCTGTGACACAGGCAGTATGATTATTGCCCCAGTTTTACAGCCCAGGAATCTTGGGCTCAGAGAAGTTAAGTACCTTTCCCACGGTCACACAGCGAATGGGTGGCCTGAGACACAGACTTAGGAGTGCCTCTCTTCACCACCTCCAGCACGCAAGCTAATTGCACCACTCACAGACATGCACACGTGCTCCCTCACACAGAGACACACGTGTGTGCACACTTCAGACACCCTAACACCTATACATACAGGTGTATGAATCTCAGGAACACATGCGCACATATGCAGCCAGACACAGGCTCAGGCAGCGGCTTTGCTGGGGTCTCTGCTTCTGCCCGTGGTGGGGCCAGGCTGGGAGGTGAGGAGGGCCGGCTGGGATCCTGTTTGTTCAGTGAGCCCCCTCAGGGCTTCCCCTTCCTGGGGTCCCAGCCCAAGGAACAGGACTCAGTACATCTGCCCCACTCAGAGCCTGCCTGAACTTTGCGACTCGTGGCTTTTGGGGGAGGGAGGCAAGCTGTGACCTTTGGGGTTTCTGTTCTGCCTGGCCCTAGCCACCAGCAGAAAAGTGGGACACAGGCTGAAAAGCCCCTTCTCTGGGGGGTGTGGAGAATGACATTTGGATGTGCCTCCTCCCCCTCCCTCTCCCCTGCCTGTCCAGGCTCCCAGCAGGGCTGGGGGTGGGGTCAAATACCAAGGTCAGACCATCTGAGCGAAGGTTCAGCATGAACTTGAAATGCTCTCCATTCCTCCAAAGCCAGGGGCGGGACTGAGTGGGAAGCACGCAGCTCTGGTACACTGAGCCAGAGTGTACGCTGAGCCACGGCGCCGCTGTGTGATACTGAGCAGGGGAATCACCCTCTCTGGGCCTCCGTGGCCTCATGGGGACTGCTTACAAAGGATCCTTCCTGGCCTGGAGTGAGAGTCTATGAGCTGACCTCGGGATATGCAGGGCTCAGGCAGGGCTGGGGGCTGCGGGGATTGGCACCTGTGTCCTTCCTGTGTCCTCCACCTCTGACCTTACTTCCCTGGCCCTACTAGACTGCATCCCTCCAGCACTTACTCGCCTCAGTTCTCATTCTACCCTGGACCCTCTCATCCTGGGCAGGCCAGGGCAGTGGGTGAGAATGTGGCCCCTCTGTCTTGTTTCTGGAATCCAGTGATCGCCCAGAACCCCAAGGCAAGGGCTTGTGCACCTGTTCAGTTGGTGCGGACAGGCAGCCGCCTTGGAGTGAAATTTCCAGGGCTTCCCAGCACGGGTGTCTGGAAATGTGGCACCTTGTCTTGAGCCTCTGGGGCTGAAACCCCAAACACCCAGGAAAGGTGTATAGGTTTTAGCCCAGATGCACCACGTCCTAACTCTGTGACCTTGGGCAAGTAACTCAACCTCTCTGGATCTCGGTTTCCGCATCTGCAAAGCGAGGATAACACTTGGCTGTTGGAAGGATCAGTATAGATAGTGTCTGGAGAGGCTTCAGCACAGTGCTTGGCATTGGATGCATTCAAGCGTCAGCTAATATTTTATTATTACTGTTGCTGGGATTTGTGTTTTATGAGGAAAAGATGGAGAGTCACAGAGCAGCTTGGGGAATGGAATCTGGAAAGTGTTGCTGAGACGGCAGGGCTGAGGGTCCTAAATGAGAGGACTGTCCACACTGGATTGACTGATTGAACCCAAGGGCGAGCAGGCGTTTTCTGTAAAGGTCCAGACAGTGAATATTGTAGGCTTTTGGGATCATCTGGTTTCTGTCATATCTCCTCAATCCTGCCACTGCAGTGGGAAGGCAGCCACAGACACAACATAAACAAATGGGCGTGGCTGTGTGCTGATAAAACTGTATTTATGGACACTGACATTTGAACTTCACATAACTTCATGTCACAAGATATTAGTCTTTAAATATTTTTTTCAAACATTTAAAAATGTGAAAATTATCCTTAGCTCGCAGCCTGTACGGAAACAGTGGCGGGCTGGACTTGGTCCGTGGCAGTAGTTTGCTGAGCCCTGATTTAACAAACCCTCGACCAGCGCTTACGATAGAACAGGCACTGTTCTGAGCGCTTTACAAAAACTCAGCCATTTAATCTTCTCAATAACCCTAGGAGGTAGGTTGTTATTCTTTCCTTTATAGATGGAAAAACAGAGGCACAGAGAGTTTAAGTAACTTGTCCAAGGTTGCAGAACTCGTGAGTGATGGAGTCATGATTTGCATGCATGTGGTCTGGTTCCAGAGTCCATGCCCTTGGCTGCTAGGCTGAGCCGCATCGCCCCGTGCTGATGGGGTGACCTCAGGAAAGTCACTCTCCTTCTCTGGGCCTCTGCTTCCTTATGCAAAATGAGGGTGAAAATCCTGCCTCACCTCTAAGACTGTTTGGTGAACAGGGCCACGTGGCCCCTGCCCTCTTAGGGCTCACACTCCAGCAGGGCAGCGATGCTAATCACAGAAGCCACAGAGAATCACACGTCCTAAAAGTGCTGTGTGTGGAGAGAATGTGCAGAAGTGCTGTGTAAACTGTGAAGTGCTGATGGGGTGAGAGGGAAGAAGGGGCAAGGAGCCGGCTGATGGGCTGACCGTCCTCCCTCCCCCCTCGTCTCCCCATCCAGCCGCATCTGCCAGCTGATAAGGCCCGGAGTGCCCCAGGCCCCGAGCAGCAGCATCTGCTGACCACGGCGCCAAGCTCCAGCAGCAGTTCCCTGGAGAGCTCGGCTGGCGCCGCGGACAGGAGGGCGCCCACCAGGCCCCAGCTGCAGGCGCCGGGCGTGAGGAAGGCCCCGGACAGCTGCGGCAGCTCAGGTAAGAGGCGGGAGCCCCCCTGGCTTCCTCCCCCACCCCCCTCCCCAGTGTGTTTCTTCCTCATTTCTGGCTGAGCTGTCTCTTCCTGGGCCTCCCCTGCAGGATGAGGCCTGAGCTCCTAGCAGGACACTGGAAGCCCTGTACCACCAGTCTGGGCCCCCCTCCAGCCTCCTTCCCTCTGCCTCCTCAGGTGAAACTGAGCCACAAGCTTCTTTCTGTTCTCGGAACCCCCACATCCCTCCCACCTTTGCCCTGCGGGTTCTCGCACCAGGAACACCCTTCCTTCTAGACCATCTCAGCTTATCCTCTGTGTCCCCAGTATCCAGGCAGGGAGTTTTCCTATATATTATAATACATATAATATATAATATGTAAAATAGCATATAACAGTGTTATACTATGTAAATATTATATATCAATATATGAATAATACATTGATATTGATGCTATATATATGTAGTATGTAATATATTATATATTAACATTTAATATATATAAATGTTATATTAATATGTTAACTTATACATTGATGTTATATATAATATAGCATATAACATGCTATATGTTAATATTGTAATACGTCATAATTATATATTTATTGTATATTATGTATGTTGTTATATATTATATTGTTATATATTGTATTAGATAATATATTATTTTATTATTAATATATTATTAGAGTATATATTATAATTATATTATTTTTACAATATTAATACCTATTATATTTCCTCATCTTACCAGATGAGGAAACTGAGTCTCAGAGAGGTTAAACTGCTTATTCAAAGACACAGCTGGTAAACAGAAGAGCCAGGAATCACCCCTGGGCTCTCAGGGTCCAGGGTCAGCCTGGAAAGCTGAATGAGTAAATGATGTCCCTGGGACTCTACTCACTGTGCCTGTAGTCCGGTCCCTTTGGGCCTGAGGCATCAGGACTGCGGATCCCACGTGGGGTCTGGAGAAGCCCGTGCCCTGTTTACACAGTCTGCATTTAGCCCTGGACCTGGTCTGTGACCAGTGTCACCCCTGGTGGGCATCTGCAGTGCCCACATTGTAGGAGGCCCCTGCGGGGGTCCCCCAGAAAGCCTGGGGCTTCCTCGGGCATGTTTTGTAGTGAGAGGCCAAGCCCGCTGGCCTGCATCTCCCCCCTCACCTGGCAGCGCTGGCTGGCGGGTTGAGGAATGACCGTGGCCTTGGTTCATTCCCAGATGCCCTCCCGGCCGTTCTGGTGCCGTGAGACTCTGAACAGGCTCCTTAACCCTGCCAAGCCTCAGCTTCCTGTCCTAGAGATGAGCATGGCAGCTCCTTGGCAGGGCTGCGACAGCATTCACTACCTGCCTCCTGACTCAGGCGGTGGGCTGCGGCGTCCCACTTCTAGTTTCCCATCATCACCCACCCTCATCAGTGTGATGTCTCGTCAGTGCCCTCACCCCAGCCTGAGAGCTCCCCAAGGAAGGGACTGGGTCAGTGCCTGGAACATAGCAGGTGGCCCTAAATGTTTGTCGAATGAATAAATGAGATCAGAATATAAAGCTTTTGGTCTTCTTCTACCTCTTAGATTCATCTTTCCGCTTTCTTTGCGACACCTCTTCCACACGCATCCTGGTGTGGCTTCCTCCTTGGGGAGCCCTGACCGCGTCTGCTCCGCCCTCCCACCCACTGTCTCTTTTCTGTTCCTTCTGCGCCTCTCTGGCCTCTGCTCTCCCCTCCTCTCCGTCCCACCCGAGCACCTCTCCCCGCCGTGCGAATGGGTAAACCTCAGGTCTGTGACCCCTCCTGGTCCCCCGTCTGCCCCCGCAATGTCTCGTTCACAGTGTGCACGACCTTGGTGACTCTGAGTGACATTTGGTGCTGTGGAGGCCCAGGATGGAAAGTTCCTTCCGGCCCCATTATTTTAGCACCCCACCTCCACCCTGCTTCTTTGGGGCTGTTCTGAGCAGAGCAGCTCGCCAGCTCCATCCTCCTCCCGGAAACAAACTAGACTGGAAAACAAACAGCCGGTCCTCCTGGCAAGCCCTGGACACTCAGGTCGCCATAGTAACAGCAGCAACAACCATCCTTTTTGAGGGGCTATTCTGTGTCCGGCCCTTACATTGATCTCCTCAGCTTATCCACTATTTAGTCCCTCACTGGTTAGGAAACTCAGATGCCCACAGGGCTGGGAGGGGAGGCGGGGCTGAACCTGTGTCCTGAAGCCCTTGCTGCCAGTCGCATTCAGGTCTGTGGGTTCTGCATAGCCCGCTCTCCCCCATCTGGCTCCCAAGGGAAGCTCTAAATCCAGATTCTTAAAATGTAAACTCCTGAATTTTGAATGTTGGCAGCCAATTCACTTAAAAATACTACCACCACCAAGAACAGAACACACCTGTGGGCTGGATTTTATTCATTCACACGTGTCCCTGTTATAGGCACTAGGGCCACAACAGGGAACAGTCAGAAAGGCCCCACCCTTCTGGACTCAGGGCCTGGTCGGGGAGAACCCAATGAGAACTCCAGAAATGGATTGCACAGTGGGCGGAGCTAGGGGCTCTGGAGATTATAGCAGAGGGAGGGACACAGGGAGTGATGGATGGGTGGGAGTGAACCTCCTTTAGAGAGGGAAGCCACGGAGGCTTCTTGGAGGAGGTGGCCTCCAGGCTGAGGCCCAAGTAAAGGAAGGAGTGAGCTATGGGAATAGGGAAGAATGTTCCAGGCTGAGGGAGCAGCACGTTGCAAAGGCACTGAGGCTTGGAGGGCTCAGGGAGCTGCAGGGAGGTGAGTATGGCTGGAGGGAACCCAGCCAGGATCTCAGAGCAGCAGGAGATGGGGTGGGGAGAAGGCAGGCACCAGGTCGTGCAGGGCCTCGTAGGCCATGGTGAGAACTGTGTTTGGAGCAGCCAAGGAAATGATCTGGCTCTGGCTGCTGGTGGAGAGCAGACTGCAGAGGGGCCAGGTAGAAGCCAGGAGACAGGAGGAGACTGCACTCGTCCAGGGAGCGGATGGAGGTACAGGCAGTATGCAAGAGGTGGTGAACTTGAAGGTGGACCAGGTAGGAATCGCTGGTGCCTTGGATGTGGGGTGTGAGAGAAAGATGGGTCCAAGGCTTTGGGACTGAGCATCTGGGTGGATGGCAGGCGTGTGAACTGAGATGGGGAGAAGCAGGTTGGACGGGATATGGGGGTGGAATCAAGCTGAGGTACAGAAGACGTGGTTGGATATATGGGCCCAGCGTGAACCCCTGCTTCACTGAGCCTGTCACCCCGTCTCTAGGAGCCATGCAGGCTCCAGAGATACGGCAGTGAACAGGGCAGTCATCCTTGCCTCGAGGGGATGGAAAGGGTCATTAGACCCATTTCACAGCTGAGCAAATGGAAGCTCCAAGAGTTTAAGTGACTCGGCCAAGTTTATGGAGGCAGAGCAGGGATCCAAACCCAGCACGGTCAGGCTGCGGAGCTCCGGGCATCCCGGCCTCAGTGATGAGGACAAACTACGTCCCCACCACACCCCATCCTGGAATCCCAGATTTATGAAATCTTAGAGGCAGCTCTATGTGGAAGGAAAAGGTTTGCTGTGAATGAAGACAAGTTCAGGGTCGATGTTTAATTTCCGTAAAGGAGCAGTTTCCAAGCCCTTTGATGTTGGTTCCTTGGCATAGAGATGATGGGCCAGTGGCAGGGGTCTCGCCTTTTCATAGCTGGTGTGGCCAGGGCTGCTGATGCCTTGCTGCAGTTTCGGGAAGGTAATTCATCTCTACTGCTTCACCAAGACTCTGGAATGTATCCTTCCTGTCCTGGCGCACTTCTCCGGCTCCTTGTGGGGAGTGTGTTTTGTTCTTGGAGCACCTTCACTTCCTTTATATAGTTGGCTCCTCCCATCTGTGGGGTGACTTGGGCGGGGTATTCTTATTTGACAGGTGAAGAAACTGAGGCACACAAAGGTTTACGGGACTTGCCCAAGATGATACAGCAAAGCTGAGCTAGAACAGGGGCCTCTTGCCTCCTGGCACAGTGCTCTTCCCCCACATGTCTTAATCTGCCTCTCGGGCAGGAGGCAGGCTGTGAAGACACCCCCCACCCCAAGGCCCCAGCTGACCACTTTCTCCTGTCTTGTGTTTAGCAGAAGCATCGTCTGGTGGCCACGGGACCCAGGTCAATGTCACCTGCATTGTCAACGTTTGCAGCGGCTCTGACCACAGCTCTCAATGCCCCTCCCAGGCCAGCTCCACGAGGGACACAGACACCAGCCCCTCTGGCTCCCCGAAAGATGAGCACGTCCCCTTCTCCAAGGAGGAATGCCCTTTCCAGTCCCAGCCGGAGGCTCCAGAGACTCTGCTGCAGAGCCCAGAGGAGAAGCCTCTGCCCCTCGGTGTACCTGATGCCGGGATGAAGCCCAGCTAACCAGTCTGGCGTGGCCTGTGTCACAGCCAAGGTGGGACCAACCCCTGGTCCTTCTAGGCCCCTCCCCCGCAGGACTCTGACTCTTTCTGGGCCAAATTCCTTTAGCGGCTTCCACGGCCTCAGCCTTCCTCTCACCTGCAGGCAGACGAGGCAGGGAGAGTCATGGTGTGTCCTGTCACGGTGTGTGTCTCTCTTGGAAGGCTGGTGGACACGGATGCGCTGGGCAGCCTGGAACAAATCCCCTGCCTCTCTGAGAGCTGCCCCTCCAGCCGGTCCTGCATGCTTGGTTCCTGGAGCCCTTGTCGTTTTTGGTTTTTACTTTTCTTTTAATCCCTGGGCTCTACCCGGCTCTGGCTTCCTGCTGGGGAGGAGGGATGCTGCATGCATCAGCCTTGGAGAAGGGGCAGTGGGGAAAGAGCAGGGCTTTAGCCTGAATGTGAGACTGCAGGTTGGTCCCAGTGGGGGTAGTAGGGGTGGGTGTCATCAATCAGATGGTTCTGTGCAGGGAGCGGGTGGCAACCCCTGTAGGGGACGGGAGTCCCCCAGGTTAGCTCAGGACTTCTGGAAGCGCCACCTCCAAATCCACTCCTGCTATAGCTCCATCTCGTGCCATGGGGTGGAAACCGGATGCCCAGGCAGGCAGCCTGAATGAGGGCTGTGACCTGGTTAAGACGGCAAACCTCTAACCGGAAATCTTCCAGTTTTAACATGTGGCAATTAAAAAAAAAAACAAAAAACCCATTAGCTACCATGCGGATAAACAAGCCAAGTGTAAAAAAGCCAAACTCAGAGTTTGTATCCTCTGCCTTTGAGCTTCGCTCCTGTTTACCCCCAGTTTGAGCTTCCCCTCCCCCACGGTCTGGTGTGGAGCTCCAAGGCCACACCTTTTCCTATCAGGGAATTTCAGGACCTGGAGATGACTGAGGCCCCGCAGCCATCTCCTCCTACCTCAGCCTGGACCTTCCTCCTTTGCCTTCCAAGGGGATGCTCCTGTTTCTCCCGACCCCCTCCCACTGTTCTTGGAGTCCCAGGTCCCCATGGAGCCTTGGCGCCACTTTGGTACTGTGCCCACTGAGATCCTGAGTGGTCGTGAGATGCTGAGAGCCAGTCCTGTGTCTGCGTTGAGTGTTGTGGTTCTCTGTAGCCCACGTTGTCAGATCGGATGGCCTGCCGGAAGCAGCCGAAGCTAACACTTTTGCCGAGGGATTCTTCCCCGTTAAGGGGTCAGCCCGCTCCCCACAAACGCATGCCCAGGCCCCGTAGACAGTGGACAAGTGTGGCCTTAACCGGATTCTGGAAGGAAGGGGGATGGGGGCCTCCTTGAGAAGACTGTTGGGTCCCTGATATCTGGATCCCTTGTTGAAAAATTCCCCTGGACTTGAACTTGGCAGCTGAACTTTTGGAGGGTAGGAGAAGCCCAGCCACTACCATGGAGTGAAGGAAGGCTTCCCACTCCGGAATCAAGATGTCCCTCTGCCTGGACTGGCCAGGGTCTCCAACCACATTGGACCCTTTATGGCCGTGGAGCACCTCTGCCCCCTGGTGGACTGTCCTGGGAGGACCTCAGGCCTCATTGTCATCACTCCAGCAGAACAGGGATGAATTGGAAGGAGACTCTTTCTGGGTGTGGCCTCATTTTGTTACCAGAATTGCCACCAGACCCTTGGTCAAAACCCACCAACCCCTCCCTTGAACAGGAACTAACATACACCTTTAAGTCGCAGGGTCTGGACACAAAGAAAGAAGCTATAGGAAGAGGGAAACAAAAACTGGATAGGACCCGCTGAAACCAAGAGGGTGATGAATCTGACCTCTCGTAGACCCTGAGTCTCATTCTACACTGACTTTACTACATTAGCTACTAAATGACACACCTACAATGGCTGTGACCGGAAGTCACTGACCAAAAAAGGACAGAAAAGGGATAGCACCCCATTTCTAGGAAAACCCTGCCTCTTTCCCAGAAAAGTAATGCATTTGCCTCCCCATCATTCGTCTCACTCTAACCCCCACTGTCCTCACTCCTTAAAAGTAAATCCCTCTCACCATTAAGGCGAGAAGTGCATTTACGAACTAAGTTCCTGCTTCTCCATTCCCTGGCCATTGAATAAATCTCGCGCCGCTCTAATCTCAGCTTCGGTTTTGTTTTTGGCTGTGCGAACCCAAATGGAAAGAGGACCTTCTACTGCCAAGGCAGGGGGCCTCAGCCAGGCTAGGGCCGAAGTGGGGGGTCCATTCGACCTAATTTGGTAACAGTTTTCCAGCTTGTGGGCTTGTGTTGAGCCCAAGACGAGAGTTTGCACTGTATGTATCCCAGACGACATCCCTGCTTATAAATAAACCTTTCGTTTGTTTTACACCCTGGCTGCTGGCTCTGTCTTCGGGTCTGAGCTGGGGGATGTCCATGGTCCTAGTGCCTGACACCAGTGTGAGGGGGAGAAGGTTATGGCCACTGGAGTCTGACAAGTCCAGGCTGTGGCGGGACCCCAGAAGCACCTGCATTACAGCTGAGAGCCCGGCTGTGCCCTCGGACCTGTGAACAGTGGCAAGGCAGCCCTTTGTCCAGAGCCACCCAGCCGGCCTCCAAATATGCCCTCATCACTTGCCCCGTCCATCACCTTGGTCTCCTGGGCCCTCTCTGAGGGTTGCGGTGGTCTCTGCAGGTCTGCTTGTTCACGTGCTGTCCCTCCTCACTCAGGGAAACAAGACTCTGGCCTCCAGGAGGCCCCAATCTCGGAGACACCTATGAGGCCCATCACTGCGTGCTCAGACTGTAAGCAGGTAAGTTAGGGGGTCCTTGGAGAAAGAGAACCAGGGGTGGCTTTCTTTTTTTTTAAATTAATGAATGAATGAATTTTTGGCTGCGTTGGGTCTTTGTTGCTGCATGGGGGCTTTCTCTAGTTGTGGCGAGCGGGGGCTACTCATTGCGGCGTGCAGGCTTCTCATTGCGGTGGCTTCACTTTGTTGAGGAGCACGGGCTCTAGGCGCACGGGCTTCAGTAGTTGTGGCACACGGGCTCAGTAGTTGTGGCACGCAGGCTCTAGAGCACAGGCTCAGTAGTTGTGGCGCACGGGCTTAGTTGCTCTGTGGCATGTGGGATCTTCCTGGACCAAGGCTCGAACCCGTGTCCCCTGCATTGGCAGGCGGATTCTTAACCACCGTGCCACCAGGGAAGTCCGGGATGGCTTTCTTGACAGAAGAGAAGCCACTTTTGGCTTAAGCTGTTTTGTGACCTAAACCTGGCCACAATGCTTGCCCTTGAACAGGTCTCAGTAATCAATGATCTTGAGCAAAGGAATGAAGAAACAAACAATAGTCGGGCAAGAGAAGTGACAATAGCAAAGATAATGCATCAGTTGTAAAGACTCCCAGTTCTGTATCAATGGTGAAGATTGGCCTGATGCAATCGACTGCCAGATCAACTAGGGCCTGAAGGACGAGGATGTTGACCTTTTCTGACCCTCGTGACTTCAATCAACTAAAGCTTGGACTCTGCCTGCTGCCCAAGCCCCTTCATGTATACACATGTACACTTAGCTTAAAACTTCCCCAATTTTGCTGTTTGGGAAGACATTGCTTTGGGAGAGACCCCCGGTGTGCTCCTGACTTACTGCAAGTAATCATAAATCCTTCTCTTGATCTTCGGCTTGTTCAACACTCAACAAGAGGCAAACCCAGTTTTGGGGTAACTGGGTGATGAGCACAGGGTCTCTGGGAGCAGAGGAAGACCCCAACCACAGCCAGGGGATCAGGGGAAGGGTTCTGGAGGTGACCTCTAACCTGTTCCTAAGGCATGAACAAGGAGTTTTCCAGAATAAAGGATTGGGAGGAGGTTGCAGGCAAAGGGGTTTCCTCATGTCAAGGCCTGAATAGGAGAGAGACCCTGGCCCCTGAATTCACTCAGACTCCTTCTCTGTTTTCTGTCACTCCCTCACCGGACACACCTTTATTCTTGGTGACTTCCTGGACCTCCTCTTGATGCCAAAAACTCAGCCTCTGTGCACCGGTGCCAAATCGAGTCTCGGAGACAGAGTTTCGGGTGAAGTAGAAAAGAATAGCTTTATTGCTTTGCCAGGCAAAGGGGACATAGTGGGCCTGTGCCCTCAAAAACTGTGTGTCCCGGGCTTCCCTGGTGGCAAGTGATTGAGGGTCCGCCTGCCGATGCAGGGAACACGGGTTCGTGCCCCGGTCCGGGAAGATCCCACATGCCGCGGAGCGGCTGGGACCGTGAGCCATGGCCGCTGAGCCTGTGCGTCCGTAGCCTGTGCTCCGCAACGGGAGAGGCCACAACAGTGAGAGGCCCGCGTACCGCAAAAAATAAACCAAAAACCAAAAAACAAACTGTGTGTCCCTACCTGGCGTGGGGAGGGGGATTTGGTGAGGAGTTTTATAGCAGTGGTTTACGGGTGGGGTTGCCAAACCATGACCTTCTCTGGAATGAAGAATGCTTCATCCAGTAGTTAACATCTTCCATTTGTTGGGGGGTTTAGTTCTGTAGAAGGGCTCAAAGCTACTGCTATGTGTATCCCTTTAGGTGGAACCAGGACCCTGCCCCGAGGCTGCACCATTGTTTCTTGACTGCTCCTCCCTTTTCTCTGCATCCCCCCCACCCCTTCCCTGATTAGCAACTGTTCGAATCTGCTCTTTGGGACTCAGGGAAGGTCATGAAGGCTGGAGTCTATTCCCTACAATCAAGAAATGGGGGGGCTTCCCTGGTGGCGCAGTGGTTGAGAGTCCGCCTGCTGATGCAGGGGACACGGGTTCGTGCCCCGGCCCGGGAAGATCCCACATGCCGCGGAGCGGCTGGGCCCGTGAGCCGTGGCCACTGAGCCTGCGCGTCCAGAGCCTGTGCTCTGCAACAGGCCACAACAGTGAGAGGCCCACGTACCACAAAAAAAAAAAAAAAAAAAAAGAAATGGGGGACACAGCAAGGCTTCCTTGCCCAGGAGCCCCCACAGGGTCCTGCTTGGGTTCACTATTGCTGCTGTAACAAACGAGACAAACTTAGTGGCTTAAAACAACATAAGTTCATTCTCTGTAGTTCTGGAATCAGAAGTCGGAAATCAAGGGGTCACCAGGGAGGCTAGGCTGTAAAGGGGAGTCTGTTTCTGGAGCCTCTAGGGGAGAATTCGTTTCCTTGCCTTCAGCTTCTATAGGCACCTTCATTCCTTGGGTTGTGGCTCCTTCCCCCATTTTCAAAGCCAGCAGTGTAATACCTTCCATAGTCAAATCTCCCTCAGCTTCCCACATGTGACTACATTGGCTCCACCTAGGGAATCGAGGAGAATCTCCCCATTTCAAGATCCTGCCAGGTTACATTCACAGATTTCAGGGATTCGGACGTCAATGTCTTTCTGGGAGCCATTATCCAGCCTCCCAACCTCCACCATCCATACACTCTTTTAGAGAGACTATCTCACACCCTGTCTTCTCTCCTCAAACCTCTGACCTCACCCCACCATTACCGTCACCTGGTTACCTGGCTGCCCATTTCACTGAGGGGATAAAATAAACACAAGAGAACACCTCAGGCTCTCCCACCACATCTAGCCTCCCACCGTATCTGTGCCCAGGGCCTCAGCTTTCTCCCCTGTGACTGTGGATAAACACCCAGGCTGCTGGCTAAGGGCATCCTCCTCTCTGCTCGGGATCTCAGCATCTCTCCCAACTCTAGGACATTGCTCCAGCACCTCTCCTCTCTCCTTCCTTTAGCATCAAATTCCTGGTCTCCCGGATCTTTCCTGCCTGCATGCAAGCATACGAATGATTCCTCCATGTAAAAAACAACTTACTCCCTCATACGCATTAGAATGGCAAATATAAAAAGAAAGAAAGAGAGAGAGAGGGAGGGATGGAGGGAAGGGAGGGAGGGAGGGAGGAAGGAAGGAAGGAAGGAAGGGAGGGAGGGAGGGAGGAAGGAAGGAAAGAAAGAAAGAAAGAAAGAAAGAAAAAGAAAAAGAAAGGAAGGAAGGAAGAAAGAAAAGAAAGAAAGGAAAAAGACAGGAAGAGGAAAGAAAGAGAGAAAGAAAAAAGGAAGGAAGGAAGCATTGGTGAAGATGTAGAGAAACGGGAACATTTTTGCATTGCTGGTGAGAAAGTAAGCTGGTGCAGATGCTATGGAATACAGTATGGTGGTTTCTCAGAAAAATTAAATAGGGAATTGCTGTATGATCCAGTGATTCTAATTCTGATTAAACCCAAAAGAATTGAAAGCAGAGACGCAAACAGATACTCATATGCCAGTGTTCATTGCAGCATTATTCACAATAGCTAAAGGTGGCAGCAAACCAAGGGTCCATGGATGGGTAAACAAAAGATGGTATATTTATACAATAGAGTATCATTCAGCCTTAAAAAGGAAAGAAACTCTGACACATTCTGCAACATGGATGGACCTCACAGACATCATGCTAAGTGAAAGAAGCCAGTCACAAAAAGACAAATACCGTATGATTCCACTTATGTGAGGACCCCAGAGCAGCCAAATTCAAAGAGACAGAAAGTAGAATGGGGGTTGCCAGAGGCTGGGGGGAGACAGGTATTTGGAGTTAATGTTTACTGGGTACAGAATTTTCAATTTTGTAAGATGAAAAGAGTTAGGGACACGGATGGTGGTGATGGTTGCCCAACGTGGTGAATATGCAGGCATACCTTGGAGAGAGTGCAGGTTTGGTTCCAGACCACCACAATAAAGCGAGTCACAAAGATTTTTTGGTTTCCCAGTGTATATAAAATTTACGTTTACACCTTACTGTAGTTTATTAAGTGTGCAATAGCATTATGTCTAGAAAAACAATGTACATACCTTAATTAAAAAATACTTTATTGGACTTCCCTGGTGGCACAGTGGTTAAGAATCCACCTGCCAGTGCAGGGGACACGGGTTCGAGCCCTGATCCGGGAAGATCCCACATGCTGCGGAGCAACTAAGCCCGTGTGCCACAACTACTGAGCCTGCGCTCTAGAGCCCGCGAGCCACAACTACTGAGCCCGAGTGCCACAACTACTGAAGCCTGCGCACCTAGAGGCCGTGCTCCGCAGCAAGAGAAGCCACCGCAATGAGAAGCCCGCACACCGCAACGAAGAGCAGCCCCAGCTCGCCGTAACTAGAGAAAAGCCCGCGCGCAGCAACAGAGACCCAAGGCAGCCAAAACAAAAACAAAAACAAAAAACAAAACTTTATTGCTAAAAAATGCCAACCATCATCCGAGCCTTCAGTGAGTCGTAATCTTTTTGCTGGTGGAGGGTCTCACCTTGATGTTGATGCTGCTGACTGATCAGGGCGGTGGTTGCTGAAGGTTCTTATTTTTAAAAATAAGACAACAGGGGCTTCCCTGGTGGTGCAGTGGTTGAGAGTACGCCTGCCGATGCAGGGGACACGGGTTCGTGCCCCGGTCCGGGAGGATCCCACATGCCGCGGAGGGGCTGGGACCGTGAGCCATGGCCGCTGAGCCTGCGCATCCGGAGCCTGTGCTCCGCAACGGGAGAGGCCACAACAGTGAGAGGCCCGCGTACCGCAAAAAAAAAAAAAAAAATTGGAGTCAATCCTCTCAAACCCTACAGCTGCTTTATCAACTATGTTTATATAAGATTCTAAATTCCCTGCTGTCATTTCAACAATCTTCATATCACCTGTACCAGGAGTACATTCCATCTCAAAAAACCCACTTTTTTTTGCTCATCCATAAGAAGCAATTCCTCATCCATTCAAGTTTTATCGTGAGATTGCAGCAATTCAGTCTCCACTTCTAATTCTACTTCTTTTGTTATTTCTACCACATCTGCCGTTATTCCTCCACGGAAGTCTTAAATCCCTCGAAGTCATCAATGAGCACTGGAATCAACTTTTTCTAAACTCCTATTAAGGTTGATATTTTGACCTCATCTCATGAATCATGAATGGTCTTAATGGCATCTAGAATGGTGACTCCTTTCTAGAAGGGTTTTTTAGCTTACTTTGCCCAGATCCATCGAAGGTCTCACTATCTATGGCAGCTATAGCCACACAAAATGTATTTCTTAAATAATAAGACTTGAAAGTTGAAATTACTCCTTGATCCATGAGCTGCAGAATGGGTATTCTGTTAGCAGGCACGAAGACATTAATCTCCATCAGAGCTCATGAGTGACCAGGTGCATTGTCAATGAGCAGTAATATTTGGAAAGAATCTTTGTTTCTGAGCAGTAGATCTCAACAGTGGGCTTAAAATATTTAGTAAACCATGTTGTAAACAGATGTGCTGTCAATCCAAGCTTTGTTGGATTTATAGAGCACAGGCAGAGTAGATTTAGCACAATTCTTAAGGGCCCTAGGATTTTCATAATGGTAAAATGAGCATTGACTTTAACCTAAAGTCACCAGCTACATTAACCCCTAACAAGAGAGTCAGTCTGTCCTTTGCATCTTTGAAGCCAGGCACTGACTTTTCCTCTCTAGCTATGAAAGTCCTAGATGCCATCGTCTTCCAATAGAAGGTTGTTTCAGCTACGTTGAAAATCTGTTGTTTAGCGTAGCCACCTTCATTCATTATCTTAGCAAGATCTTCAGGATAACTTGCTGCAGCTTTTATATCAGCACTTGCTGCTTCACGTGGCACTTTTATGTTATGGAGACGGCTTCTCTCCTTCAGCCTCGTGAACCAACCCCTGCTGCCTTCAAACTTTTCTTCTGTCGTTTCCTCACCTCCCTCAGCCTTCCTAGAATTGAAGAAAGTTAGAGCCTTGCTCTGGGTTAGGCTTTGGCTTAAGGCATTGTTGTGGCTGGTTTGATCTTCGATCGAGACCACCAAAACTTTCTCCATATCAGCAATAAGGCTGTTTCGCTTTCTCATCATTCATATATTCACTGGAGTAGCACTTTTAATTTCCTTCAAGAACTTTCCTTTGCATTCACAACTTGGCTAACTGGCACAGGAGGCCTACCTGCCTATCTCAGCTTTCAACCTGCCTTCCTCAGTAAGCTTCATCATTTCTAACTTTTTTTTTTTTTTGGCTGCATCAGGTCTTAGTTGCGACATGCAAGATCTTCGTTCAGGCATGCGGGATCTTCCACTGCAGCCCACGGGCTTCTCTCTAGCGGGCTTCTTTCTAGTTGTGGCGTGTGGGTTTTTTCTCTCTCTCGTTGAGGCGTGCAGGTTCAGTAGTTGTGGCACGTGGGCTTAGTTACCCCGCTGCTTGTGGGATCTTAGTTCCCCGACCAGGGATCGAACCCACGTCCCTGCATTGGAAGGCAGATTCTTTACCACTGGACCACCAGGAAGTCCCCCATCATTTCTAACTTTTGATCTAAAGTAAGAGACGTGTGATTCTTCCTTTCACTTGAACACTTAGAGGCCATTGTAAGGTTATTAGCTGGCATGATTTAAATATTGTTGTGTCTCGGGGAACAGGAAGGCCCGAGGAGAGGGAGAGAGATGGGGGAATAGTTGGTCAGTGGAGCAGTCAGAACATACACAACGTTGATTAACTTCACCATCTTATATGGGTGTGGTTTTGGATGCCCCCCAAACAATTGCAATAGTAACATCAAAAATCACTGATCACATTTCACCATTACAAATATAATAATAATGAAAAAGTTTGAAATATTTCAAGAATTTTTAAAGTGTTGGCCGTGCCGCGGGCTTGCAGGATTTTAGTTCTCCAACCAGGGATTGAAGCCAGGGCCCTCGGCAGTGAAAGCGTGGAGTCCTAACCACTAGACCACCAGGGAATTCCCGAAATAATTCAAGAATTACCAGAACGTGACACAGAGATACAAAGTGAGCAAATGCTTTTGGAAAAATGGCACCGATAGACTTGCTAGACGCACAGTCGTCACAAATCTTCAGTTTGTAAAAAACGCAACGTCTGCAAAGCACAATAAAGGGAAATGCAATAAAACAAGGTGTGCCTGTACTTAAAGCCACTGAACTGTTCTCTCAGGAATGATTGAGATTGCAGATTTTATGTTATGTGCATTTCGCTACAATTACAAACAGCAAAACCTCCTTGAAAACAATTCTCCCTTCAGTTACTGTCAGATCTCCCAGCTACTGTTTTGTTTTGTTTTGTTTTTTTGGCCACACTGCACAGTTTGTAGGATCTTAGTTTCTGGACCAGGGATTGAACCCAGGGCCATGGAGGTGAAAGTGCTGAGTCCTAACCACTGGACTGCCAAGGAACTCCCAGCTACTCCTAACAGCAAAACACGTAGAAAATGTTGTCTGTTGGCATTCACTGTCTCCAATTTATCTTCTTTCATTTTCTCTTGAGCTCACACCAGTGAGGCTGTGTCCACCTCACCACTAAAACTCTACTGGCCAGGTCGCTGCTGACACTAACGCTGCTGCTTGAGTCACAGAGGCTCTCAGGTCTCCTCTCACTCCCCCTGTGGGCAGCGTTTGACCCAAGTGACCAGCCCCCTCCCTGAAACACGCTGCTCACCTGCTTCCAGGAGCACACACAGCCCTGGCTCTCCTGCCGGCTCGTCTCGGGGGCTCCTTCTGCCTCCTTGGCTTCTCCCTCCTCATCTCGGCCCTCGGGCATCTTCTCCACCTCCCACACCCTCCCCTGCGAGTCCCATCCAGCATCATGGCTTTAAGTACCACAAATGCATCCTGCCGGCTCCCAGTGTTTGAATGGGTAAGTATTTACTGTGCTCCTACTTCACAGCTGGCACTGCTCTAGGTGTTGGGATACAGCAACGACTAAAACAAATGGGTGGGAAGAGAGACAATAAGAAAACACACAAATGGCTTACAGCAGATGGTACAAGTATTAAATTAGGGGTATTACATGCTTCTTAATAGCATCTAATCTACTTTTTCTTTGCACCGGTCAGCATCCCAGGATAGAGCTCTCATTCCCACTCATGTTTATGGGGTACTGCTCTTAGGTACAGTATACCTAACTCATTAATTATGGCTGCGCCATAATTAATGGGAGTAGTATTTTCTAAAAATGGATTCATGCACACATCCAAGCCACATTAAAATTTCAACTTAGAGTTTCTACAAAGTCTGTCTCCTTTCTATGTGAGGAGAATGAAGCTGGCCACAGAGAACGGAAGGATTGGGGGATCCCCCTCCTGGATCAGGACATCAGGGAAGGGACCAGAGAGGTGACTTGGAGAAGAGGCCTGACGAATGGAGGGAGAGCCGGAGCATGACCTGGGGCTAGGATGGGGCACAGTGAGAGGGAAAGAGAGGGGCCAGGTCTAAAGGGCTTCCCCTGTCCTGCTAAGGTGGACAGTGGGCAAAGGGACTCACTGAACACTTGTAGCTACCTAGACATAGCGCTAGATCTCACAGGTTAAGGGCTCACTCCCAGAAGACTGCCTTCATTTCACACACCAATCACAGGTCCAGGTGTTACCTGTGCTTCCAACCGACCTCTTATACGACAACCAACTTTGGTTTCATTACTTTGCTAAAGCAGCTCATAGGACTCAAGAAAACAGTTTACTTATTAGGCTACCAGCTTATTACAAAGGATACAGCTCAGAGTCAGGAAGAGCCAGACAGAAGAGATGCAAAGGGCAACATTTATGTGAGAAGGGGCCGGGGCTTGGGTGCTCCTTCTGGGTGCACCACCCTCCCAGCACATCCACTTGTTCAGCTGGACGCTTTCTGAACCCCGTCCTTTTGGGGTTTTAGGGAGGCTTCATTAATAGGCATGCTTGATTGAATCACTGGCCATTGGTGATTGACTCAACCTCCAGCCCCTCTTCCCAACCCAGAGGTAAGGGGCTGAGGTGGAAAGTTCCAACCCTCTAATCATTCCCCTGGCAACCAGGGGGTTCATTCCCCTGGCAACCAGCCCTCATCCTTAGGGGCTTTCCAGAAGCCACCTATTAACATAAACTTAGGTGTGACTGAAAGGTGTTTGATATGAATAATAAGACACTGGTTTTGCCTTTATGGCTCTGGAGCTATTTCAGAAATGAGGACCCAAGGACAAATATTTGAACAAAAGATGTTCCATTGCTCTCATCACTTGGGAAATTCCAAAGGTTTTTTAAGAGTTGTGAGCCAGGAATGGAGGATGAAGATCAAATATATACTTCTTATTATAAATCACAATATCACAGTGGGTAAATTTGGAGTAACTGAAGGCAGCCACCTGCCTGATGGGTGAACCAGTCAAAATGGGCCAGTTGAAGACCCTCCTGCTTCTTTCTTTTCTTTAACTGAGACAGAACAAGTGGTTTCAATGAGGTAGAGGCCAGCACAGATGGGAGCAAGCAACTGTGGATTCCTCTTCATCTAGTCTGCATTCAGGCATCGTTGTTATGGGGCACTGATGGATTAGCACAGAAGTCAAGAGTTGTGGGCCTTCAAGTCCACTTTCCAGGTGTGAATCCTGGCTCCACCACCTTCTGTCTGTGTGACCTCAGGCAAGCTAATGACCTTCTCTGTGCCTCACTCTCCTTATCTCTAAAATGAGGTTAAAATATTACGTCCCTCAGAGTAAGGGATTAATGCATGAACTACTATCTGTGAAATACTTGGAATTGTGCCTGACACATAGTAAGTGTTCAGTAAATATAAGTGGCTATTTTTGTGTGTTGGGGGGGGTGGTCCTGGGGATGCAACAGAATGCCAGCTGGAGCTGGCATGCTAGGAGGGACTGTGTGAAAAAATATGTGTAGACTATGCCCGTGGTGAGTGCTAAGAAGAAAAATAAAGCAACGTAAGGGGACAGACGGGAGTGGGGGTATTGCTGGTTTGCAAGGGGAGTTCAGGAAGGCTTCTCTGAGGAGCTGGTATTTGAGCAGAGGCCTTGGTAAAGGGAGGGTGGGACAGCCTTGGAACCCCAGGGACAGGACATGAGGTCAAGAGGGTGTCTTCAGAAGCCAGGGGAAGGATGTTGGGTTTTATTTCCCACATCATGGGAGAGATCTGAGCATTGCCTGCTCTAAGAGTTGCGAAACCAAGCTTCGGTTATTTTATCTCCATAATTGCTCCGGGAGATAGGCAAGGTACCCATTATCTCTGCCGTGCAGAGGAGGGCAGGACCGTCTGGGCTTGATACTCATCTAAGGAGTTGAGTTGGGTGGACAGTCTGTTTACTGTGGGAGGCTCCTGATAACCAGCTCTGTAGAATTTTCTCTCTCTCTGGGGACTTCTCTGCTCCACCTGGAGCTCTATATTCAGAAACCAGAAACCAGGGCAGCATCTGGAAAGCTGGGCGTTTGCTCAGGGCAAACCTAAAGGTTAAGAGTCCTGCGACTGTACCTTAGCTCCACCCATAACCTGCTGTGTAAACTTGGAGTAGCCACTGTCCCTCTCTGGAGCTCAGAATCCCTCTGTAAGATGATGGGGCTGACCCCTGAGCTATGGTCTGTGCTTTGTCCTTCTTCCCACAGAGTGACAGTACCACCCCTGCCCAGGCTGTCTGCATTTTCTCAAGAGACTCTGGACCTGCACTGTCAAATACAAATACTGAATTTTGAAGACTTAGTACAAAACATATATAAAATAGCTCAGTAATAATTTTTATACTGATTACATGTTGAAATGATACTATTTTGGAGATGTTAGGTTAAATAAAATATTAACACTAATTTCACCTGTTTCTTTGCACTTAGTGTGGACGCTAGAGAATTTAGAATTATGTGTGTGGCTTGCATTTCTATTGGACAGTGCTGCTGTGGAAACTTCTGGATCTGATTCATTCATATTTAAAATTATAGCTGCCTCTCCCCTAAGATGCCTACCTCTCCCATGGGACTCTTACAGTACTTATCACCTTCTCAAATATTGTATAATTTACATGTGTTATATTTATTGCTCACCATCTGCTCCTCTTGCTAGAATACAAAC
The DNA here is from genome assembly GCF_039906515.1 of Pseudorca crassidens. Taxonomy (NCBI): domain Eukaryota; kingdom Metazoa; phylum Chordata; class Mammalia; order Artiodactyla; family Delphinidae; genus Pseudorca; species Pseudorca crassidens. The sequence continues at coordinate 9,427,753 of NC_090297.1, forward strand.
TCCAATAGGGCATTTTTATAGACAAAAATATGTCTGTTTTGCTCAGTGATGTAGCCCCAAGTGCTTAGAAGAGTGCCTAGGGTATAGGAGGTGCTCAATAAATGGTGAAAGAATAAACGAATGAATGTAAGCCTAGGGAGGTTGGGGGTTCCACCATTGCCAATTCTTCCTTTTTTTTGTTTTCTAGAGAAGCTCCAGATATAGATTTTCACAAGTGATCTCCAGCTTTTAAAATGTAACTTAACTTCAATTATTTTAAGGCTTTGTGTGGGCCAAAAGGAACATTTCTCTAGCAGTTTTGGCTGACTGTCTGCAGCCGCTCTGGTCTAGATGATCTGAAGGCCGGGTGGGGAGGGGCCTGATACTGGAGAGTACTGAGCAGGGCCCCTCAAATCTGCCTGCCCCAGAAAACCTGGCCCTTCTGGGCCAACATACATCTCAGAGTCTAGGGTGGATGGTAATTAAGGATATCCCCCATCTCCTGCAGCCCCTCACCCGTTATGTGTCAGAAACTTGCAACTTTGGAGACCACAGCATGGGTGGGGGACCATGGGAGGACCTTCCCTGTGGCCAACACAACCCCTTTCCTTCTGCCAGGACAACATTTGACCTCTCTGTTCCCTGTTTTGTCCATAACGAGTATAAATTTTGCTCTAATAATTGAAGCTCAGGGCTGTGGGCTGGTGCAGGAAAGGCTGAGGCCATTATGGACAGGGATTCAGGCTCACAGCAGAGTCCTGCCTTGTCCTATGGTCTCTCTGCATGACTTTAAGTTCCTTCCCCTTCCTAGTCCTCAGTTTCTCCTTCTGTACAATGAGGGCTTTGGACCAGCTCTGCATTTCCAAACCCATCATCTGGGGAGCTGGGTCCCCCTGCAGACTCCCTGAACTTGAACCCTTGGGGGCCAGTTCTTCCCACTGAGGCCTCCATCTAAAACTGTACAGTCCTCCTTCCTACCTTGCTTCCCTGCGTTATTTCTCTCTTTAGTGCCCATCACCATCCTGTTCACTCTATATTTTATGCTGACTTTGTTTGTTCTCCGTCTCTCCTCCCTTGCTGGTATGTAAGTCCCAGGAGGGAGGAGATCTTTTAAATATCAGCTTTATTGAGGAATAATGAACAGAAAACACAATTTCAATTTTAAGTGCACACTTCAATGAACTTTGACAACTGTATACAGACTCATGATCATCACAACCATCAAGATCCAGAACAGCTCCATCACCCTGAAAAGTTCCCTCCTGTCCCTTCCTAGTCAATCCCCTCCCTCCACCCCTGTCCCCTGGCCACTACTGGTCTGCTTGTGCCATTCTAGTTTAGAATAGCATAGAAATGAAATCATTATGGTACATGGCCTTGCGTGGCCTGGCTTTTTTCACAAAGCTAATACTTCTGAGGTTCCTCCAAGATAGTATCTGTATCAGCAGTTTGCTCCTTTTTACTGCTGAGTAGTATTCCACTGTATGGGTCCACTGCAACCTCTTTTCTTCTTTTATAAACATTTAAATTATTTATTTATTTATTTTGGCTGCACTGGGTCTTAGTTGCGGCATGCGGGATCTTTAGTTGTGGCATGCGGACTCTTAGTTGAGGCATGCGGACTTCTTAGTTGCGGCACGCATGCAGGATCTAGTTCCCTGACCAGGGATTGAGCCCAGACTCCCTGCACTGGGGCGTGCAGTCTTACCCAGTGGACCACCAGGGAAGTCCCTGCAATATCTTTATCCATTCTCCTGTTGATGGATATTTTGATTATTTCCTGTTTTGGGCTATGATGAATAAAGCTGCTATGAATATTTGTGTATAAGTTTTTGCATGCACATGTGCTTTCATTTCTCTTGCATAAATACCTGGGAGTGGGATGGCTGTGTGGTAAACGTATGTTAAGATTGATAAGGGACCGAGGCCCAAAGACTCTCAGTGATACTGGTTGAAGGAATGGTGCCCTGGCATCTGCGTTTTAAATAAACTCTCCAGGTACAGTCAGGTGTCTCTGTGTTGGAAGATCTGGACCCTGAGCTCCTTCAGCTCTGATGGCTGCCTTCCCTTCTGCCTTCTGTGGAGTCTAGGGTTTTACACCCAAACCTCAGCTTCTGGGGGGACCCAGTGTTGAGATTCTGATGGGTTGACCCCCACCTCAGAGAAACTCAGGCCTTGCTTGGGAGTGAGTCAGCCCACAAGCACCTTCATTAGCTTAGCATCATGAGGGCTGATAAATGTCATGGTAAATAGATAGTCTTGCAACCTTGCCAGCCTGTGACCTTTGTCTTCTGACTTTTTATGAGCCTGAGATGTTCTTCCTGCCCTTCTGGTGATAATCCAAGATGAGGCGTTCATTTGTTCATTCTTTCATAGCATTGGGCCTTTTCTGTGCTAGGCCATGTCTAGGTACTGAGGAAACATTTGTGAAAAAGACATAATTTCTGCTGTCAGTGAACTTTCAGGGTGATGAAAGATAACATAGGTATAAACAAATAAGATGATCTCATCTCAGGCAGCATTAAGTTCTGTTAAGATAATATAACAGGGTAATGGATGAGGGGAACTTCAGATATGGCAGCAGAGAAATCCTCTCTGAGATGGAATATTTGAAGCAAGGAGTGGCCTGTATGATTATCCAGAGCTGCCCTGTAGTCATACAAGTCTATTGAGCACTTGAAATGTAGCTAGTTTGTATTACGATGTGCAGTAGTGTAAAACACACACCAGGTTTAAAAAACTAATATAAAAACCCCCAAAATACCTTATTAATAATTTTTTTCTGTTGGTTACAGGTTGAGATGATAATATTTAGAACATATTGGATTAAATAAAATACATTATTAATTTCACCTTTTTCTTTTTCCTGTAAAAAATGTACCGACTAAATAAATGTACTATGTGGCTTGCATTATATTCCCATTGGACAGCAGTTAGGGTAAAAGCATCCTAGCAGAGAGATGCAAATGCAAAAGTCCCGGGGCAGGAACTGAAGGATGCTGGGACAGAGCGGGCCCGGGAAAGAGTGGCAGAAATGCGAATGGAACAAATTCAGTAGGAGCTTGGTGTCGGCTCTCTGAGGAGGTGGGTTTTAACTTAAGTATAATGCGGAAGAGGTTTTAACAGGAAAGTGGCATGGTATTAATTATGTTTTAACAGACTCCTGCGGCTGATAAGTGGCGAACAGATTGCGGGCGGGTCGTTGTAGACGGAAGAATTCTGGGTTCTAATACTTCTGAGCCAATATGTCCTATATATTATCCTTCCCCCGGACTCGGTTTACCCCCGCGCTGTAAAATGGGAGGGCTGTTTGGGCCTTTCTACCGCTTCAGCCCCAGCACCTGCGAGCCCTGGAGGGGCGGGCAGCCCTGCAGGAGCGGCCGCGGGCGCCAGGGGGCCTCCTCGATGACTCGGCGCTCGGCTGGCCAGGCGCAGGCGCGTCGCCCGCTCGATTGGTCGGGTCGGGGCGGGTCTGCGCGCAGCGGGCCAGCGCCATTGAGGAGCTGCGAAGAGGAAGCGCCGCGCAGTGCTTGGCTGGGGCGGGCGGCCCGGGACACCTACAGGTAAGGGCCGAGGCGGGGCGGCGCCGGGCGGCGAGCAGGGCCGGGGGCCGCAGGGCGGGCGTGGACCTGCGGTCGACCGCTCCGACTTCGTTTCAGACCTGGAAGCCCCGGCCCGCCCGGGCGGAGCGCTGCGCTGGGAGCCCGGGGACCCCGGCGTCCGGCCCTCCGGCGGTCTAAGCTCCTCGGGGGATCCCTGGGGTGTCCGAGCCCCAGACGGCCCCGAGCGCCCCGCCCTCACCGGGACTCTCGAGTCCGAGGCCCTGCGGGCACCCGCGCCATATGCTCGGGCGTCCTGAGTCTCCGAGGACTTCGGCGTCCGTGTTCTGGGGAGTTTGAACCCCCGCCGGACCCGCACGCTTTTCCGGGTCGGGGCAGCCTGGTGCCCTGGGATCGAGGGGGTGTCAGGCCGCGTCTCCCCGCCGGAGCCTCGGTCTCCACGCGGGAGCCCAGGGTATGAGCTCCCTTGCTTTATGCCCAAGAACATGGCTCCAGTCAGGGCTCCAGAGGGTCTTAAACATCCCCTTCTCCAGCCTTCTGGGGTCTCGTTCTGGGATGGGACATCAGGCCTCAAACCTCTCTTTATCCCTCGCCTCCCGGGGTCACATCCTGGCTGAGCCCCTCCTTCCGGGGCTGGGACGCGCGGCTGTGTTCCTTTCAGGCTGTATCTGGGAGGTGGGCTCTCGGTCCCCTGGAGCCGGGCTTAGGGTTCTGAGAGCAGAGGGGCGGCAGGCGGGCTGGAGGAGCCTCGCCTCCTGGGCAGTCTCCTTCCTGCCGGGCCTCCGCCCCTCTCCGGCCTCCGATGTCCGAGCTCGCAGGGCCGGCAGCCCTCAGCCCCGCCGCCTCCGCTCCCGCGTCCTGTTGCCAGCCCTTCCTACTCAGGGCTCCAGGGCTCCAGCCGCTCCTCGAGGGAGGGGCCTGGCTCAAGGTCATGGCCGGCTGTCTGCTCACCGGTAGGCTGAGCACTGATCCCCAGTGTCACCTGCCCCACCGATTAGGGGAGGCCAGGTGGGGTTAGTACCAGGCCTAGAAACCCTGATGGACCAGAGTGTAAAAACACTTTGGGATTCTGGCCAGTCTGGCGGCCTTTCCTGACACCGGATTCCTTAACGGAATCCTTGAAGTGGCCTCAAACCTGCTAGATGCTTAGCAGAGCTAATGGCTGCCATCTAGCTTGGGCCTCAGTGTACTTACTGCACAGGGCGTTTTATAGTGTTTCTTACCCCATCTTCTTTTAATCAGTGCTTTGCATTCGTCCACCTTCAGGGAAGGTAGGGTAGGGCCAGATCTTGTGTGCAAACTGACGGTTGTTTCCCTTTATGAGGAGAGCACTTGTGGACGGCACCAGAGAGAGTTTGTTGGCACTTAGGACCAGAATCAATGGCAGCAACTTCAGAAGTAAAGAGTTTTCCAACTTTGGCTCTTTGCCTAAGTGTGTTTGGACTCTACAGAGTAAGACTAGGTTAGTCAGGTTCATGTTTTGTTTTTGTAGGTTTACTCATTTAAAGTTATAGAAAGAAGTGTTTCCTTTACTCAGGCTGTTAAACATTTCTTATTTTAAGAAATTTGTTCTTGTAATCTCTTCTTTAAATAAGTGTATACAGTAATTTTTAGCAGATTCCTAATTTTACATAAAAATGTAGCTTTAAAAAAGATCTTTGGAAAGAAATTAGTATTTTTCCAAATGCTGTTTATTTTCTTATGTTTTTACTGTCGTTGTTGACAAAAGTTAATCTTCTGTGGAAATGCAGGACACTATTGACAAATAAAAACAGATTTTTCCTGGAGGTTAACTCTTGTACAGCTTTGTGTTTGGGGGTTTCTGGTGGGTGGAGGCCTCTCAGTTGGGGTAAGAGTATCTCCTGGCACTAAGGTGAATAACTGGAGGTGGGGCAAAGTGCTTGGAAAGGATCCCGAAAGGGCCGGTTCCAAGTGGGATGCCTGCCACAGCAAACCTGGAGTGTCAGGCTTGGTAGGCTGGTGTCCGACATGCTTGGCTCAGAGCAAGATTTGGAGCCCACAGTTCTAACTAGGATCTACTAGCTGAGCAGTCTTGGAACCCATTTAAACTTTGGTGTCTCAAGTTCCCTCATGTTAACTTTACGGAATACTAAAAATAATCTCTGTTTTGTAATGCTAATAAACAGCAGTTATTGTAATGACAGCAGTAAATCAGCACTGACTGTAAATACTGCAGCTGGAACCAGAGGATTTCTGTTGTCTGCAGTTACTGACTAAGGGGGTCCCTTGTATCAGCACTGTCTGGTGTCCAGGTACCAGCAATGCAGCTCCAGGACAGTTAAGAAGAACGATAAACCACTGTTGTCTTCCTTCCATTTATATCATTTTATGAATGAGCCTGATGAAGAGGTTTGCAAAATTGATTTCGGGAAGGCTTAAAGAGGATCGGTGCAGAATATGAAGTTTATTGATGCAATCTCTTAGGCCATTTTTGCCTTAATCTAGGAGAGGGTTTCTCAACCTTGGTACTATTGGCATTTGGGGCTGGAAAATTCATTGCTGCGGGGGGCTACCTCGTGCATTGTAGGAGGTTTAGCAGCCTCCATGGTCTCTTCTCACAAGGTACCAGTAGCAATCCCCCCAGTCGTGATATTCAAAAATGTCTCTAGACATTGCCATATCACATCTGGATGAGAACCTCTGATCAGGACAGTCTAGTCCCCAGGTCAGTCACCAAAAGCAAGCAGTTTAACAATCAGTTACATCGAAAAGATACACAACTTTGAATTGTAGGTAATTTTTGGTAAATTTATAAGTGACTATCCCTTGCAGCTGCATCAAAATGCAGATGTATTGGTTTGGCCCTCCATTTACTGGTGGGGGCATCGTATAGTGCTTTTCATCCCATCTTTTTTTTTTTTTTTAAATTGAAGTATAGTTGATTTACAATATTGTGGTAGTTTCAGGTATACAGCAAAGTGATTCAGTTATGTATATTTCAGATTATTTTCTATTATAGGTTATTATACAATATTGAATATTCTTCCCTGTGTTATGCAGTAAACCCTTGTTGCTTATCTATTTTATATATCTTAGTGTGTCTGTTAATCCCATACTCCTAATTTATCCCTCCCCTCTTCCCCCTTTAGTAACCATAAGTTTGTTTTCTATGTCTGTGAGTCTGTTTCTCTTTTGTATATAGATTCATTTATATTATTTTTCAGATTTCACATATAAACGATATCATATAATATTTGTCTTTCTCTGTCTGACTTCACTTAGTTTGATAGTCTCTAGGTCCATGCATGTTGCTACAAATAATATTTCCTTCTTTTTTATGGCTGAGTAGTATTCCATTATATATATATGTGTGTGTGTGTATATATATATATATATATATATATATACACATATATATATATATATACACACCACACCTTCTTTATCCATTCATCTGTTGATGGACACTTAGGGTGCTTCCATGTCTTGGCTATTGTAAACAGTGGTGCAGTGAACATTGGTCACCCCATCTTTTCTTAAATCTGTGATTTGCATCCAGCCACCTTCAGGGCAGGTAGAGTAGGATATCAGCTTGGAAAAACTGTCAGATTTTTCTGTTCATTTCCTTTTTTTTTTCTTTCATAGATTCTTCTGTGACCATGAGAGAGAGAAATAATGATCCATGAGTTTTAAACACCTTGTCTTGAGGATATAGTCATGTTGGAAGGTCTTGTAGCCTGGGTTCTCAATACCTATCTAGGGAAATATGTCAATAACCTGAACACTGATCAGCTGTCCGTTGCGCTTCTGAAAGGTGAGTGCATGTATCTCTTTTTGGTGAAGTATGCTTTGCAGATTGCATTTCTATTTTTTATGTTCTTTTTGTTGTATTGAGAGTAATAAACCCTGATGGACAGATGGCTTTGTATTAAATATGTGTAAAAGGAAATAATGTTCTTCCATATGACACTGATTATTATTACAGGGTAACTTAAGTATATAGCTGGATTGTTGTAGGTTTTAGGGGACTGTTAAATATTAAAAGGAAAATAAAAAAGAAAACCATGCTACTGGTGACTGTGCTTTACCCCAGTTAATTTTTTAGTTTTATGAAGCTTTGTGGAGGCAGCCAGGATGTAGTGACAATGGCATTGGCTTCGGCTTCAAATCCTGCTGTGTTACTTGTTAGCTACGTGAACAAGTCACTGAAATTCTGAGCCTCGGTTTCTTTAGAGAAAGAGGGTAATGTACCTTTACAGCATCGCTGAAAGGATCAAGTGGAGTGACCATTGAAGCTCCTATCCTGCTGGTGTGTAATAGACACCCAGTAGAAGTTTTAAAATACGTTACTGTGGGGTCTTCCAACAGAATTTCTGAGTTCTTGTCTTGCTGAGTAGTAACGTACCTAAAGCTTGAGACATTTTAGCCTTTACAGGTCTATACTGTGTAAATGCAGCCCAGGGGTTTGATGTGGGGATTGGAAAGCGGCTTTCTTCTCCTTCTCCTTGTTTTAATTTAAGTTCTGTTTGCTCAACTCAAAGTGGAACCCTTTAACAAATCTAGACAAAGAAGATAAGGTCAGTTTGCAAACATGTAGAATCATAGAAAGAGGAAAGGAGGCCTCAGATATAGTGGAAACCTTCTGGGCTTCCTGGGAGTATGAGTTTTGGCAAGTGGACCAGGGCAGGTTAGTGGGGCTAGCAGTGATACAGATGTGTGTATAGTATGAGCACAGGGTGCAGTGATTTTCTCTTCCCAGAAGCAGCATTCTCCGGGGTTTTCTGACCCACCTAAACCAGTGGAGCGATCACAGCAGCAATAGGCGGTGGCGAGCTAGCACGGTTGCACCTCCCTGCTCCCTTCCTTTCTTTGGAAACAGAAGTGGGTTCTTTCCTGTTCTTCGGCTTTTCCTTCTGCCCTTTCCTAGAAGGCAGCTGCTGAGTGGAAAGTGAAAGTGACCAATTGTCAGGGCGGGGCTGTGTTTAAAGTGCAATAATAGTGTCAGGTTCACCTCTTTGGTCACTTATTGAAGTTCTCAGACACACTGTGAAGCTAACCAGGTTGTACAGGGCAGGTAACAGGGCCTAGAAGGAGCAACATTGTTATTAGCAACAACATTGCTAATAACAGAGCTGGCTTTCTCAAGAGTGGTATGGTAAGAAGAATGATCTTTGCTAAAGAAATGAATAAATAGAAATTTGTGGTACCTGACAAATCATGGAGTCTATACTAATAATAGATTTCTAATCTCAGCAATTTTAGACAGAACATATCTTGTAAGGACAGCTGTGTGTATCTCTGAAGCTTTCTACTGCTTTTCTGTGCTTATCTTTTCTTAAAAATTCTTCTCTATGGCTTTTAATGAACCTGTGGAATTTGAGGAATGTTTCTCTGCAGAATAGAAAAATGCTTTTTCTTTCAAAACTTGTGTCAGTTAGGTACTCCGTCCTTATGGCTCCAAAGCACACCACGATGCTTGGCCAGAAAAGTTTTAGAGCATTGCAATGCACTGAGAGAATGGCTTGTAAAGGAGTTGACACTTTTTGTTGATCTTGATGACATAGTTAAGCAGTGTTTGGGGGCAGAGGGTACTAGATAGGAATAAGAATATTATTTCAGTCTGTGTGCAAATATTTACAGATGCTTTGGAAGATGCAAAGGCGACTGAAATAGTGGTCAAGGGTATAGATTTTGTAGCCAGACTGGGTTTGAATCCCAGTTCCTCCATTTACCAGTAACTTGGGCAAATTACTCAAATTCTTTTTTTCTTCTTCTGACAGTTTTATTGAGATATAATTGATATAGAGCACTGTGTAAGTTTAAGGTATACAGTATAATGGTTCGACTTACATACATCATGAAATGATTATCACAGTAAGTTTAGTGAACATCCATCATCTCATACAGATACAAAATTAAAGAAATAGAAAAAACATTTTTTCTTGTGATGAGAACTCTTAGGATTTACTCTCAACTTTCATATATAACATATATGTTAACTATATTTATCATGTTGTACATTACACCCTTAGTACTAAATTACTCAAATTCTACTAAGAATTAAATAGAAAATTAAACATTAAAATTGCTTTAGTCTCCCTTTCTGCAAGTTGGAGGTAATATTAACTATCTCATAAGGTTCTAAGAACTAAACACATTAATGTAGGTTCAAAGAGCTTAGAACTGTTCTTGGTCCTCCGTCAGTGTTAGTCATCATCATCATACAACCAGCAACATGTGATTAGCTGGTGGGTTGGACTTCAAGGGTAGATTGTGCACACATGCTAAAAGCAATAAAAATGCAAAGTAGCATATGAGTAGTGGAAGGACAGAGATAGGACTTGTATAACATTTCATTTGTTCAGTCATTCGACAGACTTTCACTGAGCACCTGCTTTGGGTAAGGCTCTGTTATGGAATGATACAAAACGGGGAGACAGAAGAAAATACTTGGAGCTCAGGCATAGGGTCTAACCCTGGTTTCACCACTTAACAGCTGTTTGTGACTGTGAGCAAGTTACGGAAGCCTCCTCTTCATCCTCTGTCCCTCTTGCTGCCAGAGATCACACAGGTCTGGTATGAACTCTAGTACTACCACTGACCAGATCTGTGATTTTTAAGCAGACTGCTTATCCTTTAAGCTCATTTTTCTTATCTTAAAAATGAAGAAAATAATAGTATTTCCTCATATTTTTGTGAGGATCAAATGAAGAAATGCATATGAAATGCTTGGGACATAGTAAGATCTCACTGAATGATAGCCATCCTCATCTTCCTCCTCCTCCCCCTCCTCCTCCCCTCCCTCCTCCTCCTCCTCCCTCCTCCTCCCCCTCCCTTCCCCCTCCTCCTCCCTCCTCCTTCCCTCCTCCTCCTTCCCTCCTCCTCCCCCTTCTCCCCCTCCTCCCCTCCTCTCCCTCCTCCCTCCCCCTCCTCTCCCTCCTCCCTCCTCCTCCCCCTCCCTCTTCCTCCTCCTCATCGTCATCATCATCATGGTCATTGTCATCATCATCATCCCAGCTCCACCTCTATAATCCCTGCCCTCAGAGAGCCATTAACCAGTCCTGGAGACAGAAATAAGTGTACAGTAATACAAGGCAGTATGTATTATGTTGTTATACTAGAGATACAGGCATAATGCAGTGGGAGGGGAGTCATTCTTCTTGTCTGGAGGACCCTGAGAAAGCTATTCTGGGGGTGGCTTTGAGTGGGTCTTAGCAGGATTTTGATAGATGGCCCAGGCTGGGTGACCACATTCCAGGCAGAATGAGGCGTGTGAGCAGAGGCGGAAGGCTGAAACCTGCAGGGTGTCTTTGGGATGGTTTGGGGCCAGAAGATAGCGGCTGCCAGTGCTGGTTCAAGGAGTCTGAACTCTGGGCCATGGGCATACATTTAGATTCCCCCTCCTTTTTTTTTTTTTTTTTTTTTTTTTTAAATAAGCTCTGAACCTCAGGTTGGCCCTTTAAATGAGGTTGGCTTCCCTAGAGCTGAGGAAGGAAGATTGAGTAGTCATTAGGTATTACTCTAAATTCACCCCAGCTAGTGACTAGATTTCTTGTTAATCTGAGGTGAGGAATTTTTGGATGAGAGAGCCATCCATAAATAAGTCTGCAAATTATCTGTCTGGAAATCAACAAACATTATTATCTATAAGGTGCTCACCTATGCTGGGTGCTTTGTGGCCTGGTCCCTTGGAGGGACCTTTTCCAGCAGGGCCAGTTGTGGGTACATATGAGTGGGTGGGGAAGTAGGAAGCCTTTGATCTGTGTTTTGCCTGATTACCCTTTTTAAAAAAATATTTATTTTTATTTATTTATTTTTGGCTGTGCTGGGTCTTAGTTGCAGCACATGGGATCTTTTTTTTTTTCAGTTGTGGCATGTGGACTTCTTAGTTGTGGCATGAAGACTCTTAGTTGCAGCATGCATGCGGGATCTAATTCCCTGACCAGAGATCGAACCCGGGCCCCCTGCATTGGGAGTGCGGAGTCTTACCCACTGGGCCACCAGGGAAGTCCCTGATTCCCTTGTTTTTGACTTGCTATAGGCTGCCATTTCTCCTCATTCTTTTCTGTGTGTCCTCTCCTTTCTAGACCACCTCCTTTGCTGTCTGTGCTTCAGCTTCTTTAATTTTTCATTGAATGGATTGCCTGCAGTTCTTTCCACTTCTCCACTCTGTACAGCAGCCAAGGAAACCTGGTGCTGTCTGCCTTTGTGACAGATTTGGGTATTGAAAAATAGGGCGAATGATTCAGATTGCAAATGTTGCTCTTCAGAAGTTATATACTTTCCTCCCTTTAAGTCGGTTTCAACTGATAAGGAATGTGTCTCATGTTTTTTCCCCCTTATGCTCATTTTCTCCCCAAGTGTGGATATAGGGTTGTTTCTGGGCTCTCTGGGATTATTAGCTTCTCCTTTTGTTAAGTCTTAAGGTAAGTGGAGCCCCATGTGAATAGATGTTCTTGCAAAAGTCTGAAAAATAAGTTGGGTGCATTTGTTCAGAATCTGCCAAAATGCTAGCTTTGAATACTTCTTTAGATGCCAATGCACAAGTCTTAATCATTCAAAGGGGAAAATAATTAAGTTTCTTGTATTAGTGTGTCTTTGGAGGAAAAGACTTGCTCTCCTTTCTTCTGGGTTCTCTTACCAGTTAATGGTTGCTGGGTGGTGGTTGTCTGTACTCCCTGTTCTTGAGAGTACATTTCAGACAGATTTAAGTGACTCAGAAATTGACTTGTGTTGCACAAATGAACAACTTTATAAAACGGCTGTTTCCCCAGCATTTTGGAGATGGGGACCCTGCCTGCCTTTGTTTTTATTCCCAGTGGCCAGCACAGTGCCTTAGGCGCAGGGGAGGGATCAGTATGTACTGGGTTGGCCAAAAAGTGCATTCGGGTTTTTCCATAAAAACCCGAATGCACTTTTTGGCCAACCCAGTATGTGTAAAGGGTTGATTTCCATAGCTGGGAGAGAGAGAGATCTAGCTGCACCCTTGTGACTAATCCTTCAGTCCGCTTTGGAGTCATCTTGTGCTTTTGGATTTAAGTAATTATAGAAACTGGGTCTGAAAAGGACCTTCAGCGGTGGTCCTGTTCATGCCTTTGCTCTCTGACTGGTTATTACACCTGCGAGTGAGGGTGCAGAGGAGAACCTGCAGAGGGGGCTCTCCAGAGGAGAGAGTATAAATTCCTCTTGATGACCAACTTTACAGGGGCTCTCTGACCTGGTATGGAATACACCCATTTTGGGGGAGGGGGAGGGCGGTGGGTAAGGAGAGCTTGTTAAAAATTGCAAATTTCTGTTTCAGACCCAGGAGCCTGCATTTCATCCTAGGTGATTCAGATGTTAATGGTCCTCTGGTGGAATAGTAGCCTAAACTAGGGGTCTGTAAACCGGCCAACTGGCCAGATCCCCTTGCTAGCTGAGAATGGCTTTTCCATTTTTAAAGGCTTGTAAAGAAACAAAACAAAAGGAGAATATACAGTAGACACGATAAGTCCTGAGATATTTACTATCTGGCTCATTAGAGTTAGATCCCTGCCTAAATCCTTCATCTGCTGGTAAGCTTCAGCTGTTATTTACATGTCAGTGGGCTGGTCGGGAAATTAGTACAGAGAATGCACATTGGTATAGCCTGGGTCTAGATGTGAAACTCTCCCTTTACCCTTCACTGATTTGCACACAACAGGCAACTGCTGCATTTGTTGAATGAACATGTTATGGTATTTTTATTTTTTAGGTGCTGTTGAATTAGAAAACTTGCCTTTAAAGAAAGATGCCTTGAAAGAACTGGAATTACCATTTGAAGTCAAAGCTGGTATGTGGAACAAGGGAGTGGGAGGCAGTTTTGAGTCTTTTATCGATTGGGACGTGAAAAGTGAGAGCCCTTGAGTTTGGCTCTGTTGGACCAGGAAGAGGCAGGATTGGAAGGATAGAGTTTAGATCAGTCTTCAAGTGTGGTCTCTAGGCCATTAGTATCAGGATGATCTTGGGGGTGGTGGTGGGGAGGTCAGGTGGCCCCCAGACTTACTGAATCAGAGTCTCTGAGGGAGTGTTGTTGAACCTGCATCTTTAATAAGCACCCCAGGTGATTCTTATGTTTACTAAAGTCTGAGAACTTCCATCCTAGATACAGGGGGTTCTTATTTTCAGAGAATTCATATTACTAAGAGACAGTTTACTCTATTGAATGAAAGGTGGGCTCTGGAACTGTATGCTTGCGTTTCTATTCCATATCTGCCATTTTCTGGCTGTGTGACCTTGGGGAGGTTCCCTAACCACTCTGTGAGTGTATCCTCATCTTAGGATGGGATAATACTAGTAGCTATATCATAGGTTTGTTGAGAGGAATACCTGAGTTAATGCATTAAAATGACTAGAACAGTGCCCGGCACACTCAGTTGATGTCTGCAATTATTATCGGAGTCTTGCAGTTACTAGGTTTGGTAAGGAAACAAGAATTATCACGGAATAAAAATATTCTGTATTAAGTGACCACTTATAAAATTAGTCCCTCTTTAGACACTGCTCGTCATTGAACAAACCTGTTGATATCAGTCAGTCTTTCCCTTATTTTGAGGGTACTTATGTTACAATAAAGTGCAAGTACAATGCAAATCAGTTGCTAGGTGAAATAAAATAGAAATCTTGCAAGAGATTTAGGCTTTCTTGAAGTCAATTCAGGTCATAGGTGAACTGCCAGAATCACAAGCAAAGGCACTGACAAGTTAGAATCTGAAAGAAACTCTCAAGAATGATGAAACAGTGGATACTTCCAAGAGAGTTCTTATTTGACTATCAAAGGATTAAGAGAGGCTCTTAGGGAAAATTGATGTTTTCTAATATTTTGGCAAAAGTGACCCTTTTTATGCTTTTTATGCAAAAATAAAATGTAACAGAAATTATATTTTGCTGTCATATAAGTGTCCTCCCAATTAATTTAGGTTAGAATTGCAACTGTACACTAATTATTGTTAAAATTCTTTGTTGTGAAAATTGGTGTATGGTTTCAGTTATAATATAAATTTTATTAAATGTAAAAAACTTACTTTCATTTTTCTAAAGTCAAAATTAAAATATTTTTTCATTATTTGTTGTAAGATTTCTTCATCTGTTACTGGATTACACAGTTGATCATTTGGTGTTAATGATACTCTGTTATCTTAAATATAACACATCGATCCTGCTCGAATTCTAGATCTTAGACAGTAATGATAACAGTCTGATAACATGTGTTGCTTTCAGAGGTAGACTGTTAGTTGGGCTGTGTGGATCTTTGAGAAATGGTAGAACTTGGGAAATAAGTGTCACAATTCTACCAGGCCATTTATAGCTTTCCCATCAGCCCGAGTTCTCATGAAGAATCAGAATTCTTTCTCGATAGAGTACCACTGCAACGTGACCTACGTTTCGGTTGCTGTGTTCAAGATTGGGCATATTGCTGAGTCTGATAACTCCCAATAAGTACCTATCAACGAGCTAATTAATAATGAACAAGAGATGAGTGTGTGCCCACGGTCTAGTACAGGTGCCATGGGAAGAAAAGACACCCCAGGGAAGTTTACGATGTAGTCCTGTTGGGGAAGAGGTATTTTCCAGAGGGAGATGTTGCATTAGATGTGAAAGAGTTACACTGACCACTTTCCATTTTCTGCTTTATTATGCCTCGTTCTTACAGATCTCAGCCCACTAATGTTTGTTTCACATGTACGAAAACTTGCTACTTGTTTTCTTAAATTAAAAAGTAAATGGTAACAATACTCCTTAAAGAAAGCTAGAATACAGAAAAATAGAATTTAAAAATGTGTGCAAAAAAAAAAAAATGTGTGCAGACAGTTAACAAGACTTTCCTTTTCGCAGGCTTAATTGGGAAGGTAACCCTTCAGATTCCCTTCTATCGCCCCCATGTGGACCCTTGGGTGATCTCCATCTCCAGCCTTCACTTAATTGGAGCCCCTGAAAAAATACAGGATTTCAATGATGAAAAGGAGAAGCTGTTGGAAAGGGAACGCAAGAAAGCTCTCCTTCAAGCCCTGGAGGAGAAGTGGAAGGCAAGGCAGAAATCCTTTTGGCCATGAGAGCGGTGGTGGTGAGACTTGAAATGAGCGAAGCACTAGATTCTGCTAACACCGGCTCTTTCCTTTGTAGAACGAACGCCAGCAGAAAGGGGAGTCCTACTGGTATTCAGTTACTGCCTCGGTAGTTACGAGAATTGTGGAGAATATTGAAGTAAGTCCTAATGGCTTTTATAAAGTATGAACACAGAAGGGATCGCTCAGGCTTAAGTGCATTTCACGTCCGTGGTTGCTGTTTCCTGTGGGTTTAACTGATAACAGGGTGTCTGCGGAGAGCGCTGATTGCTCATGTGTGCCTTTTCATAGGCGGTGCCAGAGGGAAAACCTGAAAAGCGAGTCCAGCTCTGGGCAGACACAGGTTTTTCTTGCTTCAGTTAGTGTGAGTAGGAGTTTTCATTTCATTGACATTTCACTTCATTTTCTTTACGAATATCGGAACCCTACTTGCTGAAGGATTTACCTCCCAAGAAGCCAGGTCACCTGAGTCTTCATGACTAAATCACTTAATCTCTTAGTCTCAGTTTCTTCATCTGTACAATGAGAGGGGTTGGATGTGGTTTCCAGTTGATTCCGTAGTGCACTGTGAACAGCCCAGTAAGATACTTGCTCTTACTGATGTGTCTGGAGGCAGTTTGTTGAGTTTCAGTGCTAGGGCTGTCGGCCCTCTTTTCTGCTTTAATTATTGTTTTGTTTGTCCTCAAAAACTAGAGCAGGGTTCACACTAATTTTCAGTGTGTCGTAAGTGTTAGCCCATGCTTCTTACCTCCAGGGTTTTCTTGCAGTACCAAAGTGACACAGGCCACATGTTTTTAAGGTGTCCCACTTCCCCCCAAAATACAGCCTGAGGTTGCTGGATTCATAACTTTGATAACATTGGGGGAAAAGATCAGTACGTTTGAGGTGACTGCTTTGAAATCTTTTCCAGGCAGTTATTTATTTATTTATCTATTTTAGCTGTCATTGATTTTTTAAAAAATTCCTCATTATTTTTATTTTTTAATAATAGCTTTATTGAGATTTAGTTCACATACTGTAAAGTTCACACTTTTAAAGTGTACAATCTAGTGTTTTTGGTATATATACAAAGTTGGGCATCGATCACCACTGTCTAATTCCAGAAGATTTTCATCATACCCAACTAGTAGCCACTTCCAATTCCCCTCTCCCTCCAGCCCCCTACAACCACTAATCCACTTTGTGGATTTGCCTAGTCTGGACATTTCACATCAGTGGGGCTGTACTGGCCTTTTAGCATAATGCTTTCAAGGTTCATCCACGTTGTGGCATGTATCAGGACTTTATTCTTTTTATGACTGAATAATATATTCCATTGGATGGATTGCCAAAGATAAACAAAGCTGGAGTGAAGTTAAAGTGGTGAAAACAGACTTTATTCAGTGACTTCTGACAGTAGGGGAAGGAGCAGAGCTCCATTCCAGTTTGTACAGAGGTGACCAGGCCTTTTAAAGGGAGAATGGGGGCGGAGTGGGGGTGGGGAGAGGGCTCAGATGAAAAATTACAAAGGGTTGGTCAGTGTAGATATGATTAGGTCAGCTGTGTCTGCTAGCTGGGCTTCTGTCCTCCCAGAGAGAGGGGAGACAGAGGCTCCGCCCTTCCTGATGATTCCATTTCCAGGGAGTGGCATTTAGGTCCTTGAGTTGTAGGAGACACATCACATAGGGACAGAGAAAGGGTTTGCAGTTGTAAGCCCTTTTTGGTAAATGCTCTAAGAAGGGGGTCGGGTGTGCTCTTGTCAGGCGTCGGCTAGAACACACAGCCCTGAGCTTTTCTAGATGGGAACTCAGGAAGGGGATGGAATGTCCTGGAGACTCAGCCTTAGGCTGCTAGAAGCCTATGTTAAAATTTGGTCGGGTCTCTTAGGGTAGGCGTTTGAATGGAGTGCTCATACCTAGAGTTTTTGCAGTTCTCATGATAGACCACATTTTGTTTATCCGTTTGTCAGTTGATGGACATTTGGGTTGTTTCCACTTTTTGGCTATAAGGAATATTGCTGCTATAAACAGTCATGTGTATGGTTTTGTGTGAACGTATGTTTTCAGTTCTCTTGAGTATATGCCCAAGAGTGGAATTGTTGAGTCTTATGGTAACTATATGTTAAATTTTTTGAGGAACTATTTTACAGTTTCACCAGTAATGTGTGAACATTTCAATTTTTCCACATCCTGATCAGGATTTGTTACTGTCTGTCTTTTAATAGTGGCCATATTAGTGGGTGTGAAGTGAAATCTCAGTGTGGTTTTGATTTGCGTTTCCTTAATGGTTAATGTTGTTGAGCATCTTTTCATGTGCTTATTGGCCATTTGTATCTCTTTTGGAGAAATGTCTGTCCAAATCCCATTTCCATTAAAAAAAAAAGTATTTATTTATGTTTAACTATTGAGTTGTAAGAGTTCTTTATATATCCTGGATTTTAGTCCCTTATCATCAGATATATGATTTGCAAATATTTTCTCGCATTCTATGGGTTGTCTTTTCACTTTCTGTTATTATTTTTGAATTCATTGAAGCAGAGTGCTTTTTCTGTAGCCCCACTATAGGGGCAAGGGGTAATAAATAAGGTCAAAATGGAAATGCCCTGCTGGTGTTCCTGTGTCCAGGTTTGAGGACACAGAGGCAAGATTAAGAGATCATAAGAGAGGGAGGGACAGTTATCTAGATACAATGGTACTACTTTATTTCAGTGTTTAAGGTGTTTTCTGAAACGGTCTGATGAAAGTATTGTAACTCTCTTCTTGAGAAGGCACTGACCACAAGGAAGTGTCATTCATGTCCAGTTTGTGATTATAAATCTCTGAGGAACTTAGATTACCGGGCGTGTGTGTGGCGTAAGCTATGCGTTTGTGTAAAATGCCTGCTGTGGTTTACTTAGGTAGACCCCTGCCTGCGGTGTTCTACCTGCAGCAGTTGTCTAAACGTGTTTTTTTCCCGCTGCAGTTAAAAATTCAAGATGTCCATTTGCGCTTTGAAGATGGTATTACCAATCCTTCCCATCCTTTTGCGTTTGGCGTCTGCATTAAGAATGTGTCCATGCAGAATGCTGTGAACGAGCCTGTGAGTATGAAATAACGACTGCAAACTGGGAAGAAAGCGCTCGGTCTGGAGCATTTAGGGCTCTGCCTTGTGTCCTTTTGTGTTAGCTAAATGAGACCACAATCTTCTTCTCCATGTTCTTTGGAGGGTGTGGATGGATGTCTCTTGTCTCCTTTGCTGAAATAGGGAAACAGTTAATTTCTTCTGACCTGTTCTTATTTAATTCATCCATTAAACGTTGGCACATTTTGTACACGAAGAAACTGAGGTGCAGAAAGGATCTTATCTTTGATTTTCTTCTTACATTACATGCACTCTCGGGGTATGCTCATCCTGTTTCATAGTTTCGGCAGCCTCCTGGGAATATTTGCCGATGGCGCCCGCATCTCGAAGGGCCATTCTCCACCCCTCTTCTGACCTTCAGATTCAAGGTCTCTAACTACCTATGGGACACCTCTGTGGTATTTAGGCTCGTTATAATCAAAATGATCCCATTATATTCCACCTACCCATTTCACTCCCTGAAACCAGCTGTTTTCCTTCATTCTCTAACATGTTACCGAATGTTACAAGCACACATATGAAAACTGACATCGTTAGAGCCCTTTTATGTGCCAGGCACTGCTGTTAGTGCTTCACATGACTTCTCTCATTGAATTCCCAGTAACCTCCACCACTGTTATCCTTGCACTACAGCCGAGGACGCTGAGGAGCAGAAGGATGAGTGAGTGGTGGGCTTGGGTCTGGAGCCCAGGTGCACCTGCTGTAGATCAGGGGTTGGCAAACTGTGGCCTGGGGGCCAAATCTGCCCCGCCTGTTTTTGTAAATTAAGACTTAGTGCATCACTGCCACGCCCGTTCATTTACATGTTGTTAAGGCTGCTTTTGTGCTGCCCTGGCAGAGCTGAGTAGCTGCAGCAGAGAACGAATGGCCCCCAAAGCCTAAATGTTTGCTCTCTGGCCCTTTACAGAACAGGTTTGCCAGCCCTGCTTCAGAGCACGTGTTCTTACCCATGACGCTAGTCCCTAGAAGCCTGTGCTCATCCCTTCACTTCTTATTCCTCAGTTTCCATATGCATTTGGTCACAGTGTCCTGCCAGTTTTTCCCACAAAATGTGTCAAATGTGGCTCTTACGCTTATCCTCACCGCGACTGTCTTGAGTTCAGGATCCTGCCAGCTTCTGCCTTGCTCAGTAAAGTCCTGACTTCCGTGACCTCCTTGCTTCCATCCTAGGCTCTTGATTCGTTCTGTGCCAATGCTTCTCAACCTTTCCCACGTCACGGCACACAGAGAAGGATCATGGTATTTGTACAGGACACTGGGGCAAATGGATGTGGCTGCTGGGGCTGGAGGTGCTTAGCTCAGAGTAACCGAATACAGTGGACCCTCGAACAACATGGGTTTGAACTGTGCAGGTCCACTTAGATGCAGATTTCTTTCACTAAATACATACCACAGTATTACATGATCCTTGGATGTAGTACCTCGAATACGGAGGGCTGACTATAAAGTTATATGTGGATTTTCCACTTAACGGAGGGTCGGCGCCCTTAACTCCCATGTTGTTCAAGGGTTGCTGTATTCCTAAAATGTAACTCGATCGTATAAACTTGCTCATTATCTTGACACACCCATGACTCCGTCGGGGGAAGCTCCACTTTGCACTGTTGCTAGAGTTCTGTTTCTGAAACCCATACCGGGTCCTGGTGTGCATGCCTGCATCAGAACCCTCAGTGGCTCCAAGTCCCTTCAAGTATGATGTCCAGACTCCTTAATATGACAGACTTCTTATTGTATTTGTTTCCTAGGGCTATAATAGTAAATCACCACAAACTAGATGGCTTAAAACAACAGAGATTTATTTTCCTTAGTTCTGGAGGCCTGAGTCCAAAATCAAGGTGTTGGTAAGGTTGGTTCGCCCTGGAGGCTCTGAGGGAGAGACTGTCCCATGCCTCTCTCCTTGCTTCCGTAGGATGCCTTGGTGTTCCTTGGCTTGTGGATACATCACTCCAGTCTCCGCCTCCATCTTCATATGGCCTTCTTCCCCATGTGTCTGTTTTCTCTTCTTATAAGGATACCAGTGATTAGATTAGAGCCCAACCCAATCCAGTATGACCTCATTTTAATTTGATTACATCTGCAAAGACCCTATTTCCAAGTAAGGTCTCATTCACAGGTTCTGGGACGACATGAATTTTGGGGAGTGCGGGGGGGACTAGTCAACCTAGTACACCTAGTAACGTTCCAACCTACATTTCTCAACACTTAACTAGCTCCTCACTTCAAGTGTGTGTCCATACACGTGAGCCGATACTGCCCCATCCCTGAGCACAGTGCTGCAGTTACACAGATGTGCTCGCCGTCCTCTGCAGCTGTCAGGCCTTTTGTGTCGTTGGCCCCACTCCTTGAAATGTGTCCCAGTCCCTCCTTCCCACCCTTTGTCTGAAACGTACACATCTTTTGATATTCATCTGCACAGTGACATTTTCTGTTTGTTTGCTTGTGGCATCTCGTATATTCTTCCTCTGCTTCCCTCTGCTTAATTAAAATTATTTGCATGTTTGTATTTCCAGTTAGTTAGATTCTGAACTCTGTAACCATGTTTTCATTCAGTTTTGTATCCTCAGCACCATGCAAAGCATCCGGTGCATGATTCCTCACAAATGGCCTGTTGAATGAATGGATAAGTTTGTGAATAAAGAATCATCTTATTTTCTTCCCTGTCTTCCCTCAGGTACAGAAGTTAATGCGGAAAAAGCAGTTAGATGTGGCAGAGTTTAGCATCTATTGGGATGTCGATTGCACTTTATTGGGGGATTTGCCTCAGGTGGAGTTACAGGTATGATTGTGGCAGGGCTTTGTTATAACACAGCACGGCAGTAAAGTGGTGTAGTATTGTTGCCACATAAGGTTTTGTTCTCTGTGTCTCTGTTCCCATTCCCACCCCCTCTCCCTGTGTAGGCGTTCGCTCTCGAGTATGTATGCTTGAGGTACTTGCTGTGTCTGTAACTCTGAACAATATATAGGGATTTGTGTATGTTTTACATTTATAGTGTATTATTGATTTCTTTGTTTGCTTTTTTTCACTTAAATCTCTGTTTTTAAGATTGATCAGTATTGCTGCTTATACTTCTGCTTCATTGCTTCTGACTATTACATGGTATTCCATTGCATGTACTTACCATACTAGCATTCTCCACTCTCTTAGCCACCAGTGTACTAAGCATCCAGATTTTTAATGAATGAAGCGCCAGATCTGGTTCTTAAAGAAGAGCTTTCTTACAACATTTTGCGTTGAAATTTCACCTTCGGTGGCATTCCTTTGAGAAATACGTAGAAAGTCATTATAAATCATTGGATATAAAGTATTACTGTTTGTGAAGGATATTTTAAAAAACTCAGTTTAATCTTTTTGTAAAGAAATTGTAGGTGGTTTAAGTGAAATGGAGAAAAAGGACTCATATTTCCCTCAACCACGATTATCTTTGGCTTGCATGCTGTTGTGCAGAATGGTTTTTGTTTTGCTAATTTGATTAAATAAATACTGTGCATCCATACAGTAGAACAGTATGCAGCTATAAAAATAAAGGCAAAGATCTTCATGATGAATACGTGATAGTCTCTAAGATACAGTATTAAGTTTAAAAAACAAGATAAAAGAGCATATATATGCCATTTGTGTAAGAATGGTTTAAAAAACCAGAAAATTAGCATTTGGCTGACTGTGTACAGAATGCTTCTGGTGGAGTACATAAGAAACTGGTGTCATTGGTTGCCTGTGAGTAGGGTAACTGGGTGGCTGGAGGATGGGAGTCGGAAGGAGAGGTTGCACTTTTTTTGCCTTTTAAATTTTAAACCAGGTGGATGGTTTAAAATACACCTCGTGTATTACCTGTAAGAAATATAAATAAAAATTTTAAAATGCTAGAGAGCTTTAGATTCCCAGTTTTATCCTGCTTTTGGATTCTGATATAACATGCTGTAGATTAGACAGCATTCCAACAGGTGACTTGATCCTGAAAACATTTGCTATGATGACAGCCATTCTTGTGACACTCAGGAGGCCATGGACAAGAGCAAGGAGAGTCGAAATCATCACTACATCTTGGAGCCTGTGTGCGCGTCTGCTCTTCTGAAGAGAAACTGCTCTAAAGAGCCTCTGAGGTCTCGGCACACTCCCCGTATTGAATGTGATATTCATCTGGAGACCATTCCCTTGAAACTCTCTCAGGTTCCCTGTTTCTCCCTGTAACTCTCGGACTGGTAACTGGGGTGGAGGAAGCGTGTTGATAGAAGGGTCTGGATACTTCGAGGTCCCCTCGTGGGAAAGGAAGCATGCATGAGACCAGGCTGTGGTGGGTGGAGAACCCACTGTCTTTATACAGTCGGATTGGGTGGGTCTCAGGTTAGTTTTGATTTGATATTTTAAGTGCTGAACAAAGAGTACAAGAGAGACAGTAAATTTACGTACTTTACTGACTGTTCAGAGCGACGTTGACACTTGGTGCCAGAGTTTAGCCTTGCAGTTTGCACTGGATTTCAGCTCAGTGGGTTGACTAATATGACTTGTTCCTGTGACGTATATGTCTTAACTGAGCAAAAGAAACAAACCAATTCTAACCTAGTGTCTCTTAACCTCTAATAAAAAGTTGCAATACCGGCAAATCATGGAATTCCTCAAGGAGCTGGAACGAAAGGAGAGGCAGTTGAAGTTCCGAAAATGGAAACCCAAAGTGGCCGTATCTGAGAAGTAAGGCTTGTCGATTAAGTGTTGTGTCTGAAATGCATTTTCTGGCATGTTCTTTTTTTGGACCTAGATCAGAAATATGCCTCACTGTCTTTTACACATGGTTGGAGATAAAAGTACAGTCGACTTTTCTGGGCTTTAAAATGCCATTTCTGTTGTTTATCATCATTGACATGCTACTGTATATCTCTTTGGTGTCGCGGGTTTACTCTTAGGTCGAGCGTAGTGGAATTCAGGAGGTCCTCTCAGCCTCATTTAGTAAGGAGACTGGCGTTGCTCTGGTGGCCTCTGATTGTGTGGTAAATACTTTGCAGCACTCTTGAACCTACTTCCCTGTGTCTTTTCTCCTAAGTTGTTTGGTCAGCATTTATATAGTACACTTGATAACATCTATAGCAAAAATAAATCTTTTTTTATGTAGATGTGCTAAACTTGACGAGTCAATATATTAAAACTTTTTTTAGATCCTGTGTATTTCCAGTCTTCCTTGAAATATTCCATTTAAAATCTTTAATAGTCAAATCCTTGCTGATTATTTTACGATGGTATTTACTGTATAGCCACCACTTGATTTTCTGTGGTAGGGGCTGATGTTATGGGTGATTCAGACCAATAGAGTAATGTGTTATAATCGGTGCATAAACTGAGGATCCAGTAGATTAACTTTCCCCATATGTTGAGGTTAGCCTAATATTATTTGAGTTTGAGGCATAAACAGATGGCTGACAAGAGAAGAGATGTCTCAGAAGGGGAGTGGTGTGTTGTGGATTGCTCTGGGTCAATAGCATTTTCATCGCTTTTATTGTAAATAACTAGATGGTTATGAACTGTTTCAGCTGCCGAGAGTGGTGGTATTTTGCTTTGAATGCCAACCTGCATGAGATCCGGGAGCAGAGGACGCGCTGCACGTGGGACTTCCTGTTGCGCCGGGCCCGCGATGCCGTGTCCTACACTGACAAATACTTTACCAAGTTGAAAGGAGGCTTGCTGTCTGCAGACGACAAGGTGAGGAGGCTGTTGTCTCTCATTTCTCGTCTCCAGTCAGAGGGTAAGGATGTCTCTCAAAGGCTGAAGAAAAGGGAACCCGTGAAGAAGTAAAGTCTTTGTTCGGGATCATAGTTTTACAGGATAAAGTCGGTCTTATTAGGGTGAGAGCTTCTTGGAAGGCCCAGCTTTGCCTTGGCAGGAAGCACCTTCTGTTGCTTGAGGAGAGCTGGGCCATGGGGTGGGAGGAAGAGCAAGGGGCCGTGGTCCTGCCAGGCCTACCCACTCCCCGCCCCCCCCCAGCTCTCCGTGCGGGGCCCAGAGAGACATTCCATCGAGTCACTCAGGTCTCTTCAACACCTGATCCTAATTCTTTTCTTGCAAAGTCGATAACTAAT